>NW_027266267.1:21183063-21803063 GCF_022045235.1 Haliotis cracherodii
ATGTTTGCATTTTTCTAAACTTTAAACATATTGACTGTCTGACTATTCCAGGGTATGACTGTAACGACACCGACATCCACATCAACGCCACAGCGGACCCACAAGTCATCAGATCACGTGACTTCCCTCTAGACTACGCCAAGTATGTCCTAATGGCATCAGCACAATGTTCAAATCAATATCAGACTTATCCGGAGTCATGAATGTATTTATATTGTATTTTCACTATATATATGAAATTAATGTTGTCAAGGGGCACTTTGCTAAGCAAAGGCGCCGAAATTCGCTCTGCAGAGTTGTGTCCCTTAGCCTTGCCAGGATCCGCTGATCCAATCTACGAATCACAGTTTAGCCCCGGCCCGTCCGCACAATACCCATGCTCGTGGGGCGGTCGGGTAGCCTAGTGGTTAAAGCGTTCGCTCGTCACGCCGAACACCCGGATTCGAT
The DNA here is from genome assembly GCF_022045235.1 of Haliotis cracherodii. Taxonomy (NCBI): domain Eukaryota; kingdom Metazoa; phylum Mollusca; class Gastropoda; order Lepetellida; family Haliotidae; genus Haliotis; species Haliotis cracherodii. The sequence goes on from NW_027266267.1 coordinate 21,183,511, forward strand.
TCCCGACATGGGTACAATGTGTGAAGCCCATTTCTGGTGTCCCCCGCCGTGATATTGCTGGAATATTGCTAAAAGCGGCGTTAAACCAAACTCACTCACTCACTCATACCCATGCTCGTAGCTTTCACCGACGCTTGAAGTTTATAAGTCCTGCTTAAATGCAGGTCCCGTCCGCCAACAGTGGTGACACACACCAGGCGAAGATATTTGGTTTGTATAACGCCGCACTCAGCAATATTCCAGCTATATGACGGCGGTCTGTAAATAATCGAGTCTGGATAAGACAATCCAGTGATTGACAACATGAGCATCGATCCACGCAATAGGGATTGATGACATGCATCAACCAATTCAGCGAGCCTTCCACCCGATCCCGTTTGTCGCCTCTTACGACAAGCATAGTCGCCTTTTATGGCAAGCATGGGTTTCTGAAGACCTATTCTACCCCGGATCTTCACGGGTACATAAGGCATAATAACCACAGGTGGCGCTACGATCGAGCCTGGAAATTCCAGTGGAACCTACACTTTTGTAGTCAGTTGACGCTCTTGCCTCGCGAAGATGGTGTAGACACGACTTCAGTTTAAGACAGAATATTGTCTCAACTGAGCGTTGTTATTTATTTATTTATTTATTTATCTATTTATTTATTTATTTTCAGTAACATATCATGCAAGGTTCACATCAAAGCTCCAACCGATGGTCACGTGCTGCACGTGGAGATCGTGTACATGCAGCTGAATAACTGGAACAGCACCTGCGGGGACCGTCTCATTGCTTACGACGGTATGTGGGACGGGGGCCGTCTCATGTGGTTTGAGGGCGAGGTCGTACTCTTGGTTTAGATTGATTTGTTGTGGGGAATGAAGAGGACCGCCATCGCATCGTACTTACGATATTTCAAACATTAATTTTGATGCATTATGAAAATTGAAATAGACACAGATTCTCAGGATTTTAAGTTTCTGCAGATCTATCGAAAAGTAGCAAGATTAATAAGTTGGTTTATAGAATAATGTAAGGTGAGGTGAGGTGAGGTGAAATTGGGTTTAACGTCGCGTCCAAGATTATTGCACTTATATAGCGACGTGCATGTACGTGTATGTGTTTGTGTGTGGCTGCTTGTACTGGTCAGGACTGATGCCGATTTATAGTGCCAGCTCACTGAGATACCATGCCGCAGTTTCACATAAATACCCCACTCAGACACAGTATACTGACTCCGAGCCGACAAATCCATGTTTTAACCTCTTAATGCCGAGCGCCAGACAGGGTAACAACGAGCACCATCTTTAACGTCTTTTGGTATGACACGGCCGGGGATCGAACCCCAGACCTTCCGCTCTCCGGGCGGACGCTCTACCACTAGACTCAACCGTAACCAACAGTGGCTACAGTGTGACTTGGTTCACTGCGGGTATTCATGCTATCAACCACTGTTTACGTCTTTCTCGATTGCTAACTAACTCACTCACTCACTCTCAGTTACATTTGTTGATTCCATTCCAGGCAACACCAGTGACGTCAGTGAGCTACACAGGTGGTGCGGATCTGACAAGATGGCTACGGCTACTTCCGGTGATAGCCTCTTTCTGGTATTCAAAACAGACGATTTCCTGACCGACTCTGGCTTCATGCTGCGATTCTGGCAAGACGGTGAGGCTACACATGCGAATTTATTTTCCCGCGACAAGGGGTGCAGGGGTCGCCAAGCGATTCGCTGTGCAGAGTTGCGTCCCTTGGGCTAGCCAGAAACCTATGATTGTGGGTTCGAATCCCGGTGCACCCCGATTTTGTTTCTAGGTTTGTCAGCACCATACCCGTGCTCGTGGGTTTCACCGAAGTGGTAAACGTCTGAGACCTGAATCACTTCGGGCTTTCCTTCCACATTAGCTGACACGCCGTGATATAACTGGAATACTATCTGGGAAGGTTTGACATGGGGTTTTCTATGTAATAAGATTAATATTTCTCACAGTAACGTAAAACGTTGTTATGGAGGGGGGCAATTGCGTTCAGGTACTTTTATTATATGCAATGGTTTAAAATCCTAATGCCGAATATATGGAATAGTAATGATTTGTTTTTCTGACAAAATCAAGTTGATTTTGATAAAAGATTCCAATCTCTATGACTTTCGCGAACGTTGTTACTAAAACGATGTGTGGTATATCACATACACTACTTTTTCACAACGTAAATATGCAACGTTTGTATTACGTTGTGAAATAACGTTATAGAGAGACGGAATAATAACATTGTGACAACGTTACCAATCTACAACCTTACCACAACGTTGTGAAGAGGTAGTGTGTTAGCTGGGAATACTGTTAAAAACGGCGTTAAACCCAACTCACTCACTCACACTCCCGAGACAAGGCAGTTTACTGACTATAACATTCCAGTTTCCACAGATCAGTTAACTCCCTTACCTCTAGAAGATGATACACATTTAGGTGATACAGTAATTATTCATGATCACGGACGTAAAATAAAAACAAGCGTGGAATCACTTTATGTCGGCGACATCAAGCAAAGTCCACCACAATCTAAATATTTTGGAAGCCCCAAATTTGGGTTAGTGTGGGTTGTGCGGTGTTGGTGGTGATGTGGTTTGCTGATGGGGGTGTGGATGGGTACGTCGGATTTAGAAATGTCGGGGCAGAATATGTCTTCCCCTTGTCTTCTCATGCGACCTCTCCGACTGTGTCATCCTGACCCGAAGACTGGGGTGCTCATGCTGTCGACCACTGGTTCGTTTCGCCGTGAATATTGTCACGCTTAACAGGGTTGACTCTTTCAGACGTTATTATATTTAGCCTGTCCTGATATGCCAGAATAACTGCCGTATACGACACAAAACTACATTCACTTTCTCCATATTTCAGTTCCCACGACTAGCAGCCCTGGCAGTAGCAGAAACCTCACTATAACGGACACCCCAGTCCTGCTGACATTCCCCGGCCGCCCCGTACAGACTGAGTGAGTACCAAGTTTGTCTGCCTGCAACCTTGGAGACCGTTTTTTGAATTCTTAACATGTTTTTGAAAATCCATATGTTCATCGAAAAAAGTAAATTGTACCCAAAAATTCTTGACAAATATTTTTATGCTTCAGACTGTTGAAGAAATTCGCTTTTAAAAAATTATCAATTTTGCTAACGATAAACATCATCATTTAGTTTTGAAAACGTGGTCACCTGATTGCCGACCCTTAGTCGGATTGTAACCACGTGACCAAAACTCAGTTAAATATGGTTATTTCTTGAAAGGGAACTTTGTAAATGTTTTGTAATATTCCTTATCTTTACTTTTTTACAAGTATTAGCACACATAAAGCTGTAGTTATTTAATGACAGAGATGCTACGTGAATCTATTTCAAGTGGCGATGACTATAGTGCCGGGGGACACGGGTGGCCCAGTCGTCTAAGGCGCCGCGATTCACTGTGCAGAGTTGCATCCCTTGGGCACGCCAAAACCTATGATTGTGGGTTCGAATCCCGGTTCGCCCCGATTGTGTTTCTAGGTTTGTCAGCACCATACACGTGCTCGTGGGTTTCACCGATGTGGTAAACGTCTGCGACCTGCATCACTTTGGGCTTTCCTCCCACATTAAGCTGACACGCCGTGATATAACTGGAATACTTTTAAAAGCGAGTTAAACCCAACCCACTCACTCACACGAACTCATGACAGACAGGCTCGGAAAGTTTGTAGAAGGGCAACTTCATTACCTAGCATGAGGTAGGCACCCCCCGTTAAACCCAACTCACTCACTCACTATAGTGCCTTGCAGCTCGAGACAGCTTTTAATGTCGACTTCATGTTGTTGATCATTTCAGTGAGTGTCCACCCGATCCCCATTTTATCGGCGAGCTATTTTACCCAACCCACCCACCCCCACCCGTTAGACGTTAAAATATGGTAATTGTTGTTACCCTGTCTGGCGCTCGTCAGGGGCTAAAACAAGGCCTGGTCGGCTCGGAGTCAGTGCACTGTGTCAGAGTTGGGTATTCATGTGAAACTGCGGCATGGTATCTCAGTGAACTAGCAATATAAATCAGCATCAGTCCGGACTAGTACAAGCAGCAACACACACACACACGCACGCACGCACGCACACACGCACGCACGCACGCACGCACGCACGCACACACACACACACACACGCACGCATGCATGCATGTACGTCGCTGTATAAGTGCAATAATCTTGAACGCGACGTTAAACCCCATTTCACCTCACCTAACACTGTGTGAAGCCAAATTTCCCCCACCCTGATAATTTAAAATTCGTAGAAAGTGGCAAACTCACTAGCTCACTGCTACTGTACACTGTACTGTGCCTGGTGTGTTCAGAGAGGCGAGGTGCGTGTACCACCTGAACACCACGGACACCCGGCGCATCTCACTCACCATGCAGCACTGGGGGAACACGTCGCCGTCGCCGTCGCCCGAGGGGTGCAAGTATATCCACCTGCAGATATATGAAGGTGGGTCTGTGTTATATACGGGTACATAGAAACGGGTACCCACCAACAGATATATGAAGGTGAGTGTGTCACATACGGGTACATAGAAACGGGTACCCACCTGCAGATATATGAAGATGTGTGTGTGTCACATACGGATACATAGAAACGGGTACCCACCTTCATATATATGAAGGTGGGTGGGTGTCACATACGGGTACATAGAAACGGGTACCCACCTACAGATATATGAAGGTGGGTGGGTGTCACATACGGGTACATACAAACGGGTGCCCACCTGCAGATATTTGAAGGTGGGTGTTTGTTACCTACGGGTACATAGAAACGGGTACCCACCTGAAGATACATGAAGGTGAGTGTTTGTCAGATACGGGTACATAGAAACGGGTACCCACCAACAGATATATGCAGGTGGGTGGGTGTCACATACGGGTACATAGAAACGGGTACCCACCTGCAGATATATGAAGGTGGGTGGGTTTCACATACGGGTACATAGAAACGGGTACCCACCTGCAGATATATGTAGGTGGGTGTGTGTTACATACGGGTACATAGAAACGGGTGCTCACCTGCAGATATATGAAGGTGGGTGTTTGTTTTATAAGGGTAAATAGAAACGGGTACCCATCTGCAGATATATAAAGGTGGGTGTGTCACATACGGGTACATAGAAACGGGAACCCACCTCCATATATATTCAGGTGTGTGTGTGTCACATACGGGTACATTGAAACGGGTACCCACCTACAGATATATGAAGGAGGGTGCGTGTTACATACGGGTAAATAGAAACGGGTACCCACCTGAAGATATATGAAGGTGTGTGTGTCACATACGAGTACATAGAAACGGGTGCTCACCTGCAGATATATGAAGCTTGTACATTTTATTGACATCCTGAAAGAGGCTGTGCATACTATTGGTATCTCATTTAAGAAATAAACAACTCGTGGTCGTTGTTTATCGTCAAATAAAACACAACAGGGAAAATAAACCACTCGTGCCCCCTTCCCCTTCCCCCGTCCCCCCTCATTGTTTTATTTCCCATCAGTGTTTTATGTTATAAACTCTAACGATGTCACTCTGTTATAAATACTGGTTCGACTTTTCTCAGGTAAACCCGTAAAGGGGTTATTCCCCCAGAATGCCGTGATAACGGGCATTCCAGCTTAAGTATGCCCAGGTAAGCGTGAAATTTAACGTTTTATACACTTGCCTCTTGATGAGAACACATTTGTGTTTGATGATTGGTTAAAAGTCAGAAATTTGTTTTAAACATGAAAATTCCATGACATGAATCAAACCTGCGACCTCGCATTTTCCCCCCACTGAGCTGCTGGGGCAGGTGACGAGAAGTTGTTCAGATTATCATGTCATGACTACATCTAGTCCAGGCTGCGCGTGTTTTTTTCTCTCGCACGCTTTTAGGGAATTCCTTTTATACAGCGATACACTGTATTGTTTCACTATTAGGTATGTCGATGTTTTCTTATTTTTCCTGGTATTTCTTGCATTTAGACAGTTCATAAATAGGATACAAACTCCCCCCCCCCCCCCCCCCCCCCCCCCCCCAACATACTTCTAACGAACCTCGGAAACGGGCGTAAAATATCTGTCACTGGCGTACGGTTGGTTGGTTAGTTGTTTAACGCCGCACTCAGCAATATTCCAGCTGTATGACAGCGGTCTGTAAATAATCGAGCCTGGGCCAGACAATCCAGTGATTGATATCACGTGCATCGATCCACGCGATTGGGATCGATGACATGAATCAACCAAGTCAGCGAGCCTGACCACCCGATCCCGTTAAGCATAGTCACCTTTTATGGCAAGCATGGGTTCCTCGAGACCTATTCTACCCCGGGTCCATTGGCGTACGGTACTTGTGAAATACATTCTTAAAAGCATTGTGATGTAACGATGCCTCTGCAGCCTGGTGGTATAACGGGTCAAACACAGTGATGCTTGTCTTCCAACAGGTTCACCGTCAGCCTCTCAACCCACCATCTCCTGGCGCCTCTCGAACCCGCCCTTCTCACGTATCACATCTTCAGGCGGGAATCTCACCATCGACTTAACTGACACGACACCTAACACGACATCACCTGCCCAGCTCTGCAACTTCACCCTCATAGCAACCAGCGTGTTCGGTAAGATTGAGTGAGTGAGTGAGTATGGTTTTACGCCGCTTTTAGCAATATTCCAGCAATATCACGGCGGGGACACCAGAAATGGGCTTCACAGATTGTACCCATGTCGGGAATCGAACCCGGGTGTTCGGCGTGACGAGCGAACGCTTTAACCACTAGGCTACCCGACCGCCCCTGTTCGGTCAGAGATATCATCCTCATCTCCACTTTCGTCCATTTGGAAAATTTTGTTTCTTACCCGCCAAGACCTGTTTCAAGATTACAGTAAACTACGTTTATAACGAACACGCTTATAACGAACTAACGGATATAACGAACCTACTTTTTTGTCCCGACCATTTGCTGTATTTATGCTGTATATATGCTTATAACGAACTACGGTTATAACGAACTAAAATTAGAGGTCTCTTAGAGTTCGTTATAACCGTAGTTTACTGTACTCGGTGTTTGATAATTCGTATATGCGATTTTGAAAATAACCCAAGTGTTCAATTCAAAGTATTCAATACTGAAATATAACATCTTCCCGAGGCAAGGGTGTTATCTGACTATAAAAGTCCAGATTCCACCCTTGCTGAACGAGTCTGGAATTTCCAGTGGATATTGCAACAAAATTCAACAAATTACGTCATAGGGCATTGTGACGTGTTGTAAACTTTGTGGAGCAGGGGCCATGTTCCGCAAGTTTTTTTTTGGTTTGGTTTGATGTTTAACGCCGCACTCAGCAATATTCCAGCTATATGACGGCAGTCTGTAAATAATCGAGTCTGGACCAGACAATCCAGTGATTAACATGAGCATCGATCCACGCAATTGGGACCGATGACATGCATCAACCAAGTCAGCGAGCTTGACCACCCGATCCCGTTAGTCGCCTTTTACGACAAGCATAGTCGCCTTTTACGGCAAGCATGGGTTGCTGAAGACCTATTCTACCCCGGATCTTCGGGGGCCCGTTCCTCAAGGTGATCGTAGCGCAACGACAGTCGTACGTCTATGTATTTGCGAGTTATGGATAACTTTAGCGCTACGTTAATTTTGTGGAGTTAGTGAGTATGGTTTAACGCCGTTTTAAGCAATATTCTAGCAATATCACGGCTTCATACATTGTACCCATGTCGGGAATCGAACCCAGGTCTTCGGCGTGACGAGCGAACGCTTTAACCATTAGGCTACCCAACCGTAAAGGTGGTCCGTTGTATAGTATTATATTAATACATGTCACCTTTTGATGTGTTTAAAGTATTATTCTGTTTAACTCAATTGGAATATGCTGTGGATCGCGTAGATGTCTGCCTAGATTCACACACGACAGTGCAATTCTAAAAAACCCGTTATAAACGGCAAGTAATAAATAAAATACTACTACGTGTACTCAAACACGGGAGCTCGTATAATATTCTATATTCATTACACAGTTTAACACAGTTGTGTCGACAATAAATGGGCCTTCCTAAATACTTCGAGTTATCCGAGGTTGTATGATGAATAAAGAGGCAGTACGCAAGGACCAAGTTTTTACTTCGAGACAACCCTAAGTTCGACACATCAATGTTCGACACAACGGTGTTTGACTATATGTTAAATACCACGTCCAGTGCATTGCCCCTAAATCCTTAAATTATATATTTTTGAGGGGGGATACAGGCGGAAGTCACTTTTGAGCATTTCATTGGAGCGAATGAGTGAGTGAGTTGGGTTTAACCCCGCTTTTAACAGTATTCCAGTTATATCGCGGCGTGTCAGCTTAATGAGGAAGGAAAGCCCGAATTGATGCAGGTCTCAGACGTTTACCACTTCGGTGAAACCCACGAGCACGGGTATGGTGCTGACAAACCTAGAAACATAATTGGGGTGAAACGGGATTCGAACCCACAAACACAGGTTTCTTTAATAAAAATAAAACTTTAGTGAAAATCAAGTAAAGAAAGTTTGTCGTCTGCTGAGTTGATGCCCAATTAATTATATTTTGAATTGTTGATGCAATAAATAACATTAGATCGTTAAAATTTCTGTTTGTTGAAGGCGATGATGGCGCAGAGGTCGTAGAGGTGAGGACCTCCCCATCCTACGTATGGTATTCTTGCCAGATCCAAGGGTAAATATTGATCACACGTCTCCCTGTACCTTCCCTACAGCACGGATTTCCTCTTCCTCTGTTGTTTGTTTGTTTATTATTATTTGTTTGTTTTTTTGTTAACCGCCGCACTCTGCAGTCTTCCATCTATATGACGGCCGTCTAGGCAATTGGGATACCATGACATGCATCACAGTCAGCGAGCTAAATCCCCCAAGTCGTGGTTTGCCGAAGAAGTTAGGGGAAAAAGACGCACCAAAACATCCTGTCTTGTCCAGTATGTCGACATCCGTATCCTGTCTTGTCCAGTATGTCAACATACGTATCCTGTCTTGACCAGTGTATCGACATACGTATCCTGTCTTGACCAGTATGTCGACATACGTATCCTGTCTTGACCAGTGCATTGACATCCGTATCCTGTCTTGACCAGTATATCGGCATACGTATCCTGTCTTGACCAGTATATCGACATACGTATCCTGTCTTGACCAGTGTATCGACATACGTATCCTGCCTTGACCAGTGTATCGACATACGTATGTTGTCTTGACCAGTGTATCGACATACGTATCCTGTCTTGACCAGTATATCGATATACGTATCCTGTCTTGAACAGTGTATCGACATACGTATCCTGTCTTGACCAGTGTATCGACATACGTATCCTGTCTTGACCAGTGTATCGACATACGTATCCTGTCTTGATCAGTGTATCGACATACGTCTCCTGTTTTGACCAGTATATTGGCATACGTATCCAGTTTTGACCAGTGCATGGACATACGTATCCTGCCTTGACCAGTGTATCGACATACGTATGTTGTCTTGACCAGTGTATCGACATACGTATCCTGTCTTGACCAGTATATCGATATACGTATCCTGTCTTGACCAGTGTATCGACATACGTATCCTGTCTTGACCAGTTTATCGACATACGTATCCTGTCTTGACCAGTGTATCGACATACGTATCCTGTCTTGATCAGTGTATCGACATACGTCTCCTGTTTTGACCAGTATATTGGCATACGTATCCAGTTTTGACCAGTGCATGGACATACGTATCCTGTCTTGACCAGTGTATCGACATACGTATCCTGTCTTGACCAGTGTATCGACATACGTATCCTGTCTTGACCAGTATATCGATATACGTATCCTGTCTTGACCAGTATATTGGCATACGTATCCAGTTTTGACCAGTGCATGGACATACGTATCCTGTCTTGACCAGTGTATCGACATACGTATCCTGTCTTGACCAGTGTATCGACATACGTATCCTGTCTTGACCAGTGTATCGGCATACGTATCCTGTCTTGACCAGTATATCGATATACGTATCCTGTCTTGACCAGTGTATCGACATACGTATCCTGTCTTGACCAGTGTATCGACATACGTATCCTGTCTTGACCAGTGTATCGACATACGTATCCTGTCTTGACCAGTGTATCGACATACGTCTCCTGTCTTGACCAGTGTATCGACACACATATCCTGCCTTGACCAGTATATCGACATACGTATGCTGTCTTGACCAGTGTATCGACATACGTATGCTGTCCTGACCAGTGTATCGACATACGTATCCTGTCTTGACCAGTATATCGATATACGTATCCTGTCTTGACCAGTGTATCGACATACGTATCCTGTCTTGACCAGTGTATCGACATACGTATCCTGTCTTGACCAGTGTATCGACATACGTATCCTGTCTTGACCAGTGTATTGGCATACGTATCCTGTCTTGACCAGTGTATCGACATACGTATCCTGTCTTGACCAGTGTATCGACATACGTATCCTGTCTTGACCAGTGTATCGACACACATATCCTGCCTTGACCAGTATATTGGCATAGGTATCCAGTTTTGACCAGTGCATGGACATACGTATGCTGTCTTGACCAGTGTATCGACATACGTATCCTGTCTTGACCAGTATATCGATATACGTATCCTGTCTTGACCAGTGTATCGACATACGTATCCTGTCTTGACCAGTATGTCGACATACGTATCCTGTCTTGACCAGTGTATCGACATACGTATCCTGTCTTGACCAGTATATCGATATACGTATCCCGTCTTGACCAGTGTATCGACATACGTATCCTGTCTTGACCAGTGTATCGACATACGTATCCTGTCTTGACCAGTGTATCGACATACGTATCCTGTCTTGACCAGTGTATCGACATACGTCTCCTGTCTTGACCAGTATATTGGCATACGTATCCAGTTTTGACCAGTGCATGGACATACGTATCCTGTCTTGACCAGTGTATCGACATACGTATCCTGTCTTGACCAGTGTATCGACATACGTATCCTGTCTTGACCAGTATATCGACATACGTATCCTGTCTTGACCAGTGTATTGGCATACGTATCCAGTCTTGACCAGTGTATTGGCATACGTATCCTGTATTGACCAGTGTATTGGCATACGTATCCTGTCTTGACCAGTGTATTGGTATACGTATCCTGTCTTGACCAGTTTATTGGCATACGTATCCTGTCTTGACCAGTGTATCGACATACGTATCCTGTCTTGACCAGTGTATTGGCATACGTATCCTGTCTTGACCAGTGTATCGACATACGTATCCAGTCTTGACAGTGTATCGACATACGTATCCTGTCTTGACCAGTGTATCGACATACGTATCCAGTCTTGACCAATGTAATTCCATACGCGTATCGAGATACGAATAATATTGTGGCCTTTTGTATCGTTGCAGCCCCACGTGGAGGAAGATATGATATTGAAAATAGCGTGATTAAATAAATAACGAAATAAAGAAATAAAGAAACGATATGATGTAAGAATGTAGTGAGATGTTGAGAAGAATTTGAAGTTTTTACTTATGTTGTGTCTCAGACTGATGAAGTTCGTCTCGCGAGACATCACGAAAACAGTGAGACTTGACGTGATCAATGCCAGCTGTACGCCAGACTGCTTCAATGTCACTCAAGGTCAGTCGTCTTGGGCTCCCTTTCTACAATGCTGAACATAAAATATACTTTTTTTAAACAGGCTATAGCTTTCTCGATTGAACAACGATTTCCTTTAATGTGGTAAGACATCGTCCTTACACAGAGGTTGTACATGATATGAACGTACAAAGTAGCTCCGTAGTCTGGCTACACATATTCCTCATGCACAGTTACCTCCCTTGTTCTGTCAGAATCCTCGACTCAACAATTATGATCCATGGCCTGTAAGCAGTATATTCTTTTGGTAAGTTAACACGCCATGAATCAACTCACTCACACACTGACATACACTCATACAGATGACATCCTTACCATGTCCGCGAGCTTGCGGAGTTCATGGATCCTAATAGTTCTTAATAAGTACTTAATGTTTCACCCCACACAGGGACCCCTGATGGTAAACTACTGATGGGGATGGATGCTGATAACACAACGATATATCGCAGCACGGGGCCAGTCATCTACATCAACAACATCACAGACCAATCTGCAGACAAACTTCTTCTTCGCGTGACGTCACTAGGTAATGTTACTTGTCGATTCCCAAATTGAAACGATATGTTGACCCAGAAAGCTGTTCGTAAAAGAATTAAGTGTGAAAACAACAAACAAACAACAAATGGTACACAATCAACAATTGTATTACAAAATTAACTAGCTTTACATATCAATATAAAAGAGTATTAGTACAATAATAAATGGCTGTATAAAATGTGAGAGCAGTGGAAATAACGATGACAAGAATAATAATCACCTCGTTGAAACAGTGGGCAAGTTTCCGAAATAGCCCTGGGCTGAACACCAGCTTAAAAAGTGATCTTCACAAGAAAGCTGGTCTTGATGTAATATCAGATGAAGTGTGAGATGACAGGCATGCGCCAGTTCCACTTATATAGTCTCACTAGCTTCCAGCACTTTCCACACAGTGCTAGACTAGTCCGGTGTCACTAGAACACCAAAGAATATTCCACATGTTTTGTATAATGCTTGACATCCACCCATGCTATTCCGGAAATTTACAGATAATTCGAGCATATAACAATTTCCTCAGCGCTGCTTACATTAAATAGTCCGACATTCCTGACAACTAATCGTTGTCCAAATACAACGCAATGAACTTCTACTGAATCTCAACAGAAACAATTCAAATACAGTTACAATCATTGTTTTACAACAAATTACACATATAACAGTAAATTTAGACTATCAGTGCACTGGGCATTGCATCACTCTCCAGTACAATATACACTGTAAACACGTTATACACCATACCTCCACTGTGACCCTCCCTACCAGGAGACCCGTGAAGATCCGGGGTAGAATAGATCTTCAGCAACCCATGCTTGCCGTAAAAGGCGACTATGCTTGTCGTGAGAGGCGACTAACGGGATCGGGTGGTCAGGCTCGCTGACTTGGTTGAAACATGTCATCGATCCCAATTGCGTGGATCGATGCTCATGATAGCAATCACTGGATTGTCTGGTCCAGACTCGATTATTTACAGACCACCGTCATATGGCTGGAACCAACCCTAACAGGTGTTGAGTGGTTGAGTTTAATTCCCTAAAATTCGTTTTACAAACGAGACATGTTAATCACGAAGCAAACGATGGTCAAATAGATGTTCATTGTCATGTCATGTGATTGGTTGCTCGAACGGCAACCGTGATTGCCATAGTCACAGAAATGTCGGGATTCCGGATTAGAAATGGGTCCCCGGTGATTCATGTCTGTGAGGATGGATCGGGTGGTGGGATCGGTGACCTGGTTCATAGACATCATCGTCCACCGACGGCAGAGATCGCTGATTATGATATCACTAGATTTTTTACAGACAGACGTCATGTAGCTGGAATATTGCTGAACGAAGCGTCAAACAACCAACACTCAAACAAATCATACTGGAGCGGCGTAAAACTCAACTCATTCACTCGTGTTTCAGAGCGGGCGTGTAACGGCGGCGTGATGAAGGTGAAGGCAACTACTAACGCAGCCCTAACGTCAGTGCTTGACATGGCCGCTTGTAAATAGTGAGTAGTCTACGAGGGGTGACTTGTAAAGAGTGTTTGTTCAGTAGACTACGAGGGGTGTCCTGTAAATAGTGAGTGTTCAGTAGACTACGATGAGCGTCTTGCAAAGAGTGTATGTTCAGTAGACTACGAGGGGTGTCCTGTAAATAGTGTTTGTTCAGTAGACTACGAGGGGTGTCCTGTAAATATTGAGTGTTCAGTAGACTACGAGGGGTGTCCTGTAAATATTGTGTGTTCAGTAGTCTACGAGGGTGTCTTGTAATCAGTGCGTGTTCAGTAGACTACGAGGAGTGTCCTTTATACAGTGCGTGTTCAGTAGACTACGAGGGGTGTCCTGTAAATATTGAGTGTTCAGTAGACTACGAGGGGTGTCTTGTAAATAGTGAGTGTTCAGTAGACTACGATGAGTGTCCTGTAAATAGTGAGTGTTCAGTAGACTACGATGAGTGTCCTGTAAATAGTGCATGTTCAGTAGACTACGAGGGGTGTCTTGTAAATAGTGTGTGTTCAGTAGACTACGAGGGGTGTCTTGTAAATAGTGCGTGTTCAGTAGACTACGAGGGGTGTCCTGTAAATGGTTAGTGTTCAGTAGACTACGAGGGGTGTCCTGTAGATAGTGAGCGTTCAGTAGACTACGAGGGGTGTCTTGTAAATAGTGAGTGTTCAGTAGACTACGAGGGGTGTCCTGTAAAAAGTAAGCGTTCAGTAGACTACGAGAGGTGGCTGAACCGGGATTCGAACACACAATCATAGGTTTCTGGCGTGCCCCAGGGACACAACTCTGTACAGCGAATCGCGGCGCCTTAGACGACTGGGCCCTCCGTAATCATCCACCCACCCCCCACCCCCCACCCCCCATCCCCCTGGTGTTTACAAATCTCCGCCCTACAGCTTGAACATTACTGAGTGCGGCGTTAAGCAACAACGTAACATACTATTACGGTAAAGTGGCACTACAAGTCCACAACTTGAGACGATGTATATCTCTGAATACTCTCAACCACGCCTTCTCTCCCTAGTAACGGCTACTTCATCTACAACATCACGACAGACCACCTTGACCACATCGTCCATCTGCAGTTGACCCGCAACCTCTTCAACACCACGTCTTCAGACAAGGAGTGTAAACACAGCTACATCAATATATTTGACGGTAAAATCTCGCTATATCCTATATCTTTTTTCAGCCTGTTAACCTATGAATGTGTTTTCTAGATATCGGTGAGCTCAGTCCCATTGAGCTCGTAAAATATCGCACCCCCTGCAAGAGTCATCCAACTCGGATACTGTTGTGTTATTCATAGCTACAGATAAGCAGCGTATTTGCGTAAAAATAAAAAAAAATAAGAGGAAGAAGAAAATAAAAAATAAAATAATAACAAACAAACAAACAAACAAACAAACAAACAAACAAACAAATAAATAAATAAATAAATAAATAAATAAATAAATAATTCTAAAAAATAATAAATTACTTTCAATTATCTTGCGCACAGAAACCCATGCATTAAATGAAAAACTCAAATGATAAAAACAGCACGCGTAAATGCCCAGTGAAGCTTTTTCAGCATGCGTACGAAGGAGCTAATTTCCGAAACACAATTACGAGCCAATTTACTTTCAGAGTCAAGCCTATATATTTAGAACAGTTAAATACATCTGAAACATTATTTCACTTTTTTAAACTCTTAAAATGTTCTTTAATTTTGGGGAAAACCCAATAGAGTGATGAAGAGATGAGTGACAAAATATAGGCTACCAAATGAATAAGTAATAACTCAATTAAAATTGAAACCCTGAGTAAAAACTCATTTGCTCAAAAGGTTATGTGGAGCTCTGGTTATTATTAGAGAAAGAACTTTAAAAAATGCGAAGAATTAAAAAGACAACTGTCAGCTAGCGATACATCAGCTGGGTTCCTGGGGACTTATATTTCAGCACTGTGGGTATATGCTGTATGTGAACTTACCGCGTCATTCGTCACCACTCGCCCTTTTCCGTAACCCGCAAGAAGACTCGTCCCCCTATCGATGATTGTTATGTGCGAAAATACGACAAACCAATCAGAATGCGCGTATGATTTCAAGTTCTTCGTCAAAGAATCCCTCTGAAATATTTTTTTATTTTACATATATCTTGCATCTAAAAATATACCAAAGACACAGTTAAATGTCTTCAGTCATACTGTATAATTCCGCACGTCCCGATGTGCTTTAAATTGCATCTGAAAATATGTATTATATGGGAAATATATGTGAACCATAAGTTGACAATTATTAAAATATTTTAGGTATCCCCGTTTGTGCTAAGACGGAACCCGGTCGCAAAAATGGCCATGAGAGGAGAACGAGTCGCTATTCGGCTTGTCCCGGAATAACACGAGTTGGTCACGAATGCCTACCGCGCGGAACCTGGTATGACGATAACTAAGACGCCATTCGTGACCAACTCGTCCCTTTCCGAGCAATGCCGAATGTAGAGTATGTGCCTCCGAATAAACCCCTTTTGTTGGAGGTTGGGAAACATACGAGTGGTGACAAACGCCAAGACGCAAAGCACCAAGTGCCATTTGAAGGTCACTCGTTGATCAAGCTCCTCACAGCGATAGTACGTTCCCGGAGCTCTCGTGTAACGAAGGTGTCACGCGCTCCTTGATCAAGCTCCTTCCCAGCGCGTGACACCTTCGTTACACTCTCGGTAACATCGCTGCCACCAGTGTGGGCGCGGCCATTTCAAGAATCTTGAAATTTGCCCTCCAACCCCATATGAAGTAACGTTTATACTTTTGTTTATTTCTTTGGGAATGCCATCATATTTCAATTTGAAAAGGTTTACGACTGACCATGTTTTCCAGATGAATTTACTTTGTTGTTTTGATAATCAGATTGGTTCGAGATTGCAGACTAACGGAACATCAACCAACTTCTCCCTTACATTCCTACTATATCAATAACACGATAGTTTTAATGAAACAGAAATTCAAATTGACAAACGAAGAAAGTAATTTAGCAGCGATAAGTGTATTCGGCGTCACGACAGTCGTCACCTGTTTGTAAACATAACGGTCATTCGGTTGCGAGTTCAACTCCAAGCATGGTTGTGGCCACCTATTCACAGTGGGGAGTTTTGACTGGTGGCAGCGATAGCATAGAGAGCTCCGGGAACGTACTATTGCTGTGAGGAGCTTGCTCATTGAAATGATAAGGGAGGTCACTCCATTACTGCCGTGGACCGCTAAAAGAAAAGAACTGACCACAACAACAGTTCGCTCACTATCGTAGGAGCGACTGATTCTACTGCCACTATCACCATCATAAATAAACTTACATCATCAGCTGCCACATAACAGCACATAGCTCATCAACACGGTTGAAAAGAAATCATATTCTTGATGCCGCTCCCTGTGTCTATCCGAAAGATTGTTTCAAAGCACTTCTCGAATGGTATGGATCTCGTTTAAACTACCATGTTTGAATGAATGCTTGAAGACTTGACAGCTGGTTTTCTTCCAGGTGACCCCGACTCGCGTTTGTTACTGAAGTGGTGCTGGAAAAGAACTCCCACGGTCACTGTCAGGGGAGACAAGAGTTATCTCACCTTTGTGGTGGCGACATCTTACGGCGATTACCCTGGTCCTTTAACAGTGACATATTTTGCTTTAAGAAGTGAGTAATACACATTTCATACAATAGGAAAAGATTTTCGTACACGCGTACTTGTCGTGTGATATTGCCGGGAAATACTCGTCTTCACAGATTACTGAGTTTCCTGAGAAGAGCAACGTTCCATTCCAAACAAGAATGGCGGTCGCCTCCGTTCACTTCAATCCACTACGCAACGGAGGCGAACGCCATTCTTTTGTCTTGTTTGTCTGCCAGGCGGGGGGAAGGTCGGTGGTTCGATCCCCGGCGGTGTCATACCAAAAGGGGGCACGGGTGGCCCATTCGTCTAAGGCGCCATGATTCGCTGTGCAGAGTTGCGTCCCTTGGGTTGTGGGTTCGAATCCCTGTTCGCCTCGATTATGTTTCTAGGTTTGTCAGCACCATAACCGTGCTCGTGGGTTTCACCGAAGTGGTAAACGTCTGAGACCTGCATCACTTCGGGCTTTCCTCCCACATTAAGCTGACACGCCGCGATATAACTGGAATACTGTTAAAAGCGGCGTTAAACCCAACTCACTCACTCACTCATACCAAAAGACGTTAATAGATGCTAACTCTTGTTTCGGCATTAAAGGGGATCAAACAAGGACTGGTCGGGTCGGAGTAAGTACACGCACGCGCACGCGCACGCACACACACACACACACACACACACACACAAACTATGTGACATGAAACAGACATGCATGATCATGTGAAAATAACCTACAACTTATATAAAATTATACCCTTGAATATCCGGGTCTCCAGCGACCCATGTTTGTCGTTAAAGGCGAATAACGAGACCCGGTTGATGCACGTCATCGTATCCCAATTGCGTAGATCGTTGCTCATGATGTTAATCACTGGATTGTCTGATCCGTATTCGATTATTTACAGACCGGCGTCATAAAGCAGAAATATTGCCGAGTGCGGCGTCAAGCAACAAACAAACAAAATATGAAATTATACATCATCTGTCTCGGTGAAGTAGTTGTGTCCGAGTTATCCCGAAAATGATGTAAGGAAGACATTGCTTGGCTACGGTGGCCCATACTCGCCACTGGTGAGACCGTTTTTCACTGTATGCCTCTACATTTTATCTGACGGCCGCCAAATACTTTTTTGGCCCCCGCCAGATACTTCCACTGGTGAGATTATTTTCCCCTGTTAACCTCTATATTATATCTCACCAGTGGAAGTATTTGGCGGCCGCCAGATAAAATATAGCAGCATACAGTGAAAAATGATCTCACCAGTGGCGGGTATGGGCCACCGTACTTGGCCAATTTAGTGTTAAAACAATCTCATATAAAATCTATGGGTAATATGTGCCACTGACCTTGCTTCCTGTCCAGAAAAGTCTCTGTGCAAACCGGGCCTGGTCGATCTGAAAGCATCAGCGGATATGACGAAATACCTTCACTCGCCCAACTTCCCGGGCCCCTACGCTGTGTAAGTATCCTTGCCTTCACTCGCCAAACATCCCGGGCCCCTACGCTGTGTAAGTATCCAGGCCTTCACTCGCCCAACTTCCCGGGTCCTTACGCTGTGTAAGTATCCTGTCCCTCACTTGCCAAACTTCCCGGGCCCCTACGCTGTGTAAGTATCCTTGCCTTCACTCGCCAAACATCCCGGGCCCCTACGCTGTGTAAGTATCCTGGCCTTCACTCGCCAAACTTCCCGGGCCCCTACGCTGTGTAAGTATCCTGGCCTCCACGCTTTGTCACTCTCCTTCCCAGAGTCACGTGCGGTCAAAGTTGTTACCCTGTCACGGGCCATTGAGATGTAATGCCCCGTCATATCTTACATAATTATGTCTGTTTAACATATGCTTGTTGTGGACTTGGGTGGCCCAGGCGTCGAAGTCGCGTATTTCACTTTGCAAAGTTGCGTCCCTTAGAAACCTATGATAATGTGTTCGAATCCCGAATCGCTCTGGTTAATTATTAGTTTCTTAGTTTGTCAGCACCATGACCTTGCTGCAAGTAAACGTCTGAGGTCTGCATCACTTTCGTCTTTCCTCTCAAATCTCATAATAAACACTATGCAGAGTTAGGTCCCTTGGGCACACCAGGATCCTGTAATCGTAGGTTCGAATCCTATGTGTCTGGGTCTGAAAGGACCATATCCGTTCTCGAGGGTTTCACAAACGTGGCTAACGTCTACGACGTGCATCACTTCGGTCTCTGTACGCGACTCCGACGGTGACTATTACTTCTGTATCGGCAGCAACAACGACTGCACCTGGAGGATCTCGGCCCCGAGAATCAACTACGTAGTCATTGTGAACGTGGTCGAGTCCGACCTCCCCGACGACTGCAGTGACTTGGTGTACGTCATCTACGGTGGGTATAATCAAAGATCAGCGAGTCGTGCAGAGTTGTGTCCCTTAGTCGTACCAGGGTCCGATGATCGTGAGTTCGAATCTCAGATTCGCCTCGGATTCTGATCCTTGGTCTGAATTCTTATACTGTTACTCATAGGTTTCTCAAAAGGGAATATTGATCAAAGCGGTGTGAACCCATTTCACTCATTATCTAATACCTCAATATCTAATGAAAGAAGTAGTCACAAAATATAGGATAGTCAGTCTCATTAAAATCAGACCTAAGTTGTCACTATCTATCTATCTAATGTATCTATCTAATGTATCTATCTATCTATCTATCTATCTATCTATCTATCTATCTATCTATCTATTCAACATGTTCCAGGGCTCTATCCCACGGACAAGACATCTGGTCGTTTGTGTGGACAGGACAGGGGTAATTTCAGGAGCGTCGGGCCTTTCCTCGTGCTCCGATTCACCAGCAATTCGATCGACAACAGATCTGGCTTCAAGATCGCTTACACCACGGAACACAGGACGGGCGGCCAGCGGAGTAAGTAGCCAGTTACCTCCCCTTCCCCGACCGATGTAATAATTCCCGGAGCCAGTCCACAGAGTAGTTGTTGTTGTTGTTGTTGTTGTTGTTGTTTAACGCCGCAATCAGCAATATTCCAGCTACATGACGGCGGTGTGTAAATAATTGAGTCTGGACGAGACAATCCAGTGATTGACATCATGAGCATCGATCCATTCAATTGGGATACGATGACATGCATCAAACCAAGTCATCGAGCCTGACCACCCGATCCCGTTAGTCGCCTTTTACGACAATCATAGACGCCTTTTATGGTAAGCATGAGTAGATCGATGTTCATGATGTCAATCATTGGATTGTGTGGTCCAAACTCGATTATTTACAGCCCGCCGTCATGTAGCTGGAATATTGCTGAGTGCGGCGTTAAACAACAAACCAACCAAACAAATCCAGCTCACTGCAATTAATACACCACGCGTCGTCGCATATCTTTAAACACACTCATAGGAGATTGCAACATGTTGCCTTGATGGAATACACTTTTTACGGAGCCCTTCTAAACAATCATGCTGCATGTGAATCACATCCGTTAACAGGAACATTTTTGTTAATAAAATATTAAAAACACATTATCGATTATTTACAGACCGGCGTCATATAGCCAAAATGTTGCTGAGTACGGACGTTCAACAACAAACAAACAAAAACTCAATCAATCACCCGTGCATTATGACTCTGATGTTTGTTTTCAGCCGAGGGTGGTCCGCCGGTGGGGATTATAGCAGGTGCGTGCATCGCGATCTTTGTCGTCGCCGGCTTCATCTACGTCTGCATAAACGAACACCGTAAGCGTCACAAGAGGGCGAGACAAGAGATAGAAGGCGGGACGTATTAACGGCATGTGGAAACATCCAACACTCTACTAACATCATCTACACGGGCCCCAATTCTGAAACTGTTCAGCCCTGAACATACTTTGATGTGAATGTGGGTCGTTTCTACGTTTGTCAGCACCATGTCCCCGCCCGAGGGTAACCGTTTAAGGCCTGAACCACTCCGGGCTTTTTTACCACATCCGGCTTTTTTGCCACATCAACCTGACAAGCCGTGGTTTGACACAAATGCTGTTCAAAGTAGCGTTAAAACTAACCCACTCGCTCCCTCCCTCACTAACGTACGTACATGTCGTAATAGCCCATTGGTTGATTACTGCAAGGATTCGTTAGAAATATCAGGGATCTTCCAGTTACCACGCGGTGAGAAGTATTGCCGTTATATTTATTTGCGGAATGCTGGGAGTGATGACGGGCACTAATGCTCTTGTTCAGCTGTCTGTATATTGCTGAGTGCGGCGTAAAACAACATATAGACACAGAGTCTTCTTGCAGGTGACGGAAAGGGGCGAGTGGTGACGAATGTCTTGTTAGAACCTTTCTGAGAGATAATTCCAGCTGAACAAATAGAGTTGTGTCTACTGCTTAAAAAACTTTAACAAATCACGACCAGACCCGATATATGTCAAAGTTAGAATTGGGGGGCACGGGCGGCCCAGTCGTCTAAGGCGCCGCGATTCGCTGTGCAGAGTTGCGTCCCTTGGGCACGCCAGAAACCTATGATTGTGGGTTCGAATCCCGATTCGTCCCGATTATGTTTCTAGGTTTGTCAGCACCATACCCGTGCTCGTGAGTTTCACCGAAATGGTAAACGTCTGCGACCATGCTTGCTGTAAAAGGTGACTATGCTTGTCGTAAGAGGCGACATACGGGATCGGATGGTCAGGCTCGCTGACTTGGTTGATGCATGTCATCGATCCCAATCGATGTTCATGATATCAATCACTGGATTGTCTGGTCCAGACTTGATTATCTACAGCCCGCCGTCATATAGCTGGAATATTGCTGAGTGCGGCGTTAAACAACAAACAAACAAACCAAACAAATTCAGCTCACTGCAATTAATACACCACATATCTTTAAACACACTCATTGGAGATTACATCATGTTGCCTTGATGGATTACACTTTTTACGGAGCCCTTCTAAACAATCATGCTGCGTATGAATCACATCCGTTAACAGGAACATTTTGTTAATAAAATATTAAAAAACATTCATCCTGTCTCTCGTTTTTTTTTTAATAAGATGAAAATATGATTTAATTCACTATAGTTTTAGGGTCTTCTGCATAATCATACCGTGAAGGTGACTTAGCTAGTCGTAAGAGGCGACGACCATGCTTGTAAGAGGCGACTATGCTTGTCGTAAGAGGCGACTAACAGGATCGGGTGGTCAGGCTCGCTGATTTGGTTGATGCATGTCATCGTATCCTAATTGCGTAGATCGATATTCATGATGTCAATCTGGTCCAGGCTCGATTTACAGACCGCCGTCATATAGATTGAATATTGTCGATTGCGGCGTAAAACAACAAACCAACCATACTCATTGCTCAGGTGAGATACGTACCACGTGACAGGAGACGCTACGTGATATGCATTTGGCAATGTACATTCCCACATACACAACTCAGATACAGGAATTCGGTCGTGAATATGTCCCCTTACTTCCCTGATATACGTACATGGTTACAGAATCAGTCGGGAATACATTCCCTTACTTCCCTGATATACGTACATGGTTACAGAATCAGTCGGGAATACATCCCCTTACTTCCCTGATATACGTACATGGTTACAGAATCAGTCGGGAATACATCCCCTTACTTCCCTGATATACGTACATGGTTACAGAATCAGTCGGGAATCAGTCGGGAATACATCCCCTTACTTCCCTGATATACGTACATAGTTACAGAATCAGTCGGGAATACATCCCCTTACTTCCCTGATATACGTACATGGTTACAGAATCAGTCGGGAATACATCCCCTTACTTCCCTGATATACGTACATGGTTACAGAATCAGTCGGGAATACATCCCCTTACTTCCCTGATATACGTACATGGTTACAGAATCAGTCGGGAATACATCCCCTTACTTCCCTGATATACGTACATGGTTACAGAATCAGTCGGGAATACATCCCCTTACTTCCCTGATATACGTACATGGTTACAGAATCAGTCGGGAATCAGTCGGGAATACATCCCCTTACTTCCCTGATATACGTACATGGTTACAGAATCAGTCGGGAATACATCCCCTTACTTCCCTGATATACGTACATGGTTACAGAATCAGTCGGGAATCAGTCGGGAATACATCCCCTTACTTCCCTGATATACGTACATGGTTACAGAATCAGTCGGGAATCAGTCGGGAATACATCCCCTTACTTCCCTGATATACGTACATGGTTACAGAATCAGTCGGGAATCAGTCGGGAATACATCCCCTTACTTCCCTGATATACGTACATGGTTACAGAATCAGTCGGGAATCAGTCCGAATACATCCCCTTACTTCCCTGATATACGTACATGGTTACAGAATCAGTCGGGAATCAGTCGGGAATACATCCCCTTACTTCCCTGATATACGTACATGGTTACAGAATCAGTCGGGAATCAGTCGGGAATACATCCCCTTACTTCCCTGATATACGTACATGGTTACAGAATCAGTCGGGAATCAGTCGGGAATACATCCCCTTACTTCCCTGATATACGTACATGGTTACAGAATCAGTCGGGAATCAGTCGGGAATACATCCCCTTACTTCCCTGATATACGTACATGGTTACAGAATCAGTTGGGAATCAGTCCGAATACATCCCCTTACTTCCCTGATATACGTACATGGTTACAGAATCAGTCGGGAATCAGTCGGGAATACATCCCCTTACTTCCCTGATATACGTACATGGTTACAGAATCAGTCGGGAATACATCCCCTTACTTCCCTGATATACGTACATGGTTACAGAATCAGTCGGGAATACATCCCCTTACTTCCCTGATATACGTACATGGTTACAGAATCAGTCTGGAATACATCCCCTTACTTCCCTGATATACGTACATGGTTACAGAATCAGTCTGGAATACATCCCCTTACTTCCCTGATATACGTACATGGTTACAGATCAGTCGGGAATCAGTCGGGAATACATCCCCTTACTTCCCAGATATACGTACATAGTTACAGAATCAGTCGGGAATCAGTCGGGAATACATCCCCTTACTTCCCTGATGTACGTACATGGTTACAGAATCAGTCGGGAATACATTCCCTTACTTCCCTGATATACGTACATGGTTACAGAATCAGTCTGGAATACATCCCCTTACTTCCCTGATGTACGTACATGGTTACAGAATCAGTCGGGAATACATACCCTTACTTCCCTGATATACGTACATGGTTACAGAATCAGTCGGGAATCAGTCGGGAATACATCCCCTTACTTCCCTAATTTTGTATATTTGGTATTTCCAAAATATACAATTTTGTATAGTTGGTATTTCCAAAACTATACAATTGTGTATATATGGATAGATTTTACCACTGCTTCATTGAATTTTTTGAATTCGTAAGAGGTTTTCTTGGGGTTTGAAACTAATGTTACCGAACAGTATTTTTGCACGTGACAATAACACGTTAATACTATTTCATTATGGCAACTATATTTGTAGTGTTATGGAATAATTTTTATTTCTTTATGTTGACAGCATTTTACATAAGAAATAGAACATTTGTGCAGATTTTAGTAACAGATAATGTAAATAATACCGCTGTCTTAATTAGATCGCGGTTTGAAAAAGCACTGTTTGTATAACGAAAGGCTGCTGCTGTTTTAATTAGGTCGGAGTTTGAAAAGCACTGTTTGTTTAACGAAAGGCTGCCGCTGTATAAACTTAATTGGGGTTAGAAAAGCACTGTTTGTATGGGGAAAGGCTGCCGCTGTCTTAAATAAATCGGGGTTAGAAAAGCACTGGTTGTATAACGAGAGGCTGTCGCTGTCTAAACTAGAATAACCACTAAACGGAATAGCAAGAGAGTAGCCTTTTAGCGATTGTCACGATCATTGCAAAATAATAGATAAAAAATTCATGAATTTAAAATTGTACAAGGAAACATATATAGGAAACACATCGTTGGAATAAATTCCTATTATATTACGTTCACGACATTAGTTCTGGAGTTTTCAAAGTAAAATTTAATATATATGTTTCTGTGATTTCATGTAATGGTGATTCTAAATATGAAATATTGGTTGATATTGTTTGTCAAACAGTTGTACACACCGTCCATTGTGATACTTCTACTTAAGGATGTTTGTTTAGTCAATTGGCATGCGTTCATTGTAAACAAGGATCATTAGTGTGATAGGATTACTAAGTTTGTCATCCAGTATAATGCACTTCCACGATTAGCATAATTAGAACAGAGTTTGTAATTAGGTACATCCGGACTCCAGTTTATCAAGGCAGCTACATCAGTTGAGAGTGTGAGCAACTGGAGAAGAGGCGAGCAACTCAATGTGATTAATGAATTAGTGGAATTTTAAATAAATAAACGAACGCCTGTCGCAAAAATGCATTCGAACATTGAACACGCACAATCGCAGATTTCTTTGGTACATTTGAGGGTGAACGAAGCCGTGCAGGATGCCAAACAGCGATTTGTCTTCAGAACACACAGTGAGCTCAGGTGAGTTTATTAATGATGATATTTTTATTCATTCATAGATATGGCGATCATGAGCGCTGACACTATATGTGTTCGCAATAGAACATTTGGAAGACTAGACACATATTGATTCACTATATGACTACATCAAATCCAGTATTTGTTTAATGCAACAGGTTTAATGCATTCAAAATTGTGAATTATTATAAAATACAATGTGTGTCGCTTCGTCTCCCATGTAAAATACATTAATTATTTGTTTCAAATATAATTTAATATTACTATGAGTTTTACATTATAACTAAAATTATGGAGTCTTGCATGTCGAGCCAGCAAACTATTGTACATATTATTCACATTGGAATTTCTGTTTACTGTGTTTGCGGTGGGGTCCAGACAATTCCCCAAATGGACAATTCCAAATACTACTGCGTAAAATATTAATGCTGATTTGGAGAAAATTACCAAATGGATGAAAGTAAGTAAAATTGAATCCAGAGAAAACAGAAGCTTTCTATTTCACGTTAAATTAAAGTCTTCCCAAGTGCAAAACCTAATCTTAAAATGAAAGGAATTAATATTTATGACTTTTGGAATAATATTTCAGTCAGATTCTGATATTGACGAGTTAAAAAGGAAATCCCTATGATTAATTGCCTTAGAAGTCTTAGATACCTTTCTGGTGTCCACCGCCGTAAACCATACTCACTCACTCAGTTAAATAACTCCTTTCACATAAATCGTTAGAAGTTATGAACAAGCATATAATGCCCATATTTGGGATAATTGTACCAAGAACAAGAATTAATCCTTAAATGTTTACACTAAGATTCATTCCGGACGCTGAAATATTGCCGATGAGACGTTAAATTTTAACTCACTCACTCAATACGGACTATTCGGACTATTTGTGGGGCGATAAGGGGTACAGGCCACGAGAAAATATATAGAGAAACTAACACAGCCATTACACCTTTTTACAAGATGGAAAACATCTTTGCTGTTAGTAATTACATTTATAGAAATCAAACCAATATACAGGCTATATGTTGTAGAACAGAATGCTTTGCCAAGTTATACCTACCTGATACCATTAATAATTGGAATAGTCATCTGATATAGAGGATTATTAAACTTGGACAGTGTGACTTATATACAGTTAAGCCATGATACCAGATTTTGTCACATAATCCTTTATCGCCTCGCACTCGATTGTAGTGATTTAAACTTCCATCGGCTTAAAAGAAAATATATTAAGAAACGATTTGCCTTTCTATTCTAAAGGCTAAGTGAGTTTATATTCAGTGGTTCGTGGGAAACAATTTGTCAATTTAGCTATTTTGAAATCGGTCCATGTACATCCTACGTTCGGGTGAATTTGCACTAATGTTATAACTTAAGAATTAATTCATATTTTAAGACACGTATTAAGTATTAAACAGTTAAATAGCTTTTCTTAGTAATTGAACACCTTTCCATCGACCGCACCAAACTGCTGACCAATCGTTTTTCATGTATTCTACGTCAAATAAGATGAGAACACGTGTATAATTACAACATCCCCAGGATACCAATAACAACAGTAGTTAGGTACATCAGTCTAAAACCACTCAGGATTCTGGAACCAAGATGGCGGCACATCCGTTTCCGGTCACGTGACATGCGCAGTGCATGATGGGTACCTGCGCGTGCCTCCAAGATGGCGTCGCTTCCGTTTCCGGTGGCGTGCGCCTCCAAGAGGGCGGCACTTCCGTTTCCGGTGGCGTGCGCCTCCAAGAGGGCGGACCGACCCCTGTGTTTCTTTTCCATAGGAAATGGATTTTACCATGGGAGAGAAAGCACAACCCCGGTTCGGCCAATCAGAGCCCGCCATGGCCCGAGCGTGGCTTCTGATTGGTCGATAACCCAGGCTTCGGATTGGTCCGATTTCGATCCGGTTTTTTTTTCTTCTTGGGTAGCCTTGGTATTTTTTTTTGAGGTAGACGGTCGTCTGAATGCTAAAGGAAGGTGGACCTTCATAGGTAGACATGAACGTGGGAATGCCTACGTGATGTACGTGTGTGTCACTCCCATGCCAATCGGAATGTCATGTGTGTGTGTGTGGGTATGTGTGTGTGTGTGTGTGTGTGTGTGTGTGTGTGTGTGTGTGTATGTCTTCAAACAGACGTTGACGTTGATGCATAGAATAGCGTGTGGTCAGGAAAAACGTGGTGTCCTGTGTGTGTGTGTGTATTGAGTAGTGTCGTATTGAGATGAATAGAGAAAGATCGATACACCTACGTGACGTTAAGTTTGCACACGTCATGGACTTCTTGTCGCGATGTGAACGTCATGTATTTTGTGTGTTGCCATGCAAACGTCGTGCCCTGTGTGTGTGTGTGTTTTCAAATTGGGGTTGGGGTTGGCAAAGCAAAGGAGGAAAGTTGTCTTTTGGGTGAGATGGGTGGCCCTGAAAAGGGCCGTTTTGGGAAAGGAGAAAACTTTTCTGCTGCTGTCCAAGAAGAATCATCATGTCCAAGCTTATGACAAGACAAGGATCGTCGAAGGGGTACTTGCTGTCATCTGGGTATACCATCTGGGTATGTCATCAGGGTGCCCTACGTGACACCAATTGTAGGGTCCAAAAAAAAAGAAAAGCTTGTAGGAAACAGGAAGCGGAAACAGACTGAACCATCCACAACAACAGCAGTAGACAAACGGGAACTTGAACGGGAACTGGAACGGGAACTTGAACGGGGAACTTGAACGGGAACTTGAACAGGAACGCAGGACACGGGAAACGTCGTCCTCCTAGGCAGTCGGCTCTGCTACGTCATTCGTGTACCTCTGTTTCTCTTCGCAGAGATAGTGTAGTTGTAGTTGCTTCTGGTGTTTCACCAGCCCGGTTAGCTTGAGGTAATCGCAGTCTGGGGACCACTTGTGATGTGCCGCCCAATGATTGTCGTGGGGTGCCCATTGTCTCAGCCGCACACCACATTGGAAACAGCACACACCATCGGCACCCTGAGTGTAGACAAAGCCCGCATGAGCCATCTCTTCAGCAGTCTGATACATTTGCGTGGGCCACGTCTCAAACGAAGCGAGCCTTCTTTCAAAGCGTAGATAATAGTGCGATGGCGTTTGACTGAGCAGTGACACCGCCTCCTCGGCATGACTCTTACTCCAACATCCACGAGTATCTGTACTATCCATCCCCACATCTTCGCCACGCGTCGTCGTACCACTCTTCTTTGTTTCAGCCATTCTTGATTTTATCACATCAATTTTACAAGTGACACTGGGCCACTCGAATCCACTCTTGTTTTATGGGGGAAGAACCGGATCGAAATTGACTGCTTCCTGGTTGGTCCAAAACGCAACGCACCGATTGGTTCGTTCCGGTGCCTGGCCTGCACCTCGGTTTTCCAAAACGACCCGACCCCTGTGTTTCTTTTCCATAGGAAATGGATTTTACCATGGGAGAGAAAGCACAACTCGGGTCGGGTGCTGTCTTCTGATTGGTCGATGCTGTCTTCTGATTGGTCGACAATCCAGGCTTCGGATTGGTCCGATTTCGATTCTGTTTTGGGGAAGGGTTGTCCATCCATCAGACGTTCAGACCCTCTTAGAGTACAGGCGTTCATCAGACACACATCGCTATCATGACGAGCAACCAAAGTACGCCCTATCGTTTGGAGAGGAAAGATACCACCCGCTCCAGACGGTTAAGAACTGCTAATCATACCTATCGTTTGACTTTCAACCCAGACTACTTGGACACCGTACCACCGGAACGCGTCCCCATGGAACTGCCAGCTTTATTTGACAGGGTGATCGATGACTTTTATGAACAGATGTCAGGTCAGAAGGGAGATCATATTGGTCTAGGTATCGATCATCCTGCTTTGAACACTCCCATACGGATTCCCTTTCGACGTTTTGAAGATCTCCATGGGGTAACTATTTTACAGGCCGTGGAAAAAGTCCAACAGTCCAACGAAGACCTGAACATCGATGACACCATGGATGTGACATGGACCGCCCAGCGAGTGAGGCTGACGAGAACGAATCGTGTCGACGTTCAAGGCATACGGGCACGGGCCTTGTTTCGACGCCTTGGCCTGCCTGAAGGTCCCTGTCGGGGGCTGGACGACCTCGCACGCGTGGGACGGGCCTTGACCCTCCTGCATTATCAACTGAAAGTCTACAGTCAAGAGGTGGGTCAGAGACTGTTGTACAAGTGTGATGAGGCTCCACCTCACGCCACGGTGCTGCATTTATACCATCATGATCAGCACTACGATGTCATCACTTCCATGTCCGCTTTTTATGGCTCTGTCCATTACTGCGAACGCTGCGACAAACGTTACGACCATCCCGAAAAACATCCCTGCACCAAGGAATACCGCTGTCACCGCTGCTTCTACTCTAGTTATTGTGGACCCCAGGAAGAGCACGGGATCCCTTGCTTGACATGTCAAGGTTGGTTCCCCAATCCACCGTGTTACGCTCGACATCTCCAGTCACCGTCAGAGGGAAAACCCAGCGCCTGTCAATCGATTCACAGGTGCCCGACCTGTTTTCAGCTGGTCCGCGTCTTGGAGACCCCCATGGTTCACCACGAGTGCTTCGACGAAGAACATCCCTGCTTGGTGTGCCGAGAACCCATGACCCCAGACCATCGCTGTTACATGACGCCTCTCCGTGAAGAAAACGAGGAGGAGGAGGAGGAGGAGGAGGAGGGGGTGGGGGAGGAGGGGGAAGAGGAACAACATCACGTACAAGACGACGTCCAATACGTCTTCTACGATTTTGAATGCATGCAAGACACGGGGGAACACATTCCAAATTTGTGCGTGGTGCAACTAGGATGTGGACGATGCATCAGTGAAGTGAGCAAGAACTTGTGCGAACACTGTCCATGGAGAGAAGAAGGGTATGGTCCCAGCCGTGAGATTGTGTTTCGAGGGCCCACCACGCGACATGATGTGTGTGTGTGGTTGACCACGTTGTCTGAAATACCCAAGAAGAAGCCCAACCCGGAGGAAGAGGAGGGCAGCACACGCAAGGGCACAACAGACCACCTGGGGAAAAAAGGAAAACGGGATGGCACCCCCTCAAGAAAGTACGCTTCCAAACGTCAACGGCATGCATCATCCCAGCAGGAGGTGGAAGAGGTCATGGAAGTGGAGAATACAAAGAAGCCAAAGAACAAGAACACCTCCTGCCATACAGTCCCGAAGGAGGATCGCATTTATGTGATGGCCCACAATGCACGATCCTATGATTTACACTTACTCCTGAAGGGTCTGTCCCCCCTCCTGGTGACACTCCCCACCAAGATTCGACATGGCCAACAAATTTTGCAGATGACCCTGGGAAGGTTGTGTTTCGAAGACAGCTTAAATTTCATCCCTTACCCCCTGAAAGCCTTTCCCAAGAGCTTTGGGTTGAAAGAAATGAAGAAAGGGTACTTTCCACACTTTTTCAATACGAGAGTCAATCAGACCTACAGAGGTCCCTATCCACCAGCCGTCACGTACGATCCCGACGGCATGTCTCCCGCGGAACGCACAGCCTTCCTCCAGTGGCATACCCAAAAAGTGCAAGAAGGAGCCTTGTTCGACTTACAAGAAGAACTTTTAGCTTACTGCCAGAGCGATGTGGACATTTTGAGACGGGGATGCGCCGACTTCCGACAGAACGCCATCCACTCGGTGGGCATGGATCCCTTTGTGGAAGTGATGACAGCTGCTGCGTTCACCATGAAATCCTTCCGAAAACACGACCTGAAACCCAATACCATCGCCATTCTTCCACCTCAAGGCTACCAACCCAAGAGAAACTATTCCCAGGCCTGTATGCACTGGCTCCACTATCTGATGGAAAGGGACCCCCATCTGCACCTCCAGCACACCAGGAATGGCGGTGAAAAAGAGTTCACCTGTGGAGAGGGTCAACATCGGTACAGCGTGGATGGGTACGATCCAGCGACAGGCACCATCTACGAATTCCTGGGCTGTTTCTGGCATGGGTGCAAGACCTGTCACAAGACCCAACGTGGAGAACCGCATCCCGTCCTGGGCTCGTCGTTGGGAGCCCGTTACACCGACACCCACTACCGCTTGAGTCTCTTGAGTCAACACCCTGAGGTGAAACGGGTCGTCGACCTGTGGGAGCACGAGTTTACGAAAATGCAACGGGAGGACTCCGCTCTACGTGCTTTCTTGCAGGGACCCCACTGTAGTCACGTCCCCGGGCCGCTCAACCCTCGCGACGCCTTCTGTGGAGGACGGACCAATGCCACGCGATTATGCTATGAAGCCCAAGAAGGTGAAACCATCAAGTACATCGATATTTGTTCCCTTTATCCCTACATTTGTAAGACCGGAGCGTTTCCCACGGGACACCCGACCCTTCTCCATCAACCCCCTGTGGACACGTTGTTTGAACTGAAAGGCCTGATCCAATGCCGTGTCCTACCCCCGAAACGACTCTACCATCCGCTACTGCCTTACAGATCGGGTGGCAAACTGCTCTGTCCTTTGTGCCGTACATGTGCCGATACCCGGTCAGACTCCCCCTGCGAGCACACGGACGAAGAGAGGTCATGGGTAGGGACGTACGCCACCGTAGAACTCCAGGAAGCCGTGAAGAAGTATGACTACCGGGTGCTTCAGATCTACGACGTTTGGCATTTTGACACCTTTGCACAGCATGACCCCGACACCCAGCAAGTGGGACTCTTTGACACTTACATCGATCGGCATTTCAAGGAGAAGCTCGAAGCCAGCGGATACCCCGAAGGATGTACGGATCACGACGCTTACATCCAGGAGATCTACGACAAAGAAGGCATTCGGTTGGACAAGGACCGCATCGAAAAAAATCCAGGACGCCGCGCGATTGCCAAGATGCAACTGAATTCGCTCTGGGGCAAGTTTGGGCAACGGGTAGACTACAGTCAGAACGTCTATATGAACGATCCTGCACAGTACTTTGCCTTGTGGAGGGATGACCGCAGTACCATCGAGGATGTGACCGTTGTCAACGAACACATGGTGGAAGTGACCTATACCCAGCAGAAAGAATTCCAAACCCCTCATTCTCATTTCAATGTCGCCATCGCTGCTTGGGTCACCGCCCAAGCACGTCTCAAGCTGTACGAGACCCTTGCCCTGGTGGGCCGCAGGGTCTTGTACTTTGACATGGACAGCGTCATTTACATTCATCGACCCCACGACGCGAATCCAGAGCTGGGTCATTCGTTGGGTGAGTTTACGGATGAACTGGACGGAAACACCATCAAGACGTTTGTGTCAGGAGGTCCCAAAAACTATGGCTATGAGTTAATGAACCCCAGACCCGATGGAACACGCACGACCTGCAAAGTGCGAGGGTTCACTTTGAATTACCGAAACCAACGCCATCTCAACTTTGACACCATGAAAGGACTGATACTGGGACAACGGTCTGGGAAAGAGGAGGAGGAGGAGAAAATCAGTTTGGATTACCCTCATCAGATCATTCGAAAAGGACCTCGGCACGAAAACGCACTCGTGACCTGCCCCACCCGAAAAGACTATCGTACCGTGTACGACAAGCGACGTGTCGTCTACGACGAAACAACAGGCCTACCTGTAGACACGCTCCCCTTTGGGTACAGAGACGACTTTCTATAAAAAAAAAATTTCATGACAGGGGATCGAAACTGAATCGACATGGACCCCTACAGAAAAAAAAACGGATCGAAATCGGACCAATCCGAAGCCTGGGTTGTCGACCAATCAGAGGCAGTGCTCGAGCAATGGTGGGCTCTGATTGGTCGAACCGAGGTTGTGCTTTCTCTCTCACGCTACAAGCCTAACCCTATGGAAAAGAAACACAGGGGTCGGTCCAGTTTGGAAAAATGGAGACTCAGACCAGACACCGGAACGGGCCAATCAGAAAGCAGGACCTCCGTGGCTTTTAATACGACCGATGCTCTCCGGTCATCACTTTTCACTGAACGGACCAAGCAACCACATCGCCCCCTCTGATTGATGTTCCTCACGTTGTGTTGGTTGTTGGCGTTTTATCTGGAAGAAACACGTGTTTGGAGAGAGTACCATCAAGTGTTGACACACCTCCGTGAAGACTTGGAAAGAAACAACAACAACAACAACAACAACAACGAACAGAACATCCGGACAACATCATGTCGAAACGGTTGAATGACAAGACACGAAGCGACATGAGTGGCCAAGGAAGCAGTGGAGATGGGAACGGTGACATGACTGCTGAACTGTGGGGTGAAGTGTACGACTTGCTGTGTTTAAAGATGAAGACCGACGACGCGTACGCCAAGTTACGTGCGAAGGGCGACAACCTGATGTGCGAAGAGATACGTTCAAAGATGAGGAAGCTGACTGAATCCGAGAAAGGCACATCGAAGAAGACGATAAAGAAGATCCAGAAGAAAAAGACAAGCAAGCCCACAGCCGTTGTGATCCCCACAGCAGCAGCAACACCCACCACCACCACCACCACAGCGCCAGTCCCCACCACCACCACCACAGCAGCAACAGCAACAACGGCTGCAGCGACAACAGACATCGAAACGATGGGGACATCCTTTTTGAAACCTGCAACGCCTGCAAAAAGACGATCACGGAAGAAATTATCTCTGAAGATCTCTCCTCAAGAACAGCTGTAAGTACCCTGCTCTTCTTTGTCTCAGGCATTCTTGATGTGATTCATATTCATGACCTATTCCTATGATAAATGGACTCTGTCCTATGATTGACAGGACCCCTGATGTCAGTTCAGCCCAGTCCGAGCTAGAACAGTGGTGGGAACAAACCCCTCGGGAGCCCACCTATTCACCGAATGCCCCTGCTGTGACGATGGCGACGGGTGACCGTGATGATCATGAAGCGCTCAAGCTGGCCACTCTCCCTTCCATGGATCTGGACACGCTCCCCCTGCTTGAGGCTTCTTGGTCACCAGCATCCCCGGAAGATGTTCATGTCTACTCCTCAGGTACGCCCCTGGTTTGCGACGATGATGAAGATGATGATGTTGATGACAACGTTGACCTGGATCCTTATGGAGAAGCTCAACTCACTCCCCTACAACGCGGATGTCGTATTTGCCGACACAACAACATGCTAAGATACATCAGTTGCAACAGCGGGCAAGTGATGTGTCATGTCTGTGGTCTGGAGCTCATAGACTGTACTTGTAGTATGTTGACCTATGACAGCATAATGACACATGATGACATGCCTATCACATCTGCTGAGGATCACATCTTATGGTGATCCTCCTCTTCACTCGAAGAACTTGTCAACACGTAAGCTGCAACCGTGATCAAGTGATGTGTCATGTCTGTTTCAGGGAGGCCATAGACTGTACGTGTT
Organism: Haliotis cracherodii; assembly: GCF_022045235.1. Lineage (NCBI taxonomy): Eukaryota > Metazoa > Mollusca > Gastropoda > Lepetellida > Haliotidae > Haliotis > Haliotis cracherodii. Next base: position 21,218,753 of record NW_027266267.1, read on the forward strand.
GAACGGATGGACCTCTCACATGGTTGAGGGAGGACCACCTCTTATGGGCTTGAAGATGGAAGAGGAAAACGTTGTCGCGTTATTGTTGTTGTTGTGGTTGTTGTAGGGACATGCAAAGCACTCCCTCCTCCATTGACTTTTCGTATTTCCATTGTATCTGGTTGTGATTGTTTTTTTCATGATTAAACAGTGATTGATTGAACTGACTCTTTGTGTCTTGATTGATCTCAACTCCAATAGAGTGCCGAACCGAGGGTAGAGGTTGAGTTGAGATGTCGTTTACGTTGTCTGTCTGTCTGTCTGTCTGTCTGTGCATCTGTCATGTCAGTGCACACCCAAGTGTAAAATTAAAATAAAAATAGGTAAAAGAGAAAGGCCATGCTTGAAAGATCAGCTGCCTGGTGTCAGTCATTCCAGTACGCATCGATCCCCACACCCCTCCCCGTGTACCATGTCATGTCATGGATCATGTCATGGATCATGCCGTGTGTCCGTCAACCCAAACACAGGATGACGTCACGTGATGAGGTGGAGGAGGTGGAGGAGGTGGAAGCTAAGGTCATGACCTTCCGTTGAAGGGAGTAGGGTGGAGAGTTTCATAAAAGCAGGCGAACCCTCAGACCTTCTTTCAGTGAAGTCACCGTCATCATGGAGCAAAGACGTTCTATGAATGTCATGTCATCCTCCCGAGATGTCGTCACCGATTCCGAGTGGGTGTCTGAAAAGGCAAGAGAACAAGAAGCGAGAAAACGTCCCCTCTTTAGGGACGACACGTGGCGACTCAGTGACATTCTGGAGGGACCTTTTCCTTCTTACACCCTGTGTCATCCTTCTCATCCTCACTATGATTCATTTCAAGAACGTCTGAGATCTTTTAAAACGTAGCCTAAACAGATGACCCAGACCCCGTATGACATGGCCATGGCTGGCTATTTCTATCCAGGACAAGGTGACTGTGTGACCTGTTATTGCTGCGGTGTGGCACTCCGCCAATGGGAAGCCACAGACCAACCCTGGAAAGAACATCTGAAGCACGCCAAAGTCCCCTGCGAATACTTGTGTGTGTTTTGTCCTGATGGAGAAGTGAACGAAAAATACAGACGTTTGGTGTCCCAAGAAGCACGGAAGAGAAGAGTCGAGTGTCTTGTTCACCCCAAGTGACAAAGTTTCTTTTTTTCAAAGTGTACAGACGTTCATACCCCCGTGTTCACAAAAGTCACAGGGACGGCCCCTCATCCTGTGACTTTTTGTTTTGTGGTGTTGGTTCATGTGAGCGAGGGGATTAAATTTTTTTTAAAAACTCATAGTCGTGTTCTGTGGTCTGTAGGATGAAGAAAAACAAAACAGGATCGAAATGCACACCCCGATAAGAAAAAAAACGGATCGAAATTGGACCAATCCGAAGCCTGGGTTGTCGACCAATCAGAGACCGTGCTCGGGTCATGCGGGACTCTGAATGGTCGAACCGGGGTTGTGCTTTCTCTCCCATGGTAAAATCCATTTCCTATGGAAAAGAAACACAGGGGTCGGTCCGTTTTGGAAAACCGAGGTGCAGACCAGGCCCCGAAACGAACCAATCGGGGGCGCTGCCTGGGGAACCAATCAGGAGGTAGGGTGTCAGTGGCTCTCCTATAAAAACAAAACAAGAGCGAAGCCACTCACACACACACACACTGCATTCTATGAAACCTATCATGTCAGTTCGATACAGTTGTAGGAAGTGCCAGACCGACAGTGACAGTTACCTGTACTGCCCTGAAGTGACATGCCTCGAGTGTGGCACTCAAGGTCACCGTCACTATGTCTGTCTGAAGATGAACAGTCAAGAGAAGCAGGAGAATCGGAACCTGGGTCCCTGTTACAACTGTGAAGCCATGGGTCATTTCGCTGCAGATTGCCCAGAACCCAGTCGAAAGAAGACTCCCCATCGCCTGGACCACTGTTACAACTGTCAAGCCCTGGGTCATTTCGCTGCAGATTGCCCAGAACCCAGTCGAAAGAAAACGTCAGCAACACCGTCCACGTCGACACCCGTGGCACCCGTGACACCCGTGACACAAGTGGTTCATCTCATCGAAGACGTGCACGTCGATGTCCTCGACCTAAAAGAATGCCTCGCACAACTCCGGGCGGGCATCACACCTCTTGTAGAGAAAAGAAAACGGGTCAGAAGCCTCTCAAGAAAGCACGCTTCAAAGCGCCGACGACACCTTCAGTCCGAGGATGAGATGGAAGTAGAGGATGAAGAAGATAGATCATCTGAACAAAGTGACTAACGCATGGGTCATGCTACCCCACTGTTGCAGTTTTTCCAGTGTTCCAGTGTTCCAGTGTTCCTGACGTTTCCTGTCGTTTCCAGTTTCCAGTTTCCAGTTTGTTTTCCAACGGCCCTTTTCAGGGCCACCCATCTCTCCCGAAAGACAACTTTCCTCCTTTGCTTTGACGACCCTCCAACCCACACCATGAACCCGTCTCCTCCTCCTTTCCTCCCTCCCTCCCTTCACCACCACCACCACCACCACCACCCTCCCTCCCTTCACCACCGCCACCCCGTCTATGTTTAGAACCACCACCACCACAACCACAAACGATGTTTGACGCGCTTCTTTCCATGTCGATCCCGTTCACCTTTGACGGGCGCTTCTCCGGGTTTTCCCCTTATCCTCCCCGGAAACGGAGGCAACTCCCTCTTGGAGGCGTGCGCCACCGGACACGGAAGTGCCGCCCTCTTGGAGGCGTGCGCCTCCGGAAACGGAAGCGCCGCCCTCTTGGAGGCGTGCGCCTCCGGAAACGGAAGTGCCGCCCTCTTGGAGGCGCACGCCACCGGAAACGGAAGTGCCGCTCTCTTGGAGGCGCACACCACCGGAAACGGAAGCGACGCCATCTTGGAGGCACGCGCAGGTACCCATCATGCACTGCGCATGTCACGTGACCGGAAACGGATGTGCCGCCATCTTGGTTCCAGAATCCTGAGTGGTTTTAGACTGATGTACCTAACTACTAACAACGAAATGTACAAATTAACAAACATGACCAACATTATTATTTCATGATAATGTAGGTGTCATGCATGTAATTATAGCTATATAAACATATGTTTAATTATTCAGTTTGTGTGAAGTCGGTCATAAATACAAGAAACAGTTGATTCTGAAATTCTTTAATCATGTACTCTTAAGTATATTTTCCCAATATCATGTTTTCCCCAAAAGGGCAATTATATTCATGTTATATTTATTTTTTAATACGAATTACGTAACATTTATGCAACTTTGATTTTATCAGACCAATGTTTTTTGGGTTTTTTTAAATTTTTATTCAGTCATTACACATAAAACATAAGCACTCGGAGAGTATAAGACCAATGTTGTTGTTACAGATTCAGGGACCGACTAGGTTCATTACATGTCATAAAAGTGCCGGGACATAGTGTGGTGGCAATACATTCTCTAATTAACACCTGTCACAAAGGGACGGGCCATTTGGGTTTATCCTCAAGGAATGTCTTATGCAATTTGTGTATTCACGAAATAACATTCAACAAGTCGGGTGATTTAGGATTGATGCATTTGTACTTCATATAAATAAATGAATTACATTATTTTCTTAATCGTGTGCGAAATACGCATAATGTCGGAAAGCGCAAGTTAAATCCCCAAATACTGACTTCGTTCCTAAATAAATCACAACCCTCACTTATAATTGTATCACTGTACTTTAAATTTTAATGATGTAAATCACGTATCTGACACTTTCTAATGTAGAATACGTCAGTCACTCAACCAGTTCCACTATTATTTTCCCAAAAGATCAAAGATTAAAAACAGTTATCAAGATTTAATTTCCATATCGTTAGATATATTTAATCTTAAAACATCTTCATGTATTATTCTGTATTGAATGACATTAGATATATGCTCCTATACCGCCGCTGGTGTCTTAATTTGCGAGAATTAAACATTTAGTTTGCATCCAACCATGCGCGGCCCAAATTATACAGCGTCAAGCTTTCAGAGCTCCAAATAAGTTTTCCAAAGTGGTAATTAAGCAAAATGAATATTCCTTTTGCTAGAACATATTCATGCTGTTATTGTTTTTCAAAAAAAAAATCTTCGTTCTCTCTGTTGTTAACAATATTAAAACAACAAGTACTATAAAATATAATACGGAAATATATTACATATATTGCAATTAAACAATGTTTGTGTCCCAGGGACTGAATACCAGTTAGACCAAGCCAGCTCTACAGATACTGACTCTCTCAAAGACAGCAAGCTACATTATACAGTTAATTGAAAACTGTAATCTCAAACATATCTAATGTTACTTCAACTGTTTATCATATACTTAGCAGTTGAATATTCTGTAAAATTGAAATTAATCCTCTATTAGTTTACAGTGACGATTCTTGCAGGCTATATAATGCAGGCACGGCCCGTTATGTATCATTCAATCTTTATCTTTCTCACTTTCTTATAAAGGCATAATGATCGATAATCTCTTCTGTTGCAGTGTGAAATTGTAATTTATTGTGAGTAAGACCAATCCCTTTCTCCAGACATAAATTGATCACTCACCAACAACTGACAAGGGATTACTCCTCGTTAAGGCAATACTAAGTGATACAATATACTGCAGATTAATTAACTAATTAAGGGTTAAATGAGATTGTTTACTCAGAGTGTGATGTAATCGTCGTAATATAATGAAAAGTTGCAGCACAGTTGCAGGATAGTAACTTGTACCATGGCTCGGACAGGTTGAAAACCCGTATGACCTCTATTCCCTTATCACAATATTCTTACACTCTCTTAGAAACATGTCTTTCTTCTTTCATATCTTTAAACTCTCTGCTCCCTTTCTCACACTCATTTTTCCAAATCTATATCTGAAATTCTTGTGGGATACTTATTGCGGTTGATAAGGTCACGACCTCTAAGACTCCACACAAGACAATTAACTTTTAAGTCTTAGCTGCAACATTATACCATTCGTGTCACCAACCCCTGGGATAATAGCCTGAAACGGCCGTTTGCAGCAAGGGCTGGCTGTTTCTTATGTTTTATCTTATAACGACACTAAACACATGCACCCATGTACACATACAAATCCTAACAAAGTTCCAATTAAAAGGATTTTCAAATAACTACAAATACCTAAAATTCAGCTCTAACAAGTGTATACTCATTAGGTGAATACAATGACAGTAACTATATATATAAAGAACAAAAATTGTCTTTTTGAAAATATGCTGCATGTAAATGGTTTGGTTGTCTGGGAACAGTTACATGTGATCAGTGTTGCCACCATATTTGCAAAGTGGTGTACTAATTAATGTGGCACACCTTGCTCTGCTCCCCTTCTCAGACTCTACAACTACATCTGAGAAGCTCTTGGCATGACTTAGAAGCTTGTGGTAGTGTAGTCCACAAAGGACACATCCTGTTAGGTTGGTACATCATCTATAACACAGGCATTCAGTCTCATTGGCGATGTATCAATCGAACAGGATGTGACGAACACGAGGCACGCAAAGAATTGATCATTGAGCATGGCAGAGACACTGATTTCATTCTTCCTGCTTTTGGCTGCTTTGTACCAACATTAGTCTGTCTTACAGACCCTGATACATTTATATCAAATACAGCCCATGCAAGTCTATAATGTTTGGCAAGTCTAGATTACTGCAGTATCAGGAAAAATGAAGAGAATCACTGGGCTCCCTTTTTATTAGATTTTTATTTTCTGTATGATATGTTCATTTCAGAGACTATATGTTAGTCTATACCAACATGTCAAGGGCTGCACTTCAAGCTGACCGATGTTGAGGATTGTTGGGTGTCGATTCCCAAATTGGAACAATATGTTCGCCCAGATTCTGTACGTTAAAGAACTTAACCAAACAACCAACAAATAGTATACAATCAACAATTGTGATACATAATATACTAGGTTTACAAATCAATATAAATGACTGCACATCAATTACAATGGCAGTACACAATATAGTGGTCGTCCAATATTCAATGGCAGTATCAAATACAAAGTACAATGTCAGTGTTGAAGCCAAAGGTTCAGTGATAATAATATTTATCTATCCCCAGCAAGCTACCAAGATAGGCCAAGGCTGGATATCCGGGGTCGTAATTGATCCTCACACGAAAGCTGGTCTTGATGTAATCAAATGTGAAATGACAGGCACACGCCCGCTCCACTTATATAATCTGGGTCCACAGGTGGCCCAGTCGTCTAAGGCGCCGCGTTCGCTGTGCAGAGTTGCGTCCCTTGTGCACGCCAGAAACCTATGATTGTGGGTTCGAATCCCGGTTCGTCCCGATTATTTTTTTAGGTTTGTCAGCACAATACCCATGCTCGTGGGTTTGAGACCAGCATTACTTCGAGCTTTTCTCCCACATTACGCTGACACGCCGTAACTTAACCGTAATACTGTTAAAAAGCAGCGTTAAACCCAACTCACTCACTTATATAATCTAACTAGTAATACATTATAATATACTTTTATCCTTATGTTGAAACCTTTCATTGTTTTTAGCGGTGAGGTGTAAAAGTCAGCGTCAACTTAATACGATGTATAATACTGTATTTCATTTTATTGATCAATGTGATCAATAAAAGTGACAAATGCGCTTAGGAATTGCGCAACACAGGTCGCGAACTAGTCTAGGTTTCTGCTATATCATCCGGGTACTCACGGAAAAACACAATAACAAAGGCAACAACCAGCCCCGGGGAGTTGTTTTAGACCAGTGCCCCTTTAATGTGACATATTAATTGAGTTTCTTGTCTTTATTTTTGTGTGGCCGTTTTGACTTCGCTTTTTGAGGCCATTCTAACATTAGGCCGTTTCGATCTGTCATCAAAATCGTTTACAGGGAACACCACAGAGATATGGTTGTTGCAGCTTTCCCATGTACAAGTGGATCAATGTAGTTCTATTGCTTATTTATTCCATAAGGTCTTTCATTATGTGGCTAAAATATTATTTGGAATTTCGCTGGTCCGTTTTAACCAATGAAATTGTTCATTAATATGGCCCGCGGGACAAGGCTATAAATAGCTTCTCGGTCTTTCCTCGGGGCCGAGTTTACTGCGTCTCCAGTATATCCACCCCAAAGACCTTGAAAGGGTGACTGGCAGAATCGCTGGGACACGAACACTTTGAAGATGATGATAATCAAATGCGGTTGATCTAGACGGTCTGAAAGCGATCATAAGTCAACTGAACAACTCGTCAAGCTATCGAAAGTCAACCCAAGACTGGGCCAGAGACTTGCAACGCCTTCAGCAACAGCAGGTACCCTCCTTCGCGGTCAGCATGTGATTGTTTCTCCCAGAACTGCAGAAGGTAACGCCCCTAGAATTTCTCATTATGTATCTAATAACAATCGCAATGCACTAAAATGAAGTCTTACCTATATATGAGCACATTTATTTCTGTTTACAATTAACAAATAATGACTACATCTTGTCAATTTAATCGTGATAATGCCCCGCCTATGCTAGACGAGTCAATCAGGCGCAATCTTGTTAACGTAACCTGATTTCGTAAATCTTCCCAAGCTCCTTCCCAGCGGGTGACGACCGCCTCCGTGGTCTAGTGGTAGAGCGTCCGCCCGGAGAGCGGAAGGTCCGGGGTTCGATCCCCGACCGCGTCATACCAAAAGACGTTAAAAGATGGTACTTGTTGTTACCCTGTCTGGCGCTCGGCATTAAGGGGCTAAAACAAGGACTGGTCGGCTCGGAGTCAGTATACTGTGTCGGAGTGGGGTACTCATGTTAAACTGCGGCATGGTATCTCAGTGAGCTAGCACTATAAATCGGCATCAGTCCGGACTAGTGCAAGCAGCCACACAAACACACACACGTACATGCACGTCGCTATATAAGTGCAATAATCTTGGACGCGACGTTAAACACCATTTCACCTCACCTCACCTCACCCAGCGGGTGACACCTTGTTACACTCTCGGTAACATCGCTGTCACCAGTGTTAGACATGTCCGACACACGTTATGTGAAGAACATTCTCGATGTACTGCTCTTTGAAAACTTTGCAGTCAGAAGAAATGTCCCTGTCTTAGAACTTCCAATAAAAACGTATATTCTGTTCGATGCTACATCAATCAAACTGCCATACAACAATCAAGTCTCGTTAATCCGACAATCGGCTTTATCCGACACTAATGATGGGAACCGATTAAATCAGTGCTATTTAGACCCGTTGATCCGACATTCTCGCACTCCGACTCCGACTCCGACACACCTAATTTGCAACGAATTACCGAAATCACTCATTAATCAGTCTCGTTAATCCGACACAGTGATCAGCGTACTCCGTGGTCATCTGCCCTTTACTTCTATTTTAAGTGAAAGAATTAATAATTATCTAGAAAATAATAATTTGTTATCAGAATCACAAGGAGGATTTCGACACGGATATTCTACTGTTGATAACATGTTCGTATTGCACTCCCTCATTGAATACCTCAGGACACACAAAAAGAAACTGTATTGTACATTTATAGATTTCTCTAAGGCCTTCGATAACGTTTGGTGCTTTGGACTCTGGCAAAAAGTAATAAAAACAAATGTACAAGGTAAACGTTTCGAGATCATATTCAACATGTATCAAGACATAAAGTCGTGTGAAAATTCATCGTTTTTCTCTAGTAATATCGTAGTTAGACAGGGGGGAAATCTATCGCCAGTTCTCTTTGCCTAAATGACCTTGAAGAATATCTAAAACAGAAAATATGTAAAGGTATTGATGTTATATCGGAAGATGAAGCTATTATTATTTGATCATACAATCGTGCCTATATTAACATATGGTTCCGAAATTTGGGGAATGTTGACATATTGGTCTAAGATAACTTATAATAAACCAACGAAATTGTGAAAATAAGATAGATTACCAATAGAAAAGGAGGATGGGAAAATATACCGCGGGAAGACAGAACTTGTAGTCACTGTAATAAACATGACTTAGCTGATGAATATCACTATCTACTAATATGTCCTTTTCTGCATAACTTCCGTGAGTTATATCTTCAAAAGAAGTATTTTACAAGACCTAGTGCGATACTACTTGATATGTTACTCAATACTGAAAGTTTATCAGATCAAAGAAAACTAGCACAGTTTGTAAAAGAAATCCTCAAGATGCTTAATTAAATGTATGAGTGTGTTGCAGTTAAACGTATAGTCTCCTGCCTCGTGTCACCATATATCTCCATTTGTACCTTCAATATGTCCTAGCTATGACCTTGAAGCGAAATATACGTTTGTTGCTTGTTATTGTGTTGTTGTTGCCCGCGAGTACACAGCCTTGTGTTTTGATGCGAGACGAGTCGGCGAGTAGCTGCATATTTCAACGGCTGCAGAGATAAACTTGCTCAACAATAAACAATTACTGCTTTAAATAAACAAAACAGGATTAATCACATACCTAGAATACCTCAATCTCATAAAATCGGATACAAGTTCTCGCTACCACTGAGGACATCCCTTTACAAGTATAGTGCAAACCGTAAATAACTTTGAAATCGTTGTCGGATTTTTCGAGAGATTTCACTCACCAAGAAAGGGTGATGACCAACAGTAACACACCCAGAGACACCAACCAATTCCAGATGGGAAACGAAGAGATTGTATAAGAAGTAGACTAACATATAGTCTCTGAAATGAACATATCATACAGAAAATAAAAATCTAATAAAAAGGGAGCCCAGTGATTCTCTTCATTTTCAGATACTGCAGTAATCTAGACTTGCCAAACATTATAGACTTGCATGGGCTGTATTTGATATAAATATATCAGGGTCTGTAAGACAGACTATATAAGAAGATATGAAGATAATATGGAGTAAAAGATATAGCAGAATCGCTGCAAACCCCCAACCCCCAACCCCCAACCCCCACCAGAGGGAAGCTATATAGTTTTCACCAGGTGGTATAGAGCGATATAGAGCTACACCTTTTACTTTATTTTATGCCTAAATGGTTCAGGAATGAGATAATAATATTTCAAACACGTATTTTAAACTGTTTCCATGCGAAACATGCGAGGCTCCCAGATGTGCCTCTAACTTTTCAGGCTATTTCCATAGCGACGTTTGTATACTAGTAGACAACCCCCTGTGGTAAAGGGAAGCAATATAGTTTCCAAAAGGGGATATAGAGCGACTGTTTTAAAGTTGTTGTATGCCTAAATGGTTCAGGAAAGAGATAATAATAATTCAAACACGTATTTTAATCTATTCCATGCGAAAAATGCGAGGCTCCCAGATGTGCCACTAAGTTTTCCATATTTTTCCAATTACGACACACATGAGTTCATGGTCAGATCTAACTTTTAACGAATGAAAATGAGGTATTATGACATGTGACAAGGACAGGCCAGACTCGAACACTATAAAATGATACCTTCAACATTGGGAGAAGACAGCGCGGTTTGCAATCGATCGAGTCGAACCCGATCGTTCTAAGTTCCCCCCTGCTAGTGACGAGTCTGGCCAGTCTGATCCTGTCCTGTAGTGATAGATGGGCTGAGAGTAAGTAAAACTATGTGAGTATAAACTGGTGTTGCGTTTCTTTATTATGCGTGTGTGAATGCTGATAGAGACAACTTGGAGTAAGTGTCGTTAGCCCAATCACCCCTTGACGGAGCCGAGCCGCGGCGGACAAGGCGAGTGGCAATGCCAGGGCGTAATTGACCACAAGGACCAGGAAACGGCAATACATTTAGTAACTGTAGTAGGGTCGCTCTGGACGCCCGAAAGCAGTTACGACATTACGCTATCCGCATGGATGACCTATTCCTGCATAGATATATCTAGATCGTAGACGCTAAGCCGGTGACCCGTACCCAGATCCGGTCATACCAGTGAAACAGGCACTCACTCACTCACTCACAATGTATCAATGTATCAATGTATCAATCTATCAATCTAACAATCAAACAATCAATCAAATTGGAAATCGAGTGACGGATGCTTGACTAATAGTAAGTCTTTGTACGCCGTTGTATCGTTGCTAGTGGTACCAGTTACCGGTTGGGGCTAGATGAAGCAAAGAGTTTAATCAGACGTCTCCTTGAGGGAGACTGGTATCACACCTGTGATCCCTGGCGATAAGAAATATGACATTGCGTACCAGGCCAGCAGTCAGACGTATCAAAGTATAATCGTAAATTCTCCTCGGCGTAATATTTCTCTTGCATGTGTACGTAAACAGGATGTGTTTGGTAACTTGAGTAGGAAGCACAAGTGCACGAAGGGATGGTATTTCAGATGACAAATGAAAGAAGACAGAAAGATTGTGACCCAAATTTAGTGACTGGTGGCCGTGTCGCACGCACGAATTTTTATTAAATGTATCTTCGAGAGTCAGTAAGAAACAAGAAATAACTGCCTTTGTTCTGTGAATCTCACCAAGTTTCATCTTTCGCCTCTTCCTTTGTGGAATGAGGTTTCACATTTGTAAAATGATCTCTGTTATCTGTCTGTACCATCAACTTAACTGCCCTCACCCCCTGCAGTTTCCCCGTCCCATATTGCTAAGCAGGTGACCCACCAGGAGGAATACGGCCCTCCCTCAGTCCAGACTCATGAGTTATACTGTGCCTACCACAATAAGTTGTGAATACGTAGCCTTGCTGTGGCCAAACATTTTGTAACAATCTGGCAAAGTTTGATATGTAAACAGCACATAATTCAGTTTTATTTTACCCGTTCCAGATCAGTTGAATACCACTTGACCTTTGAAGATCCGGTCAAGAATAGATTTACAGCAACCCATGCTTGCCGTTACAGGCGACTATGCTTGTCGTAAGAGGCGACTAAAGGGATCGGGTGGTCAGGCTCGCTGACTTGGTTGATGCATGTCATCGTATCTCAATTGCGTGGATCGGTGGTCGTGATATCAATCACTGGATCCAGACTCCATTTACAGACAACCGTCATACAACTGGAATATTGCTACGTGCGGCGTTACACAAAGAACACCAAAAACGGAAAAAAACGGATCCTACTTATTTTGTGGATACCATAACAATAAATCAAATCAATGGATCGTTTGAGCTAGTTAAATATAAAAAAAATAGTCGATAGTCATATTTCCCTCTGTTTGTCCCACGTGAAATGTTCTTCATGAATACTGTAAATCATGAAACTAACGCAATAATGAGTCAGTACATTAATGCGAGTATAGAAGAACCCTGGCCTCAAATGTCATTTATGAGAGTAGCCTTGCAAAAATCACTGTAGTCTCACAATTTAATAATGTAGTATTGGCTGATAGATGTTCGACCGAATAATATCATTTGTTCAATCAACTGTTCATCTAATTTCATTAATGTATGTTACATTGATAATATGTTCATGGGTTTCTTCTCTGAACGTATACTGTTGAGGACTACTTCAGTTGAGGATAAGTAACATAAATAATGATGATTTTATTTTGATATTATTGTCATTATTATTCCTTCAGATCATTAAAAAGAGTTATTATGTTTCACATTAAACATAGAGAAAGAGGTATGGATATCGTGGAGATTATTTTTTAGCATCGACATTATTAACATAATTCTTAAAGATATTATGTTTTGTTTATGGTCTAATGCCGCACTTTAATATACTTTATACTTTAAAGAATTAGGTGTGTCTGTCATACAGACCCCGAAACAAATATGTCCAATACAGCCCAAAATTTGGCAAAATGAAGAAAGTCTCTTGGCTCCTTTTTGTTATATTTTATAACTATTGTTTAACAACTGTTTTTTTCTGTAAAATATGTTCATTTCAGAGATTAAATGTTATTCTAGCATCAGGTCTGTGGTACGTTCACTGCATCAGCGTTGACATAAAAACGATTTTTACATATATCAATACATACAGAGGAAATGCTTAGCATTTATCTTTTAAGGAAGAATGTGGGACTTGCTTAATACATATGTATGTGGACATATATGTTTGTACATTTGGATGACTATAGATATACCTCCTTATAGATAGTGATCGTAGATGATTGTAGAACGTGCACGAAGAAAATGGAATAATCGGTGAGTAATCGGGTAAATACCACGTTTAGCAATATTCAGCCATGTTGCGATATTGGTTTCCAACATACAAGACGGACCATGAAATTATGACTTGAATTTGGACCTGGCTTTCTGGTGTGGCAGTTGTTGGCAGTATTTCCACATATTTACATTTGAGCCAGAAATTGCTTCCATTTCCTTCGATCTAATGCCGCACTCAGCAACTTAAGGATATTACAACATACATTTAGGTTCAGTTGTATTATTTAATTTGTTTTATATTGCAAATGTTACAGAGACCTGATAAAGTAATATGAAAAAGTATTGTCGCTATTCTTAAAAGTAAGCATATGTTAGATTTATCAACCGGAAATATTGCACACCAAAGGATAATTATATATCATGACACTATTCTATGTCGAAGTTAACTATATTTGTGTTTGTTATTGCTACATGATTGGTTATGACTCGGTTACGTCATGATAAAGCAATGAGAAATTGACATTTGATGATATAAGACAGCTACGCGATAAATCACAAAGAAGAAGGAAGCGATTTTTATTTCACGATAAAACCTTGTTCTATCATGACGTCATTTATGGAGATTCGAACATGCACTCGCAACTTAAGGACGTCGTAAATTTGATGTTATGTGTGAGAGGGAAATGTCCAGTAGATGTAGCAGGGGAAGGTAGATAAATGCAATGCCCGAACAATCGCATCAGAAAGTCAGAGCGAAATGTTAATCAGTATTGGGAGAAAAGGTACAGACGAGAAAATTGTGAGAATATGCGGGAAAGACCAAATTCAAACACTCCTGTTCATAAAATGGATTTATCTGGCATTGCCGCGGTCGTACGTAATGTTGATATCTCATATAAGAAATAAACGAGTCGTGGTCGTTGTTTATCTACAATAAACAACTCGCACTCGCGGTTTGTTTCTTAATTACATGACCATATACCCTGACATTATATCACAGTTGATTATATCAGTTGACTAAAACGACATAAGCCGTTCCATCATCACAAGAAACCCTTGCCAAAAGTAGCGCCAACTGCACGATTCCGACAACACCAGGAGCATGCATGTTTCATTATTCACCTTATAAAATGATGACACTGGGTGCTCGCAAAAAGGCGAGCTCATCCCGATCCACTAGTGGCACCCGCTACAAACACATGCAAAGGCAAGCCAATTGTTCACCCGAAAATGCACGGAAACACACGGTACAAGTTAAAATAGAGAATTGCATCAGACATCATTTTGGTCTATGATACGTCAAACCTGGAAATGCCAGCTACACGTCCAACACAAAGACCAAGCCAGGACCCGAATCCTTTAAACCCGCCCAAACAACCCCCTGAGCACGAAGCTTGCAAACATTTTCTCCTAACCTAAATTAATCTATACTAATTCTGAAGTAAATCGTATTAAACCGCATGAATCGCCTCATGTCATTTATTCCCGATAAACAGAGCATGCACACTTTCCGACAGTAATGTGGGGTAAGTCACGCACCAAACCTATACTCTCGATATACATGTTACTCTTACTTAAAACACTATTGGGCTAACAAGATACGTATATTAAAGTGCCATGCTTTTCTGATGTGCTGTCATTCTAATTCGACATAAATAGTCACCCTTCAATATTTTTTCAAGGTCGGGTTAATGACAAACATATTTGAATGTATACCACATCTATACTTACATGTACTTATCTTTTATACTTTAAAGAATTAGGTGTGTCTGTCATACAGACCCCGAAACAAATATGTCCAATACAGCCCAAAATTTGGCAAAATGAAGAAAGTCTCTTGGCTCCTTTTTGTTATATTTTATAACTATTGTTTAACAACTGTTTTTTTCTGTAAAATATGTTCATTTCAGAGATTAAATGTTATTCTAGCATCAGGTCTGTGGTACGTTCACTGCATCAGCGTTGACATAAAAACGATTTTTACATATATAAATACATACATAGGAAATGCTTAGCATTTATCTCTTAAGGAAGAATGTGGGACTTGCTTAATACATATGTATGTGGACATATATGTTTGTACATTTGGATGAATATAGATATACCTCCTTATAGATAGTGATCGTAGATGATTGTAGAACGTGCACGAAGAAAATGGAATAATCAGGTGAGTAATCGGGTAAATACCACGTTTAGCAATATTCAGCCATGTTGCGATATTGGTTTCCAACATACAAGACGGACCATGAAATTATGACTTGAATTTGGACCTGGCTTTCTGGTGTGGCAGTTGTTGGCAGTTTTGATACTATTTCCACATATTTACATTTGAGCCAGAAATTGCTTCCATTTCCTTCGATCTACTTTTTAGATAAAGACCCAGGTTAGAATAGGTCATCAGCATCCCATGCTTGCCGTAAGAGGCGACGAACAGGATTGGGTAGTCAGGCTCGCCGATTTGTTTGATGCATAACATCATATTCCAATTGCGATGTGCTTGGTGTCAATCACTGGATTATCTGGTCCAGACTGGATTATTTACAATGATACAACAGGTTGGTCTGTGGTTTGCAATTATTTTCCAAAAAGATAATACGGTTGCATGATATCTTCTCGATGTTTGGGCTGAACATAGCGTAGTAGCATTCTTCTAAACAAATTTCAAATCTAAGCCAGAAGCAATCACAACACAAACCCAGTTAACCAAACGGAACCATACACAAGAGTGAGTGAGGTAGTTGGGTTTAACGCCGTCTTGAATAGTATTCCGTGTCAGCTTGATGTGGGAGGAAAATCTGAAGTGATGCAGGTCTTCGACGATCCCCACTTTGGTGAAACCCACGAGCAAGGGTTTTGTGCTGACAACCAAATCGGGGCTAACCGAGATTCAAACACACTGTCATAGGTTTCTGGCGTGCCCAAGGGACACAGCTCTGCATGGAGAATTGCAGCGCCTTCGGCGACTGGGCCAACCATGTCCCCGTAAACAACTGTAAGAAACTATTACACAACAAAGATGTTTTAGATGAGATATGTATTGCGGAACATTCCATGAAGAAACAGTGGCAATATTACAAAATCACAAACTACAAAATACATGCACAATAAACGACAATTATAAAACACAGGAACATTCAACATTCAAAGGAGGTACATTATAACAATTTTATTTCAAAAAGCATTATAATGATATGGAAACAATATGAGAATTGAGCAAAACTATGGTAATGTTGTACATACATGTACAAGGAATTTGTTTGTAATTGTTGATATGTTAACAGATCTTGGAATCTGTTCCATTTAACAGAGTGTACCAAATTCTTTATCATGATTGGGGATTATTTGTGATTCTCTTTCTTGGTTGTATAATGTAAGACAGTGTGTAATGTTGTTCATCTTCTGAAACATCACATGTTTCACAGATACGTTGTTCAAATTGGGTTGGTGTTTTTGTATATCTACATTTTTTTCAATTTTTAGTTTGTGATTACTTAAACGAAGTTTTGAGAAAAGTGACCTATGGCCTTTGTATTCTCAATATTTATAGATAACGTGACCAAACTGTATGTTCCTAACTTGCTGCTAGATAAATGGGAATCCATTAATGATTGCCTAATTTTTTTACATTTGAACTGAAGTATATTTAAAGTGGATTCATTACATTTTTTGTGTTTACTATTTTAAAGTTTGCTTTATTTAACCCAACCAACATTTTGACCAGAAATATTGATATTTGCTGCAAAAGCATGCTCTAAAATGACATTTGTTGTGTTATCTATGTAGGATTTTTTTTATTGGTTCTAATAGTGGGTATATATCAAGTTTTGCCTGACAGACCCAGTTTTCTTGCCTGGGTTTTCTTTGTGCTGACCAATTAAGACACTGTTTCTTTTATTGTGCTTTCCAAAGATAAGTACTTTAATAACAACCAATTTGTACTTAACACAAATTCCCTCCTCCCATAGCTTACACTTCCTTCCTCTGCACATAACATTATATTGCGGGGAGCTATTGATGCTCCGCAGTAATCTCTACTTGTATGGTTCAGGGAATGTGAGACAAACTACATCACGGTCTCTATCGCCATCGTGATCTTTAGAGCTACGAAATTAGAGCCATCTGAGACAGCCACTCCCCACCTGTTTGCACCCATCAGATACCAGTCACTACTGTCACTGCTCCTCTCTCCAAACGAAAAAAATTAAAATAAAATAAAACAATCGTCACGATATGGCTGAAATATTGCCGATGTGACGTAAAGCATTACCTCACTCACTCACCCAAACGAAAAAAACTATTAGACTATTTAGATACATGATTTAACTTAAAAGTAATTATATCGATATCTGTGATGCTGGTACCGTTTTGTCGCCATTGTGTAGCTTAGTGGAGTTATTATGAATATCAAATATACTAACGTAATCGGGTGGTCAGGCTCGCTGACTTGGTTGATGCATGTCATCGTATCCCAATTGCGTAGATCGTTGCTCTTGATGTCAATAACTGGATTGTCTGGCCCAGACCGGATTATTTACAGACCGCCGTCATACAGCTGGTAATTGTTGAGTGCGGCGTTTAACAACAATCAAACAAAAACTACTATTAAGGAAGAGTGCAGGACGACATGCTTTATACATATATATGTGGACCTATATGTATGTACATTTGGATGATATACCTCCTAAAGATAGTGTTCAGAGATGACTGTAGAAAATGGAATAATTATGTGAGTAATCGGGTTAATACCACGTTTAGCAATATTCAGCCATATTGCGATATTGGTTTCCAACATACAAGACGGACCATGAAATTATGACTTGAATTTGGACCTGGCTTTCTGGTGTGGCAGTTGTTGGCAGTTTTGATACTATTTCCACATATTTACATTTGAGCCAGAAATTGCTTCCATTTCCTTCGATCTACTTTTTAGATAAAGACCCAGGTTAGAATAGGTCATCAGCATCCCATGCTTGCCGTAAGAGGCGACGAACAGGATTGGGTAGTCAGGCTCGCCGATTTGTTTGATGCATAACATCATATTCCAATTGCGATGTGCTTGGTGTCAATCACTGGATTATCTGGTCCAGACTGGATTATTTACAATGATACAACAGGTTGGTCTGTGGTTTGCAATTATTTTCCAAAAAGATAATACGGTTGCATGATATCTTCTCGATGTTTGGGCTGAACATAGCGTAGTAGCATTCTTCTAAACAAATTTCAAATCTAAGCCAGAAGCAATCACAACACAAACCCAGTTAACCAAACGGAACCATACACAAGAGTGAGTGAGGTAGTTGGGTTTAACGCCGTCTTGAATAGTATTCCGTGTCAGCTTGATGTGGGAGGAAAATCTGAAGTGATGCAGGTCTTCGACGATCCCCACTTTGGTGAAACCCACGAGCAAGGGTTTTGTGCTGACAACCAAATCGGGGCTAACCGAGATTCAAACACACTGTCATAGGTTTCTGGCGTGCCCAAGGGACACAGCTCTGCATGGAGAATTGCAGCGCCTTCGGCGACTGGGCCAACCATGTCCCCGTAAACAACTGTAAGAAACTATTACACAACAAAGATGTTTTAGATGAGATATGTATTGCGGAACATTCCATGAAGAAACAGTGGCAATATTACAAAATCACAAACTACAAAATACATGCACAATAAACGACAATTATAAAACACAGGAACATTCAACATTCAAAGGAGGTACATTATAACAATTTTATTTCAAAAAGCATTATAATGATATGGAAACAATATGAGAATTGAGCAAAACTATGGTAATGTTGTACATACATGTACAAGGAATTTGTTTGTAATTGTTGATATGTTAACAGATCTTGGAATCTGTTCCATTTAACAGAGTGTACCAAATTCTTTATCATGATTGGGGATTATTTGTGATTCTCTTTCTTGGTTGTATAATGTAAGACAGTGTGTAATGTTGTTCATCTTCTGAAACATCACATGTTTCACAGATACGTTGTTCAAATTGGGTTGGTGTTTTTGTATATCTACATTTTTTTCAATTTTTAGTTTGTGATTACTTAAACGAAGTTTTGAGAAAAGTGACCTATGGCCTTTGTATTCTCAATATTTATAGATAACGTGACCAAACTGTATGTTCCTAACTTGCTGCTAGATAAATGGGAATCCATTAATGATTGCCTAATTTTTTTACATTTGAACTGAAGTATATTTAAAGTGGATTCATTACATTTTTTGTGTTTACTATTTTAAAGTTTGCTTTATTTAACCCAACCAACATTTTGACCAGAAATATTGATATTTGCTGCAAAAGCATGCTCTAAAATGACATTTGTTGTGTTATCTATGTAGGATTTTTTTTATTGGTTCTAATAGTGGGTATATATCAAGTTTTGCCTGACAGACCCAGTTTTCTTGCCTGGGTTTTCTTTGTGCTGACCAATTAAGACACTGTTTCTTTTATTGTGCTTTCCAAAGATAAGTACTTTAATAACAACCAATTTGTACTTAACACAAATTCCCTCCTCCCATAGCTTACACTTCCTTCCTCTGCACATAACATTATATTGCGGGGAGCTATTGATGCTCCGCAGCAATCTCTACTTGTATGGTTCAGGGAATGTGAGACAAACTACATCACGGTCTCTATCGCCATCGTGATCTTTAGAGCTACGAAATTAGAGCCATCTGAGACAGCCACTCCCCACCTGTTTGCACCCATCAGATACCAGTCACTACTGTCACTGCTCCTCTCTCCAAACGAAAAAAATTAAAATAAAATAAAACAATCGTCACGATATGGCTGAAATATTGCCGATGTGACGTAAAGCATTACCTCACTCACTCACCCAAACGAAAAAAACTATTAGACTATTTAGATACATGATTTAACTTAAAAGTAATTATATCGATATCTGTGATGCTGGTACCGTTTTGTCGCCATTGTGTAGCTTAGTGGAGTTATTATGAATATCAAATATACTAACGTAATCGGGTGGTCAGGCTCGCTGACTTGGTTGATGCATGTCATCGTATCCCAATTGCGTAGATCGTTGCTCTTGATGTCAATAACTGGATTGTCTGGCCCAGACCGGATTATTTACAGACCGCCGTCATACAGCTGGTAATTGTTGAGTGCGGCGTTTAACAACAATCAAACAAAAACTACTATTAAGGAAGAGTGCAGGACGACATGCTTTATACATATATATGTGGACCTATATGTATGTACATTTGGATGATATACCTCCTAAAGATAGTGTTCAGAGATGACTGTAGAAAATGGAATAATTATGTGAGTAATCGGGTTAATACCACGTTTAGCAATATTCAGCCATATTGCGATATTGGTTTCCAACATACAGGCGGACCATGAAATTATGACTTGAATTTGGACCTGGCTTTCTGGTGTGATATAACACCCCATAATGTCCGTTAGAAAAAGAGCTTAAAGCACGAATAAAGATCACGAGATGTTACTGATGTATACATCTTGACATATATTTGCGTAGTACTACTACGTTAATTCATCAGCATATATGTATTTTGCATAAAAGGATATTGTAGGACCGACGCTGACATGCGCATACAACCTATTCACCAGTGCTGTAATATTTAATTCATTTCTTTTGACACATATCGACACGAGAAACTATATCTAAATTTAAAAGGAGCCCAAGGGGTATGGAAATTTCAGCCTGAACCTGTTGAACATCTAGGCTTGTTTCATTTGGGGCTATAGCATTGCCGTAAGGCCTGGGCGGAAGGGAACACCTGTCGGAAGTGTATCCTTCCAAATTTCTAATTAGATACATGTTTTAACTTTAAAGTAATTATATGGATCTCATGTATTATTGGTATCTGTGATGCTGGTACCGTTTTGTCGCCATTGTGTAGCTTTTGTGGATTTATTATGAATATCAAATACATGTCTTGAAATATAGACTTGTAAAAGAGTTCATCAAAGAACCATATGCAGCCATTTGATTGGCGTGTATGGATATATTATCCATTTACTTATACACACTTATTATGGACATATACAGAATTTCATTGTACCTTATTATTGAAAAAATACCCGTGAAGATCCGGGTTAAAATAGGCCTTCAACAACCCATGCTTGTTCAAAGGCGACTAGCATGATCGGGTGGTTTGGCTCGCTGACTTGGTTGATACATGTCATCGTATCCCAATTGCGTAGATCGGTGCTCTTGGTGATGATAACTGGATTGTCTGGTCCAGATTGGATTATTTACGAACCACCGACATATAGCTGGTATATTGCTGGGTGCGGCGTTAAACAACAAAAAAACAAAATCTATTATTAAACACCTTCCAACAATGAGAAATTAAACTTATATTTCTATATATTCTGTTATATTTATAACATAATTTGATTCGTAATTTAATTATTGCGTTGCTTTCTTCCCTGTCATTCAATGTACATGTTCAACCCCCTAAACTTTTAATATTTCATTTTTCACAAATGGCTACGTTAGTGAGTGAGTGAGTGAGTATGGTTTTACGGCACTTTTAGCAATATTCCAGCAATATCACGGCGGGGGACACCAGAAATGGGCTTCACACATTGTACCCATGTCGGGAATCGAACCCGGGTCTTCGGCGTGACGAGCAAACGCTTTAACCACTAGGCTACCCGACCGCCCCCCGGCCTAGATCTCTCGTTACCTGCTCACACGAACAGATTTAAATAATTTGTTTTACTATCATATTTCTGTTTATCTAATTCATAATACGAAATTGATAATTCATTTATCACAGTATAGATCATATTTGTTTATATCACTATCTGATGCTAAGGTTTTATTGCAGAAATTATAATTAATTCAAAATGTAGAAAGATACACAATTTGCCATTATTTGACTTTTAAACTGTACAAAGTATAATATAATGATCAGAATGCCTGTAACGGGAAGTATTTAAGAAAGAAATATTTGTCGATAAGTCCCATTTTTCAGATATGCCCTTCAGTAGTATTATTGTATATCTCCAAAGAGAGTTTTAGTTTGTAGTTATCATTATTTGTGGATGCAACAAAAAGCAACATAGAAAATATATATGCTACCATGACGAAAGAATACAGAGTATACATAACTCGCAATTCTCCAAAAGAGATTTCAAATCACAATAACATATCTGATATAAAGAGAGGTGGTAATGATTTAATTTCTACATTGTGCCCTTGTTTGTGAGCCCTTGTTCTATTCAGCAAACAGCTCCAAACCGAAACTCCCCAACATATCTGATTACACTGATTCAGGCTGTCCCAGATCTCCATGCGATACTGACGCCCGTTCGTCTCCCAGACCACAGAGAATAAATTTAAAAGGAATCCAGCTCAAGTCTAGAACGATTTGGCAAGCCGAGATTGCCTCAATTCTATCCATGAAAGTAAGCATTAATAAAAAAAAATATTGTTCTTGTCTGCTTCAGATTATATTTGGTAGAGACATATATACTTTTATTCCTCCATAGGAGAGTTACAAGGTATAATATTAAAGATAATTACATGACAATAATTACCTTGTCAGAGAATACCACCATATACCACTGTGGTAACGGATTTTCTTAGTAAGTTCCGTCCATATATTGAAAACGGTAGAGTCCTCGAATTACATTTCGTGAGTAAGAGCGACAGGTATCTGGATCAGTATCCAAAGGTGGCTTACAGGACAACAAACAAGCTACAAGATCATAGTCTGATTTGCTGTGGAGTTCAACGCTGATGTCAACGGGCCCTATACACACAATGTCACACCGTAAGTTCTCTCTTATTGTTCTCTTACTCACACAGTGGCACAGTACGTGAGTCAGCAAGTCATGGTAGTTAATACCACAATGTGTACAGGTACCATGTAATTTCCCCGGTCTCCACATCGCACAAATGTGGACAACAGGCAGCTGCCTTTAACTCAGGATACTCTCTAGCTATCCTCCGCGCCACGTGTGGGGTCACATCCGGATGAATACTCTTAAAGTGCACAGTGTCAGGGTCTGATGAAAGTCTTTCCCGCCATGCTCGTACTTCAAAAGTATTCACGGCTTCTTTGACTGTTCTTTTCCATATATTCCGTCCCAGGAATGTACCGGAACTAAGAAATGCCTCCAGATGACAGTACAGTCAGTACTTGTGGAGGATGCGACATATGTCTGGGACAAAGCCCATACTTGTGGATGAACACTTATGCATATACATGAAGATACGAGTCATAAAAACCTTCTTAGAAAGCAGATGATTAGAACAGTTACAGAGGTGGCCAAGAAAGAGTAGCTTCCTGATGTTGATAAATGATTCTATGGGGAGCCAGCCGAGAAGAGCATTAACTATGTCAGACCTAGTATGACGTGGAAGTCCCTGTGCCATTTTGAGAATGGACCTCTGTGCTCCTTCTAAAGCCAGAATTTCTGCCTTGGAAATCATCGACCAGAGTTCACACCCAAACATAGCCTTTGGAATACAAACTGCCTTAATAAGTTTTGAGCTTGTCAT
Organism: Haliotis cracherodii; assembly: GCF_022045235.1. NCBI lineage: Eukaryota > Metazoa > Mollusca > Gastropoda > Lepetellida > Haliotidae > Haliotis > Haliotis cracherodii. The sequence continues at coordinate 21,242,297 of NW_027266267.1, forward strand.
GGGGTTTAGAGCGCGTTCATGCAGTCCCGATTTGACGAGTGCCATGGCTGATGCTTTCATCTTCGAGCAGCTCTCCAGAGTTCTCTCCCATGAGTTAAATTTAGAGTTCAATATAATACCAACGTGCTTAAGCTCATTTGTCACTGGGATATCACGTCCATAGAGTACAACACTAGAAGCAGCTGCTTTTCTGTCACTATATCTGACTCTTGGAAGGAGAGAAGGTAAACCGCCAGTCTGAACTATATCTTTCACAGATGGTCACCATCTTCTGCAGATTTGCTGATACTGGACTAACAATTGCTATATCGTCCGCTTGAGTGGGTGCCATTACATGGATATCAAAGATCACTGCACCAAGCTTGCTGGTGGACAGTTTCTGTAACAGTTCATCTATGTATAGCAGGTAGAGTTTTGCCGACAGGACGCTTCCTTGCCGAACACCTCTTGATAACGGAAACCAGTATGATCTTGTGTTATTAACAAGGACGCTGCTCTCGAGGAACTTGTAGCTATTGTCAAATATCCTCCACAGTGCATCTGGGATTCCAAGATGATACAGCTTGTATAAAAGTCCTTGGTGCCATACTGTGTCAAACGCTTTTGAACTGTCTAGGAAGGCTACATTGATGACGTCCGATCGCTCTTTATAATGAAGTATTGATTCTTGTACAATAAAGGAGGTGTCACTGGAGGAAAGGCCTTTCTGGAAACCACATTGTTGTATACATGGAAAGGATTTACTGTTGGTGAGCTGTGGGATTTTTCTGCTTAAAATGACTTCAAATACCTTGTATATAACCGGCAAGAGGGTTACCCCTCGATAGGAATCCGGTAACACGCGAGACTTGTTGCCTCCCTTGAATATCGGAATGATAGTGCCTCTTTTCCATTGGGCAGGAATGTAACCAGATGTAATAACGAGGTTAAAGAGTTCTGACAAGCACTTTGTAAGCTATTTTCCACCATATCGAAGATGTTCATAAAATATGTTGTCCATTCCAGCAGCCTTGTTGCGTTTTAGGGTTTTGCAAATTGATGTTATTTCTCCTGGACTTGTTAGAAGATCAACTGATGACTGATCAGTGCTCTGTATGTCTAAACGTATCCTTTTCACGTGAGCCTCAATGTGCTTCCTAAACTCTTGATCAAAGTGAAGCTCATCTTGATCGCTTGATACCTGTTTCATGTGGTGTGCCATGGTGGTACAGATTTCTTGGGGATTTCTTGTTTGCACACCTTCTGCTTCAAGGCATGCAATCTGTTGTTTTCTGTTCCCACGTCGAATTAAAGTCCAAAACATCTTCTGATCTAGGTCACCACAATCATCTATCTGTTTAAAGTACTCATTTTCATACTGTGCTGCTGCCTCCAATAAAGCGTATCTAAATTTATCTTTTGCTTCCTTATAGCATCTGAAAGTGCTGTGTTCCCTTCCTCGGGGTTGCCCAGCATTGATCCATTCAGTTCTACAGTTCCACATGAACTTATGAAGGTTATCAACTTTACCTTTCCAGTATGGCTTAAGATATTTCTTAAACTTTTTCTTATGTAAATACATTTCACTTGCTTCTGTTAGACACTGGACTATCTGATCACTATAGGTGTCTATATCATCATGTGTACATCCAACCTTGGGGCAAGAAATAGGCCAGAGAAGATGTGAGACTGCATATGTATAGTCCTGGATAGATCCATCTTCTAGTGCTTTATCCCATGAATATTTTGTGTAGACATTTCCTTGGTCGTCATCTGTCGGAATCTTGTCATATGAAATTGTGCAGAGAACCGGATGGTGATCATAGACGTTGAATGGATTATCATCTTTTACACAAGCAGTAGCTACTAGTCCTTTGAGGTCTTCTGAGATCATTATATAATCGACGGCAGAGACTGGACCTCCATTATAAGTTTGAAAGGTAAATATCGGACCAACACAATTAGATTGCATGTTCACAGGGGACAAATTTGAACTGGTCAGGAATTTCGACAGAATTCCATCACGACTGCTCAGAGCAGGATTGTACCTAGGTCCACGGGCAGTGGCATTAAAATCTCCCATCACTATTACACTGCCTTTCAAGGAATATACATCACAAATGTCTTTTAGATTATCCACATAAAAAGAATAAAGTTCTTCAGGGCGGTTTGATGGGGGCAGGTATACACAGAAGATGTACATGGAGTGATCCTGTTTAAAGGACAGTTCTATTCCAGAGATTCTATCACAGTCTAAGTTGATTTCGTTGATAAAAGTCTTCATGGTTTTCTTACAAAGTAATGCTGTACCATCACTAGGAAGGCCTCGTCGAGTACAATGCTCTGGTTCTAAAGGTGCTTGGGGAATATAGAAGTAATCATTGTTAATAGTATCCATAAAACACAGATTATATTCATGAAGCTGGTGAGCAGCTATTGCACAGATATCCACACAGTTAGCATTTAGGCAATCATTTAAATAAGGAACGCTAGACTTGATGCCTCTAGCATTCCAACACATTAATGAAAGACAGTTATGGTCCAAGGGCATTATCAACATAGTCCGGGTGTTTCTGAGTCTGGGGAAGTCATCTGATTGTTCTTTCTTTCATTAATATGTTGCCAGAATTGCTCGCAGGATAGCCACGGCTTCATAAAAATATTTTCGGGCCAGAAGTCTTTGCTTTCAAGTTTATCTTTATCTTTGGCTAGGACATTTACCTGGGCTGATGCTGTCCTCTTCTCATCACGATTAAAAAATCTCACGTAGGTAACAGTAACAGCTTTCTTTTCCAAGTAACGCCTCACAGATTCTGCTGTATTGTTCTTGTGTATTCCACCCACATAGAACCTTGCAGTCCTGACTTTGGCAGGAGCTGCACGGAACTCTTCCTGTATATCCATCGTTGCAGCACACTGATCTGTGCCAATATGTACTACAATTCTAGATGGAGTGTTTCCCGTTGGTTGAGATATGGACGATTGGTTATAGCTGTTGACAATGGAACTAGTAACAAAAGTCTTGCTCTCATTCCTGGAGGGATTATTTTCCTGAGATGTGGACACGTGGTTACACCCGTCACTAATGGGAGTAGTATAAGACGTCTCGCTGTGATTTCCCTGTACACACTGACTGTATGTTCGTTTTGATACATCCGTTCCATTAGTATGTGTATGTCCATCTGAGTACTCATGTCCATCTGTGTAATGTTGGTGGCAATTCGCGAAGTGTCTGTAGAATCGTGTCCGCGTGTAACATCATCTTGTACATCATGTGAATTACTCACGTTTGCATCTCTGCTTTCAGTATGTTTCCATTGAAGTAAGGTATCATGATCACGATTGTTGCTATTGTCGTTAGAATTATTCTTCCCATTTTCTGTGTGTTCAATCACATTTACACATTGTGATACTGTAATTTCATGCATACGTGGTGACTTTTCTGAAGCTTTAAGCTTCAACTGTTTCTCCATAGACGCCATCTTCCGTTTAATATCAGTCGCTGTCCTTGTATTAGTGCGGCACGTTTTATCAACCTCTGTGACGTCACTTTCCAATGCGTCAAGACTTTTGCTCAGGAGCGAGACTTTTGACCTCAGACTCGTTATTCCCATACTACGATCATCCGAGATCCGTGTTATTTCGAGGCACTTTTCATCCACTTTCAACTTTGAGTCATTTAAAGTTTTTCTCAGGTCCGTAACCTTTTTGTCCAACTTTACAGTTATGGCTGTCAGCTTCTCTATATCAACTTTCTTAGTCACCAATTCAGCTTGCACAACAGCTTGGTTTTCACTCGCCTTCGTTACTTCCCCTTTCAGTTGACTGAGACTTGTCTTTATGCCTTCGACAACAGATTTACATTGATTCAGTTCATTCTGTATGTCTTTATTCTCGCTTCGTAACTGTTCTACAGCCTTGATCATATTCACTATCAATTTCTCTGCTGTAGTTTTCACCTTGGTTGTTTCATTTTTAGCAGCTTCGTAATCAGTCTTAAGCTGTTTATTGTCTCTTTGCAATTGTGTAATCTTTTGGCTGAGGCAATCAACTTCTTGAATAAACTCTCCCTTCACTTCAGCAAAGTCTCTCTCGAAACTGGCCATTGTCTCGCTGATTGCAATGAATGACTGGGCTTGCTGGGCTTCACTCACACTGTCAACAGCCAGTCTGCGTCGTGGCCCACTAACAATTTCATATAGCTCTTCTCCAAAATCTCCCAGATAGGCTCTGAATAATATGAAATTATCCTTAGCTAGTTTCCTCTGTAAGGTTTCGCCCTGTTTTGATCTTCTATCCATACGACGTCTTAAACAACCCTCAGGATGTGGGAAATCCTCCCGTTGTTTGCATTGTTGTATAATAATACATGCCGTATCACATCTAAGTCACCGGTATTTCCATTGCATTTGTTGATTATTTTTGACATAAACACTTCTTTTGCGCAGCTTCCCAGGTCTGTAAGAATAAAATTTAGCAGGTCGGGACAAGTACCTTGGTTGCTGACGGGCCCTGGTGACTCCTCCATATAGCCTCCATTGTCGATCTCACATGTTTGATTCCGAGTTACCTTTTCCATTCTAACTCCGCCCATGGAGGTCATGATCATATCTGAACAATCAAACACATTATATGCTTGTGTAGCCTCATTTGCTTCCACTGAAGACAAGCTTTGATTGGGATATCCATTCAGAACTTGATTTGACACAGCGAGCAGTGAGGGCACGTCCACCTCGGACGCCATCTTGTTGACATATTTACATTTGAGCCCGAAATTGCTTCCATTTTCTTCGATCTACTTTTTAGATAAAGACCCAGGTTAGAATAGGTCATCAGCATCCCATGCTTGCCGTAAGAGGCAACGAACAGGATTGGGTAGTCAGGCTCGCCGATTTCTTTGATGCATAACATCATATTCCAATTGCGTAGTTCGATGCTCTTGGTGTCAATCACTGGATTATCTGGTCCAGACTGGATTATTTACAATGATACAACAGGTTGGTCTGTGGTTTGCAATTATTTTCCAAAAAGATAATACGGTTGCATGATATCTTCACGATGTTTGGGTTGAACATAGCATAGTAGCATTCTTCTAAACAAATTTCAAATCTAAGCCGGAAGCAATCACAACACAAATCCAGTTAACCAAACGGAACCATACACAAGAGTGAGTGAGGTAGTTGGGTTTAACGCCGTCTTGAATAGTATTCCGTGTCAGCTTGATGTGGGAGGAAAATCTGAAGTGATGCAGGTCTTCGACGATCCCCACTTTGGTGAAACCCACGAGCAAGGGTTTTGTGCTGACAACCAAATCGGGGCTAACCGAGATTCAAACACACCGTCATTAGTTTCTGGCGTGCCCAAGGGACACAACTCTGCATGGCGAATTGCAGCGCCTTCGGCGACTGGGCCAACCATGTCCCCGTAAACAACTGTAAGAAACTATTACACAACAAAGATGTTTTAGATGAGATATGTATTGCGGAACATTCCATGAAGAAACAGTGGCAATATTACAAAATCACAAACTACAAAATACATGCACAATAAACGACAATTATAAAACACAGGAACATTAAACATTCAAAGGAGGTACATTATAACAATTTTATTTCAAAAAGCATTATAATGATATGGAAACAATATGAGAATTGAGCAAAACTATGGTAATGTTGTACATACATGTACAAGGAATTTGTTTGTAATTGTTGATATGTTAACAGATCTTGGAAGTTGTTTCTGAAAAAACTGTTGGTAAAGTTATTAGAATCTGTTCCTTTTAACAGAGTGTACCAAATTCTTTATCATGATTGGGGATTATTTGTGATTCTCTTTCTTGGATGTATTATGTAAGACAGTGCGTAATGTTGTTCATCTTCTGAAACATCACATGTTTCACAGATACGTTGTTCAAATTGGGTTGGTGTTTTTGTATATCTACATTTTTTCAATTTTTAGTTTGTGATTACTTAAACGAAGTTTTGAGAAAAGTGACCTATGGCCTTTGTATTCTCAATATTTATAGATAACGTGACCAAACTGTATGTTCCTAACTTGCTGCTAGATAAATGGGAATCCATTAATGATTGCTTAATTTTTTTACATTTGAACTGAAGTATATTTAGAGTGGATTCATTACATTTTTTGTGTTTACTATTTTAAAGTTTGCTTTATTTAACCCAACCAACATTTTGACCAGAAATATTGATTTTTGCTGCAAAAGCATGCTCTAGAATGACATTTGTTGTGTTATCTATGTAGGATTTTTTTTATTGGTTCTTATAGTGGGTATATATCAAGTTTTGCCTGACAGGCCCAGTATTCTTGCTTGGGTTTTCTTTGTGCTGACCAATTAAGACACTGTTTCTTTTATTGTGCTTTCCAAAGATAAGTACATTAATAACAACCAATTTGTACTTAACACAAATTCTCTCCTCCCATAGCTTACACTATCTTCCTCTGCACATAACATTATATTGCGGGGAGCTATTGATGCTCCGCAGCAATCTCTACTTGTATGGTTTAGGGAATGTGAGACAAACTACATCACGGTCTCTATCGCCATCGTGATCTTTAGAGCTACGAAATTAGAGCCATCTGAGACAGCCACTCCCCACCTGTTTGCACCCATCAGATACCAGTCACTACTGTCACTGCTCCTCTCTCCAAACGAAAAAAATTAAAATAAAATAAAAAAATCGTCACGATATGGCTGAAATATTACCGATGCGACGTAAAGCATTACCTCACTCACTCACCAAACGAAAAAAACTATTAGACTATTTAGATACATGATTTAACTTAAAAGTAATTATATCGGTATCTGTGATGCTGGTACCGTTTTGTCGCCATTGTGTAGCTATTGTGGAGTTATTATGAATATCAAATATACTAACGTAATCGGGTGGTCAGGCTCGCTGACTTGGTTGATGCATGTCATCGTATCCCAATTGCGTAGATCGGTGCTCTTGGTGATGATAACTGGATTGTCTGGCCCAGACCGGATTATTTACAGACCGCCGTCATACAGCTGGTAATTGTTGAGTGCGGCGTTTAACAACAATCAAACAAAAACTACTATTAAGGAAGAGTGCAGGACGACATGCTTTATACATATATATGTGGACCTATATGTATGTACATTTGGATGATATACCTCCTAAAGATAGTGTTCAGAGATGACTGTAGAAAATGGAATAATTATGTGAGTAATCGGGTTAATACCACGTTTAGCAATATTCAGCCATATTGCGATATTGGTTTCCAACATACAGGCGGACCATGAAATTATGACTTGAATTTGGACCTGGCTTTCTGGTGTGATGTAACACCCCATAATCTCCGTTAGAAAAAGAGCTTAAAGCACGAATAAAGATCACGAGATGTTACTGATGTATACATCTTGACATATATTTGCGTAGTACTACTACGTTAATTCATCAGCATATATGTATTTTGCATAAAAGGATATTGTAGGACCGACGCTGACATGCGCATACAACCTATTCACCAGTGCTGTAATATTTAATTCATTTCTTTTGACACATATCGACACGAGAAACTATATCTAAATTTAAAAGGAGCCCAAGGGGTATGGAAATTTCAGCCTGAACCTGTTGAACATCTAGGCTTGTTTCATTTGGGGCTATAGCATTGCCGTAAGGCCTGGGCGGAAGGGAACACCTGTTGGAAGTGTATCCTTCCAAATTTCTAATTAGATACATGTTTTAACTTTAAAGTAATAATATGGATCTCATGTATTATTGGTATCTGTGATGCTGGTACCGTTTTGTCGCCATTGTGTAGCTTTTGTGGATTTATTATGAATATCAAATACATGTCTTGAAATATAGACTTGTAAAAGAGTTCATCAAAGAACCATATGCAGCCATTTGATTGGCGTGTATGGATATATTATCCATTTACTTATACACACTTATTATGGACATATACAGAATTTCATTGTACCTTATTATTGAAAAAATACCCGTGAAGATCCGGGTTAAAATAGGCCTTCAACAACCCATGCTTGTTCAAAGGCGACTAGCATGATCGGGTGGTTTGGCTCGCTGACTTGGTTGATACATGTCATCGTATCCCAATTGCGTAGATCGGTGCTCTTGGTGATGATAACTGGATTGTCTGGTCCAGACTGGATTATTTACGAACCACCGACATATAGCTGGTATATTGCTAGGTGCGGCGTTAAACAACAAACAAACAAAATCTATTATTAAACACCTTCCAACAATGAGAAATTAAACTTATATTTCTATATATTCTGTTATATTTATAACATAATTTGATTCGTAATTTAATTATTGCGTTGCTTTCTTCCCTGTCATTCAATGTACATGTTCAACCCCCTAAACTTTTAATATTTCATTTTTCACAAATGGCTACGTTAGTGAGTGAGTGAGTGAGTATGGTTTTACGGCACTTTTAGCAATATTCCAGCAATATCACGGCGGGGGACACCAGAAATGGGCTTCACACATTGTACCCATGTCGGGAATCGAACCCGGGTCTTCGGCGTGACGAGCAAACGCTTTAACCACTAGGCTACCCGACCGCCCCCCGGCCTAGATCTCTCGTTACCTGCTCACACGAACAGATTTAAATAATTTGTTTTACTATCATATTTCTGTTTATCTAATTCATAATACGAAATTGATAATTCATTTATCACAGTATAGATCATATTTGTTTATATCACTATCTGATGCTAAGGTTTTATTGCAGAAATTATAATTAATTCAAAATGTAGAAAGATACACAATTTGCCATTATTTGACTTTTAAACTGTACAAAGTATAATATAATGATCAGAATGCCTGTAACGGGAAGTATTTAAGAAAGAAATATTTGTCGATAAGTCCCATTTTTCAGATATGCCCTTCAGTAGTATTATTGTATATCTCCAAAGAGAGTTTTAGTTTGTAGTTATCATTATTTGTGGATGCAACAAAAAGCAACATAGAAAATATATATGCTACCATGACGAAAGAATACAGAGTATACATAACTCGCAATTCTCCAAAAGAGATTTCAAATCACAATAACATATCTGATATAAAGAGAGGTGGTAATGATTTAATTTCTACATTGTGCCCTTGTTTGTGAGCCCTTGTTCTATTCAGCAAACAGCTCCAAACCGAAACTCCCCAACATATCTGATTACACTGATTCAGGCTGTCCCAGATCTCCATGCGATACTGACGCCCGTTCGTCTCCCAGACCACAGAGAATAAATTTAAAAGGAATCCAGCTCAAGTCTAGAACGATTTGGCAAGCCGAGATTGCCTCAATTCTATCCATGAAAGTAAGCATTAATAAAAAAAAATATTGTTCTTGTCTGCTTCAGATTATATTTGGTAGAGACATATATACTTTTATTCCTCCATAGGAGAGTTACAAGGTATAATATTAAAGATAATTACATGACAATAATTACCTTGTCAGAGAATACCACCATATACCACTGTGGTAACGGATTTTCTTAGTAAGTTCCGTCCATATATTGAAAACGGTAGAGTCCTCGAATTACATTTCGTGAGTAAGAGCGACAGGTATCTGGATCAGTATCCAAAGGTGGCTTACAGGACAACAAACAAGCTACAAGATCATAGTCTGATTTGCTGTGGAGTTCAACGCTGATGTCAACGGGCCCTATACACACAATGTCACACCGTAAGTTCTCTCTTATTGTTCTCTTACTCACACAGTGGCACAGTACGTGAGTCAGCAAGTCATGGTAGTTAATACCACAATGTGTACAGGTACCATGTAATTTCCCCGGTCTCCACATCGCACAAATGTGGACAACAGGCAGCTGCCTTTAACTCAGGATACTCTCTAGCTATCCTCCGCGCCACGTGTGGGGTCACATCCGGATGAATACTCTTAAAGTGCACAGTGTCAGGGTCTGATGAAAGTCTTTCCCGCCATGCTCGTACTTCAAAAGTATTCACGGCTTCTTTGACTGTTCTTTTCCATATATTCCGTCCCAGGAATGTACCGGAACTAAGAAATGCCTCCAGATGACAGTACAGTCAGTACTTGTGGAGGATGCGACATATGTCTGGGACAAAGCCCATACTTGTGGATGAACACTTATGCATATACATGAAGATACGAGTCATAAAAACCTTCTTAGAAAGCAGATGATTAGAACAGTTACAGAGGTGGCCAAGAAAGAGTAGCTTCCTGATGTTGATAAATGATTCTATGGGGAGCCAGCCGAGAAGAGCATTAACTATGTCAGACCTAGTATGACGTGGAAGTCCCTGTGCCATTTTGAGAATGGACCTCTGTGCTCCTTCTAAAGCCAGAATTTCTGCCTTGGAAATCATCGACCAGAGTTCACACCCAAACATAGCCTTTGGAATACAAACTGCCTTAATAAGTTTTGAGCTTGTCATGGGGTTTAGAGCGCGTTCATGCAGTCCCGATTTGACGAGTGCCATGGCTGATGCTTTCATCTTCGAGCAGCTCTCCAGAGTTCTCTCCCATGAGTTAAATTTAGAGTTCAATATAATACCAACGTGCTTAAGCTCATTTGTCACTGGGATATCACGTCCATAGAGTACAACACTAGAAGCAGCTGCTTTTCTGTCACTATATCTGACTCTTGGAAGGAGAGAAGGTAAACCGCCAGTCTGAACTATATCTTTCACAGATGGTCACCATCTTCTGCAGATTTGCTGATACTGGACTAACAATTGCTATATCGTCCGCTTGAGTGGGTGCCATTACATGGATATCAAAGATCACTGCACCAAGCTTGCTGGTGGACAGTTTCTGTAACAGTTCATCTATGTATAGCAGGTAGAGTTTTGCCGACAGGACGCTTCCTTGCCGAACACCTCTTGATAACGGAAACCAGTATGATCTTGTGTTATTAACAAGGACGCTGCTCTCGAGGAACTTGTAGCTATTGTCAAATATCCTCCACAGTGCATCTGGGATTCCAAGATGATACAGCTTGTATAAAAGTCCTTGGTGCCATACTGTGTCAAACGCTTTTGAACTGTCTAGGAAGGCTACATTGATGACGTCCGATCGCTCTTTATAATGAAGTATTGATTCTTGTACAATAAAGGAGGTGTCACTGGAGGAAAGGCCTTTCTGGAAACCACATTGTTGTATACATGGAAAGGATTTACTGTTGGTGAGCTGTGGGATTTTTCTGCTTAAAATGACTTCAAATACCTTGTATATAACCGGCAAGAGGGTTACCCCTCGATAGGAATCCGGTAACACGCGAGACTTGTTGCCTCCCTTGAATATCGGAATGATAGTGCCTCTTTTCCATTGGGCAGGAATGTAACCAGATGTAATAACGAGGTTAAAGAGTTCTGACAAGCACTTTGTAAGCTATTTTCCACCATATCGAAGATGTTCATAAAATATGTTGTCCATTCCAGCAGCCTTGTTGCGTTTTAGGGTTTTGCAAATTGATGTTATTTCTCCTGGACTTGTTAGAAGATCAACTGATGACTGATCAGTGCTCTGTATGTCTAAACGTATCCTTTTCACGTGAGCCTCAATGTGCTTCCTAAACTCTTGATCAAAGTGAAGCTCATCTTGATCGCTTGATACCTGTTTCATGTGGTGTGCCATGGTGGTACAGATTTCTTGGGGATTTCTTGTTTGCACACCTTCTGCTTCAAGGCATGCAATCTGTTGTTTTCTGTTCCCACGTCGAATTAAAGTCCAAAACATCTTCTGATCTAGGTCACCACAATCATCTATCTGTTTAAAGTACTCATTTTCATACTGTGCTGCTGCCTCCAATAAAGCGTATCTAAATTTATCTTTTGCTTCCTTATAGCATCTGAAAGTGCTGTGTTCCCTTCCTCGGGGTTGCCCAGCATTGATCCATTCAGTTCTACAGTTCCACATGAACTTATGAAGGTTATCAACTTTACCTTTCCAGTATGGCTTAAGATATTTCTTAAACTTTTTCTTATGTAAATACATTTCACTTGCTTCTGTTAGACACTGGACTATCTGATCACTATAGGTGTCTATATCATCATGTGTACATCCAACCTTGGGGCAAGAAATAGGCCAGAGAAGATGTGAGACTGCATATGTATAGTCCTGGATAGATCCATCTTCTAGTGCTTTATCCCATGAATATTTTGTGTAGACATTTCCTTGGTCGTCATCTGTCGGAATCTTGTCATATGAAATTGTGCAGAGAACCGGATGGTGATCATAGACGTTGAATGGATTATCATCTTTTACACAAGCAGTAGCTACTAGTCCTTTGAGGTCTTCTGAGATCATTATATAATCGACGGCAGAGACTGGACCTCCATTATAAGTTTGAAAGGTAAATATCGGACCAACACAATTAGATTGCATGTTCACAGGGGACAAATTTGAACTGGTCAGGAATTTCGACAGAATTCCATCACGACTGCTCAGAGCAGGATTGTACCTAGGTCCACGGGCAGTGGCATTAAAATCTCCCATCACTATTACACTGCCTTTCAAGGAATATACATCACAAATGTCTTTTAGATTATCCACATAAAAAGAATAAAGTTCTTCAGGGCGGTTTGATGGGGGCAGGTATACACAGAAGATGTACATGGAGTGATCCTGTTTAAAGGACAGTTCTATTCCAGAGATTCTATCACAGTCTAAGTTGATTTCGTTGATAAAAGTCTTCATGGTTTTCTTACAAAGTAATGCTGTACCATCACTAGGAAGGCCTCGTCGAGTACAATGCTCTGGTTCTAAAGGTGCTTGGGGAATATAGAAGTAATCATTGTTAATAGTATCCATAAAACACAGATTATATTCATGAAGCTGGTGAGCAGCTATTGCACAGATATCCACACAGTTAGCATTTAGGCAATCATTTAAATAAGGAACGCTAGACTTGATGCCTCTAGCATTCCAACACATTAATGAAAGACAGTTATGGTCCAAGGGCATTATCAACATAGTCCGGGTGTTTCTGAGTCTGGGGAAGTCATCTGATTGTTCTTTCTTTCATTAATATGTTGCCAGAATTGCTCGCAGGATAGCCACGGCTTCATAAAAATATTTTCGGGCCAGAAGTCTTTGCTTTCAAGTTTATCTTTATCTTTGGCTAGGACATTTACCTGGGCTGATGCTGTCCTCTTCTCATCACGATTAAAAAATCTCACGTAGGTAACAGTAACAGCTTTCTTTTCCAAGTAACGCCTCACAGATTCTGCTGTATTGTTCTTGTGTATTCCACCCACATAGAACCTTGCAGTCCTGACTTTGGCAGGAGCTGCACGGAACTCTTCCTGTATATCCATCGTTGCAGCACACTGATCTGTGCCAATATGTACTACAATTCTAGATGGAGTGTTTCCCGTTGGTTGAGATATGGACGATTGGTTATAGCTGTTGACAATGGAACTAGTAACAAAAGTCTTGCTCTCATTCCTGGAGGGATTATTTTCCTGAGATGTGGACACGTGGTTACACCCGTCACTAATGGGAGTAGTATAAGACGTCTCGCTGTGATTTCCCTGTACACACTGACTGTATGTTCGTTTTGATACATCCGTTCCATTAGTATGTGTATGTCCATCTGAGTACTCATGTCCATCTGTGTAATGTTGGTGGCAATTCGCGAAGTGTCTGTAGAATCGTGTCCGCGTGTAACATCATCTTGTACATCATGTGAATTACTCACGTTTGCATCTCTGCTTTCAGTATGTTTCCATTGAAGTAAGGTATCATGATCACGATTGTTGCTATTGTCGTTAGAATTATTCTTCCCATTTTCTGTGTGTTCAATCACATTTACACATTGTGATACTGTAATTTCATGCATACGTGGTGACTTTTCTGAAGCTTTAAGCTTCAACTGTTTCTCCATAGACGCCATCTTCCGTTTAATATCAGTCGCTGTCCTTGTATTAGTGCGGCACGTTTTATCAACCTCTGTGACGTCACTTTCCAATGCGTCAAGACTTTTGCTCAGGAGCGAGACTTTTGACCTCAGACTCGTTATTCCCATACTACGATCATCCGAGATCCGTGTTATTTCGAGGCACTTTTCATCCACTTTCAACTTTGAGTCATTTAAAGTTTTTCTCAGGTCCGTAACCTTTTTGTCCAACTTTACAGTTATGGCTGTCAGCTTCTCTATATCAACTTTCTTAGTCACCAATTCAGCTTGCACAACAGCTTGGTTTTCACTCGCCTTCGTTACTTCCCCTTTCAGTTGACTGAGACTTGTCTTTATGCCTTCGACAACAGATTTACATTGATTCAGTTCATTCTGTATGTCTTTATTCTCGCTTCGTAACTGTTCTACAGCCTTGATCATATTCACTATCAATTTCTCTGCTGTAGTTTTCACCTTGGTTGTTTCATTTTTAGCAGCTTCGTAATCAGTCTTAAGCTGTTTATTGTCTCTTTGCAATTGTGTAATCTTTTGGCTGAGGCAATCAACTTCTTGAATAAACTCTCCCTTCACTTCAGCAAAGTCTCTCTCGAAACTGGCCATTGTCTCGCTGATTGCAATGAATGACTGGGCTTGCTGGGCTTCACTCACACTGTCAACAGCCAGTCTGCGTCGTGGCCCACTAACAATTTCATATAGCTCTTCTCCAAAATCTCCCAGATAGGCTCTGAATAATATGAAATTATCCTTAGCTAGTTTCCTCTGTAAGGTTTCGCCCTGTTTTGATCTTCTATCCATACGACGTCTTAAACAACCCTCAGGATGTGGGAAATCCTCCCGTTGTTTGCATTGTTGTATAATAATACATGCCGTATCACATCTAAGTCACCGGTATTTCCATTGCATTTGTTGATTATTTTTGACATAAACACTTCTTTTGCGCAGCTTCCCAGGTCTGTAAGAATAAAATTTAGCAGGTCGGGACAAGTACCTTGGTTGCTGACGGGCCCTGGTGACTCCTCCATATAGCCTCCATTGTCGATCTCACATGTTTGATTCCGAGTTACCTTTTCCATTCTAACTCCGCCCATGGAGGTCATGATCATATCTGAACAATCAAACACATTATATGCTTGTGTAGCCTCATTTGCTTCCACTGAAGACAAGCTTTGATTGGGATATCCATTCAGAACTTGATTTGACACAGCGAGCAGTGAGGGCACGTCCACCTCGGACGCCATCTTGTTGACATATTTACATTTGAGCCCGAAATTGCTTCCATTTTCTTCGATCTACTTTTTAGATAAAGACCCAGGTTAGAATAGGTCATCAGCATCCCATGCTTGCCGTAAGAGGCAACGAACAGGATTGGGTAGTCAGGCTCGCCGATTTCTTTGATGCATAACATCATATTCCAATTGCGTAGTTCGATGCTCTTGGTGTCAATCACTGGATTATCTGGTCCAGACTGGATTATTTACAATGATACAACAGGTTGGTCTGTGGTTTGCAATTATTTTCCAAAAAGATAATACGGTTGCATGATATCTTCACGATGTTTGGGTTGAACATAGCATAGTAGCATTCTTCTAAACAAATTTCAAATCTAAGCCGGAAGCAATCACAACACAAATCCAGTTAACCAAACGGAACCATACACAAGAGTGAGTGAGGTAGTTGGGTTTAACGCCGTCTTGAATAGTATTCCGTGTCAGCTTGATGTGGGAGGAAAATCTGAAGTGATGCAGGTCTTCGACGATCCCCACTTTGGTGAAACCCACGAGCAAGGGTTTTGTGCTGACAACCAAATCGGGGCTAACCGAGATTCAAACACACCGTCATTAGTTTCTGGCGTGCCCAAGGGACACAACTCTGCATGGCGAATTGCAGCGCCTTCGGCGACTGGGCCAACCATGTCCCCGTAAACAACTGTAAGAAACTATTACACAACAAAGATGTTTTAGATGAGATATGTATTGCGGAACATTCCATGAAGAAACAGTGGCAATATTACAAAATCACAAACTACAAAATACATGCACAATAAACGACAATTATAAAACACAGGAACATTAAACATTCAAAGGAGGTACATTATAACAATTTTATTTCAAAAAGCATTATAATGATATGGAAACAATATGAGAATTGAGCAAAACTATGGTAATGTTGTACATACATGTACAAGGAATTTGTTTGTAATTGTTGATATGTTAACAGATCTTGGAAGTTGTTTCTGAAAAAACTGTTGGTAAAGTTATTAGAATCTGTTCCTTTTAACAGAGTGTACCAAATTCTTTATCATGATTGGGGATTATTTGTGATTCTCTTTCTTGGATGTATTATGTAAGACAGTGCGTAATGTTGTTCATCTTCTGAAACATCACATGTTTCACAGATACGTTGTTCAAATTGGGTTGGTGTTTTTGTATATCTACATTTTTTCAATTTTTAGTTTGTGATTACTTAAACGAAGTTTTGAGAAAAGTGACCAATGGCCTTTGTATTCTCAATATTTATAGATAACGTGACCAAACTGTATGTTCCTAACTTGCTGCTAGATAAATGGGAATCCATTAATGATTGCTTAATTTTTTTACATTTGAACTGAAGTATATTTAGAGTGGATTCATTACATTTTTTGTGTTTACTATTTTAAAGTTTGCTTTATTTAACCCAACCAACATTTTGACCAGAAATATTGATATTTGCTGCAAAAGCATGCTCTAGAATGACATTTGTTGTGTTATCTATGTAGGGTTTTTTACGTCGAATACGTTATACTTTTTATGTTACTTATCTTTATTGACATATTATGCAGTTCAGTAACAGATAGTGACTGCTAAAAAGTCATGCATCTGTGATCTAATAGTAGTATACATGTACAAGTATACCAAGATAGCAAATAAAATAATAACAGTCATTATGCAATGCAGATATCTTTTGGTGTAAAGAGAAAAAAGAATAACATTAATAATTTGTTTATGTGGGAATTTGGGACATCTGTTTAGAATAAGGAAACATAGAAAACAAGGCCTAATGAAATGAAGAATGAGCTCTATCTGTGTTACAATCATCTGATGATTGCCAAAGCAAACCGGCTGTAGACACTGCAATGTTTGTACATTATAGAGATTGAAAATTATTATGATTTTATTGTTCCAATTTAATATGGTGAAAAATTGTAGTGGTATAAAAATCTTTGAATATGTATTTAAACTAATATATAGTGTCTTCTGTGCCTGAACAAAATATAATTTTCTAATTTTTAACATTAAAAAAAGTCCACATTAATATACATCTTTTATTTATCTATTGAAATATATTCATGGTAGCTAGTATTTGACAAAAACACGCACCAACTAACCCTGAAATATCAATATAGATTTCAGAGATTTCCATTTTTTTGTTTATATATTGAACATCTTATAATCATATCTATTTGATGACATAATTTGTCAGTGCCTGGCTCTGTTACAATATCTTGAAAACACTTAACCTGATAAATACTTACATGTGTTGCTGTCAAAATTCACAACATTTAGGCTACTGGTAACTTTTACGTTGTATAAGACCTTCACATTTCGCGTACCGCAACGCCTTACACCTGTACTGAAATGCATGCATATGATTTAGCCTGATTGGCGATACTACAACATAGATATAGGAACGTGTACATTGAAAATCTACTTGAAGTACTTCAAGTGTGATATTCAAATATCAATGGCAACACTTTCAGTACCGATTGCAAAACGTCAACAAAGCGACCTGGAATGCACGATCAGCTGAACCCACAGCCACGCTTTGAACGGCTATCTAGTGGTTATCTATAAAATATAAGCAGTCGTGGTCATTCCTGATGTATCACTGAATCACGGAACATTTATTTC
The DNA here is from genome assembly GCF_022045235.1 of Haliotis cracherodii. Lineage (NCBI taxonomy): Eukaryota > Metazoa > Mollusca > Gastropoda > Lepetellida > Haliotidae > Haliotis > Haliotis cracherodii. The sequence goes on from NW_027266267.1 coordinate 21,260,069, forward strand.
CGGACATGACAATAGATAGTTGCGGATAGAGGTGAAGGTAATACTGGTTAACTGTCTATAGGCGTCATAGTAACATGTAGTGCCATTTGTGACCAACTCGTGTTATTCCGGGACAAGCCTAATAGCGACTCGTGTACCTCTCATGGCCATTTTTGCGACCGGGTTCCGTCTTAGCGCAAACGGGCATACCTTAAACAATTGTCAGGTCGTTGCGTAATGGTTCACATATCTTTCCCCATATATTATGTATATTTCAGATGCAATTTAAAGCACATCGGGACATGCGAAGTTATACAGTATGACTGAACACATTTAACTGTGTCTTGGGCATATTTTTAGATGCATGACATATGTAAAATCAAAACTTTTATCTGACGGATTCTTTGATGAAGAACTTGAAATCATACGCGCATTCTGACTGGTTTGATTTTCGCACATAACATTCATCGATGGGGGACGAGTCTTCTTGCAGGTTATGGAAAGGGGCGAGTGGTGACGAATGATGTAGTGCTTGTATCGCGCATACCACATGCGCCGTCAGTTTAAGGTTGGACCGTATGGGTCAACGAACCTAGCGGGTTAGTGAAGGGAAGATTAATTGAAAAATATCGCCCATTAGGCTAACCTCTCTGTGATTGTAGTAGTTGTCTTCAATGCTCAGATATCCTGACTAAATTCATTAGTCGTGCCGCCTATGTGCGTAATCTTGTTGAACAAGCAATATCATGTTCTAGACTAACGGCGCTAAGTTTCTGAAAATATAGAATTTTGCTGGAAACAAACAACTCCATGTAGTTTAACAAGAGTCCCAGTGAGGTGGGAGATTCAGATGTGTGGAACATGTTGGTTGGTTGGTTTGTTGTTTAACGCTGCACTCAGCAATATTCCAGCTATATGACGGCGGTCTGTAAATAATCGAATCTGGACCAGACAATCCAGTGATTGACATCATGATCATCGATCTACGCAATTGGGATCAATTACATGCATCAACCAAGTGAGCGAGTCTTACCACCCGATCCCGTTAGTCGCCTTTTACGACAAGCATAGTCGCCTTTTACGACAAGCATGGGTTGCTGAAGACCTATTCTACCCCGGAATCTTCACGGGTTGTGGAACATGTAGACTTCTTTCATTTAGTGCCTAAACATTACAGTAAGCATATTGGGGATGGGCCACAGGAACTCGTTATTGCTCAGTATATAAAAAAATATATACCGTATTCGACGTAATAAGCGCCCAGGGTGCTCCCAAAACTTTGAAATAGGGGGCTTATTATTTTGGTGCAAAAAAAAACAGAGTTGAAAGATCGTAAATTTTGTGGTTTATGCTGACAGCCTGAAATGTTTATATATGACATATGTTTTTCCAGAATTTAATTGCCCATAATTAAGGGTGCATATAACACACGCCTGTGTATTATAGACGAATAAACAAGTCTTGCGTACATTGTTCAATCGGAAGGGGTGCTAATTAGGATTGTTCACTAGCCAATATGTTAGCAAATCTCGCCGTGGGCGCTTATTAGAGCGGGGTGCTTATTACGTCGAATACGGTATCCCCTATAGGCCTATGTAAGTAGACATAGGGGGTATATATTTTTATTTACTGACCGAAAACGAGTTCCTGTGGGATGTGCTGATGGGAAAATAGCATGGTTCAGCCTAGTGTGACTGTCAGACAGACAAGATCCTGTCCGTGCTGAGGGGGCACAGGTGGCCCAGTCGTCTAAGGCGCCGTGATTCGCTGTGCAGAGTTGCGTCCCTTGGGCACGCCAGAAACCTATGATTGTGGGTTCGAATCCCGGTTCGCCCCGATTATGTTTCTAGGTTTGTCAGCACCATACCCGTGCTCGTGGGTTTCACTGAAGTGGTAAACATCTGAGACCTGCATCACATCAGGCTTTCCTCCCACATTTAGCTGACACGCCGTGATATAACTGGAATACTGTTAAAAGCGGCTTAAAACCCAACTCACTCACTCACTCATATACACTTTGCGGTATAACGCGGTAAACCGTGAAAAGGAATTAACCCACTGACTGTCCGTGCTGCATATATTTCAACTAATGTATTGTTACTGTTTGACTCATGCATTGATTGCTGGGCGATGCAGAGATCATCATATGTTTGTGTCACGACTTGGAACATCGGTTATCCAGTGTTTTATGTCATCGAGATCTAGTTCCTATTTGTTTTTAGCGTTTTCTGAAACAAGAACAAAAGTAGACATTAAAAGCTGAATACGGTCCTGTATTTTCACCCATAACCATTCTAACCACTGATTCAATTTGGGTGTGCATTAATGTTCATTTAGATCATCTGTATGTGTTTCAGATTAATGTGACGTGATGGAGATGTTGTCACAGAGACAAGTTACATTCTTTCTGCTGGTCTGCTTCAGCGCCATCTTAGTCAATGGTAAGAATCTCGCAGTATGAGGGAGATATGGGTGTCACAGTCAAAGAAGGTTTCATAATTCTCTGCTCAATTCACTCCCCTTTGTCATGCCAGGATCTGCTGATCTAAGATTCACATTGATTAGATCCTTGGATGTTAGCACAATTCCCAACTGTGCAACTTTTAACCCTTGTGGTGTTGTAGCTGTCCAACTTTTAACCCTTGTGGTGTTGTAGCTGTCCGACTTTTAACCCTGATGGTGTTCCAACTGTCCAACGTTTAACCCTAGTGGTGTTCCAACTGTCCAACGTTTAACCCTAGTGGTGTTCCAACTGTCCAACGTTTAACCCTTGTGGTGTTCCAACTGTCCAACTTTTAACCCTAATGGTGTTCTAGCTGTCCAACTTTTAACCCTAAGGGTGTTCCAACTGTCCAACTGTTAACCCTAATGGTGTTCCAACTGTTAACCCTTGTGGTGTTCGAACTGTCCAACGTTTAACCCTAGTGGTGTTCCAACTGTGCAACTTTTAACCCTTGTGGTGTTCCAACTGTCCAACTTTTAACCCTTGTGGTGTTCCAACTGTCCAACTGTTAACCCTTGTGGTGTTCCAACTGTGCAACTTTTAACCCTAGTGGGGTTCCAACTGCCCAACGGTTAACCCTTTTGGTGATCCAACTGCCCAACTGTTAACCCTTGTGGTGTTCCAACTGTCCAACTGTTAACCCTTGTGGTGTTCCAACTGCCCAACTGTTAACCCTATTGGTGTTCCAACTGTCCAACTGTTAACCCTAGTGTTGTTCCAACTGCCAAACCTTTAACCCTAATGGTGTTCCAACTGTCCAACTTTTAACCCTAATGGTGTTCCAACTGTCCAACTGTTAACCCTAATGGTGTTCCAACTGTCCAACTGTTAACCCTGATGGTGTTCCAACTGTCCAACTGTTAACAGGCCGATTAACTTTGTTTTTGAAATACCAAAGTCGGACATGATGGTTGGAATGCTTTGCTCCATTGTACGGAGAATTTCGAAGCCTTCACGCTGATTGATTAGGAAGTTCAACTGATGCGACCTTCTGTGCAGTTGATGGAGGTGTCTTCAGGTCTTCCTGCTGAGGGTTGTTGTATCAGCATGATGAAAATAAACGATGTGATTTTAATGAACTTGCCTTACATCTTGTCGTTACAATGTTCAAGTTATGACGAGCACCCCTTGGCCATCATGTTTGAATTCAAACAGTGTTTGTTTTTCTCCATAGATGCGGCCGATACAAGTACGTCCTGTCCTGAAGTAGGTTGCCTTGGCCAGCCGGTCAACATCACCTGTGACATGACAGGGGTGTACAAGACAGTTGGGTTTTCCCGGCCAGATACCATTGAAGTGATAACGTGCCTGGCCAATGACAAATGCTATATCAATGATGATAATTATGAGATTGTGTTTCGCTCTCCTGAAAAGCATATTCTTCGTATCAAGAAGTTTTCAAAGAAGGATATTGGAATGTGGAATTGTCGAGATGGAACCGACCCTCTCTTGAAGACTTGTCATATGGATGGTTATGGTAAGATTCTTACCACTTTGAAGTTGGGCGGGGGATATAGGAACAGAGTTTTCCGTCAGTCCGCTTCTCAATAGGGACAAAGTTTCAGAAAAGCTATATTTTATCCTATCCTATTCTCTTTCTTCTTTCGATCCTTTATGTCTGAAACAAAGGTTTCCTGCTTCTACAGATTATACATCCATACAAACCTCACATCGCCATGGTCACCTCCCAGATCTAGGTCATGCACGCATTGCATGCTGGTTGACCTACATGCGCCAATCACGTGTCTATCCCAGCAAACTCATCCTCTTTCATCCGGGGTAGAATAGGTCTTCAGAAACCCATGCTTGCCGTAAAAGGCGATTATGCTTGTCGTAAGAGGCAACTAACGGGATCAGGTGGTCAGACTCGCTGACTTGGTTGATGAATGTCATCGTATCTCAATTCGTGGATCGATGCTCATGATGTCAATCACTGGATTGTCTGGTCCACACTCGTTTATTTACCGACCGCCGTCATATAGCTGGAATATTGCTGAGTGCGGCGTTAAACAACAAACAAAAAATCATCCTTGTTCAAATCGCCACCCACTGGTGATGTGTTTTCGTATCAGGGAATCTATTTTTGTTTTTTCCTTGCCAATTTACCTTTTTCTACGGCATGACGTGTAGGTCTCTCCTTCAGACCCTCATTACGAGTGCTCCGTTTGTCACGGCAAGTGTATTAAATTATTTTTCTACAGAGTTACTGTCCTTGCTCCGTGCTTTTTGACTTATGCATACTGCATGAAATGAGGACATGTATTCTTAGAAACTACTTAGGTTACATGAAGGAAGTTAGCGCGCTAGACTAAGAGATACTTGTTAAGACTGAGTTCAAAAATTGGTGCCGTAGATTATGTTTTTCCAGAGTTACATCCCTTGCTACATGTTTTTAGAATTTGTGCATACATGCACAGCTACGGTCTTGATCCATGTTTTATTTGTTTTATTCAGTGCATAGTGAAAGTGAAATCAGATTTTCCCATGACATAAAGCCACACCAGTGCTTCTCTCTTTATAAGATTACATTGGACTCTTCTTTCCCCTGTTAACATCAACTTATTTGTTATTCACTACCCTATCATGCCACCCGTGAAGATCCATGAAGAGAATAGGTCTTCAGCAACCCAAACTTGTCTCACCTTTAAGATCCATGTAGAGAATAGGCCTTCAGCAACCCAAACTTGTCTCCCCGTGAAGATCCATGTAGAGAACAGGTCTTCAGCAGCCAATGCTTGTCCCCCCGTGAAGATCCGTGAAGAGAATAGGGCTTCAGCAACCCATGCTTGTCTCACCTTTAAGATCCATGTAGAGAATAGGTCTTCAGCAGCCAATGCTTGTCCCCCCGTGAAGATCCATGTAGAGAATAGGGCTTCAGCAACCCATGCTTGTCTCACCTTTAAGATCCATGTAGAGAATAGGTCTTCAGCAGCCAATGCTTGTCTCCCCGTGAAGATCCATGTAGAGAATAGGTCTTCAGCAACCCAAGCTTGTCTCCCCGTGAAGATCCATATAGAGAAAAGGTCTTCAGAAACCCATGCTTGTCTCCCCGTAAAGATCCATGTAGAGAATAGGTCTTCAGCAACCCATGCTTGTCTCCCCGTGAAGATCCATGTAGAGAAAAGGTCTTCAGCAACCCAAGCTTGTCTCACCTTTAAGATCCATGTAGAGAATAGGTCTTCAGCAACCCAAGCTTGTCTCACCTTTAAGATCCATGTAGAGAATAGGTCTTCAGGAGCCCAAGCTTGTCTCCCCATGAAGATCCATATAGAGAAAAGGTCTTCAGCAACCCAAGCGTGTCCTCCGTGAAGATCCATGTACCAATGTCATTAAAATCCGATCTTAGATCTCGTTATCGCTAAGCAAAGATCTGACATCCCATTATTGGTCACGTCAGAACTATATCATGCTGAAGCAAAATTTTCGGGGACAAAAGAAAATCCCTGCACCCCTTCCCACCCCACCTTGCCTTATGGCTGTGAGTATTCATATTTCTGGCTACAGCACAGTATTAATTTCATTTTGATTTCTTTTCTCACTTCAGATGTAAAACAGTCCCCAACACCCACTACTTCAGGTTGTATTTCTCTCAACAAAGATGGATTTCGACCGAGTACATTGTGTAGAGGTTTTGAAGAGGATCCAAATGTCAATATTACAATATGGGTGAGACAGATTAAGGATTTCAAATCACTACTTTTGGTGAAGATTCACTTCCATGATTGTTGGGATGCTGTGCCTGTGTTTGGCCACTCCGCCATGTGTGAGTCTGATTGTTGGGATGCTGTGCCTGTGTTAGGTCACTCCTCCATGTGTAAGTCTGATTGTTGGCATGCTCTTAGGCCAGTCCTCTATGTGTGAGTCTGATTGTTGGGATGCTGTTAGGCCACTCCTCTATGTATGAGTCTGATTGTTGGGATGCTGTTAGGCCACTCCTCTATGTGTGAGTCTGATGGACGGGATGCTGTTAGGCCACTCCCCCATGTATGAGTCTGATTGTTGGGATGCTGTTAGGCCACTCCTCTATGTGTGAGTCTGATTGTTGGGATGCTGTTAGGCCACTCCTCTATGTATGAATCTGATTGTTGGGATGCTGTTAGGCCACTCCTCTATGTGTGAGTCTGATGGAAGGGATGCTGTTAGGCCACTCCCCCATGTATGAGTCTGATTGTTGGGATGGGATGCTGTTAGGCCACTCTTCTATGTGTGAGTCTGATGGACGGGATGCTGTTAGGCAACTCCCCCATGTATGAGTCTGATTGTTGGGGTGCTGTTAGGCCACTCCTCTATGTGTGAGTCTGATGGACGGGATGCTGTTAGGCCACTCCCCCATGTATGAGTCTGATTGTTGGGATGCTGTTAGGCCACTCTTCTATGTGTGAGTCTGATTGTTCGGATGCTGTTAGGCCACTCCCCCATGTTTGATTTTGATTGTTGGGATGCTGTTAGGCCACTCCTCTATGTGTGAGTCTGATTGTTTGGATGCTGTTAGGCCACTCCTCTATGTTTGAGTCTGATGGACGGGATGCTGTTACGCCACTCACACATGTGTGATTCTGATCGTTGGATGTTGTTAGGCCAGTCCTTATTCTGGATGGAACCCATTGAAGTTTTTGAATATGTTCATCTCTACTGGTGTAGTATGCGTGTAGTAGCGATCAGTAGTGAGCAAATCTAATGGTTTTGGACATGTTGCATTTACTGAACATACCGGTACATATGTTTTCAGAATGATCTTTCATGACAGATTTATGCATTTGTAAAAATTGACAGAAGAAAAAAAAAGTTTTAACAGTTTGAATAATATTTTTTTAATTTCTTCCAATTATAACTACTTCTTGACATGTGATCTTACTGTTGTTACGTGAATGCCAGGGAATATCAATTCAGCACAATTCACATGTCGGGTCACTTCACGAACAGGGGTGGCGGGGTAGCCTTATGGTAAAAGTGTTCACTCGTCAAGCTGAAGACCCGGGTTCAAATCCCCACCTGGGTACAATGTGTGAAGTCCATTTCTGGTGTCCCCTGCCATGCTATTGCTTGAATATTGCAAAAAGCACTCATTCACTCACTCACTCACTAAGCTCACTTACAGGACTGGGGGAACGGGTGGCCCAGTAGTCAAAGGCGCAGCAATTCGCTGTGTAGAGTTGTGTTCTTTGGGCAACACCAGCAACCTATGATTGTGAGTGCGAATCCTGGTTCGCCCCAATTATGTTTGTCAGCACCATAACCGTGCTCGTGGGTTTCACCAAAGTTGTAAATCTGAGACCTGAATCACTTTGGGCTTTGCCCCCTCATTAATCTGACATGTCGTGATATAACTGGAATACTGTTCAAAGCAGCGTAAAACCAAACTCACTCACTCACTCACTATAAGTCAATTACAGAGATTATCCTGTGATATGTGATTGTTTGTTTGCTGTTAACGCCTCACTAAGAAATGTTATATTTGGGATAACACTTTCTTAGTAAAGTACAGATTCTCGTACTTTTGGGGGGTTGAGTCCCGTCCGGGATTCGAACCCACACTTGCCAGAGTGAGGCACCTAATTGCCAGCACACAAAGTCAGCGATCTAACCCACTCAACCACCGAGGCTCTGTACGAGAATCTGTACTTCACTAAGAAAGTGTTATCCCAAATATAACATTTGTTACATTTGGCCACTTTCTAAATGGCATTGTGTATTCATAGCTTTCGGCCATGGGAGCCGTGCCAATTTACATTTGTCAAAGGGGTACTCAAAGTACGTGATCTAGACTACCAGTTGTCGGACTTTCATTTTTGTGGAAGCCTCGGTGGCTGAGTGGGTTAGATCGCTTACTTTGTGTGCTGTTAGTGACTAAACTATTGTTTCATGATATAAGTAATGTCCAACGTCTTCGGAGTATAACACACAATGAACCAGGTCACTGGGCCTGACCACGTGATCCATTAAGTTGCCCATTTTGACGATCATGGGTTGCTGTGAGCCAATTCTAACACAGACTCCCCACAGTGTTGATGTGTGAAAAGGTTCATCTGAGTAAGGGACAATCTGTTACAAGATAAGCTGGTCCTTTGTCAAGTATTTCAGTCCAAAATGTCCAGATTAGTAAGATATTTTCTTCAGGTGGCCAACCTACCCTACACCTTCACGTATGACCAGTACAAACAGAATGATGTTGTGACTCTTTCCAACATCCCGGAAGGTGGAGATATAGAATGCAGAGTCACTGGGCCAGCCTCTCTGTGCTACACTGCCTCCAAGCCATACAAGAACAAAATCTGTAAGTTTCCAAGCAAACACGAGGGCTGCATATTGGTAAAAAAATTGTATTTCAACATATTAAGGGGTAAAACAATCTGAAAGTCCAATGTTCAGGATACATCAAAATTAGACATAGACTCATAACAAAAATTTATGGGTTAAAAGTGTGATGACGTTCCTATTTATCATTGTGACATGTGTTTCAAAGGTTGTGCTTACACCATCGAAAATTGTAGACAGTCTAGCTTTTTATACTCATTGTTTACAACATCAGCACATGGTTTCTATATTTATCAAGGGGCACGGGTGGCCCAGTCGCTAAGGCGCCGCGATTCGCTGTGCAGAGTTGCATCCCTTGGACTAGCCAGAAACCTATGATTATGGGTTCGAATCCCGGTTCGCCCCAATTATGTTTCTAGGTTTGTCAGCACCATACTCGTGCTCGTGGGTTTCACCAAAGGGGTAAACGTCTGAGACCTGCATCACTTCGGGCTTTCCTCCCACATTAAGCTGACACGCTGCGATATAACTGGAATACTGTTAAAAGCGGCGTTAAACCCAACTCACTCACTCACTCACTCACTATATATATCACTCAGACCTCCAATGAGGCTTGTCTCCCCCCCACCACCACCCCAATAACCATACAACAATGTCACTCACGCTCACTCACTCATACACATATTAACCCACCCAGTCACTCACCCACCCCTCCTCATGTGTTTTCACTCACTCACTCACTCACACTCATACACTCATGTACTAACCCACCCACCCACTCACTACCTCACTCACTCACCTATGTACTCACCCGGCTACTCACTCAATCACATACTCAACCATCCACTCACTCACCCAAACCCACTCACTCACTCACCTATGTACTCACCCACCCACTCACTCAACCATCCACTCACTCACCCAAACCCACTCACTCACTCACCTATGTACTCACTCACTCACTCACTCACTCACTCACTCACTCACTCACTCACTCACTCACCCACTCACATACCCACTCACATACCCACTCACCCACCCACCAACCTATTCACTCACCCACTCACTACCTCACTCACTCACCTATGTTATTACCCGGCTACTCACTCAATCACATACTCAACCATCCACTCACTCACCCAAACCCACTCACTCACTCACCTATGTACTCACCCACCCACTGACTCAACCATCCACTCACTCACCCAAACCCACTCACTCACTCACCTATGTACTCACTCACTCACTCACTCACCCACTCACATACCCACTCACATACCCAATCACATACCCACTCACATACCCACTCACCAACCCACCAACCTATTCACTCACTCAATCACTCACCCACTCACGTACCCACTCACCCACCCACCAACCTATTCACTCACTCACTCACTCACCTATGTACTCACCCACACACTCACTCAACCATCCACTCACTCACCCAAACCCACTCACTCACTCACCTAGGTACTCACCCACCCACTCACTCAACCATCCACTCACTCACCCAAACCCACTCACTCACTCACCTATGTACTCACTCACTCACTCACTCACTCACTCACTCACTCACTCACTCACTCACCCACTCACATACCCACTCACATACCCACTCACCCACCAACCTATTCACTCACTCACTCACTCACCCACTCACTCACCCACTCACATACCCACTCACCCACCCACCAACCTATTCACTCACTCAATCACTCACCCACTCACGTACCCACTCACCCACCCACCAACCTATTCACTCACACACTCACTCACCTATGTACTCACCCACACACTCACTCAACCATCCACTCACTCACCCAAACCCACTCACTCACTCACCTAGGTACTCACCCACCCACTCACTCAACCATCCACTCACTCACCCAAACCCACTCACTCACTCACCTATGTACTCACTCACTCACTCACTCACTCACTCACTCACTCACCCACTCACATACCCACTCACATACCCACTCACATACCCACTCACCCACCAACCTATTCACTCACTCACTCACCCACTCACATACCCACTCACATACCCACTCACCCACCCACCAACCTATTCACTCACTCACTCACTCACTCACTCACTCACTCACCCACTCACATACCCACTCACATACCCACTCACATACTCACTCACCCACCAACCTATTTACTCACTCACTCACTCACTCACTCACTCACTCACCCACTCACATACCCACTCACATACCCACCCACCCACACACCAACCTATTCACTCACCCACTCACTACCTCACTCACCCACCCACCAACCTATTCACTCACTCACTTTCATCCTTTCAGGTCCAGCTCCCGGTCCAACTCCACCTTCTCGATGGCTTTACGTTAGTATTTGCTTTGCAGTTCTACTTGTACTGGTCCCCGTCGGCCTTGTGGTTGATTGGGTGTGCTTCAGGCCAAGGGATAAGGGCGCCACTCACTTCGAGAAGGTCAAATTGTATTCCAGGAACGCCTATACAACAACTGAGGAGTACATATAACCTCAGACTTTCAACAAACTTTTAAGCTTAATTGTCCTCAATGTCGTAGTTTTACACCTCCCTGACTTGTGGCACGCCTTCGATAAACTTATTAACATGAATCTGGAGGTCACTAGTGTAAACATATAGACATGAACTTTTGGTAAGCAATAATACAAAAGACAACTCCACTTCAAAACGAAATAATACAGCTAGTTTATGATGACTTTAAAACACATCCATTCTGCTGTATCTCGCACGCTAAACGTGTAAATCACGAACCATGTTGTGTTGCCTTCTCGACAAGCAATTTCTCCTGTTAGCAAACATTTTTTCTCAATTTGGTTTCGTAACTGCGTATGTAGTGTACAATAACACTGTGATATCCTGCTTCAATGTATATCAGCAACATTACTTACAATTTGTAGGTGTTTTATAATGCAAGGTCTGGCTCGTTCTGTCTCCGTGTGTTGTTTTTGTCTGTCCTGTAAGCTACGGTGGCCCATAAGGGACATGGAGTCTGTTTATCCATATTTTGATATTTCACTTACTTTTATCGTAACCTTTTGCAAATTAACACGATTTGTCATACAAATATGTGATAAATCATGTATAAAAACAACTGAAAACATGGAAAATGTACTTTCAAGTAGCTATTGAGTCGCTGAAATGTGAAGCGAAAATGTCAAAAACTAAAATGGAAATGTCAAAAACCAAAACGAAAATGTCAAAAACAAAAGCGAAAATGTCAAAAACTAAAATGAAAATACAGAAAACTATTTCCACCGCGGTGTAAATAGTTTTCACCCCGGTGTAAATATTATCACCGCGGTAGAAATATTAACACCGCGGTTGAAATATTATCACCGCGGTAGAAATATTATCACCGCGGTGTAAATAGTTTTCACCGCGGTGTAAATAGTTTTCACCGCGGTGTAAATATTATCACCGCGATCTAAATAGCTTTCTGTATTTTCATTTTAGTTTTTGACATTTTCGTTTTTGTTTTTTGACATTTTCATTTTAGTTTTTGACATTTTCGTTTCACTTTTCAGCGATTCAATATCTTCTTTACACATGATTTATCACATATTTGTAAGACAAAACGTGTTAATTTCCAAAAGGTAACGATAAAAGTAAGTGAAATATTAAAATATGGAAAAACAGACGCCATGTCCCTTGTGGGCCACCGTAGTAAGCGACATATGTAACTTAATAGCACTTCATGTCCCGGTTCAACACCACCTACAAGTTTTGTGGGTGCGTTATATTGCAAGGTCTAGCTCGTACCTTCTCTTTTTGTCCGTACTGTAAGTGACAAGAAGTGGCTGCTTGTATCATGCGCAACACCTATATACGCATGTGTAACACCGTCATGCGCATGCACAAGTCTTTCCTTTGTTCTGCTGCTTTGTTCTCGGCCATTCTCATGTAAATTTTGACCGCCTCCGTGATCTAGTGGTAGAGCGTCCGCCTGGAGAGTAAAAGGTCCAGGGTTCGATTCCCGTCCGCGTCATACCAAAAGACGTTAAAAGATGGTACTTGTTGTTACCCCGTCTGGTGCTCGGCATTCAGGGTCTGAAACAAGACTGGTCGGCTCGGAGTAAGTATACTGTGTCTGATTGGGGTATTCATGTAAAACTGCGGAATGGTATCTCAGTGAGCTAGCACTATAAATCGGCATCAGTCCGGACAAGTACAAGCAGCCACATACACACACATGTGCATGCACGTCGCTATACAAGTGCAATAATCTTGGACGTGATGTTAAACCCCATTTCACCTCACCTCATATCAATTTCAAGCGCTTCAAAAGCTTCCCACCTCCTGCCTCCCTTACTACACCATCCTTGTCTCATTACAGGCAACCATGTATACTGTAACGATGTTCATGTATGTACCCAGTTGATGGTGTCTGACACACCCTTACAGTGCAAGCATTGACCTTTGACGTATCTGTGTCTTCAGAAAAACAAATCACACCAATTTTAGTTATTATATTTAACAAAATCTTTGAGAGTGGTAACTTTCTAGATGTGTTGGGAAAAAGTACCATCTGTCCTCTGTTCAAGTCTAGTGATATGAATGATGCCAACAATTATAGAGGTATATCACTCATTGATACCATATGCAAAGTATTTACATCTATTCTTAATGCTAGACTACAGAGGTGGTGTGATGATAACAATATCATTGACGAATCTCAAGCTGGGTCTGGACCCAACTATTCCACAACAGATCATATATTTTCACTACAGGCCATTATCCAAAAGTATGCATGTAAAAAGAAAGAAAGGTTCTACTGCTTATTTGTAGATTTCTCAAAAGCTTTTCATAATGTTGATCACAATATGTTGTTACAGAGTTTGGCTGATATTGGTGTCTGCGGAAGGTTTTTGTCTACTATTACATCAATGTACGATAAACTGTGTGCCTGTGTTAGAACACCTGCTGAGCTATCCAAATACTTTAAGTGTAATATAGGTACCCGACAAGGATGCATCCTCAGCCCTCAGATGTTTTTAAGATTTATAAATAAACTTGTAAATTGTATGGAAAATTATGGAGGACAAACCGTGTTTATTACTAAAGACTGCCCAGCAATATATGCACTTATGTTTGCTGATGATGTGTCATCTATTGCTGATACACTTTTAAATTTACAAAAGAAGATCAATGCCTTGGAACATTTTTGCAATACCACACTTATGAAGGGTAAACTTGAAGAAAACTAAAGTTATGGTATTCAGAAATGGCGGACCCCTTAGACATTATGAAAAATGGAAATTTAATAGTGTATATATTGAAACTGTGTCGTTTTATAGATATTTGGGTATTGTGTTCACACCCAAACTTGTTTGGACTAAGGCACTAAATACTCTTACTGCACAGAGTAACAAGGCCATTATGACATTATATAGATATCAAAAGAAAGTTGGTAATATACCCTGTCAAGATTTATTTAAGATATTTGATGCTATGATTGTGCCTATTGTCTGTTACGGCGCAGAAATATGGGGCATCTCATATTGTAAAATGATTGAAGATGTACAGAATAAAATGTGTAAATGGTTTCTAAACACAGGTAAAACAACAAACAATGCAATGGTTTTAGGAGAGTGCGGAAGAGCCCCTCTCCAACTTGTGTATACCACAAGGGCCATCAAGTATTGGTGCAGGCTACTGCGTTTGGACGATCACAGACTGCCTCGCCAATGCTATTTAATGCTCAAATCACTGGACTATTCTGGTCGCACCACATGGGCTACTCACATTAAGAATATTTTGTTTAAATTAGGTTTTGGATATGTATGGTTAACACAAGATGTTGGCAATGTGAATATATTTATTCATCTTTTTAAGCAAAGATTATTTGATACCCTTCAACAATCATGGTGTAGTTCTATCAATAGTATATCTGATACCTTTTATCATACCCCCGTTTAAGTAAATCGGGGGTATATACCGTTCCGTCCGTCCTTCTGTCCGAGCTTTTGTACGGCCCATAACTTTTTAACCATGCACCCTAGCTTCACCAAACTTTCTCCACACATTAACCATAATGAGTACTTGTGCCTTTTGCTAGTTTGAAGATTCTAATTTTTTTAATTTTTGCCGTTTCCATGGAACCATTAGAAACTCAAACTTTTAGGGTGGGTGTTTTGTACGGCCTATATCTTTTTAACTATGCACCCTAGCTTCACCAAACTTTCTCCACACATTAACCATAATGCGTACTTGTGCCTTTTGCTAGTTTGAAGATTCTTATTTTTTTTATTTTTGCCGTTTCCATAGAATCATGGTGAAACCTAAAATTTGGGTAGAGTTTTTGTACGATCCATGTTTACAATATTATGTATCCTAGCTTCAGCAAACTTGCTACATCAACCACTATGATTGTTTTTTTATCTTTTATGAGATTCTGAAAGTTTCCTCTTATGCTGTTTTCATGGAAACATGATGGAATTTTAAAATTTTGATCACTGGTTTTGTATAGCTAATATATTTTCTAAAATTGTTTCCACTTATGTTGATCATCATGAGTATCTGTGCTTTGTGTTAGTTTGAATTTATGAATTCTTTATCATTTCTGTTAAGGCTAGATGGAAATTATTAATCTATTGATTTTCTTATATGATATTGTTCCATTTTTTATGTGTTTTTATATCAACAATTTTTGGTCCTTTTGATAATTCTTCTTATGTAACTCCTCAATCAAATTTTTATTCAAAGGTGTTTATGGTGATCACCTTCCTCGTAGTGAACACTGGTAACATGGGAGATTTTTGGGGGGGGGGGGGGGGGGGTCAATTGTCACTGGAACTCAATCTTAGTTTTTAAACCATTGAAGTTAAAATCAGTTAGAAATATATAATGTTTCATTAATTAACAAACTATTTACTATTTGTTGTTGACCAGCAGGGATAACGGGGGTATGTGAGCTTCGCTCACTTCTTTCTTGTTATAAACATTTTAAATCCCTGTTAAATGTAGAAAAGTATCTTACACTCCCCATACCAGTACATCTGAGAATATGTATGACTCGTTTCAGATGTAGCAAGTTTAAACTTGCAATTGACTTGGGGAGATAAACAAATGTCCCATACACTGAACGATTATGTAAATATTGTATAGAAAATAGTATATCTTTTATTGAAGATTAATTTCATGTTTTACTTGTATGTGAGCGTTATTCAGCCCAAAGAAATATGTATCTTAAACAGTATATCAAGTTTCAAACTGTAACATCTTTTACTGAAATTATTTCATCAGAAAAGAGAAACTTAAATCGACTACTTCCTTGGCATACATAGTTCATGCAATCAACCATTGTCTGTATTATGGGCCTATGGCCTTCTTACTGAATAAACTGTCTGTCTGTCTGACGTATCTGTGTCAGCTCTCACATGACCATTGATGTACTTTGGTATTTTTATATAGTATTTGCCATCAGTTCTGGAATTCCACCTTATACGGGGTATATCTACTATATTAAACTGCATAACCAACCACTATATTTTCCTGTAGCTCAGGACACTTTCTAGCGTTGGGTCCATGGCATGGGCACTTTCAAGCTCAAAGTGTATATAAGTTTTTTCCTGGCCTCCCTATATTTACACCGGCCTTAATATCTGGCCTTAATATCCGGCC
This sequence comes from Haliotis cracherodii, assembly GCF_022045235.1. NCBI lineage: Eukaryota > Metazoa > Mollusca > Gastropoda > Lepetellida > Haliotidae > Haliotis > Haliotis cracherodii. Next base: position 21,276,454 of record NW_027266267.1, read on the forward strand.
TTAATATCCGGCCTTAATGAAGCTCATGAGGATAATCTTACCCGCATTCCAATGGTAAATTCTTTATTACATAATTAAACTTTTGCAAATGCTCGTCAAATTTGGTTACAACGCATAGCCTACTGTCATGTTCCCGTCCTGTAGCTCAGGATGCATAACTCACAGTGGGTCGCAATGCTCCAATGTGTATGTTTGTTGTCTAAGGTGCTCTTTGATGTAGCCAAATACACTTCAGCCATTTCCATATCTGCGTGTGCCATGCATTTGTATTTGGCTCAAATTGGCTGCATGATTGAAGCTCAGTCATGTAGCGCCTCACTTTAAGGTGAGAATTCCCCAAACGCCAAAATGTTTTATGTATTTCATGTAATAATTTTTTTGTATCTTTTCCTGTGTTTGTTAGTCATTATAAAAACATGTTTAAAACCAGCTTTCAATTCACATGTTAAAGGTCTGCAGTGTATTTGACGAATTCTGCTGTAGATAAATGCAAAATTCTGCATGAGTTCTGCAGAAAGTATGATTTTCTGCAAGAAAGGTACATTTCTGCACTGCACCGCAATCATGGAATACAGCAGGAACGAACATGACTCCAAAAAGACCATCACAGACCCATACCACAAACTTATTTCAGCGCTGTGAAGATCATAAGTGAATGTCAAAGTCAACTTAAGATAATACAAGATAACTTTAACAGAAGCTGATGAGCAGATGATACCATGTGCATGTTAGAGTACTCCCTGTGGAGGTTCCATGCTTGTTATTACAGGTGACTGCGTGGAGCAGGTGGTCAGGCTCGATCCACGCAATTGGGATCGATGACATGTATCAACCAAGTCAGCGAGCCTGACCACCCGATCCCGTTAGTCACCTTTTACGACAAGCATAGTCGCCTTTTACAGCAAGCATGGGTTGCTGAAGACCTATCCTACCCCGGAATCTTCACGGGTCACTTGGCTGATTGCATATCATCAAATCCAAATATGTGGATCATGCTCATGATGTCGATCATTAGCTTGTCCAGTCCAGACTTGATTATTTATATAGAACACTGTCATATGAATACTGGAATATTGCTGAGTGAGTCATTGAACAACAAACATACATGTACATGACAGTAACGGACGTATGATAGTCTTAGCGGTAAGATCACTTTGTGTCCGGGGTCTCATTTCACCGTCAATAGCGGTAATCTGACCGTGGTTGCTGTTAATAACGGTGAGTTGTGCGATCTTCCGATCGCTTCACACACGATTTCGCCGAAATTAATTAAAACAATATTAAAAGGAATTTTGAATAAAATTAATTGAATAAGTTACATACATAAGTCCAGATATACAAAGAACACTTTTTGTAGCCAGACAGTGTAATTACATGATGATTTTGCGTAAATTCAGTATGGATTTGTTGACATGGTATTTCCGGTGTTACGTGCTAACGTTAATATCTTTCCATGGGGAAAAAAACATCAAATGTAATTATGTCGTGTATATTGCACACCCCCTTCTACACAGCTGTGTTTTTTTTTGGAAAAAAAGTGTGCACTTAATTCAAGAAAATACGTGACACATGAAATAATAATGACCTGACTATGTTCCTGAGTGGTTTCAGTGGTCCCGATAAACATGTGAGTGAGTGAGTGAGTGAGTGAGTTGGGTTTAACGCCGCTTTTAACAGTATTCCAGTTATATCACGGCATGTCAGCTTATTGTGGGAGGAAAGCCCGAAGTGATGCAGGTCTCAGACGTTTACCACTTTGTTGAAACCCACGAGCACGGGTATGGTGCTGACAAACCTAGAAACATAATCGGGGCGAACGGGGATTCGAACCCACAATCATAGGTTTCTGGCGTGCCCAAGGGACGCAACTCTGCACAGCGAATTGCGGCGCCTTAGACGACTGAGCCACCCGTGCCTCCCGATAAACATGTGTCAGTTGTACTCACGATACAGCGTTATTCAAATCCATTCCCAAAATATGTAGACTGCGTTTAGTTTCGTCTCATCATAATCACACATGCATGTAAATGAATATATTATAGAACCGGATCCGATCCAGTTGTCATTTTCCTGATCACACAATTTCACAATTTCAGTGGTCGCCATACATATTACAGAATAGTATATATGCATATAAATACACTGTTTAGTCCAGAGAGTTAGTTTTTCACATTTTTCAATCCCGAAACACGAGACAAGTGCATTAGTAGGTAACGTTTTGGGTATAGCACGTTGTAAGGTGTAATGTACAATGTAGTAATTAGTGAGTGAGAGTGAGTGAGTAAAATGTATCGTCACTGTAGTTCTTACACAAGTGGGGCCATAACGTGAAAGAGATCTGTGCCTAATCTGATTAGCATTGGATTAGATTTTCGTGATGTAATGTTCCAAATTTAAGAGAAACGCTGGCCATGCTCGTTTGATTTTGCTCGCAATTTATTATTCATGTTATACTACATGTGTGAGCCAGATTTTGTTTTATAGAAATACACCTTGCAACTATGTAATGTTTATTGCAGGAAATTTCCTTTTTAACAACAGTCTGAAGCATATTATTGTTTTCGAAAAAATCCCACACCTCCCAAGAATATGAAGCGGTCAGTCACTAGTATGAACGGGCAGTGAGAATTTAGTTGTATTATTGTTAAGTGCGGGATATAAAATAGGAAACAAACACCCCATGTGACATATCCATTAAAATATTCACAGTCGACAGTCGTTACAAATGTTGAGAAAGATAGCAGGATATATCACTTTCCATGATCACCTAATTGATTAAAGCTTAATATATATTGCTGGCGTTCCTGATAATAAAAACGTTCATTTCAGGAATGAGTACTGTTAAATTAAAGTAAAATTCCAAAATTTCGGAAAATATTACCATTTAATCCGACAAGTAATCTTATTCATTTTGTTTATCAACCAACCACCTGTCGATTGAATAGGAGGTGAGGTGAAATGGGGTTTAACGTCACGTCCAAGAGTATTGCACTTATATAGCGACGTGCATGTACGCGTGTGTGTTTGTGTGGCTGCTTGTACTAGACCGGACTGATGCCGATTTATAGTGCTAGCTCACTGAGATACCATGCCGCAGTTTAACATGAATACACCGGTTCGCCCCGATTATGTTTCTAGGTTTGTCAGCACCATACCCATGCTCGTGGGTTTCACCGAAGTGGTAAACGTCTGAGACCTGCATCACTTCGGGCTTTCCTCCCACATTAAGCTGACATGCCGTGATATAACTGTAATACTGTTAAAAGCGGCGTTAAACCCAACTCACTCACTCACTCACTAATCTGTTTCTGTGAATCGTGTCTTATATCACTGAGACTGGTAGGAGTCGACCATGAGTGTGACCGGGGGGTCCTAGGACCGTGGGCCCAGAGACCCGTGGAGTCGACCACCACCCAGGCCGTGTCTCTCTTCTTTTACAGAAGAACAAGTATATAATTTTATACATGATAGTGAATGCATTTACAGAAGTCAGTACTACATTCTGATAGAACAATGTAAGCAACGAATTTGATTTGAATGGACATAAATAAATTGAATTTACATGATTGACACTTATGCTAAGACTTCATGATGGACGACAGGTGGCATATCTCTTGGGGTGTCAATCAGCAATCCTCAGTACAGATGACGGACACCGTCACGAAGGATGGACAGGTCAAGTTGTGACACTTAATTATCTGATAGTACTTTTGGGGGTTACGTCAGTGATCCAACTGTGCCAGAAGATAAGGTTTTACTTCAATGATTTCATTTCTAATTTGATATTTCTTCATGTTTATTAGGTATGGGAATCTGTATGCACATTGTAAATATATATACATGAAAAGTAGATGTATGATATTACCCAGTTTGGTGTGAGTCATTGCCCCGTATTTCTTATGATTGTGGGTTCGAATCCCGATTCGCTCCGATTATGTTTCTAGGTTTGTCAGCTCTATGCCCGTGCTCGTGGGTTTCACCGAAGTGGTAAACGTCTGAGACCTGATTCACTTCGGGCTTTCCTCCCACATTAAACTGACACGCCGCGACATAACTGTAATACTGTTAAAAACTCACTCACTCACTCTCATGCGAGGTATCAACATTATGTACAGTTTCTTTACGAATGTTGATAAAATGTACAAGTTTCAAACTATTTACGTAATGTTAATAATGACAGTTCCCTGAATAGAAACCGACTTCGGAAATGTTGGACAGGTCCAGTTTACGAACAGGTAGGTTCAGCTTTGCCTCTTCCGTATATTTTACGTCGATCACCTTCCAATTCCCATTGTCATATCTCTCCCGCTTGTGGATGCGATCGTTAGGCCATCTCATTTATCTGCGTAGCCCAGCTACATCTATTGAGAACAAATTACTAGACACTTCCCTCTCAAAAATAACGTCGTCTTATACATGACGTCATCAAGTTGCGAGCGCATATTCCAATCTCCAGAGATGACGTCTTGAACAATGTGGTATCGTGAAATTAACCACGTTTCATTCTTCATTTTTCTTTGCGATTTATGGCCTAGTTTTTTTAAACATACTATATGCACTGGTGACGGGGGTGTTGTACATTACAATATGCACTGATGACGGGGATGTTTTATATGACAATATGCACTGATGACAGGGATGTGGTACATTACAATATGCACTGATGACGGGGATGTTTTATATGACAATATGCACTGATGACAGGGATGTGGTACATTACAATATGCACTGATGACAGGGATGTTTTATATGACAATATGCACTGATGACGGGGATGTTGTACATTACAATATGCACTGATGACGGGGATGTTGTACATTACAATATGCACTGATGACGGGGATGTTGTACATTACAATATGCACTGATGACGGGGATGTTTTATATGACAATATGCACTAATGATGATGCTGTTGTATATTACAAGGGGATGTCATATGGCCTTGTAGAGAGTATTTTGTTTCTCTGAATCTTTAATGCATAGACCTAAATATAAAACAGATGTGGCTGTCTCTCTGGTCTCCTTTCTTTTTAGTTCAGGTGGAAAAATCAGTGGAAGGGAATTGGCTATTTGATTGTCATTGAAAGATATCAGATCACCGATACACCTGAAACGTAACTTCTTGGCCAAATTACCTTGTTTTGACTTTGCCAATCCGAGCAGAAATTCCCATTCATATGCATTAAGAAACAGAACCACAAGAAGGGGAGAACAACTGGTGCACATAAGGATATCCTACTTCTTGACTAAAACCCTGAGAGGAATATACATGTCTTCAAGAAAAAAGTTGATAGAAGGGATGTATGGTTTTGGCAGATTTCTGTAAAGATTTCAGTAATATAACACGATTTTATCGATACTTTCAATATAAATGAGAATGTCAATTATTATAAAGCATTATTCAAGGAGCAGTGAGTCATTAAGAGCATGTTCCTATCATACTTATGTCATCGATGTTGTGATCACCTTCGTGTATGTCGACTTCCGTCAGTAGAACGGAACACGCTTATTTGTTTCCCGGAAACCTGATGGTTCTACTACACCAAATCAGAACCAGTTTGGACAGTACGGTTTTCGTAGGGCGGTTCAGTGCAGATCGAGAGATATCTGCAGGCTGTGATTGGAGGATATTCTGTAAGATTTTTATGTCTTTCAAATGTACATCCATCCAGTTATCAAAACTGACCATGTTTTTTTTATATTTAGTACTGTCTTTTTCAACATGATGACTTATGCTGAATGTGACCACAGCTATTTTCAAGTAGGTGACATTTGGTGCGAAACTGGGGGTGGTGTGTTTAGCTTCCTGTACTCGGAAAAGGAGCTAGATAATCTAGTCATTTTTTATTTTTTTATTGGTGCTCTAAGGACAAACTGCGCACACACGTACATGTAATAGCCGTTGAATGCTTACTTATTTTTAAAAAAAGTATAACGTTACTATAGAAGTCTATGGGAAAAGATTTGGTTGTGTGTAACCTGATGTCGCCAACATTTGTTTCCGAGCACGCGGTGTCACCACTTAGTGTAATCAACTGTACCTTCAGTCATAAACCTATTCCGTGGGATCGCTATTAAGTAAGGGACTTCTTTCTATAGGTATTAAATTAAAACCTATTGTGAGGTTTTACTTTCCAGTCGGGTAAAATCTCATAAACTGGGACATTGTACATTGTAATGTCCCTGGGATTTTATTAACTTAACTTCCGTTCAGACTGTAACATGTAATGAAATGTAAAATCAAATGACAAATGTTTTCTTTATATTCCCGAGGATCGAACTCGCAACCTTCACTATATTTGTAGTCCAGTGAGTGTACCACGAGGCTACAGATGTGTTGATAAGCTTTACTGGTTTTTAGAATGTCCTTTTCAAGATCCGTACGCCAGCAACAGATATTTTACGCGCGTTTCCTAAGGTTCATGGAAAGTATGTTCGAAACATAAAAATGTTGATAAATATTGTTTTAAGTATCTTTTTTCGGTTTATAAGCATGGAAAAACACTTTCCCTCGGTTTTGGTAGACAGAGCATGCCCTGGGGGTCGGGAAAAACTGCGGGGGCTTCGCCCCCTTGGTTTTTCACTCTCCCCAGGGCATGCTCTGTCTACCAAAACCTCGTGAGCGTGTATTATCCAATACATGGACATTCTATAAATATGTATTTCTAATTATACACCAACCTTTTGTTTAGACAAACGACATGAACATGCGTGTGTTCATGTTAATATATTGTAACATAAAACAACGCGGACAAGCCTGACTATGAGGAAATGTTTGTCAAACTATTCACAACAATGCATATTCGTGTCCTGTTTCGTAATAATCTTCACTGTAATGTAGGCGGGTGGCACTTAACCACAGAATAAGTGACACGAAAACTTGCATCGTTTTACAAAAAAAATAACTTATCTGATAACGTATTTGTTAAACGAACATGGATGTTTCAACAGCATGGTTCAAAACGTGATCGGCCAAGACACCACTACCCAAGACAACCCTCCTACCACACAACAAACACTTATGCTCCTCCCACCACGCAACTACCCATGGCGGCCTTTTCACAACACTAGCCCAGACACCCATCCCACCACACCACTACCTCAGACACCCCTGCCACCACACCACTACTTCAGACACCCATCCCACCACACCACTACCTCACACACCCTTCCCACCACACCACTACCTCAGACACCCTTCCCACCACACCACTACCCCAGACACCCTTCCCACAACACTACTACCTCAGAAACCCCTCCCACCACCCCGGTACCCCAGACAACCATCCCACCACACCACCACCTCAGACACCCTTCCCACCACACCGCTACCCCAGACACCCTTCCCACCACACCACTACCTCAGACACCCCTCCCACCACACCACTACCTCAGACACCACTGCCACCACACCACTACCTCAGACACCCTTCCCACCACACCACTACCCCAGACACCCCTCCCACCACACCACTACCTCAGACACTCCTCCCACCACACCGCTATCCCAGACACCCCTCCCACCACACCACCACCTCAGACACCCCTCCCACCACACCACTACCCCAGACACCCCTCCCACCACACCACTACCCCAGGCACCCCTTCCACCACACCACTAACCACCACTACCCCAGACACCCCTGCCACCACACCACTACCCCAGACACCCTTCCCACCACACCCTACCCCAGGCACCCCTTCCACCACACCACTAACCACCACTACCCCAGACACTCCTCCCACCACACCACTACCCCAGACACCCCTCCCACCACACCGCTATCCCAGACACTCTTCCCACCACACCACTACCCCAGACACTCTTCCCACCACACCACTATCCCAGACACTCTTCCCACCACACCACTATCCCAGACACCCCTCCCACCACACCACTACCTCAGACACTCCTCCCACCACACCGCTATCCCAGACACCCCTCCCACCACACCACCATCTCAGACACCCCTCCCACCACACACTACCCCAGACACCCCTCCCACCACACCACTACCCCAGGCACCCCTTCCACCACACCACTAACCACCACTACCCCAGACACCCCTGCCACCACACCACTACCCCAGACACCCTTCCCACCACACCCTACCCCAGGCACCCTTCCATCACACCACTAACCACCACTACCCCAGACACCCCTCCCACCACACCACTACCCCAGACACCCCTCCCACCACACCGCTACCCCAGACACTCCTCCCACCACACCACTACCCCAGACACTCTTCCCACCACACCACTACCCCAGACACCCCTCCCACCACACTACCCCAGACACCCTTCCCACCACACCACTACCCCAGACACCCCTCCCACCACACCACTACCCCAGACACCCTTCCCACCACACCACTACCCCAGACACCCCTCCCACCACACCACTACCCCAGACACCCTTCCCACCACACCACTACCCCAGACACCCTTCCCACCACACCACTACCCTAGACACCCCTCCCACCACACCACTACCCCAGACACCCCTCCCACCACACCACTACCCCAGACACCCCTCCCACCACACCACTACCCCAGACACCCTTTCCACCACACAACTACCCCAGGCACCCCTCCCACCACACCACTACCCCAGACACCCCTCCCACCACACCACTACCCCAGACACCCCTCCCACCACACCACTACCCCAGACACCCCTCCCACCACACCACTACCCCAGACACCCTTTCCACCACACCACTACCCCAGACACCCTTCCCACCACACCACTACCCCAGACACCCCTCCCACCACACCACTACCCCAGACATCCCTCCCACCACACCACTACCCCAGACACCCCTCCCACCACACCACTACCCCAGACACCCCTCCCACCACACCACTACCCCAGACACCCCTCCCACCACACCACTACCCCAGACAACCCCCCCCCCCACCACACCACTACCCCAGACACACACACCCACCACACCACTACCCCAGACACCCCTCCCACCACACAACTACCCCAGACACCCCTGCCACCACACCGCGACAGGAGGACACCAACAGAGTTCGAAACATACAACGACATTGAAGTCCCAGCTACTTCACATATTGTAATAAGGACGATAGTCCATACTCATGCTGGTGTTATATTGCTAGTCCACTGAGACACCATGCTGCAGTGAAACATGTTTACCCTACTCAGACACAGTATACTGACACCGAGACGACCAGTCCTTGTTTTAGTCCCTTATTGCCGAGGGCAAGCCAGGGTAACAACAAGTACCATATTTTAACATCTATTGATAGGGGCGCGGCCAGGGGATCGAGACCCCGACCTTCCGCTATCTTCAGACAGTTTGAACCAATTCAATATCAATGACTATCATTCTAAGACTGGTATTGCGAACTCTAATTAGTTGTGCTGTGCTGTTATTATTTTATGCATCAGGTATTCAAGTATATTCGTATATATGAAGTGCCTGATAACTTTTTTGCAAAGCGATATTATTCTGGCCAGCGCGTTCACTCGCCACGTCCAATAATCAGTTAAATTTGGAAATTTACAGTGGATGGAGTTCATTTTTTGTAGACGAATATTTCTAAAAGCGGCTTAAACCTCACACACTTACCAATGTACTAATGACAGACATAGTCGTAATGTTTAATTCAAAAATTGTTTGGACGTATTTTTGCGTAACGCGGCCTAGAATCGAACCACCTCCATTCTCGCTATTCGACAGTGTCACAAGGACTTGGTGTTTCTGTTTCTGTCGTATAATGATTAGACATAAGTCATGGCGCTATAAGAACTATTATACACAAATGCATAACCCTATTGACTGTATAACTGTGCATAAGGAAGTTATAAATATCTCAACAATAGCATGTGATATAAGCCTTGGTGATCAATATAACAGTGAGTTGAAAACTTGGGCCATGTGAAGAAACACACACACTGCATTACTCTGAAACTGCTGATAATAATCCACTTGTGTCTGATCAAAGGGACACGTGGCTCTGGAAAATGGCAATCCCATCAAGTTTTACTGAAGTCCTCCAAACATTGCTTTGCTAATCATGAAACCAAAGTGTTAATTATAGCAAGTATCCATACTAAACAAAGCAAACATATCATTTTCATGCAAAACATGGCAAATGTAAGAGAAGGAGACTGGAAATGGACCGCGAGACTTTGGAGACTCATCCTTGTTTAAAGGAATCTCAATTACTCATGAGTGGTTGCTATTTAAAACATACTGCATGGTTAGGCGATAGTACAATAGTGGAAATTCAGTATCAAAGGAAATCTAGCTCTTCATTAGTTTCAGTGCCCGTTCTTCAATGCATAAAGTTCTTATTGTATGTTACGTTGTTAATGGTTATAGATATGTTGACAATGCCCGTTCATAAAGGTATAATGCTCTGATAAAAGGGACACGATGCTCTGACAAATGGCAAAGGTCGACATATGACGACTAGAAAGAGACTGGAAATGAGCCGCGAGCGTAGATCATCTTTGGAGCACATGGAATTACCTTATGTAGATGCTAATGTTTGTTATAATACAATGCCTGGTATTGGCAATAGTTCTAATAATATGTTTCGTGGTGAATGAGTGTCTTGTGTAGAACAGTTATTTCACAGGTAGAAAATCCTGTTCGCTGTGTCATTCAGCGAGAATGTCAAACTGCCAGACACTGCCAGACATCCAGCCATCGAACTGTACACAAGAGGAAAACCCCAGCTACAGATTTAACTAAAGGCTTTGTTTCATAAAGTAACTGATATTTGATAAACGCCTCTTACCACAGATGTCTTTGAATGGACAGCTAGTTTTTCTGTGTTAGGTATCAACTCGCCATTTGCAATAGTTATGCCTTGGTTCATTCATACACACTTTGCAGGGGCACGGATGGCCCAGTCGTCTAAGGCGCCACGATTCGCCGTGCAGAGTTGCGTCCCTTGGACACGCCAGAAACCTATGATTGTGGGTTCGAATCCCGGTTTGCCTCGATTATGTTTTTAGGTTTGTCAGCACCATACCCGTGCTCGTGGGTTTCACCGAAGTGGTAAACGTCTGAGGCCTGCATCACTTTTGGCTTTCCTCCCACATTAAGCTGACACGCCACGATATAACTGGAATACTGTTAAAAGCGACATAAAACCCAACTCACTCACTCACTTATATACACTTTGCGGTATAACGGGGTAAATCGTGAAAAGAATTAACAACTACACCGGCACAATAGGCCCTTTTGATAGTTACATAACTTCAGCACCATGGCGCTTGATAAGGTGTGACGGATACGTCTTTTGACGTAATGGTTAATGACAATAACAGTAACAAAGTTTGTCTTTTGTACTATATACAGTATTACATCAAGTCAATTCATGATTCCTACATATTGACATATAACTGATATCACAGTATACTGTACAGTGACGTAGAACTGATATGACGTATAGTTTACAATGACGTAGTTCTAATGTAACTTTACATTACAATGACATCATAATGATATGACATACACTTAACAATGACGTAATACTGATATGATGTATATTTTACAATGTTGCCTGTTGGATGTTTAATGCCGCACTTAGCTCTTTTTCATCTACATGACGGCTGCGTGAGCCTTGACCAGACAATCCAGTGATTGATATTGTGAGCAACGATAACGCTTACATCATATACGGCTTTTCCACTGCACGAGTGGTTGTTTACATGACATTATAAGTGTATGAACGACACAACTTAGATTTTATTTACACAAACTTATACATGTGGTAGAAACACTGGAAACTAAAGGTACAAATAACAACCCGTTGGTTTGGAAGATAATTATGTGCAGCAGAGAAAAGCGTTAAATTCGCAAAGCTATGAGGAAAACATTGTGAGACAGTCCGTAAGCTCTGTATAGTGACAAGTCAATATCAAAATCGTTGATTGGGAGCAGCAAGGAGATATGGTTACCGAAACTCTATTATCACTTTGATGTTTGAAGCAACAGCATAATACCGTCATGGTGTTTGGATACATATGTATTTACACAGTGTACTTAACTCGATATGACATTATAGATACTGCTTCCCTCAAAGGAAGTTCGGTACAAAGTGTTGTATTCATGTCCAGATGTTTCATCCGTTCGTCCACCAACGTCATTAGGAGAATCGTACACATTTCTATCACTCTGTGTTCCTGGCTGTTGTGATTGCTTCATCTTTACCAGCATCAGTACCAGCATGACGATGATGATGGCAAACACGCTTCCGGCAACGACAGCCCCTATGATGACAACAGAGCTATTGCTTCCGTTACTTTCTTTCTCCGCCTTCACTGAAAAAAGTGTAAAATGTGTATGCAAACAATTGATTGAATTATTTAGGATATCAATACCTTGGAAGAAATTATAGAATATAATAATACTGAAAGGGATGTTAAACGCTAACCGTTTGGGTAAAAACCCAGTAGGGTTGTAGACACACCAAACATACGATCACAGGATTTTCACACGCTACACAAAGCGTATAAAACAGTCAGTTCTCCCACTGTGAGTAACATGACAAACAAAACAATTCATGTCTGCTTAACTTATTTAAAAGTGCTCAAAACTTAATTAACCTGTCTCTTTATTACATATCCGTCATCTATCCTCAACTCAAATCAAAATTAGAGTAAAATTAAAGGTTCAGTACCTTGACAAGCAATTTCCCAACTCGTCTTGCCACAGACAAAGACCAATGTCTTTGTCTCTACAAGGGATGTTGTTACATTGGCTGTGATCTCAATCATGTCAACAGTAGTATTAATACGTGATATATTCAACAGTCTTCCTGTAAAGTTGCCAGTCTTCAAATACAGCTCAATGGAGTCAGAACAATGGTAGTCTTGTACACGTACTGTCACTTCCTCTGCAGTCCGGCTGCTCAAAATGTCACATGACGGGGGTTCTGAAATACAAAATACACAACTATTGTAACGTTGTTGTTGTTATTTATACAAAGCATACGAGAAGAACAGTTACTATGTCCTATATGTCGATGTTCCACCTACTGATCTATATATATATTAGGATTAATGTGTAAAATGTTCACTTAGGCAAAATACAAAACGCCAAAATATTGAAGTCATTTTACAATTATTTTCCCGTCAGATTGACTTAAAGTTATTTAGAAGTTAAAAAGGGCTTAAAAACATCACAAAAGTTTAACTATGCTAGGATCAGGAGCCAAAAATCAACAATATCCATTTACTTTCGTTTTCTTTCTGTCACTGGGTGATTATACAGATAATAAACATATGTGGAATTAGTTATCATAATACGATGAATGGAAAGATTCCGGGTTAGAAATGGTCTTCAGCAACCCACGTTTGTCGAAAGGAGGTGACTAACTGGATCGGGTGGCCAGGCTCGACAGACTTGGTATATGCATGCCATCGTGTCCCCATTGCGTAGATTGATGCTCATGATGTCAATCACGAGCTAGATTGTCCGGTCCAGATTCGATTATTTACAGACAGCCGTCATATAGCTGGAATATTGCTACGTGCGACGTTAAACAACAAACAAACTAATAAATGGAAAACTCATTGTAAAATGATTAAAACGCTATGGCGTTTTGTAAATGCCAAACTGAAAATTTAAGTTATTTTACATCAATTTGGACTGTAACATATGTACATTTGAATCATGTCATACCAATAACTGAGAAATGTTTTGTCTCAATTATAAACCTGGCAAGCAAAACAGTATACAAACCCTAATGTTGCACGAACAACTTGTCATGATCGGGCACCGTTGCTACAACGACGTGATGTATCGATTCACCAGGTGATGGTCTATGCTAAAATAACACACTTACTTGCAACTGTCATGAAACAACGTGACACAATCACATTATCCCCAATGGAGCAAGTCCACTTTCCTGCCTATGATAGTTGTACACCTGGCCGTGTGAAAACACTGTTGGAAGAGTTTGGTATGGCCACCACCACGTCACCTTACGGCGTCGTGTTCAAATGAAATCATGCAAATCTTACGAAACGAAATATTAATCTCCTAAATGAAATAGTAGTGAAAGGGATGTTACACGCTAACCATTTGGGTAAAACCCACGAGCATGGATGTAGACACACCTAACAAACGATCACAGGACTTAAAAAAGGAAGGTGAAGGTTCAGTACCTTGACAAGCAATTTCCCAACTCGTATTGCCACAGACAAAGACCAATTTCTTTGACTCTACAAGGGATGTTGTTACATTGGCTGTGATCTCAACCATGCCAACAGTAGTATTGATACGTGACGTATTCAACAGTCGTCCTGTAAAGTTGCCAGTCTTCAAATACAGGTCAATGGAGTCAGAACAATGGTAGTCTTGTACACGTACTGTCACTTCTTCTGCAGACCGGTTACTCAATATGTCACATGATGGGAGTTCTGAAATACAAAAAACACAACTAATGTAACGTTGTTGTTGTTTTTTATACAACGCATAGGAGAAGAGCATTTACTATATCCTACAGATCGATGTTACTACTACTTATATATATTTGTATCATGTCATACCAGTAACTCATAAATGTATAATTCGAAGTTTGCACTGACAGCTTTGTCATGATCGGGCACCGTTGCTACAACGACGCGATGTATAGATTCACCTGGGGTTGCTCTGAGCTAAAGTAACATACTTACTTGCAACTGTCATGAGACAACCTGACACATTATCCCCAATGCCGCAAGCCCAGTGTCCTGCGTGTGACTGGTGTACCCTTGGTAGTGTGAGAACACTGAATGAAGAGTTCGGTATAGTCACCATCGCGTCAGGTAGACATTTTGATGTGGTCATGTTACATGTGGTCACAACGCCCCCTGATGGCTGCATGTAGGAGTGTGTGCGTCCTGTGCCACTGCAGCTCAGGTTTGCTGGCGAGTCCAAGAATCCTATCTCTGGACACACAAGCTCTGCTGCACCTGGGATGTATAAATACAGTGTCATCATGTTCAAACCGGCGACACTGGGAAATCTCGGAGACCGTACTGATTGCGTGTCATCGTATCCCGACGACACGGTACTTGCACAGTGCAAGATAAACATATATACAGTGATGTAACTGGAATATGGTTAACTGCAAGTAACATAACAATCAAACAAAATCACATTAGTTTGAACATGCATTACACGCAGTCGGTTCTACGTACGAGTACTGTCGCAGTCATTCGAAATAAAAGGGTTTTTTTTTCCTTTTCTACGTACCTTGGGACAACTGAGTTAAAAGGGTACCAAGGAGGATGTGTAATCCGAGACTGTCACTTCTTCCAGTGACCCCCATCTGTAGAATGAAGGTGTTCTTGTTTATGCACATGGGCCAAGGTCACAAATATCCTAAAAATCCATTCAAGAAACGCGATCAACAGCGTTTTGTTTGTTTGTTGTTTAACGCCGCAAAATATTCTAGCTTTATGATGCCAACCTGAAAATAATTTAGTGTGGACCAGTGATTGTTATCATAGAGACAATAGTGTTGACTTAGTAAGTAATCACGTCCGAAAGTTATGACGTCACATCGTATACCTGTTTAACAATGACGCATACCAGGATAACAATGTCTTCACTAAAGATAAAAATATTTTGTCATAAAGTCAAAGGGAATAATGTATTGATTTTACTTTCTGTTATGAAATTCATGTATTTTCCTCACTTCTCTTGTTTAGTTAACATAACTGATGTGAAAAGTCGAATTATAAAATAAATGATAGCGGCATTTGTTACCAATACATATTGTAATGACTTATAGTTGCTCTGTCTGTCAAAGCCATCGTTATATGTTTGGACTAATACTAATTATTCATCGTAAAGCAACATGCTTTCAGGTCGTGGATAGAACGTGAACAGCAATCGCTGATCTATTTACTGAAGGTAGTATTCGTCGGATCATTTCTGTCGTTATAACAGATGGCTTTGATCTGAGGATGTGTATACCTTTGGTTTCAATCAATGACAATTAAACAATCATGTCTACAGTGTATATAAACTTACTGTTGTTGTAACCTGCAACCAGTCTGGCTCCTTTCCTGAACACTCCGCACCCACAGTAGTAGATCTGCAGTCAGCTGAGCTGCATTAACAAGAATGATATCACAAATACTTCCCTTGAATAATACATATGCGATTATACTTCCTTAAACCAATGGTGTTGTGTTAGATTATTTTTCACAGAAACAACAGAAAGGTGTTGAGGCAAAACAAAAGTACGCCATGATAATCACCGACACTTGAAGCAGACACAGTTTACATCAAACACAAATTTAACGCTATCGTGGTCACCTTGGAGGAAGTTGGAAGTAAAATGATAAGTTTTCCGACTATGTGGTATTTGGTGAGGATTGTTGTTTTGTTTCGTTTTTGTGTACTGTGATACATATATTTCACCCAAGGCAACTTTTCAGCAGATGTGTGTCAAGCTAGAGAATTTGTTCATGTATTTGCCATTTCATATTTATTTTTATTAATCGACAGGAAGAAATATACTGAAATCGGCGCGCATCACATAGAAGCACCCGATGTGAAATACGGCATTTGAAAGGGCAGATAGGGTTTTGTCTGGCCAATAGGGTTTTGTCTTACCAATAGGGTTTTGTTTTGCCAATAGGGTTTTGTCTGGCCAACTGGGTTTTATCTGGCCAAAAGGGTTTTGCGCGTTATGGATTTCCTTACTTTGCAATTACAACAAGGCGATAGACAGCTATCACACTTTCTTCTAAATGTGACAAATGTTACCTTTTTCTGGATCTCGGAGACTGATACCATGTGGAACATGACTGATACCTTGTAGAATATGACTGATACCATGTGGAACATGACTGATACCATGTGGAACATGACTGATACCATATAGAACATGACTGACACCATATGGAACTATTTTATTCAGCGGTATAGCTGGTTGTTGTATGGCTGTCAGTGTAAACATGAAGTCACACATACTAAATAAAATTGTGTTTAGATCTTGGCCTACATCCTTTGAGGTAAGAAATTGTGATAATTTTTTTATAAGAATTGACTTTCACTTTGTGTGAGTTCATTGGAGTATGAACCTTCGTAGAGTGAGGGTCAAACATACAGTTACAGACCTTCATACAGTTTGGCCCTCACTCTATGAAGGTTCATACTCCAATGAACTCACACAAAGTGAAGGTCAATCCTTAATCATCATCCAAAACTGGCTCCCATAGGAGATATTGCTTGGGTGAGATCAAGCCATATCTACACTGTAGATATCGCTGCAATGAAATAACATCACAATGCTTTGCAGACCAATGTGACGTCGTTGGTTACCATGACATCACAATCAAATGACATCACTAATGGCTCTGCTGCTGAAGCTGTTAGCAGTACCTTTACACTTAAGACACTGCTTATTACTGTCTACAAACTGAAAAAAGTTGGAAGAAGGATGTTGGTTGATAAATAAAATCTCACCCTCGTGTCTTTTATCAGCTGACCGCCTCCGTGGTCTTGTGGTAGAGCGTCCGCCCGGAGAGCGGAAGGTCCGGGGTTCGATCCCGGGCCCCGTCATACAAAAAGACGTTAAAAGATTGTACTTGTTGTTACCCTGTCTGGCGCTCGGCATTAAGGGGCTAAAACAAGGACTGGTCGGCTCGGAGTCGGTATACTGTGTCTGAGTGGGGTATTCATGTTAAACTGCGGCATGGTATCTCAGTGAGCTAGCACTATTAATCGGCATCAGTCCGGACTAGTACAAGCAGCCACACACACACATACACGTGCATGCACGTCGCTATATAAGTGCAATAATCTTGGACGCGACGTTAAACCCAATTTCAACTCAACTCAACTTTTATCAGCTCGTGTTGATATATTCGATATCAAAAGACACTCGGGTGAGAATCTCTATATCCTTTAGGTATTGAAGTATATATTCGTATATACATGTATGAAGTGCCTGATAACCTATTTTCAATGCGATAGTATTCTGGTCAGCGTGTTCACTCGTCACGCCCAGTAATAAGTTAAATTTGGAAATGTACAGTGGGTGGAATTCATTCTTGGAGAACGAATATTTCTAAACGCGGCATAAACCTCACACACTTACCAATGTACTAATGACAGACATAGTCGTAATGTTTAATTCAAAAATTGTTTGGACGTATTTTTGCGTAACGCGGCCTGGAATCGAACCACCGCCATTCCGCTATTCGACAGTGTCACAAGGACTGTGGTGTTTCTGTTTCTGTCGTATAATGATTATACATAATCCATGGTACTATAAGGAATATTAGACATTAATGCATAACCACATTGACTGTATAACACTGCATAAGGAAGTTATAAATATCTCAACAATAGCATGTGATATAAGCCTTGGTGATCAATATAACCAGTGAGTGGAAACATTGGGCCATGTGAAGAAACACACACACTGCATTACTCTGAAACTGCTGATAATAATCCACTTGTGTCTGATCAAAGGGACACGTGGCTCTGGAAAATGGCAATCCCATCAAGTTTTACTGAAGTCCTCCAAACATTGCTTTGCTAATCATGAAACCAAAGTGTTAATTATAGCAAGTATCCATACTACACAAAGCAAACATATCATTTTCACTCAAAACACGGCAAATGTAAGAGAAAGAGAGTGGAAATGGACCGCGAGACTTTGGAGACTCATCCTTGTTTAAAAGAATCTCAATTACTCATGAGTGGTTGCTATTTAAAACATACTGCATGGTTAGGCGAAAGTACAATAGTGGAAATTCAGTATCAAAGGAAATCTAGTTCTTCATTAGTTTCAGTGCTCGTTCTTCAATGCATAAAGTTCTTATTGTATGTTACGTGGTTAATGGTTATAGATATATTGGCAATGCCCGTTCATGAAGGTATATTGTTCTGAATAAGGGGACACGATGCTCTGAAACATGACAAAGGTCGACATATGACGACTAGAAAGAGATTGGAAATGGGCCGCGAGGGTAGTCCCTCTTTGGAGCACATTGGAATTACCTTAAGTAAATGTTACTGTTTGTTATAATACAATGCATGGTATTGGCAATAGTTCTAATAATATGTTTCGTGGTGAATGAGTGTCTTGTGTAGAACAGTTATTTCACAGGCAGAAAATCCTGTTCGCTGTGTCATTGAGACACTGGCGGACATCCAGCCATCGAACTGTACACAAGAGGAAAACACCAGCTACAGATTTCACCAAAGGCTTTGTTTCATAAAGATATTTGACAAACGCCTCTTACCACAGAGGGGCGGTCGGGTAGCCTAGTGGTTGAAGCGTTCGCTCGTCACGCCGAAAACCCGGGTTCGATTCCCGACATGGGTACAATGTGCGAAGCCTATTTCTGGTGTCCCCCGCCGTGATATTGCTGGAATGTTGCTAAAAGCGGCGTAAAACCAAACTCACTAACTCACTTACCACAGATGTTTTTGAATTGACAGCTAGTTTTTCTGTGTTATGTATCAACTCGCCATTTGCAATAGTTATGCCTGGATTCACTCATATACACTTTGCGGGGGCACGGGTGGCCCAGCCGTCTAAGGCGCCGCGATTCGCTGTGCAGAGTTGCGTCCCTTGGGCACGCCAGAAACCTATGATTGTGGGTTCGAATCCCGGTTCGTCCCGATTATGTTTCTAGGTTTGTCAGCAGCATACCCGTGCTCGTGGGTTTCACCGAAGTGGTAAACGTCTGAGACCTGCATCACTTTGGGCTTTCCTCCCACATTAAGCTGACACGCCGCAATATAACTGGAATACTGTTAAAAGCGGCGTAAAACCCAACTCACTCACTCACTCATATACACTTTGCGGTATAACGGGGTAAACCGTGAAAAGGAATTAACAAGTACACCGGCACAATAGGCCCTTTTGATAGTTACATAACTTCAGCACCATGGCGCTTGATAAGGTGTGACGTGTAGGCGTCTTTTGACTTAATGATTAAAAACGATAACAGTAATAAAGTTTATCTTATGGAACTATATACAGTTAGTATAACAGGAAGTCAATTCATGATCCCTACATATTGATATAATACTGATATCACAGTATACTGTACAGTGACGTAGAACTGATATGACGTATAGTTTACAATGACGCAGTTCTAATGTAACTTTACATTACAATGACATCATAATAATATAATATACACTTGACAATGACGTAATACTGATATGACGTATATTTTACAATGTTGCCTGTTGGTTGTTTCATGCCGCACTCATCTATTTTTCATCTACATGACGGCTGCGTGAGCCTTGACCAGACAATCCAGTGATTGATATTGTGAGCAACGATCAAGTTTACGTGATATACGGCTTTTCCATTGAACGAGCGGTCGGTCATATGGCCGCGAAACTGACGTTGATACGTGTATGAACGACATTATTTATATTTAATTTACACAAACTTGTACATGTGTAGAAACACTGGAAACTAAATAAAAACCCGTTGGTTTGAAAGATAATTATGTGCAGCAGGGATAAAATCGCAAATCTATGAGGAAAACATTGTGAGACAGTCCGAAGCTCTCTGTATAGTGACAAGTCAATATCAAAATCGTTGATTGAGAGCACCAAAGAGATATGGTTACCAAAACTAACTCCATTATCACTTTGATGTTTGAGGTAACAGCATAATACCGTCATGGTGTTTGCATACGTGTATATTTACACGGCATACTTAACTGGATATGACATTATAGATACTGCGTCCCTCAAAGGGAGTTCGGTACAAAGTGTTGTATTCATGTCCAGATGTTTCATCCGTTCGTCCACCAACGTCATTAGGAGAATCGTACACATTTCTATCACTCTGTGTTTCTGGCTGTTGTGATTGCTTCATCTTTACCAGCATCAGTACCAGCGTGACGATGATGATGGCAAACACGCTTCCGGCAAAGACAGCCCCTATGATGACAACAGAGCTATTGCTTCCGTTACTTTCTTTCTCCGCCTTCACTGAAAAAAGTGTAAAATGTATGCAAACAATTGATTGAATTATTTAGGATATCAATACCTTGGAAGAAATTATAGAATATAATAATAGTGAAAGGGATGTTAAACGCTAACCGTTTAAAACCCAGGAGCAGGGTTGTAGACACACCAAACATACGATCAAAGGATTTTGACACGCTACACAAAGCGTATAAAACAGTCGGTTCTCCCACTGTGAGTATCATGACAAACAAAACAATTCCTGTCTGCTCAACTTATTTAAAGTGCTCTTAACTTAACTACCCTGTCTCTTTATTACACATCCACCATCTATCCTCAACCCAAATCAATACTAGAACAAAATTAAAGGTTCAGTACCTTGACAGGCAATTTCAAAACTCGTCTTGCCACAGACAAAGACCAATGTCTTTGGCTCTACAAGGGATGTTGTTACACTGACTGTGATCTCAAACATACCACCAGTAGTATTGATACGTGATGTATTCAACAGTCTTCCTGTAAAGTTGCCAGTCTTTAAATACAGCTCAATGGAGTCGGAACAATGGTAGTCTTGTACACGTACTGTCACTTCCTCTGCAGCCCGGCTGCTCAATATGTCACATGATGGGGGTTCTGAAATGCCAAATACACAATTAATGTAACGTTGTTGTTGTTTTTTATACAAAGCATACGAGAATAACAGTTACTTTATCCTATATGTCGACGTTACACCTACTGATCTATATATATATTAGGATTAATGTGTAAAATGTTTCAGTCATTTTACAATTATTTTCCCGTCAGATTGACTAAAAGTTATTTAGAAGTTAAAAAGGGCTTCAAAATATCACAAAAGTCTAACTATGCTGGGATCAGGAGCCAAAAATCAACAATATGCATTTACTTTCGTTTTCTTTCTGTCACTGGGTGATTATACAGATAATGAACATACCTTGACAAGCAATTTCCCAACTCGTATTGCCACAGACAAAGACCAATGTCTTTGTCTCTACAAGGGATGCTGTTACATTGACTGTGATCTCAAACATGCCACCAGTAGTATTTATATGTGATGTATTCAACAGTCTTCCTGGAACGTTTCCAGTCTTCAAATACAGCTCAATGGAGTCAGAACAATGGTAGTCTTGTACACGTACTGTCACTTCCTCTGCAGTCCGGCTGCTCAATATGCCACAAGATGGGAGTTCTGAAATACAAAATACACAACTAATGTAACGTTGTTGTTGTTTTTTTATACAAAGCATACGAGAAGAACAGTTACTATAGCCTACATATCTACTGATATATATATATTGTATCATGTCATACCAATAACTCTGAAATGTATAATTCTAATTTTGCACTGACAACTTTGTCGTGATCGGGCACCGTTGCTACAACGACGTGATGTATACAGTCACCAGGTGATGGTCTGAGCTAAAGTAACATACTTACTTGCAACTGTCATGAGACAACATGACACATAATCCCCAATGGAGCAAGTCCAGCGGCCTGCGTGTGACTGGTTTACCCTTGGTAGTGTGAGGACACTGTAGGAAGAGTTAGGTATTGTCACCATCACGTCAGGTATACATGTTGAAGTGTTCATGGTACATAAGGTCACAATGCCCCCTGATGGCTGGATGTAGGAGTGTGCGCGTCCTGTGCCACTGCAGCTCAGGTTTGCTGGCGAGTCCAAGAATCCTATCTCTGGACACACAAGCTCTGCTGCACCTGGGATGTATAAATACAGTGTCATTATGTTTAAACCGGCAACACTGGGAAATCTCGGAGACCGTACTCATTGCGTGTCATCGTATCCCGACGACAAGGTACGGCACAGTGAAAGAGAAACATATTTACACTGATGTAACTAGAATATGGTTAACTGCAAGTAACATAACAATCAACAAAATCACATTAGTTTGAACATGTATTACACGCAGTCGGTTCTACGTACGAGTACTGTCGCAGTCATGCGAAATAAAATAAAAATTCCTTTTCGACGTACCTTGGGACAACTGGGTTAAAAGGGTACCAAGGAGGATGTATAATCCGAGACTGTCACTTCTTCCAGTGACCCCCATCTGTAGAATGAAGGTGTTCTTGTTTATGCACATGGGCCAAGGTCAGAAATATCCTAAAAATCCATTCAAGAAACGCGATCAACAGCGTTTTGTTTGTTTGTTGTTTAACGCCGCACAATATTCTAGCTTTATGATGCCAACCTGAAAATAATTGAGTGTGGACCAGTGATTGTTATCATATAGACAATTGTGTTGACTTAGTAAGTAATCACGTCCAAAACTTAATGACGTCACATCGTATACCTGTTTAATAATGACGTATACCATGATAACAATGTCTTCAATAAAGATAACAATATTTTGTCATAAAGTCAAAGGGAATAATTTACTGATTTTACTTTCTGTTATTCATGCATTTACCTCACTTCTATTGTGTAGTTAACATAACTGAATTTATAACAGATGGCTTTGATCTGATGATGTGTGTACCTTATGTTTCAGTCAATGACAATTAAACAATCATGTCTACAGTGTATATAAACTTACTGTTGTCGCAGGTAGTCAACCAGTCATGCTCCTTCCCTGAACACTCCGCACCCACAGTAGTAGATCTGCAGTCAGCTGAGCTGCATTAACATGAATGATATCACAAATACTTCCCTTGAATAATACATATGCGATAATACTTCCTTAAACCAATGGTGTTGTGTTAGATTATTTTTCACAGAAACAACAGAAACGTGTTGAGGCAAAACAAAAGTTATGCCATGATAATCACCGACACTTGAAGCTGACACAGTTTACATCAAACACAAATTTAACGCTATCGTGGTCACCTTGGAGGAACTAGGAAGTAAAATGATAAATTTTCCGACCATGTGGTATTTGGTGAGGATTGTTGTTTTGTTAAGTTCTTGTTTACTGTGATACGTTTATTTCCTCCAAAGGCAACATTTTATCAGATGTGTATCAAGCTAGAGAATTTGATCATGCATTTGTCATGTCATATTTATTTTTATTAATCGAAACACGTGATACACTGAAATCGGGTCTTCACATAGAAGCACCCGATTTGAAATACGGAATGTGAAAGGACCAATAGGGATTTGTCGGGCTAATAGGAATTTTGCGCGTAATGACCTTTTTTATAAGTGTGACATCTTTTACCTTTTTTCGGGATCTCCATGACTGATACTGATACTATGTGGAACATGACCGATGATATGTGGAAATTGATTGTCAGGCAGACGATTGATAAATATGTCATTAACTTTGTGTTTTCATATTGGCCTTGTCAAAGGTGCCTAATCAGTCATGTTCAACTGTCATATATTAACAAAATATTATTTCGATATATCTATCATTTACACACACACACACACACACACACACACACACACACACACACACACACACACACACACACACACACACACACACACACACACACACACACACACACACACACACACACCAAATCCCCAACACATACACACACCCCATCTCCCAACAAACACACAACATATCCCCAAAACACACACAGACACATACACACGCCCCATCCCCGACACATACACACGCCCCATCCCCGACACACACACACACCATCCCCAACATATACATACACCCCATTCCCAACATATACACACGCCTTATCCCCGACACGCACACACAAACCAACTCCAACACATACCCAAACATCATCCCCAAAACATACACACACGGAATCCCCAAAACATGCACATACCCTATCCCGAACACACACACACACACACACACACACACACACACACACACAATCCCCAGCACAGACACACAGACCATCCCCAACACATAAACACGCCCAATTCCCAACACATACACACACACAATCCCAAACACATACACACACACAATCCACAACACATACACACACACAATCCACAACACATACACACACACAATCCCCATCAGATACACACACCTCATCGCCAACACACACACACACACACACACACACACACACACACACACACACACACACACATACACACACCATCTTCGGCAAAGGGCAGTTACTCTAGCGGACCGACCGATGGATTGTCGCGAAAGGCAATAAAAAACAATTGTTGTTTTGTGTATATATTGCTTCGCCACTGTATAAGAAACAGATTTCAGTTGGAACTATATTGGCTACTGTCACTGTCCGACTGACACATCACTTACCCTGTGACGTAATAAATATTAATGCGCGCATTCCTGGAAAACTCGCAATGTTTCGGTAATGTTTGTGAGAGAGAAGGCTCGCTAAATACAATGTTTATTCCTAATGCAGGATATGTACCATCCCCAAACACACTCGCGTGATAACCTCTATATCCCTTCACATTCCACCAATTTGACTTTGGGTTTGAAATAATTATAATTTCTTGAAACCTGTTACTCACATTTGTATAACCAATATGTAATAATATCTAGACATTGTTGCCCAATTTCCCAAACACAAATGTGAAATCATTATGACTCCGTCTGTCGCAAGATGTTTGCTTGCTTATTTGTTGTTTTTTTTACACATAACTCAGAGTGAGTGAGTGAGTGAGTTGGGTTTAACGCCGCTTTTAACATTATTACAGTTATATCACGGCGTGTCAGCTTAATGTGGGAGGAAAGCCCGAAGTGATGCAGGTCTCAGACGTTTACCACTTCGGTGAAGCCCACGAGCACGGGTATGGTGCTGACAAACCTAGAAACATAATCGGGGCGAACCGGGATTCGAACCCACAATCATAGGTTTCTGGCGTGCCCAAGGGACGCAACTCTGCACAGCGAATCGCAGCGCCTTAGACGACTTGGCCACCCGTGCCCCCCACATAACTCAGAAGCCTTTTAAAGAGAAGCCTTAAGTTTTATAGAAGCCTTTTAAAAGCGGATAGTTGGAACTTTTATTGGAATGTCTGCATTCAATAACCACGTGAAATGAGCACGTTCTTGTCAGGAAAATCTGCAACTAACAATAAGATTAAAGCCAATATTTGATCATCGGGCGTGATGTATTGTGTCACAGGAGACTGGGTAAACTGACACACCTTGTAACCTATCATACATGTTGTTGATGTTCTAAACAGTGCTTTGTATACAGCTAACAATAACATGCTACATATTCACACATATGGTGAACACGGAAAGTGTGACCACTTGATAAGGGGATCCAGCACTATGATATATCCATTTACATACATGAGTGAATTTCGACTGAGTTTAAAATGAACTCAGTCTAAATATTCAACACCTCTGTTTTTGCTTTTGTCATTTTGGGAATAAATCTAAAGGAGGTGTTATCGTCTATACAAACGACAAATTACCTTCCCGTTTTATCGGACCAATAAATGTGTTACCACGTGATCAGGAAAATAGTTCGATCCTTCGCCCCTAGTAATAATTAAATAAGTGGAGCAGGATTGATATGTTTATATGGCTAGCGCTTTCAACTCGTACCACAGTATGGTTCTAACTCTCAGGCACAATATAGTAATGAATAAATAAACACACACACACACACGCACGCACACACACACACACACGCACGCACGCACGCACACACACACACACATGGGTTAAATATCATTCTGTCACGTGGCCACTATTCCAGCAGCACTGACCTGACGCGGGGCAAGTCGGTGTGTTTATAAGGATTTACTTCCGCAATGCCCTCGTGTAACGGTAGCTTACCCACCCCAGTGTCGTTACAAGCATGGGGATCAATGTCAGGGATACAAAAACAATGGCTCCGAAGCGATATGTTTTTGACGTCCAATTTCAATTCAACCAGGATAAACATTTTCCTTTTTAATTTATTTTCACAATTACATATGCTCACTTCATCAAATAGAAAAATAGAAATCACGGGAACAGAACAATATGATTTATTAAATACTATATAGAAAATGACACTATAAATGTGCATCTATCTTCTTTTTTTTAAATCATCAGTCAAGATACACAATTCACAAAAGAGAAATCACAAAACAGCATAAGTTATGAAATACTATGTAGAATATGACACTATAAATGTGCATATGTGTCTTCAAGATAGACACAATTTTTTATGGATAACAACTTCTTTAATACTGTAAAAGGCGACGTTTCGGTATAGATCCTTATACCGTTGTCAAGCAAGGTATAAGGATTGACAACGGTATAAGGATCTATACCGAAACGTCGCCTTTTACAGTATTAAAGAAGTTGTTATCCATAAAAAATTGTGTCTATCTTGTCATCCGTCAACTTCTAAGTAATGCCTATCAAACAATGTATATGTGTCTTCAATAAGAACGTTTACATTTTCAGGCCAACCAGCCCTGACACAGTGGCATGTTAGGGCTGCGTGGCTGCTGGCATGATTGAAGCGCCCTGTATATCTTTCTTCCCAGTTTGCAGGTGACCTCCGGTATTCAGCTGCATGACCAAGATTTCTGTCGCATCTCGTTCTATTTTTTACCTATCTATAAATTTAAACACGTCTTGTTAGCTTGGATCATGCTTATTAAAACTACAATGGCAGCCTTACGACGTGGTTGTCAGGGGTGGTCGAATGGACGCTGTGGAGCGTTGGAATAGGATCGACAGTGTCATTTCCTTCAAAGACTACGTTACGACCGAACCCGTTTCATTCATGAAATTGAAATTAGTTCACTTGTCAGACAGGTTCGCCACCGTTAACTTAGTGTTCTTGCTTTTGAGACGGCCCCTATAATCATGCGCTTCTTTATGAATGAGCGAGTGACGAACGCAAAATATACAAGCCAAATAATGCTATAACATGGAGTAATTATATGCGGTGACATTCCGGAATTCCCACTTGCAATGTTTAAGCCAGGCAAACCATAAAATGTGTTCGTTGGTAAAACGGGGGCACGGGTGGCTCAGTCGACTAAGGCGCCGCGCTGCGCTGTGCAGAGTTGCGTCCTTTGGTCAAGCCAGAAACCTATGATTGTGGGTTCGAGTCCCGGTTCGCCCCGATTATGTTTCTAGGTTTGTCAGCACCATACCCGTGCTCGTGGGTTTCACCGAAGTGGGAAACGTCTTAGACCTGCATCACTTCGGGCTTTCCTCCCACATTAAGCTGACACGCCGTGATATGACTGGAATACTGTTAAAAGCAACTCACTCACTCACTCTGCTAACCTGCTTACTGCGATAAACAATATCCACACACTCGCTTGCTTTTTCTTTCGTTTTTAAAGATTTAGTTTACTAACGGATTGAAATGAAACACTATGTTCAGAACATTTTTGTTTATTTATTTTTTTGTAACGGTGACCGACTTTTACGAAATTGCGGGTTCACTGACAACAGTACACGGATATTCAGAGGAGGATTTTCGTTGATTGCGGGATCGTATATACAGAAATGTATCAGAAAATCTTCGTAACGTTATTTGTTTTATGTTTTCCCATGTTACCAAGATAATTAGTCAGAAATGCAGATAACTACCGTCGTTGTACGTGATTTTGAGATAGTCATGGCGTCACACAGGACGAACGTTTATACTATTCCGATTTCCGTTGAATTTACCTGCTTACTGTTATGTATACATTTGTAATTCCATAATTCGTGCTACGATAATCTTCGCGGGAACATTCTCAAACGTGTGAACCAAAGTTTGCAACAATAACACGAATGGTCTCTCAAAATAGGAGCAAATTGATATAAAGAAGATGATGGATGCCTGAAACTGATATAAAGAAGATGATGGACTAACGTGGTTTTTATTATTTTATTATATATTAATTACATGTACACCGAGTGAACATTTACCTAATTTTTGTATATATATATATATATATATATATATATATATATATATATATATATATATATATGCGCATTTAGAAAACATAGATTGTATTGATATCTCTATCATGTATTGATGATATTTTCAGTCAAGCAAGCCAGGTTTAAAAAAGTACACAAAGCAGATAATTTTTATTTTATGTGTGTGCAACAGGGAGAACGGTCACCAGGAAGTATCCTGTGTCGATTTGTCGAAATGGCTCATAATAAAGGCATCACAACTCTGTCCTGTTTAACATACATGTAGCCATCAGGTGCCCCCTCAGGGAAGCTGAGACAGAAATATAGTGAGCTGTCACTTTCTGTATATCATTATGATAATCCATATTATGTTAATAGCTGATTGTACATTTCTAACGCATACTACGACATGTTCAGATTACTAAAGCAACACTATGCATATGAAACAGGAGCTGAATAAAATAAATATAGACCTCTATTACGTTTGCGCTTTCG
This sequence comes from Haliotis cracherodii, assembly GCF_022045235.1. NCBI lineage: Eukaryota > Metazoa > Mollusca > Gastropoda > Lepetellida > Haliotidae > Haliotis > Haliotis cracherodii. The sequence goes on from NW_027266267.1 coordinate 21,305,709, forward strand.
GCATATAATAAACTGTATATAATGTGTTTCTCGGGAGTAACACTGACCATATGGCTCACAGTGTAGTTTGTGGTTAAGTTAGGTTTAACGCCGCTTTGATCAGAAGTGCGGTGTAGGACGAAAACGTGGGAAGGCTTGCTTATTTTTTTAATTTTATTTTTATTTTATTTTATTTTATTTTATTTTTTTTGGGGGGGGGGGGGGGGGCTACCTCATGCTAGGTAATGAAGTTGCTCTTTTACATGCTTTCCGAGCCTGTCTGTCATGAGTTCGTGTTAGTGAGTGAGTGAGTTGGGTTTAACGCCGCTTTTAACGGTATTCCAGTTATATCGCGGCGTGTCAGCTTAATGTGGGAGGAAAGCCCGAAGTGATGCAGGTGTCAGACGTTTACCACTTCGGTGAAACCAACGAGTACGGGTATGGTGCTGACAAACCTAAAAACATAATCGAGGCAAACCGGGATTCGAACCCACAATCATAGGTTTCTGGCGTGTCCAAGGGACGCAACTCTGCACGGCGAATCGTTGCGCCTTAGACGACTGGGCCATCCGTGCCCCTGCAAAGTGTGTATGAATGAATATTTGCTAACATCAAATAGTTCACGTTTTGTTTAGTCAAGGTAGGAGAAGATGAACATACTGTGTTATCAATGTAGAGTTAGCCATCCTGTAGATTTAACGGCGCTAAATTGAATTTGGAACCGAATGTCTTAGACGTCCGCAACTGAGGGGAAACCCATGAGCACGGGTATGTGGCTGACTGTCACGGAGCTGTCACGAAATCAAAATATAAGTAATAATTAAAAAAGGCGATAAAAGTCCACAGTATTATTTTCATGATCTAAATGTAACGAAAGAGAGGCACACTAAATGATCAGGACCCAATAGACACTGAAAACAACACTATGCCAAGACAGAAGAGTTAGATGCTAAGACAGCAAATTAGGCCGACTGGGACCAACTACCACGGAAGTTAATTAACGGCATAACCTCGAGTGAATAACCTCAGCAAGCTTAGAAAGGGGTGGGGGGAGTGTTCATGAGAACCGAGTAATATGTCTCTTGAACAATTAGTATCACACGAAGATGCCTAAAAAAAAGGCGACTAACGGAATCGGATGGTCAGGCTCGCTGACTTGGTTGATGCATGTCATCGATCCCAATTGTGTGAATCGATGCTCGTGATGTCAATCACTGGATTGTCTGGTCCAGGCTCGATTGCTTACAGACCGCCGTCATATAGTTGGAATATTGCTCAGTGCTGCATTAAACAACAAACCAACCAACCAATTGTGTGGATCGATGCTCATGTTGTCCATCACTGGATTGTCTGATCATGACTCAATTATTTACAGACCGCCGTCATATAGCTGGAACATCGCTGAGTGCGGCGTTAAACTACAAACAAACAAACAAACTTTCACATCTTGACACAGATTTGTGTTAAAAAGAGACAAATACACTTAATTAAATTATTGCCTTAATTACTAAATTATTCACACACCTAACCAGTCTAATTAATTTTTAATTATAACACCAAAATCTACATTAGCGATTTCAATTCTGTGTCTAGGTTGATTTTGAAGTGCAATGAAAAGTGCAATCTTTAACACGGTGTATAAGTTGATGTTTGTTGCCGGAAACGAGTCAACTGGTTTCAGATACAAGTTTGAATAATAAATATATGACGACACCCTGACCTTGTCGCATATTTTCAAACTCAAATATGTTAATCAGAACTGTTTTCATTCCGGTTGTCCAATCTGTTTCACGTCGTTTTGTTGTAAACGTCTGAGACCTGTATCACTTCGGGCTTTCCTCCCACATTAAGCTGACACGCCGTGATATAAAAGCGGCGTTAAACCCGTACATACACCTAAGGTTCAAATGTGCCTCTGCTCACCCAGCAGGGAATGGGTACGCGATATGTGAGGTGGATGTAAAAACCTTCTTGCGTCTGTAGGCAACTTTAATCTGTTTGTATACTCCCCATGGAGTTGAGAATGATTACTGAAATGCAAACGGATCCGCTGGTCGGGGAACATATAAAACCGCATTTGAACAGAAACTAGCACCAGGATATCTGCGGTATGTAAATGTTTAATATAATGATGATGATAATGATAATGATGATGATGATGATGATGATAATAATAATAATAACAACAACAACAACAACGATGATGATGATGATGATGATGATGATGATGATGATGATGACGGCAGTCTGTAAACAATCGAGCTAGGACAAGGCAATTCAGTGATTGTCCCCATCGTCCTCGAACTTCGCAAAAGGGATAGGATGCCATGCATCAGCTAAATCCATTCGCCTGAACACCTCCATCCTGTTCGTCGACTCTGAAGACAAGCATGGGTTGGTTGTTCCTTTTTTTCATTAATAAAATACTGAAGAATTACAGAAATATTGTATACATAATTGTTTTTTACTCAACCATATCATGGCTGTTGTAGATTACAAATAAAAGAACATTTACATTTACACTAAGATTTCACTGGTTGATATGATATTAAAGTTCATGCTATTTTGTTCCATTTGAACATACATTTGAACTCCTTTGTCTCGAATTCGGGTATGTCGAGTATCGAATTTTCCATTTGGTCACGTCATTTACTTCATTTATAACTATTTTTATCCAGATGTGCGGAACTTGGTGTGTGTATTTCGCGGTTGTCTTGAACGCAATGTATAGCACTAAAGATAAAATAGGTTAAGCTCTTAAAAGTCAATATTAAAAACACTACTCCCCACAAGTTACAATGTGTGTCAAACATTAACACATGAAACTAATAAAAGCACGATGGAGTACGTTGCTCTGTCAGCTGGCGGCTGTTTCAGACGTTACAGAAACTCAACCACGTGAGCTGTCTTCTTCCTGTCACGTTTAAAACTTTATACGAACTTAACATTCAAATAAAGACCATTTTAATGTATACATATTCATTGCATGTGGTTTCACAAGTCGTTTTCTTTTCCTGTTTGAACTCCGTGATATTGGGTTTACTCTGTTGGCTGGCATGATCAATACATAAATGTCCGTGAAATGGCTGTTTTGCACTAATGCTAAAAAGTGTAGGTTTCTTAAACAGGAAAATGTATAATGTCCACAAGTGACGCACGGTGAGTGTGTTGGGTTTTACGCCGCTTTTACCAAAATTCCAGCAACATCACGAAGGGGGACACCAGAAATGGTCTTTACACATTGTACACATGCAGGGAATCGAACCCGGGTCTTAGGCATGACGAGCGAGAGCTTTGACCACTGGGCCACCCCATCGCCATAACACACTGCGCAACGAGTAACTTTCTAATAAGTATCTGCTTCATATATCACTTGAACCAGTATTTGGCCAAAACGACCATTCAAGAGTCACACACTTTCATCATACCGAAAATGCATGTGTTATTAATATTTAGAAAGAAGATAAACGTGAAGGATAAGATTTAATATTTATGGAGATATTTATATGCAAATTATACATAAATATGATTGTTGTTAAATGCAGCACTCAACAATATTCCATCTGTATGACGACGTCCTTTCTGAATCAGATTGATATTGTGAGCAACGATCCACATTGTCGGGGTACGATGACAAGCAATGAATGACCGTTGCCTAGCCTGACAACCATGTGGATCTCATCTTACTACCAGCAGGGAGCTGGGGAACGTTTCTGATACATAAAACCAACAGGGAATTGTACATGTATATATTACAAGGACACATTTACATTCAAGAAAGATAAAGGAAAATAAACAAATATAAAACATCCAAGTAGGTATAATTACAGGGTATATACAGATGCTAGGAATATAGATCAACCGAAAACATACCACTATGACAGGTTGGGGCACGGGTGGCCCAGTCTTCTATGCGCTGTGTAAAATTGCGTCACTTGGGCACGCTTGGGTTCGAATCCCGGTTCGCTCCAATTATGTTTATAGGTTTGGCATCATAAAAGTCGTAAAAGTTTCTACATCAATTCGGGCTTTCCTACCACATTAAGCTGATACGCCATGAAATAACTGGAATACTGTTAAACGCGGCGTTAAACCTTACTCACTCACTCACTCACTATTACAGGTAAGATACGGCACTTATATAGAAACGTATATTTACATAACACATATTTTCATGTTACTTTTTAAGTTACTTTTTCAAACAGTCAGTTTATGGACAGGTTAGCCATAATTAAATTGCGTCGTAATGATGACCCAAAGTTATGGAAATCATCTAAAACCAATGTCAGCATTTCAGTATATTTCACATTACACTGGTGGTTGTTGCATCAGCATTGGCCAACCTAGTCGTGCCCCTCTTCTTGTTAACAGTTGCATAAAGTTCATGGAGAGGTCTGTTGGTTTTCTGTCCTTCTATCTGATTGGGGACACTTTCAGGCTCCCCCGTGCGACTGAATGGGGCGGCACCAGGGCATGGTTTGAAATCGTCAACTGTTGAATACCCCACAGCATCAGTTAGGGCAGGTAGGTCTTCTTGTCGGAGACTAGGTTCTGCATCACTTTTGTCTTCAGCATTTACATAGAGTCCTGGAGTTTTGTCAACTCCCTGTTTGCCTTTGTCTGCAGCATGTCTGACAGCAACAGTTGAATATCCTGCAGCGTCAATTAGGAGAGGTAGGTCTCCTTGCATTACACTAGGTGCTGCTGCACTTTGGTCCTCAACTGTTTCATAGTAGCCCGTGTCTACAGATTTAGCTGTGACAACTCCCTGTGCGCCTTTGACTGCAACACGTCTGTCAGCAACAAATGAATATCCCCCCGCGTCCATTAATGCAGGCAGGTCATCTTTCCTTGTTTTAGTGTCTGGGACACTGGTGTCGCCAACGGCTTCATAATTCCCTGTGTCTGCATACGCTTCTGTACAAGGTGGCGAAGTGTCCTTCTTGGATCCCGACCCCAGTGCACCGAGGTCCTCCACGCTGTCGTACGTGTTATGGAGGGGTTCCTTAAACTCAATGTACGGCGGGTCGGGGCATTCCAACACTGGTGGCACCTTCTGCTGTATGGTCCTCCTTTTGAAGCAGACATAGGTGACGATGATGGTGATGATGATGGTGATGGGGACGGTGACGGTGACTAAGACGACGCTAAAGATGTCGATAGCGTTTGGCGTCCGTGGTGTTTTATTTTGGTCAAGTGTGGTTGACGACGTCCCTGTAAATAAATATTATATATACAACGTATGTCAATACCCATTAAGATGCAACTTGTCGCTGGTGTGTCAGTAGCCTTTTCTGTTGAAATGTGGTGCTCTGTGGACCCGATTAGCGCTATTACATTTGACTCTTTTACTGCAGGTATTCATAGATCATGTGAATTCCTTTCAGTTATTATCACAAATCTACAAATGAACATGCTTCACAAAGACCTGCCATTGATCATACTTTCCTGCTGAAGAGAATCAATTTATTTACCATTGAATGTCATTGAATGAATAAAGCATTTAAATTTCGTTTATTATCATGTTAACTTTGAAGAAACAAGTGGTTCCTGGCATTTAATTTGGTTCGTGTTTGCGTTACCCAAACTAGCAATAAGAGGCCACGTGCGTTGTCACATGTGCACATCGGTATTCACGTTAATACTTACATAAAGGCAAACGCTTGGCATACTCCACAACCCAGATTTACACAGTGTGCACATATGGTTTTACTTCAATGTTTTTTCATACATTGAAGTCACTTTACTTGAAACCGAACATGCTTTGTTTATGCTGAGAAATATGCTTTAAACATATGACTACTAGTACTGCCTCTTTCCCTTGTACTCACTGCTGGTCGCATGGCAAGGTAGAGTCGAGCTATGGCCACCGCAGATGAAGACCAGTTCCGCCTCGAAGTTGGAGTTGGTCTTGTTGATTGTGATGTTAACTGTTTTATCTGTTATGTAAGTGACTGTTTCACTGTGGTATTCGTGATCAGTTCTTCCCGTGGATATCTTCAGCTGAACCAGCTCAGAACAGTAATACCCCTTGATGTGTACTGCCAGGGACAGCTCCTCGCCAACGTCGAGCGTCGTGGTGTTTACATCAATTGTTGTGAAGCAGGTCGGGAGTTCTGAAACACAACGTCGCATTAAAAATAGTCTCCCCAAGTTAGGCATCAGACTAAAGGACCTTCAACATGAGATGTTTTTTATTCAATCATTGACAAGAATACTTCAATATACGAGAGCTGGCTGAAAAGGTCTAAGCCTAACTGTGAAAGACCCGTACCAAGTCGATGGTTTTCATTTATTTCTCCACATAGTCCCCTTCCAGGTTTACACACTTTTGCCAGCGATGCTGCAAGGCCTGCATGCCGGTCAAGAAGAAATTTTCTTCAGCCACCCTAGATAAGTCATTCACAACGGAAATGACGTCATCATTACAAGGAAAATGGCGACCGGAGTAGTTCCTGTTTCATTTTGGGAAACAGGTGGAAGTCTGACGGGGCCAAATCGGGTGAATAAGGGAGATGGTCAATGAGTTCGAAGCCACAATCATGGATCGCTGACATGGCAACCACCGATTCTTGAACAGGAGTATTGTCTTGGTGGAACAGGACTCCTTTAGTGAGCATTCCCCGTCGCTTAGCTTTGATAGCTTCACGCAACTGTCTCAGATGGTCAGCATAATATCTTCCATTGATAGTCAGGCCTTTTTCAAGATAGTCAATCAGCAGAATACCCTTGGAATCCCAAAAGTCTGAAGCCATCACCTTTCAAGCAGAAGGGACCGACTTGGCTTTTGGGGGGGCTGGTGATTTCGGATGCTTCCATTGTTTAGACTGAATTTGGTTTCTGGTTGAAAGTAATGAATCCAGGTCTCATTCATAGTTACAAATCGGGGCAAAAAATCGTCGGAATCGGCTTCAAAACGGCATAAATTGTCACGGGACGTCAGGAATCTGACACGTTTCTGATCCGCTGTCAAGAGCTTTGTCACCCATCTTGCAGAAACTTTTGTCATTCCCAACTCCTTGTTGATAATGTGCTCGATCCTCTCATGAGAGATGCCCACAACACTGGCAATATGTCGAGTGGTCAATCGTCGATCAGCCATCACCATGTCATGCACCCGGGTAATGTTTTCCGGAATGGTTGCTGTTGAAGGCCTTCCTGGACGCGGGTCATCGTCAAGGCTCTCTCTGCCACGCTTGAATTTCGCAGCCCACTTCTTTACAGTGGAAAAGGAAGGGGCATCATCCCCTTAAGTGGAGACAATGTCAGCATGTATCTGTGTTGGAGTTAGCCCTTTCAGTTGCAGGTACTTGATGACTTCCCTAGAGCCAGTTGTGTCCATTTCTGGTGATTTCAATGGGTAGGTTCACAAGATGGTCTGGTACAAAGACAATAATAACACTACAGTTGCAGTTCTTATGTCTATGATTCATTAAATGATTGTACTTGTTGATGGCAAAAGTTTGTTTTAATCCGATTGAGATATCCCTTTTAGGCATAGAACTTTTCAGCCAGCCCTCGTATATCATAAGTGACAAGCACATCAATAACGATGCAATTCTCAGTATAAAGTAATGCCTATGTGACATTATGTCAACTATATCCTAACTTGAATGCAGTCCTCCATCTAGTGGCATGGCAGTATGATGTGGAAGCAAGTTGGCAAATTTCTTTCCATGATTATAAGAAACCTTGTCTTTTGCACGGTTCCGACTATGTCGTGCTTGTGTATACGAAGCACTATCACATAGTAAGGATGCCAGGTGTTGGCGACAATGTAAGTGTGTCCTCCCCGGTAACACCCGTCGCAAATACATACAAAGGCACGAAATTGTTCTCCTGTACAAACACTGTGAAACCATGGAATCGCTTCAAACATATTTTGGGTTACTGATACGTCAAACTTGTAAATGTCACAATGGCTTGGAAAATATAACTGTTCTTTCTGCACTAGTTCCCGTGTGTCTAAGTACAACCTAAATTGCTGTTGTTAACACTTATAATGTTGATAGCACAATACAGATTACCTTGCAATACGCCCATGTGATAAAACATTCATTTTGCTATTTCAACATGTACCAGCAACATTTTACGGGATCGTGTTCGCCATTGTTGAACAGCATACATCGACACTGAGTGATGGAATAGGGTCTATAGTTTCGAGCGTTGACTTCACATTCATGTATCTTATCTTGGGGTACTTACTCACAACAGTAAAGTTGCAGGATAGTGGAGACGAAGATGGGATAGTACACGTCCACTGCCCAGCATGTGCTTGTTGTACTGCAGGTATGGTGAGGCTACTGTGTGTCTGGTTGATGGTAGACGCCATGTAGTTGCCCATTGTTGTACATGATGAGTTTGATACACTGCAGATGGCGGCAACTTCACCTTGCGATACCATATAGCCATGTGAAGTTATATTACTTGGCGGGATGCACGTCAGATGAGCAGGAGAACCAAGATATCCGACATCCGGACAGACGAGTTCCGGCGAACCTTTTGGCGTAAATGTGATCTTCATCAAGATGCGCATGTTCATTATTAATTGTACTAATTGTAATTGTGTAAAATAAAACATTAGTATTGATTTAATTGATACTGATAAATTAACATGCCAGTTGATATATGAATCAGTATATGATTTGGTGTATGGATATAACACAGATATAACATACTAGCTGAATCAGTACATTGTTATGAGTATAGACATAACACCGAAATAACATACCGACAGATTCATAAATCATCAGAAGAAGAAGAAGAAGCGTCCATTCAGAAATCAGCGTGCGAGGAACCATCGTCTGTGGAACACAAACAGAAACTGTATGAGATCGAATTAAACTGTATCCTGTAAATATATCATTTTCATCCTTCTCAAGCACTCATTTATTGTGAAACGGGATAAATGTCTCCATACCAGTATGCAATCTTCAACAGACAAACGATCTTTCCCTGAAACTATTGACACCACTATCATAACAATGACAAATGAAACGTTTGCTGAATCACATTTTTGGTTCGTTACCATATATATGGTTCCGACTTGCTCCAGCTGGGTTTTCCCACAACAGTTGTCTGTATGACCGAAAAAACTTATATTATGTTCAATTAGGTCACTCAGTTAGGGTAATAGAGTCAAAACGTAAAATGTCTTCAGACGTTAATTATTTTATGTACGAAATATTCGGGAAAATCATGCAGCGTGAATGACCTATTGCAAGTTAATGTCTGAAACACTTTCATAAATGATTTAGCAATGTTTACTGTTGTTTAAACAGGTTTAAACCATCCAATGCCTCAGTAGTGCTGTCAATGACAATCTATTGATATCGGATGCAATTCCCAGTTATACTTGTGCCATATGTCCCCGTGTTTTTTGTTCCCGGTGGACAATTGACTTCCATTTCTTTGTGACGGGTGGAACTGTTGGGGCAGGATACGCTCACCGTTTTGCAAACACCTTGCATCGTCACTATTTGCTAGAGATTTATAGACACGTGCTTATGATAGAATTGGAATCGTACAATGGACTTTGGACAGTTGTTTCGTTTGGTTATGGAATAAAATCTGTTTTTATTTACAATTGAAGCATCCTACATAATCCTTTAATGATGAAAAGAGAATAAACAAGATGCGATTCTTAACATATCTAAAAGGAGAAAATTCTAGTGTGTTACTGTGAAACAAACAAATGCTAAACTCAAAGATTGAAACATGTGCGACAGGACACCTGTTTTAGGAAATCTAACCCAGGTCCTAAGAGATTGCATTAATTTATTGAAATGGTATTTTAGTAGTAAAGCACTGAATAACATCATATATTCCGAAAACTGTTTGGAATGTTCATTTAAAAAATAGCAGCATTGCATAAAAGCAATAAAACCCATTTTATTTTGCAAACCCAAGAGATTGCATTAATTTATTGAAATGGTATTTTAGTAGTAAAGCACTGAATCACATCATCTATTCCGAAAACTGTTTGGAATGATCATTTAAAAAATAGGAGCATTGCATAAAAGCAATAAAACCCACTTATATTTTAATGAAATATCTAGCGAAACATTTCTTAGCCAAATATATACTGAAAGCATGTATTTGTGAATCACTATTTAATAGTGTCGGTACTTGGTTTCACAAAAAGATGGATAGTGATAGACACATGCTCATAAAATAGTCAAAATAGTAAAATAGCTTAGAACTTATATTTGCAATTGATGTACACGACATATACCCTACAAGATGACGAGAGAATACATACAAGAATGATATTCTTAACATATGTAACAAGAGACATTTTCAGTGTGTTACAAGGAAACAAAAACATGTTAAAATTCACAAACTTACCCCAGGATGTAAACTACAAATTGCATTAATTCACTGAGATGGTAATTTAGAGATATTCCATTGTGCGACACCGAATCACTATCAATGAGTGATAATACCAGGTTTTCGCAGGAAGGTGAGCGAACTCCATAACTTGAGTTGCATTGAAAGGATGATACAACTAATGAACCATTACTCACAATGTCCTTTCCCTGTGTGTGGTGGATCAGCTTTCACTTGGTCTATTGAGAAGGAGCGTAGTATGTGATTATTATATGTCCTTGTTTCAAGGTCGAAACAAGGAAATAAAGAGGATCTGGGCCTCATCTAGAGTAAGCTGTTATGATCACGTGGCCCTTAGTGTGTCTCGCATTCGTGACCGACTCGTGTTATTCCGGGACAAGCGAATAACGACTCGTGAACCTCTCGTGGTCACTTTGCGACTGGGTAGAGCCGAAGCGCAAACGGGTATAGCTAAAATAATTGTCAACTAATGATTCATGTATATTGCCCCATATATCCAGATGCTATTGAAAACACATAGGGCCGTTCAGAATTCTACAGAATGATTGAACACATAATACCGTATCTTGGGTATATACTTAAATGCAAGACGTGTAAAATGAAATATTATTCATGAGGGATTCTTTGACCGAAGTACTTGAAGTCATAGGCGCAATCTGATTGATTTGTCATATTTTCGCTCATGACAATCAACGATAGGGGACGAGACCTGTTGCAGGTTACGGAAAGGGGCGAGTGATGACGAATGGTGTGTCTCTATGAAGAAGATGGCGCTGGACTTGTATTTTTACAACGTTTCTATTCCTCACATAATAAAACCCATATGTTACAAACAAACACCATTTGGTTATTGCCCATACTGTTGTGCCCAAATATGTTTCATGAAATTTGTTGTTTAAATGACAAACTTGTGAATATATAAACGTTGCGACATTATATTTTAACTCACTCACTCACTGCCCCCGATTATGTTTCTAGGTTTGTCAGCACCATACCCGTGAGTGAGTGAGTGAGTGAGTGAGTGAGTGAGTGAGTGAGTGAGTGAGTGAATGAGTGAGTGGGTCAGTGGGTGGGTGGGTGGGCGGGCTGGTGGGTGGGTGAGTGAGTGAGTGAGTGAGTGAGTGAGTGAGTGAGTGAGTGAGTGAGTGAGTGAGTGAGTGAGTGAGTAAGTGAGTGAGTGAGTGAGTGAGTGGGTGAGTGAGTGAGTGAGTGAGTGAGTGGGTGGGTGGGTGGGTGGACGGGCTGGTTGGTGGGTGGGTGGGTGGGTGGGTGGGTGGGTTTGTGGGTGAGTGAGTGAGTGATTGAGTGAGTGAGTGAGTGATTGAGTGAGCGAGTGGTTTTACATCGAATGTAGCAACATTTCTGCAATATCAAGGCGGGGACACCAGATCTGGGCTTTACACATTGTACCCATGTGGGCAGTCGAACCCAGGCCTTCGGCGTGACGAGAAAACGATTTAAACCACCAGGTTACCCAACCGCCCCCTTTTTTATAAAGCACAATACCAATAAAGTGTATCTGACATATATTTGTTCCACTGTATACAACAAACCACACCTTTAGCAACATGCCAGCATTATTACGGCGGGGGAAACCAGAAGGGTCTTTATACATTTTACCCATGTGGTAAATCGAACACGGGCGTTCAACATGAGGAGCCAACCCATTTCCAACGAAGGCCCAGCCCCTGTACATTACAATACCAACTAACTAACATTACAGTTGGATTTCGTTTTGTTTAGAGTTGTTTAGCTCTGCACTTATCAATATTTTCAAATAGTTGAGTCTAGATCAGACAAACCAGTGATTGAGATGTTGAGGAAAGCCCCACTTCTTTGAGGCATGATGGCACGCACTGAACCACGTAAGCGCGCCCCATCACCCAATCCGCTGTGCCGCTGTGTGTTCGGTGTATGGTAGGTGTTGTACTGCAGGTATGGTGAGACTACTGTGTGTCTAGTGGGTGGCAGCTGTTGTACCGCAGGTATGGCGAGGCTACTGTGTGTCTGGTTGATGGTAGATCCTGTACTGCATGTATGGTGATGGTACTGTGTGTCTGGTTAAAAGGTAGATGTTGTACTACAGGCATAGTGAGACTGCTGTGTGTTCGGTGAATGGCAGGTGTTGTACTGCAGGTATGGGGAGGCTCCTGTGTGTCTGGTTGATGGTAGATGTTGTACTGCAGGTATGCTGAGACTGTTGTGCGTCTGGTAGCTGGTAGATGTTGTACTGGAGGTATGGTGAGACTGTTGTGTGTCTGGTGGATGGCAGATGTTGTACTGCAGGCATGGTGAGACTGCTGTGTGTCTGGATGATAGTAGATGGTGTATTGTAGGTATGGTGAGAATGTTGTGTGTCTGGTAGCTGGTAGATGTTGTACTGAAGGTATGGTGAGACTGTTGTGTGTCTGGTGGATGTTACATGTTGTACTACAGGTATGGTGAGACTGCTGTGTGTCTTGTTGATGGTAGATGCTGTACTGTAGGTATGGTGAGAATGTTGTGTGTCTGGTAGCTGGTAGATGTTGTACTGGAGGTATGGTGAGACTGTTGTGTGTCTGGTGGATGTTACATGTTGTACTACAGGTATGGTGAGACTGCTGTGTGTCTTGTTGATGGTAGATGCTGTACTGTAGGTATGGTGAGACTGTTGTGTGTCTGGTGGATGGCAGGTGTTGTACTGTAGGTATGGTGAGACTGCTGTGTGTCTGGTGGATGGTAGATGCTGTACTGCAGGTATGGTGAGACTGTTGTGTGTCTGGTGGATGGCAGGTGTTGTACTACAGGTATGGTGAGACTGCTGTGTGTCTGGTGGATTGTAGATGCTGTACTGTAGGTATGGTGAGACTGTTGTGTGTCTGGTGGATGGTAGGTGTTGTACTACAGGTAGGATGAGACTGCTGTGTCTGATGATGGTAGGTGTTCTATTGGAGGTATTGTGAGACTGTTGTGTGTCTGGTGGATGGTAGGTGTTGTACTGGAGGTATTGTGAGACTGCTGTGTGTCTGGTGGATGGTAGATGCTGTACTGTAGGTATGGTGAGACTGTTGTGTGTCTGGTGGATGGTAGATGTTGTATGTCAGGTCTGGAGAGACTGTTGCGTGCCTTGTGGATGGCAGGTGTTGTACTGCAGACATGATGAGAGTGCTGTGTCTGGTAATGGCAGGTGTTGTACTCGAGGTATGGTGAGACTGTTGTGTGTTATGATGGCAGGTGTTGTACTGCAGACATGATGAGAGTGCTGTGTCTGATGATGGCAGGTGTTGTACTGCAGGTATGGTGAGAGTGCTTTGTCTGGTGATGGCAGGTGTTGTACTGCAGGTATGGTGAGAGTGCTGTGTCTGACGATGGCAGGTGTTGTACTGCAGGTATGGTGAGAGTGCTTTGTCTGGTGATGGCAGGTGTTGTACTGCAGGTATGGTGAGAGTGCTGTGTCTGACGATGGCAGGTGTTGTAGTGCAGGTATGGTGAGACTGCTGTGTCTGATGATGGCAGGTGTTGTACTTGAGGTATGGTGAGACTGCTGTGTCTGATGATGGCAGGTTCTTTACTGCAGGTATGGTGAGAGTGCTGTGTCTAATCATGGCAGGTGTTGTATTGCAGGTATGGTGAGACTGCTGTGTCTGATGATGGCAGGTGTTGTACTGCAGGTATGGTGAGACTGCTGTGTCTGATGATGGCAGGTGTTGTACTGCAGGTATGGTGAGAGTGCTGTGTGTGCTGTCCGCTCTCAGGAATATTCCAGCTATGGAGTGGGCAAGCAAGGGCCATTTTGCTGAGATCGTATCCCGTAAGTGGATGGGTTGTTATTCAGCCTTGGGACCAACAATGTTTACAGGTCTTTGCAGTGTTGGCAATACCCCTTGTGTACAGTACATACACCCAGTGCACTCAAGAGAACCCATTCGTCCGATGGCAGGTGACCAGATGGGGGAAACACGAATACGTACATACACCCGAAACACAAGTGTCAAACCTTGGTTCAAATGTGCCTCTGCTCACCCAGCAGGGAATGGGTACGCGATATGAGAGGTGGATGTAAAAACCTTCTTGCGTCTGTAGGCAACTTGAATCTGTTTGTATACTCCCCAGGGAGTTGAGAATGATTACTGAAATGCAAACAGATCCACTGGTCGGGGAACACATAAAACCACATTTGAACAGAAACTAGCACCAGGATATCTGCGGTATGTAAATGTTTGATATAATGATGATAATAACAACAACAACAACAACGACGACGATGATGATGATGGTGATGATGATGATGATGATGATGATGATGATGATGATGATGATGATGATGATGATGATGATGATGATGATGATGATAATAATAATAATAATAATAATAATAATAATAATAATAATAATAATAATGACGGCAGTCTGTAAACAATCGAGCTAGGACAAGGCAATTCAGTGATTGTCCCCATCGTCCTCGAACTTCGCAAAAGGGATAGGATGCCATGCATCAGCCAAATCCATTAACCTGAACACCGCCATCCCGTTCGTCGACTCTGAAGACAAGCAAGGGTTGGTTGTTCTTTTTTTTTGTCATTAATAAAATACTGAAGAATTACAGAAATATTGTATACATAATTGTTTTTTACTCAACCATATTAGATTACAAATAAATGAACATTGGAATTTTCACTAAGATTTCTCTGGTTGATATGATATTAAAGTTCATGCTATTTTGTTCCATTTGAACATATATTTGAACTCCTTTGTCTCGAATTCGGGTATGTCGAATGCCCGCTTGTGTCGAATTTTCCATTTGGTCACGTCATTTACTTCATTTATAACTATTTTTATCCAGATTTGCGGAACTTGGTGTGTGTATTTCGCGGTTGTCTTGAACGCAATGTTTAGCACTAAAGATAAAATAGGTTAAGCTCTTAAAAGTCAATATTAAAAACACTACTCCCCACAAGTTACAATGTGTGTCAAACATTAACACATGAAACTAATAAAAGCACGATGGGGTACGTTGCTCTGTCAGCTGCCGGCTGTTTCAGGCGTTACAGAAACTCAACCACGTGAGCTGTCTTCTTCCTGTCACGTTTAAAACTTTATACGAACTTAACATTCAAATAAAGACCATTTTAATGTATACATATTCATTGCATGTGGTTTCACAAGTCGTTTTCTTTTCCTGTTTGAACTCCGTGATATTGGGTTTACTCTGTTGGCTGGCATGATCAATACATAAATGTCCGTGACATGGCTGTTGTGCACTAACGCTAAAAAGTGTAGGTTTCTTTAACAGGAAAATGTATAATGTCCACAAGTGACGCACGGTGAGTGTGTTAGGTTTTACGCCGCTTTTACCAAAATTCCAGCAACATCACGGCGGGGGACACCAGAAATGGACTTTATACATTGTACACATGCAGGGAATCGAACCCGGGTCTTAGGCATGACGAGCGAAAGCTTTGACTATTTGGCCACCCCGTCGCCATAACACACTGCGCAACGAGTAACTTTCTAATAAATATCTGCTTCATATATCACTTGAACCAGTATTTGGCCAAAATGACCATTCAAGAGTCTCACACTTTCATCATACCGAAAATGCATGTGTTATTAATATTTAGAAAGAAGATAAACGTGAAGGATAAGATGTAATATTTATGGAGATATTTATATGCAAATTATACAAAAATATGTTTGTTGTTAAATGCAGCACTCAACAATATTCCATCTGTATGACGACGTCCTTTCAATACAGAGTCTGAATCAGATTGATATTGTGAGCAACGATCCACATCGTCGGGGTACGATGATAAGCAATGAATGACCGTTGCCTAGCCTGACAACCATGTGGATCTCCTCTTACTACCAGCAGGGAGCTGGGGAACGTTTCTGATACATAAAACCCACAGGGAATATATTACAAGGATGCTAGGAATATAGATCAACCGTACACATACCACTATGACAGGTTGGGGCACGGGTGGCCCAGTCTTCTATGCGCTGAGTAAAATTGCGTCAGCTTGGCACGCTTGAGTTCGAATCCCGGTTCGCTCCAATTATGTTTCTAGGTTTGGCATCATAAAAAGTCGTAAAAGTTCCTACATCAATTCGGGCTTTCCTTCCACGGTAAGCTGATACGCCATGAAATAACTGGAATACTGTTAAACGCGGCGTTAAACCTTACTTACTCACTCACTATTACAGGTAAGATACGGCACTTATATAGATACGTATATTTACATAACACATATTTTCATGTTACTTTTTAAGTTACTTTTTCCAACAGTCAGTTTATGGACAGGTTAGCCATAATTAAATTGCGTCGTAATGATGACCCAAAGTTATGGAAGTCATCTAAAACCAATGTCAGCATTTCAGTATATTTCACATTACACTGGTGGTTGTTGCATCAGCATTGGCCAGCCTGGGTGTGCCCCTCTTCTTGTTAACAGTTGCATAAAGTTCATGGAGAGGTCTGTTAGTGCTCTTTCCTTCTATCTGATTCGGGACACTTTCAGGCTCCCCCGTGCGACTGAATGAGGCGGCACCAGGGCATGGTTTGAAATCGTCAACTGTTGAATACCCCACAGCATCAGTTAGGGCAGGTAGGTCTTCTTGTCGGAGACTAGGTTCTGCATCACTTTTGTCCTCAACATTTACATAGAGTCCAACTGTTGAATACCCCACAGCATCAGTTAGGGCAGGTAGGTCTTCTTGTCGGAGACTAGGTTCTGCATCACTTTTGTCCTCAACATTTACATAGAGTCCTGTAGTTTTGTCAACTCCCTGTTTGCCTTTGTCCGCAGCATGTCTGACAGAAACAGTTGAATATCCTGCAGCGTCAATTAGGAGAGGTAGGTCTCCTTGCATTACACTAGGTGCTGCTGCACTTTGGTCCTCAACTGTTTCATAGTAGCCCGTGTCTACAGATTTAGCTGTGACAACTCCCTGTGTGCCTTTGTCTGCAACACGTCTGTCAGCAACAAATGAATATCCCCCCGCGTCCATTAATGCAGGCAGGTCATCTTTCCTTGTTTTAGTGTCTGGGACACTGGTGTCGCCAACGGCTGCATAGTTCCCTGTGTCTGCATACGCTTCTGTACAAGGTGGTGAAGTGTCCTTCTTGGATCCTGACCCCAGTGCACCGAGGTCCTCCACGCTGGCGTACGTGTTATGGAGGGGTTCCTTAAACTCAATGTACGGCGGGTCGGGGCATTCCAACACTGGTGGCACCTTCTGCTGTATGGTCCTGCTTTTGAAGCAGACATAGGTGACGATGATGGTGATGATGATGGTGATGGTGATGGGGACGGTGACTAAGACGACTCGTATGATGTCGATGGCGTTTGGCGTCCGTGGCGTTATTATTTGGTCAGGTGTGGTTGACGACGTCCCTGTAAATAAATATTATATATACAACGTATGTCAATACCCATTAAGATGCATCTTGTCGCTGATGTGTCAGTAGCCTTTTCTGTTGAAATGTGGTACTCTGTGGACCCGATGAGTGCTATTACATTTGACTCTTTTACTGCAGGTATTCATAGATCATGTGAATTGCTTTCAGTTATTATCACAAATCTACAAATGAACATGCTTCAAAAAGACCTGCCATTGATCATACTCTCCTGCTAAAGGTAAGTCAATTTATTTACCATTAAATGTCATTGAATGAATAAAGGAATTAGTGATAAGAACAGCTATAATGGCGTCAAAGAATAAACATTATTACTTTAAATTTCGTTTATTATGTTAACTTTGAAGAAACAAGTGTTTCCTGGCATTTAATTTGGTTCGCGTTTGCGTTACCCAAACTAACAACAACAGGCCACGTGCGATGTCACATGTGCACATAGGTATTCACGTTAATACTTACTTAAATGGATACGCTTGGCATACTCCACAAACCAGATTTACACAGTGTGCACACATGTTTTTATTTCAGTGTTTTGTCATACATTGAAGTCTCTTTACTTGAAACCGAACTCTTTACATGCGCTATTTATGCTGAGAAATATGCTTTAAACATATGAATACTAGAACTGTCTCTTTCCCCTTGTACTCACTGCTGGTCGCATGGCAAGGTAGAGTCGAGCTATGGCCACCGCAGGTGAAGACCAGCTCCGCCTCGAAGTTCAAGTTGGTCTTGTTGATGTTGATGTTAACTGTTTTATCTGTTATTTCAGTGACTGTTTCATTGGGGTATTCGTGATCAGTTCTTCCCGTGGATATCTTCAGCTGAACCAGCTCAGAGCAGTAATACCCCTTGATGCCTACTGCCAGGGACAGCTCCTCGCCAACGTCGAGCGTTGTGGTGTTTACATCACTTGTTGTGAAGCAGGTCGGGAGTTCTGAAACACAGAGTCGCATTACAGATAGTCTCCACAAGTTAGACATTCAGACTAAAGGACCTTCAACATGAGATGTTTTTAATTCAATCATTGACAAGAATACTTCAATATACGAGGGCTGGCTGAAAAGTTCTAAGCCTAACTGTGAAAGACCCGTACCAAGTCGATGGTTTTCATTTATTTCTCCACATAGTCCACTTCCAGGTTTACACACTTTTGCCAGCGATGTTGCAAGGCCTGGATGCCGGTCAAAAAGAAATTTTCTTCAGCCACCCTAGATAAGTCATTCACAACGGAAATGACGTCATCATTACAAGGAAAATGGCGACCGGCTAGTTCCTTTTTCATTTTGGGAAGCAGGTGAAAGTCTGACGGGGCCAAATCAGGTGAATAAGTGAGATGGTCAATGAGTTCAAGGCCACAATCATGGATCGCTGACATGGCAACCACCGATTCGTGAACAGGAGTATTGTCTTGGTGGAACAGAACTCCTTTAGTGAGCATTCCCCGTCGCTT
The DNA here is from genome assembly GCF_022045235.1 of Haliotis cracherodii. Lineage (NCBI taxonomy): Eukaryota > Metazoa > Mollusca > Gastropoda > Lepetellida > Haliotidae > Haliotis > Haliotis cracherodii. The sequence goes on from NW_027266267.1 coordinate 21,324,884, forward strand.
AGCTTTGATAGCTTCACGCAACTGTCTCAGATGGTCAGCATAATATCTTCCATTGATAGTCAGGCCTTTTTCAAGATAGTCAATCAGCAGAATACTGTTGAAGGACTTCCTGGACGCGGGTCATCGTCAAGGCTCTCTCTGCCACGCTTGAATTCTGCAGCCCACTTCTTTACAGTGGAAAAGGAAGGGGCATCATCCCCTAAAGTGGAGACTATGTCAGCATGTATCTGTCTTGGAGTTAGCCCTTTCAGTTGCAGGTACTTGATGACTTCCCTAAAGCCAGTTGTGTCCATTTCTGGTGATTTCAATGGGTAGGTTCACAAGATGGTCTGGTACAAAGACAATAATAACACTACAGTTGCAGTTCGTATGTCTATGATTCATTAAATGATTGTACTTGTTGATGGCAAAAGTTTGTTTTAATCCGATTGAGATATCCCTTTTAGGCTTAGAACTTTTCAGCCAGCCCTCGTATATCATAAGTGACAAGCACATCAATAACAATGCAATTCTCAGTATAAAGTAATGCCTTTATGACATTATGTCAACTATGTCCTAACTTGAATGCAATCCTTCATCTAGTGGCATGGCAGTATGATGTGGAAGCAAGTTGGCAAATTTCTTTCCATGATTATAAGAAACCTTGTCTTTTGCATGGTTCCGACTATGTCGTGCTTGTGTATACGAAGCACTATCAAATAGTAAGGGTGCCAGGTGTTCGCGAAAATGTAAGCGTGTCTCCCCGGTAACACCCGTCGCAAATACATACAAAGGCACGGCAATTGTTCTCCTGTACAAACACTCTGAAACCATGGAATCGCATCAAACATATTGTGGGTTACTGATACGTCAAACTTGTAAATGTCACAATGGCTTGGAAAATATAACTGTTCTTTCTGTACTAGTTCCCGTGTGTCTAGGTACAACCTAAATTGCTGTTGTTAACACTAATAATGTTGATAGCACAATACAGATTCCCTTGCAATATGCCCATGTGAATAACATTCATTTTGCTATTTCAACATGTACCAGCAACATGTTACGGGATCGTGTTCGCCATTGTTGAACAGCATACATCCACATTGAGTGATGGAATAGGGTATATAGTTGCGAGCGTTGACTTCACATTCATGTGTCTTATCTTGGGGTACTTACTCACTACAGTAATGTAGCAGGATAATGCAGACGAAGGTGTGACAGTACACTTCCACTGCCCAGCATGTGCTTGTTGAACTGTAGGTATGGTGAGGCTACTGTGTGTCTGGTTGATGGTAGACGCCATGTAGTTGCCTAATGTTGTACATGATGAGCTTAATACATTGCACATGGCGGCAACTTCACCTTGCGATGCCACATAGCCATGTAAAGTTATATTACTTGGCGGGATGCACGTCAGATGAGCAGGAGAACCAAGATATCCCACATCCGGACAGACGAGTTCCGGCGAACCTTTTGCCGTAAATGTGATCCTCATCAAGATGTGTATGTTCATTATTAATTGTACTTATTGTAATTGTGTAAAATAAAACATTAGTATTGATTTAATTGATACTGATAAATTAACACGCCAGTTGATCTAAGAATCAGTATATGATTTGGTGTATGGATATAACACAGATATAACATACTAGCTGAATCAGTACATTGTTATGAGTATAGACATAACACCGAAATAACATACCGACAGATTCATAAATCATCATCATCAGAAGAAGAAGAAGCGTCCATTCAGAAATCTGCATGAGAGGAACCATCGTCTGTGGAACACAAACAGAAACTGTATGAGATCGAATTAAAGTGTACCCTGTAAACATATCATTTTCATCCTTCTCAAGCACTCATTTATTGTGAAACGGGATAAATGTCTCCATTCCAGTATGCAATCTTCAACAGACAAACGATCTTTACCTGAAACTATTGACACCACTATCATAACAATGACAAATGAAACGTTTGCAGAATCACATTTCTTGGTTCGTTACCATATATATGGTTCCGACTTGCTCCAGTTGGGTTTTCCCACAACAGTAGTCTGCATCACCGAAAAAAAAAAATGATGTTCATTTAGGGTAATAGCGTCAAAACGTAAAATGTCTTTAGTCGTTAATTGTTTTATGTACGAAATATTCGGGAAAATCATGCAGCATGAATGAGCTATTGCAGGTTAATGTCTGAAACACTTTCATAAATGATTTATCAATGTTTACTGTTGTTTAAATATATAATTGCCAATTAAGAAATATCTAGTGAAACATTGTACGATGCCAAATATATACTGAAAACATGTTCACTATCAAATAGTGTCGATGCTTGGGTTTCCTGAAAAGATGGATAGTGATATACACATGCTCATAAAATAGTAAAAATAGTAAAATTGCTTAGAACTTATATTTGCAATTGATGTACACGACATGCACCCTACAAGAGAGAGAGAATGAATACAAGAATGATATTCTTAACATATTTAACAAGAGATATTTTCAGTGTGTCACAAGGAAACAAAAACATGTTAAAATTCACAAACTTACCCCAGGATGTAAACTACAAATTGCATTAATTCACTGAGATGGTAATTTAGAGATATTCCATTGTGCGATACCGAATCACTATCAATGAGTGATAATACCAGGTGTTCGCAAGAAGGTGAGCGAACTCCATAACGTGAGTTGCATTGAAAGGCTGATACAACTAATGAACCATTACTCACAATGTCCCTTTCCTGTGTGTGGTGGATCAGCTTTCACTTGGTCTATTGAGAAGGAGCGTAATATGTGATCACAATATGTCCTTGTTTCAAGGTCGAAACAAGGAAATAAAGAGGATCTGAGCTTCATCTGGGGTAAGCTGTGGCTCTTAGTGTGGCTCTCATTCGTGACCGACTCGTGTTATTCCGGGACAAGCGAATAGCGACTCTTGAACCTCTCGTGGCCATTTCGCGACGGGGTAGAGCCGAAGCGCAAACGGGTATAGCTAAAAGAATTGTCAACTAATGATTCATGTATATTGCCCCATATATCCAGATGCTATTGAAAACACATAGACACTTACAGAATTCTACAGAATGATTGAACACATATAACCGTATCTTGGGTTTATACTTAAATGCAAGACGTGTAAAATGAAATATTATTCATGAGGGATTCTTTGACCGAAGCACTTGAAGTCATACGCGCAATCTGATTGATTTGTCATATTTTCGCACATAACATTCATCGATAGGGGACGAGTCTTGTCGCAGGTTACGGAAAGGAGTGACTGAGTGAGTGAGTGAGTGAGTGAGTGAGTGAGTGAGTGGGTGGGTGGGTGCCACGGTGGGTGAGTGAGTGAGTGAGTGAGTGAGTGACACCAGATCTGGACTTCACACATTGTACCCATGTGGGCAGTCGAACCCAAGCCTCCGGCGTGACGAGAAAACAATTTAAACCACCAGGTTACCCATCCGCCCCATTTTTATAACGCACAATACCAATGAAGTATATGTGACATATATTTGTTCCATTGTATGCAACATACCACACCTTTAGCAACATGCCAGCATTATTACGGCGGGGTAAACCAGAAGGGGCTTCACACATTTTACCCATGTGGTAAATCGAACACGGGCGTTCAACAAGAGGAGCCAACCCATTTCCCACGAAGCCCAAGCCCCCTGTACATTACAATACCAACTAACTAACATTACAGTTGGATTTCGTTTTGTTTGACAGTTGTTTAGTTCTGCACTTATCAATATTTTCTAATAGTTGAGTCTGGATCAGACAAACCCGTGACTGAGATGTTGAGGAGTTAGAGTTTCGCTGCTATAAAACCGGCATCAGCCCGGCCCTGTCCTGGTTCGTCAGTGGGTCAGTGTGGGTTAGAGTCGATTTGAAACTGTTTCTTAGTTTCTTTGTTATATATTGTCGTGCGGGCTCAATGTGTTAGGAAGGGGATGCAGACACGAACTATTTACCTCTTCTGTGCAACGTGTGATGTCGGATGATGAATATTGATTTGAAATAAAGTGGCAAGAACATATCCATTGATTATAAAATTGTAGACCGTCTAGTGGTAGAGCGTCCGCCCGGAGAGCGAAAGGTCCGGGGTTCAAAGAAGTTCAATGTCAGATTCTTCAGTCACTAACTTCAAAACACGCAGTTCAAAAAAGTAATATCCAATGACGTGGACAATTAGATCATCACATGGAGTATACGCATACACAGCTCTGGTAGGATATTCATGTTATAAGACACATTTTGAATCCACGAAACAAATATGTCAGAACACTTTCAATGGTTCTGGAGATACTAAAATACGTTCATCTATGACCTTGAGTGACCTGTGTGTATATGTTGTATTGTGAGGCTGTTGTGTGTCTCATTGGTGGTAGATGTTGTACTGCAGGTATGGTGATATTGCTGTGTGTCTCATTGGTGGTAGATGTTGTACTGCAGGTATGGTGAGGCTGCTGTGTGTCTCATTGGTGGTAGATGTTGTACTGCAGGTACGATGATACTGTTTTGTGTATCATTGGTGGTAGATGTTGTACTGCAGGTATGGTGAGGCTACTGTGTGTCTCATTGGTGGTAGATGTTGTACTGCAGGTACGGTGATACTGTTTTGTGTCTCATTGGTGGTAGATGTTGTACTGCAGGTATGGTGATACTGCTGTGTGTCTCATTGGTGGTAGATGTTGTACTGCAGGTACATTGATACTGCTGTTTGTCTCATTGGTGGTAGATGTTGTACTGCAGGTACGGTGATACTGTTTTGTGTATCATTGGTGGTAGATGTTGTACTGCAGGTATGGTGAGGCTACTGTGTGTCTCATTGGTGGTAGATGTTGTACTGCAGGTACGGTGATACTGTTTTGTGTATCATTGGTGGTAGATGTTGTACTGCAGGTATGGTGATACTGCTGTGTGTCTCATTGGTGGTAGATGTTGTACTGCAGATACGTTGATACTGTTGTGTGTCTGATTGGTGGTAGATGTTGTACTGCAGGTACGGTGAGACTGTTGTGTGTCTCATTGGTGGTAGATGTTGTACTGCAGGTATGGTGATACTGCTGTGTGTCTCATTGGTGGTAGATGTTGTACTGCAGGTACGGTGAGACTGTTGTGTGTCTCATTGGTGGTAGATGTTGTACTGCAGGTATGGTGAGGCTACTGTGTGTCTCATTGGTGGTAGATGTTGTACTGCAGGTACGGTGAGACTGTTGTGTGTCTCATTGGTGGTAGATGTTGTACTGCAGGTACGGTGAGGCTGTTGTGTGTCTCATTGGTGGTAGATGTTGTACTGCAGTTATTGTGATACTGCTGTGTGTCTGGATGATGGTAGATGTTGTACTGAAGGTTTGGTGAGGCTACTGTGTGTCTGGTTGATGGCAGGTGTTGTAAAGTAGGTAGGGTGATACTGTTGTGTGTCTGATTGGTGGTAGATATTGTACTGCAGTTATGGTGAGGCTACTGTGTGTCTGTTGGATGGCAGATGTTGTACTGAAGGTATGGTGAGACTGCTGTGTGTCTTGTGAATGGCATGCGTTGTACTCCTGGTATGGTGAGACAGCTGTGTTTCTGGTTGATGGCTGGTGTTGTACTGGAGGTATGGTGAGACTGACGTGTGTCTTGTGGATGGCAGATGTTGTACTGCAGGTGTGGTGAGACTGTTGTGTGTCTGGTGGATGGTAGATGCTGTACTGTAGGTATGGTGAGACTGCTGTGTGTCTGGTGGATGACAGGTGTTGTACTGCAGGTATTGTGAGACTGCTGTGTGTCTTGTGGATGGCATGCGTTGTACTACTGGTATGGTGAGACAGCTGTGTTTCTGGTTAATGGCAGGTGTTGTACTGGAGGTATGGTGAGACTGCTGTGTGTCTGGTGGATGGTAGATGTTGTACTGGAGGTATGGTGAAGCTACTGTGTGTCTGGTTGATGGCAGGTGTTGTACTGGAGGTATGATGAGACTGCTGTGTGTCTGGTGAATGGCAGGTGTTGTACTGCTGGTATGGTAAGACTGATGTGTGCCTGGTGGATGGTAGATGTTGTACTGCAGGTATGGAGAGGCCACTGTACTATGTGTCTGGTGGATGGTAGATGTTGTACTGCAGGTATGGTGAGACTGTTGTGTGTCTGGTGGATGGCAGATGTTGTACTGCAGGTATGGTGAGACTGCTGTGTGTCTGGTGGATGGTAGATGTTGTACTGCAGGTATGGTGAGACTGCTGCATGTCTGGTTGATGGTACATGTTGTACTGCAGGTATGGTGAGGCTACTTTATGTCTGGTGGATTGTAGATGGTGTACTGGAGGTATGGTGAGACTGATGTGTGTATGGTGGATGGCATGCATTGTACTGCAGGTATGGTGAGGCTACTTTGTGTCTGGTGGATTGTAGATGTGGTACTGGAGGTATGGTGAGACGCCTGTATGTCTGGTTGATGGTAGATGTTGTACTTCAGGTATGGTGAGACTGCTGTGTGTCTGGTGGATTGTAGATCTGGTACTGGAGGTATGGTGAGACGCCTGTATGTCTGGTTGATGGCAGGTGTTGTACTGGAGGTATTGTGAGACTGCTGTGTGTCTGGTGGATGGTAGATGTGGTACTGGAGGTATTGTGAGACTGCTGTGTGTCTGGTGGATGGCAGGTGTTGTACTTCAGGTATGGTGAGACTGCTGTGTGTCTGGTGGATGGTAGATGTTGTACTGGAGGTATGGTGAGACGTCTGTGTGTCTGGTGGATGACAGGTTCTGTACTGGAGGCATGGTGAGACTGCTGTGTGTCTGGATGATGGTAGATGTTGTTCTGCAGGTATGGTGAGGCCACTGTGTGTCTGGTGGATGGTAGATGTTGTACTGGAGGTATGGGGAGACTGTTGTGTGTCTGGTGGATGGTAGATGTTGAACTGCAGGTATGGTGAGGCCACTGTGTGTCTGGTGGATGGCAGGTGTTGTACTACAGGTATGGTGAGGCCACTGTGTGTCTGGTTTATGGTAGGTGTTGTACTGCAGGTATGGTGAGATTGCTGTGTATCTGGTTGATTGCTAAGTTGTTTGAAAAGCACTTGTCCACACCTGTTTCAGTTTGTATCGAGTATGGCCTACACACATGAATCTGTGTACTTCGCATATTATAAATACTCTAAGTGGTACGCTTGCTTTCTGTTGTGTGACGGTAATAATGTAGAGTCGGAGGTGAACATCGAAACGACGAGGCGGCACTGTACTGCCATTCGTCGTCTGCATTACATTATATTTTAAAAATCCCGAGCTGCCTGACAAGGAAGAACAAATAAAACAGAAACTTCGGCACGTGGGAGATCTTCTTCCTGTCACATTTCAAACAATCACTTAACATTCACACAAAAAGTAGTTCAATGTATGTTCACCGAATACTGTTTCATAAGCCCTTCCCTCATTGTTAGTTTCGTGTTTTGACGTGATATTGAGGTCATGAATACACTTATGCCTGTGACATGATTCATTTTGGAAATGTAGGATTACTTAACAGGAAATAAAACAAATTTTATAACCTTTCTACAACCATAATAAATCCACTAAAAGCAGAGTCCATTGTACGATTCCGACTAAATCATTGTTACAAATCTCTTTCAAATAGTGAACGTATCAAATAATCGCGTTTTTTGCGCACCCTGTCCCAATCGTCCCTTGGCCCCCGTCACAAACACATGCAAGTGATGCATTATCCAGACATTTAGGTTCAAAAGGTCGGCTTCCAATATCACTTGAACAAATATTTGTTGCTGATGAATGCTTAATGTTCAAATGACCTGTCAACACTTGCTTGTGTTCGGCAGCTGAATTACACTATCCATGCAGCAACACACGAATATTGTGTTATAAATGTATATTAACAAGATAAGACATCAGTGAGTGAGTGAGTGAGTTGGGTTTAACGCCCCTTTTAACAATATTCCAGTAATATCACGGCGTCTCAGCTTATGTGGGAGGCAAGCCCGAAGCGATGCAGGTCTCAGACGTTTACAACTTCGGTGAAACTGGTTTGGAGCTAAAAGGAACTAGAAATATAATCGTAGCGAACCGGGATTCGAACCCACAATCAAAGGTTTCTGGCGTGCCCAAGGGACGCAACTCTGTACAGCAAATCGCGGTGCCTTAGACGACTGGGACTCCTGTGCCCCTAGCAAATCAGTAATGTTAACGTTATGATGCAATATTAATGTATTTACTTGTAATCTTATTATAAATAATTGTGATTGTTCTTAAATGCCACAAAATGCATTATTCCAGCTATATGACGGCGGCCTGTAAATAACCGCACCAGACAATCCAGTGATCGAGACACGGGACACGATGACAGGTATTCTACGATAACAATAAAAAATGCTTGATTCTATATGGTATAAAAAGGCAATTTCTTCCTATTGGTACTTCTTGTAAATGAACCCTTTTAAACCAAATGGCGATCTATCGATGGCCCATGCATCGATCCATGTAACAATTGCTGCCGATTACCCATTACAATATTGTAGACATTCGATATCAGAAAATGTTTATCAAATAAAGAAATTGATTTGAGAAAGCACCCTCACTTACCATTGTATCAAGGCCACATCAGACTTTTAATAACAGAATCATTTCTGGTAGATGGAAGACTGATAAATTTTGGAACAGATGGTTGCACATGGTGACATTTTGGAATTAAATTTTCTCTCCTACTTTTATAAAAAGGACACATTAACAAAAAATGGTATTCATTTTCTATTTCATAGCGGTTACATTTCGTACATAAACCACACGATGACTCTGTGGTTGTATTAAATCGAGTTTTCTGTACATTCAGATTATGGCTTTTTTACATAATTTTACATAAAGCTCTGAGAAGATCTCTTTCACGTGCTTAAGTAGACAGATATTTTTTCTGGTTCGAGTAATGATTTATAGGATGAATAATCATCAAGGAAAGAATAATTGGTGATTTTGTAATAACGAGAGTACCCAGAGGACTTTAGGACGTGTGTGAAGACAAAAACAAGTTCGTGTGTATATCAAACACTTTATGTAATTAAAAGTATACTCTTTGTAGCTGTTTTGTGATGCATCATTTCTAATTTGTGTAAACATGTGGCATTTTTTGGGATACAGGGATGAAGGGGTGAAGTCGTGTGTCCTCTCAGTTCTGTCAAAAAAAATAGATTCGCAGCTAGAGCCTAGGTTGATTTGATTCATTTGCGTTATTACTTATCACAGAGCTCCCATTGTTCATCCAAATCACTACTCATATTACTATCATCAAAGTCACTGTCTGATAGAGGTAAGTCACGGTCTACTCCAAACGTGCTCAATTCCATGTTCTCAGCAGGTGCGTGTTGTTCTGCGTCTGTCACAGTAGGTGAAGCATCTGAGACACCAAGGCCACAATCCACTCCTCCCCACATAGATGCATCAGGCGGGTTGTCAGATGCATTGGACGAGTGGACAGATGCATCAGGCGGTTGTCAGATGCATTGGGCGAGTGGACAGATGCATCAGGCGGGTTGTCAGATGCATTGGGCGAGTGGACAGATGCATCAGGCGGGTTGTCAGATGCATTGGGCGAGTGGACAGATGCATCAGGCGGGTTGTCAGATGCATTGGGCGAGTGGACAGATACATCAGGTGGGTTGTCAGATGCATTGGGCGAGTGGACAGATGCATCAGGCGGGTTGTCAGATGCATTGGGCGAGTGGACAGATGTATCAGGCGGGTTGTCAGATGCATTGGGCGAGTGGACAGATACATCAGGTGGGTTGTCAGATGCATTGGGCGAGTGGCGGGTTGTCACACTGCATTTGAGGAACTGCTTGTGAATTTCTCCTTTTCACCAGCACGGACGTTATGGCAATGAGCGTGAGGACAAATCCTGACACAAGGATCCCCGCAACTAGAAATGTACGTTGATTAAGGATACCACCTTGCTCATGCAGTTCGGTACTCGTGTCGTCAGTGCGACGGCTCCCTACAATGGACATGGAAATACAGTGATGACATAAGCTTTGTTTAGCAACATCCTTACTAATATCACGGTTTATGAGCTTTTGAGAGAAAGAATTGAGAGGGTCGTTCTTGTGCTGAAAACCCAAGTTAGGCTGATCCTTACACTTCGAAAAGACACAACCATGCGACAGTGGGCCCAAAGAACGTCACTACTCAACGAGGAAATACATTTGTAAAATGCAAGTGAAAGTGATATTTCCATGAGCAGTTACAAAACATAAGCATACTTTCATTGGGGACGTAATTGGATTAAACTGACGAATGTCTTCAGCATAACTGCTGTTGAATGAAATAATCTCTTGATGTAACCTGGTTTATTTGTTTTAGAGTATTACGTGAACTTTATGCGGTAGGAAAGTCAGAAGCGATGCAGGTACGAGCAATTACTACTAAGTTCAACATGTTAAAAATAAAACAATTCTTAATCATTCCTGAGTATCATGTCAACATTTAGAATTAGGTGAAAAGGATAGTGTTATCACTCACTCTCAGCTGCTTGACATGGAAGAGTTTTATTGTATGTGCCACAAGTGAAGACCAAGTTGAAAGTTGTATTACTGGCAGGGATTTGAACTGTTTTATTTTTCGTGTCTTCAGTGACTGTCTCTGTGGTAACTTTAATGTCAGATCCTTCAGACACCAGCTTCATATGAACCGGTTCCGAACAGTAGTATCCGATGATATGGACAGCACGATCTCCCCCATCACAGGAAGGAGACGAATTTGTAGCACACGTCAGGAGGCATGACGGCTCTTCTGGAATGAGGTATTCAATACGGTGGCCCATAAGGGACATGGAGTCTGTTTTTATTTATTTTGATGTTTAACTTACTTTTATCGTAACCTTTTGCAAATTAACACAATTTGCCATACAAATATGTGATAAATCATGTATAAAAACATCCGAAAAAATGGAAAATGTACTTTTAAGTAGCTATTCAGTCGCTGAAATGTGAAGTGAAAATGTCAAAAACTAAAATGGAAATGTCAAAAACCAAAACGAAAATGTCAAAAACTAAAATGAAAATGTCAAAAACACAAAACGAAAATGTCAAAAACTAAAATGAATACACAGAAAACTATTTCCACCGCGGTGGAAATAGTTCTCACCGCGGTGGAAATAGTTTTCTGTATTTTCATTTTAGTTTTTGACATTTTCGTTTTGTGTTTTGACATTTTCATTTTAGTTTTTGACATTTTCGTTTCGTTTTTCAGCGATTCAATATCTTCTTTACACACGATTTATCACATATTTGTAAGACAAATCGTGTTAATTTGCAAAAGGTTACGATAAATGTAAGTGAAATATAAAAATATGGAAAAACAGACTCCATGTCCCTTATGGGCCACCGCAATTCAAGGCATACTGAGTGAGTGTGTGAGTTTGATTTCACGCCGCTTAGCAATATTCCAGCAATATCACGGCGGGGGACACCAGAAATGGGCTTCACACATTGTACCCATGTCGGGAATCGAACCCGGGCCTTTAGCCTGACGAGCGAACGCTTTAACCACTAGGCTACCCGACCACCCTCAAGGCGTACACATGTACTTTATATATAAGCTATAAGTACCTACTTTAATTGACTGTGACACAAAACAAGTGACACTCGATCCATGGCCATTATGTTTCGTGTGATGTATCACGTTACTGACAGCGATCAGGTTACAGGATGGGGTACAACATTTCAACTTTCCGGCCTGTGCTTGTGGTACTGCTGGAATGGTGAAGCTACTGTGACAGACTAATAGTGAATGTTTGAGTAAGTTGAGTTTAACGCCGCTTTTAACAGTTATATCACGGCGTGTCAGCTTAATGTGGGAGGCAAGCCAGCCCTAAGTGATGCAGGTCTCTGACGTTTACCACTTCGGTGAAACCCACGAGCACGGGTATGGTGCTGACAGACCTAGAAACATAATCGGGGCGAACCGGGATTCGAACCCACAATCCTAGGTTTCTGGCGTGCCAAAGGGACGCACCTCTGCACAGCAAATCACGGTGCCTTAGACGACTGGGCCCCCCGTGCCCCCGATAGAATAATACAATAATACGTCTTGATTGTCCGTTGCAATATGATCCTGTGAATAACATTACTTTTTATATTTCAACATTTACCAGCTACAAGTTAGGGTATGAAGTTCCCCATGGTTGAATTGGACACAAGCAGCTTGAGTGATAATATATGATGTTTTGTTACGGGTGATGACTTCACATTCATGTGTCTTATCTTGTACTTACTCACTACAGTAATATAGCAGGATAGTGGAGACGAAGGTAGGATAGTACACGTCCACTGCCCAGCATGTGCTTGTTGTACTGCAGGTATGGTGAGGCTACTGTGTGTCTGGTTGATGGTAGACGCCGTGTAGTTGCCCATTGTTGTACATGATGAGCTTGATACATTGCAGAGAGCGGCAACTTCACCTTGCGATGACACATAGCCATGTGAAGTTGTATTACTTGGTGAGATGCACGTCAGATGAGCAGGAGAACCAAGATATCCGTTATCCGGACAGACGAGTTCCGGCGAACCTTTTGGCGTAAATATGATCTTCATAAAGATGCGCATGTTCATTATTAATTGTACTAATTGTAATTGTGTAAAATAAAACATTAGTATTGATTTAATTGATACTGATAAATTAACATGCCAGTTGATATATGAATCAGTAGATGATTTGGTGTATGGATATAACACAGATATAACATACTAGCTGAATCAGTACATTGTTATGAGTATAGACATAAGACCGAAATAACATACCGACAGATTCATAAATCATCATGAGAAGAAGAAGAAGCGTCCATTCAGAAATCAGCGTGAGAGGAACCATCGTCTGTGGAACACAAACAGAAACTGTATTAGATCGAATTAAACTGTATCCTGTAAATATATCATTTTCATCCTTCTCAAGCACTCATTTATTGTGAAACGGGATAAATGTCTCCATACCAGTATGCAATCTTCAACAGACAAACGATCTTTACCTGAAACTATTGACACCACCATCATAACAATGACAAATGAAACGTTTGCAGAATCACATTTCTTGGTTCGTTACCATATATATGGTTCCGACTTGTTTCAGTTGGGTTTTCCCACAACAGTTGTCTGTAAGACCGAAAAACTTAAATTATGTTCAATTAGGTAGGATAGCACACGTCCACTGCCCAGCATGTGCTTGTTGTACTGCAGGTATGGTGAGGCTACTGTGTGTCTGGTTGATGGTAGACGCCGTGTAGTTGCCCATTGTTGTACATGATGAGCTTGATACACTGCAGATGGCGGCAACTTCAACTTGCGGTGTTGTATAGCCATGTGAAGTTGTATTACTTGGTGAGATGCACGTCAGATGAGCAGGAGAACCAAGATAACCGACATCCGGACAGACGAGTTCCGACGTACCTTTAATATATAGTTTATGTATATACCCCTAAGTTTACATATCTATATTGAATCTACCTTTAGTTGTTGGTCATCTATAATTTATTTTTAATACTGTGTTATTGACCAATATATTTTTTTCTTTTACTTGTTCTAAAGTAGTTTTAAATTGAATCTGTGATAATCTAGTTATAGCACTGTCCATCGTACAGGTTTGTATTCAGTCTTCACGTCATGATATAGCAGAAATGTCGCCGATGAGACGTTACAATTAACTCACCTGACGTATAAATCAGTTTATGGATGCATTTAGCTGATTTGTATGTGTCAAATAAGAAGAAACAATTTATATCCGCTCTAGGTTTGGTTTGGTTTGGTTTGGTTTGGTTTTTAACGCCGCACTCAGCAATATTCCAGCAATATGTCCAGCCTGACCACCCGATCCCGTTAGTCGCCTTTTACGACAAGCATAGTCACCTTTTACAGCAAGCATGGGTTGTTGAAGACCCCACTGTAGGTGATACATACGCGACTGAATGAGTATTTTCAATTTGTGAAAACATACCGTTTGACACTGGTATCAGAAGCATCAGCGCCAGCACGCACACAGCACACAAGGGGGCGGAGTCCATTTTCTGACACATATGAATGAATGTGTACAGCGCCATGGATGTCAGGAATGTTCCTTGAGCAATCCGTAGCTGACGCAGTTCCTTTGCTGTGGATTCGAAAGCTTCAAAAATAGTGTTTTCACTCAGCGATAATAGTCCTTAAAGGATATAACACATGTTTGTTGTAGAAGCGACTAATGGGATCGGATGGTCACTTTCGCTGCCTTGGTTATTGCATGTCCTCGTATCCAAATTGCGATTAGTGAGTGAGTGAGTTGGATTTAACGCCGCTTTTAACAGTATTCCAGTTATATCACGGCGTGTCCGCTTAATGTGGGAGGAAAAGTCCGAAGTGATTCAGGTCTCAGACGTTTTCCACTTTGTCGAAACCCACGAGCGGGATTCGAACCCACAATCACAGGTTTCTGGAGTGCCCAAGGGATGCAACTCTGAACAGCGAATCGCGGCGACTTAGACGACTGGGCCACTCGTGCCCCCAGGTGAGACAATAAGGAAAGAGTGTGTTCTCTGATGGTGTAAAACAATTGAAATCATTATTTGTTGTACTGATCGAATATTGAACCCAGCGATGTGAAACCATACTCGCTCACTCGCTTACTTCCTTACTTATTCAATGGTCAGTGTTAAGCACAATTTAACGTCTCAATTACCGGAATACACATGGGCATGATATAAATCGTGGCCACCACCAAAGTACTGATCCATGTGTCACAAGTGAACACACATATGTCGAATGTACAATTGATCAGTGTTAAGGGATTACTTCATACAAGTTAGGCAGCATGTTACATACCTGTCTCACGTGTCCAGTCATCCATCACATTATAGTGATTTGAAATGAAACAGAAAGTTAAATCTGAGGTCAGTTATAATAAGCATGAATATATTTTACAGTCATTTCTTTTTCCTCGTTACAAATACCTGAATATACAACTAAGGAAACAAAAATGACGTCAGAGTCAACGTTGATGATATGTATGTAGAATACTTTCAATTACTTGTTTAGTAACATATAAACACCACGCTATTTAACATTGACCATCCTCTTTCTG
This sequence comes from Haliotis cracherodii, assembly GCF_022045235.1. NCBI lineage: Eukaryota > Metazoa > Mollusca > Gastropoda > Lepetellida > Haliotidae > Haliotis > Haliotis cracherodii. The sequence continues at coordinate 21,339,948 of NW_027266267.1, forward strand.
TTTCTAGGGGGCATGGGTGGCCCAGTCGTCTAAGGCGCCACGATTCGCTGTGCAGAGTTGCGTCCCTTGGTCACGCCAGAAACCTAGGATTGTGGGTTCGAATCCCGGTTCGCCCCGATTATGTTTCTAGGTTTGTCAGCACCATACCCGTGCTCGTGGGTTTCACCGAAGTGGTAAACGTCTAAGACCTGCATAACTTCGGGCTTTCTTCCCACATTAAGCTGACGTGCCTTGATATAACTGGAATACTGTTAAAGGCGGCAATAAATCCAACTCACTAACTCACTATTATTCTATCATAGCAGCATCACCATTCCGGCAGTACCACAAGCACAGGCCGGAGAGTTGAAATGTTGCACATCATCCTGTAACCTGATCGCTGTCAGTGGTCCTATGCACAACGCACAGGTCACAAATCATGTGAAGATGAACAACGTCAGTCCCAGAGATTCCTTGAATGGGTGACTGCGTTTCGGCAGTTTGGCTCCTGAGAGTTCCTTGCGCTTTGGTCCTGCCCCCACACTGAAGACCATGTAACACATGTGCTGTTTCCTTTTGCGAAATGTGACTCTGCTCACCCAGCAGCGAATGGGTACCCGGTACGATGAGATGTCAAAGTCGTTGTAAACCTTCAAGCGCCTAACGAGCAACCTGTGTTGTATACTCCCCCTGGAGCTGAGAATGATTGGTGAGTGCACAAAAGATCCAGTTATCTGGAGTAAAAATTGCGCCTTGTGGAAATATGCGCACTATAAATGGGTAGTCTGTTTGTTGTTTGACGCCGCACTCAGCATTATTCCAGCTATATGACGGCGATCTGTAAATAATCGAGTCTGGACCAGACAATCCAGTGATTGATATCATGAGCATTGATCCACGCAATTTGGACACGATGACATGCATCAACCAAGTCTGCGAGCCTGACCACCCGATCCCGTTAGTCGCCTTTTACGACAAGCATGAGTTGCTAGAGACCTATTCTACCCCGGATCTTCACGGGTCTCTAGTAGTAGTAGTAGTAGTAGTAGTAGTAGTAGTAGTAGTAGTAGTAGTAGTAGTAGTAGTAGTAGTAGTAGTAGTAGTAGCACAAAACTACAGCCTTCTGCATTACCCAGATAGTCAGAAGGGCTGTATTCCTGGCAGCAAACCCGGCAAGAGATTGGGAGGTACCAAACCTAGGGCATCGAGAAAAAATAGGGAGTCTTAGCACTTGGGATGCAAGCGTGACATTTCGAAAGCAAGGTCCGCATGTTTGCCATGTGTTTTCTTAATCTTGTCAATCACATTAGTGTCAAAAGGGACAGAGAATTCAATGATGTAAATGATTTCATTAGATTTATGAAAAAAAGGACAGGATCAGGTTTGCTGGGCTGAATTCGTCTGAGGCTGTATGGGGGCCTATTCCAAAGAACTTTGTATTTATCAATTTTCATGACGCCCTCTACATGTTCAGGATCATACCGTGGATGGGACGCTGTGTCAAAACCACAACCATAGTGAAGACGGTAATAAAATGATCGAGCCACTCCATCATGTCGCTTAAGATACTGTGTTTTTGCCAAAGCTGGGAATCCACTGACAATGTGTTGGACAGTCTCATTAAATCCGTTACATAATCTACATTTCATATTTAGATTTTGATGCTAATTCACACCTAGGCGGTTTCGAGCGGGAAGTGACTGGTCCTTAGCAGCAAACAGAAAGCTTTGCGTTTCACTTTTCAGGCCAGCCGACTTCATCTAAGCGAAGGACTATGCAGGGTTGCTGATCTTCTCAACACACTGCACATAAACTCGATGCAGTGGTCGTTCAGATAGCCTCTCCTTGAAAAACTGAGTCTGGGCCGATTTGATATAGCACTTCTCTTGGTTGAAACTCATTTCTGTACCGTCCAGCAGTAGTAGTAGTAGTAGTGGTGGTGGTGGTGGTAGTAGTAGTAGTAGTAGTAGTAGTAGTAGTAGTAGTAGTAGTAGTAGTAGTAGTAGTAGTAAGGTGTTGTGTTGGTCAAGTCGGAAGGGCATCCATATAGTCCTATTCATTTAATTACGTCTTGTGACAACGTAATTTATTGGAGACCTTTTCTAACCTTTTCTAACATATATCGACCAGTGTACAGAGCTAGAGAGTATTACATAACTGTGTGCATCATACTGATGAATGTCGAATGTATGTATCAGTAGTATATACATATGTCTTGTTATTATGCCTCAGAGTGAGATTGACCAATCAGAGAGCAGAACTACTGACCCCACATGAGCCCGTATACCGTCAGTAAAAATCCAAGATGGCCGTTACTGACCTAATATGAGACCGTATACCGTCAGTAACAGCCATCTTGGATTTTTCAACACCCAGCTCACATATTTCACATGAAAATTCTGGTACAGAAAGTCGTTATTCGACACTGTTTTGTGTTTTAATATCATTAATTGTGATGAGCAAAGTCATTATTTATTAAAGAAACTACGTTCGTGACTTTGTTTATAAAAAGTATTGAGAGAAAAAGCTTACAACAGAGGTCACTGAGTTACAAATAGCAACGTCATAAAATAAACTTTTGGATGACGTCACAAACAAGAAACGTGATGCCAATGATGCAACATACCAATAGAAAAGATAGCAGCCCGTCGTTAGGGGAAAGCGGACTGCTATCAAGTTACAGTGTGTAAACATGCGGGCATTTTTATGATAATTCTATCCATTTTAACTATAGTACGTTCACATTAAGTGCATTATATATTCCATTGTTAACGTTTATGTTTACATTAAATCGTTGTATCGGAAACATATGTACTGGTCCTGTCATTTATACGGGTTGTAAGTGTCAAGTTTTCATTTTGACATGACATGTGCGACAAAGATACCAAATAGTGTAATATTTTCCTACTAACCTAATATGACACCGTATACGGCAACTCAAGACACCATTACTAATAGTATCATACACACTTCCTCTGTAATGTACACGTGTTGGGACCTCATTTAAACAGTGACGTTATTGGTACCATGGACAATATAGTCACAAGCCATCTCCTTAACCATTTAATCGATTTAAGAATATTGATGCTAATTAATGATAAATAATGACACATGTACCTTTTCAAAAGCGATAATTGGGCATTTTTACATACCCAGGACACCTAGAAGATGCCATTCTCTAGTTTTGATAGTTCCTCTAGTTTGTTACATGTCATGTCACACCAGCGATACTGCGATACCGCATGTTGAATTTCAAGCTGGTTTCACAGTAATTAATTTGACATTGTATAAAGGTAATCTTGCATTTGCTTGACGGTGTTGCATGAGACAAAATAATAAGATGACATGTTCAGTCATAGAGTTGCTGTAATGACCTTACCGTACTGTTTTTAGTCCACACAATCCCCCATACTCTACTTTACCGGGCATCTGCATCAACACACAGCCTTGACTAGTTTTTCACAAAAACACATGTTTGATTAATTACAATAATGACTTATTTTTTGTCACGCCAGCGCATCCCGTCAAGTTGAAAAGGCTGAGACTCAGATATGCCATGCCGAAGATAACATTCATTATTGTCTCAGGGCGGTCGGGTTCGAATCCCGACATGGGTACAATGTGTGAAGCCCATTTCTGGTGTCCCCCGCCGTGATATTGCTGGAATATTGCTAAAGGCGGTGTGAAACCAAACTCACTCACTCACTCATTATTGTCTCAGGACGCATGCTAATTTCGATACACAGGTAAGTGTCACTGTGGTACTTTCTACCTTCACTTATATAAAGTAGACACAATGTATGGATAACAACTTCTTTAACACTGTAAAGGCGACGTTCGGTATAGATCCTTATACCGTTGTCAAGCAAGACTGACTGAGGAACATTGTACAGAATATTTCTAGTAGGTAGAGTATTAACAGTAGAGGAGTATCCTTCTGTGGTCATTACTTACTCATGTTATCTAACTCATGTATGCAATTGTCCTCTTTGTAAATCACTCACCTACTAAATATATTCTGTACAATGTTCCTTATTCAGTCTTGCTTGACAACGGTAAAAGGGCTTATACCGAAACGTCGACTTTACAGTATCACAGAAGTTGTTGTCCATAAATTGTGTCCACTTTGTCATCCTTCAACTTCTAAGCAATGCCTATCAAACCATTCATTTATATACTAATATTGTTTATGACAGTATAAAGAGTCAATTGTCTTGAAGTAATAATGAAAGGGAGTTTTTACAGACCGACATGCAAGCAGCAATGTCCCTTGGACACGCCAGATCAGGTGGTCAGGCTCGCTGACTTGGTTGATGCATGTCATCGATCCCAATTGCGTGGATCGATGCGCATGATGTCAATCACTGGATTGTCTGGGCCAGACTCGATTATTTACAGACCGCCGTCATATAGCTGAAATATTGCTGAGTGCGGCGTTAAACAACAAACAAACAAATAACAAGTTGATTTTCAGTGTCCTAGATACTCATTACGTGCCATGGTCCCATTTGAATGTTGATGTTTTCTGTGTGAGCGTGTGAAGTGGAGCTGTAATTGCTGCAAAACAAAATCACAAAAGTAAGACGAGTTTTATGGATGAACAACTTTATTACAATTAGTGCGACGTTTCGGTGTAGATCCTTATACCTTTATCAAGCAAGTGATGGATAGGGCTAAACAACATAGGTATATATACACTTATTGACATCTAAGTTGTTACAGTGACTAGTTGATGGACACAGAGAGGTGATTATGCTAACTGGAAGCCAGCGGAGGACTAATGAACACAGAGTAAACAAGCAGACTGATGGATATGATGCTTGTTTACTCTGTGTTCATTAGTTATCCACTGGCTTCCAGTTAGCTTAATCACCTCTCTGTGTCCATCAACGAGTCACTGTAACAACAAGCCCTAGCCCGGAAACATCCACTACTTACTCCAATTTCCCAAAGAATAACCAATTACCTAAACGAACACAAAATAAATAATCTTAAACAAAACAATAAATCATCCAATATCTTCACTCCAAAACTTAAAATACCAAAAATAGACACAACACTAGCCGATACACTAAATAAACAGACCGATCCTAACATCGCTAAAACCACCACACTAGCATACATACATGAAAATTGGCCAAATTGGTGTCACATATACACAGACGGATCCTCAGATCCGATCTCAAAACACACAGGTTTCGGAGTCCACATCGCACAACCAACCAAAGACACACAATCTTACCGACTCCCAAACAACCAATCCATATTCGTTACCAAACTAAATAATCACTGTAAAATAGCTAAACTACACACAACAGGAAACTGCCCACATTGCAAACAACAAGAAACACCAGAACACGTACTCATTCACTGCACACACTACCAAACACACCGAACAACACTACAGACCACCCTAAATCTTAAAACCGGACTTACACTAGAATCAATCCTAAATCCACAAAATAAATTAGAAAAATTCAAAGCCTTAGGCATATACCTAATAAAAACAGGACTAATTAGCTGCATTTAAACCCCAAATAAAATATCAAAACCAAAACTACCTTATTTGATAACCACCCAACACACACAGCTCCCTTAGTTCGTCCCCCACCCACTCTTGGCATTCTTTCCAAATCTCAAAATTTCAAAATTACTATATAAGCAACCCCTAAAGCCCCCCTCTTGGGTTGCACAAAGTCACTTTTCCCCTTTTTGGAAACACATTAAAAGGCCTGGCCGGGCCCGTGTGCGAAATACGCATCAGTCGGAAAGCGCACGTTAAATCTCCAAAGTAAGTAAGTAAGTAAGCCCTATCCATCACTTGCTTGATAAAGGTGTTAGGATCTACACCGAAACGTCGCACTAATTGTAACAAAGAAGTTGTTCATCCATAGAACTCGTCTTACTTCATCACTCCAACTTCTAAATGCCACTGAAAGAAAAATCACAAAACGCCGGTAGTATGGTGCCAAATCCAAGAATTGTCGGACTTCATTCGGTGTTGGACATTCAGGAACAACTCTAGTTTCCCCGGATCCATGTCAACACCATTTTGAGATGTATTGTTCCCTGGACATGAAACACTTTTCATCATAAAATGACGCCATTCAGGCTTTTATCTCAAACCACCATCTCGAAGTCTAGACAATACATTTCTCGGTTATGTCATGTGTTCATCAATGCTCTTATTGAAAATAATCACAGGTAGATGAGGGCAAACTTATGTTTGAAGTCCTGATAACACAGCCTGCATTAAGGCACAAAAATGAAATGGTACATGTCAAATTTGTTTTGTTGTTTTATTCTTTTATGTACAAACATCCATATGTATTTCAGGTTCCTTGATAATGTTCAACGTTGATTGGGTGGCAGAGTAAAAATATAGTACGGTAGTGAGACTTCTGATCACTCTGTTTTACTCTCCCAGAGAGTAATTCATTTGTCCGAGTCTTCAAAGGAGTTTCTGCTGTGGTTTCATGGTGAGTATTTATGGGTTTTTTCTAAGATTACTTACTTACTTACTTACTTACTTACTTACTTACTTACTTACTTACTTACTTACTTACTTACTTACTTACTTACTTACTTACTTACTTACTTACTTACTTACTTACTTACTTACTTACTTACTTACTTACTTACTTACTTACTTACTTACTTACTTACTTACTTACTTACTTACTTACTTACTTACTTACTTACTTACTTACTTACTTACTTACTTACTTACTTACTTTGGAGATTTAACGTGCGCTTTCCAACTGATGCGTATTTCGCACACGGGCCCGGCCAGGCCATTTAATGTGTTTCCGAAAGTGGCGAAGGTGGCCTGTGCAACCCTAAGAGGGGGCTTTAGGGGTTGCTTATATATAATTTGGGAATTTTGAGATTTGGAATAGATGCCGATGGGGTTGGGGAGGAGAACTAAGGGAGCTGGGTATGGTGGATGTTTGTTTATTTATGTGATTTTGATTTGGTAGGTTATTATGTTTTTAGATGCGTTTTATTAGTTCCGTTTTGATTAAGAATACGCCTAAGGCCTTGAAGTTTTCTAGTTTATTTTGTGGGTTTAGTATTGCTTCTAGAGTGAGAGCCTTGTTTAGATTGAGGGTGGTTTGTAATGCGGTTACAAACCACCCTCAATCTAAACAAGGCTCTTTTGTGAACTTTGTGCAACAAATGGAGTACAATGGGTTATGTGATATGACAAATTCAATGGATCTTGTCGAGACATTCGTGAATATTTCAGCATGAAGTAAGACTTTTTAATGGTGATTTCTGATAATTGCTCTTGATTTTTGGGTATAATGTGATGTTTGACTAGACTGCCAGAATTGAAGTATGTTTAAATTGTTGTGTGATGTCTCTTTGTTATGTATGGAGATTGTATATCACTTTTTCCTACCGTCATGCACTTGAGACAGTGCAGGAGACAACAGTGGAGCTTTAACATGTTGATGACATGTGAGGATCCGGGGTAGAATAGATCTTCAGCAACCCATGCTTGCCGTAAAAGGCGACTATGCTTGTCGACTAAAGGCGACCAACAGGATCGGTTGGTCAGCCTCGCTGACTTAGTTGATGCATGTCATCGATCCCAATTGCGTGGATCGATGCTCATGATGTCAATCGCTGGACTGTCTGGTCAAGACTCGACTATTTACAGACCGCTGTCATATAGCTGGAATATTGCTGAGTGCGGCGCTAAACAACAAACCAACCAACCAACTACAATTTGCATGAAAAAGTAAGTATTTATAGCCTGACGCAGTACAGCAGTACTCCTGCCATGCGACGTCAGCCTGTCAAAAACCAGAACCAAGTGATTGATGAACCAGAAAATCCAGTTACAGGAAACTAATAAAAACGGTTTGTTAATTTTGAATTACGTCTGATGTGTACCAGTGCAGAGAGTTTACTGCTTATAAGTAAAGAAAAACGTGAAGAAATATAAGAAGAAATAGCTCTATACTGGGATCGTGAACTTTTAGAAAAAGATTTGATGATCAACTCACACATTCCCTCATTCTTCGATGAAAGGTGAAATTCCATTTGATGATGAAGCTCTTTCTGGTATGTACCTGTGGACAAAGGAGTCAACATCGACTGCATTCCCATAACTTCAAGGTCATTCCTAAAGCATTCCTAGGCAAAGTTATTTTCACAAAGGTCGCATTCTTCACATTCTTAATATTCATATATAATTCACCTTTTATTTCACTGGGCTCATGACTATTCATAGTGCCTTGCTTATCAAATATATGCTGCTTTTGTTACATCAATGCAACAGTCATCACCAGCATAAATCCACACTATTTTTACAAACTTAATCAGTGTGAATATCTAAATGGTATGATTTGTCGATTACATTTTCATGTTTAGCTTTAAGTTAATGTGTATTTAAATGGAGGCGGAAAATATGATTTGAATCTTCTCTCTCCCATTGATCAATTGTAATCATCCGAGTATTGTAGTCTGTATTGTAGTCTAGTGAAATGTTAATCATAATATCTAACTGATAATAAATATAATGCAATCATAGTTATTGACGGGGCGGTCGGGTAGCGTAGTGGTTAAAGCGTTCGCTTGTCACGCCGAACACCCGGGTTCGATTCCCGACATGGGTACAATGTGTGAAGCCCATTTCTGGTATCCCCCGCCGTGATATTGCTGGAATATTGCTAAAAGCGGTGTAAAACCATACTCACTCACTCACTCACTCACTAGTTATTGACAGTATATCAGGCCGCCGCCATGTAGCTGGAAAATCTGAAACGTGGAATGCCAAGAAGGCGGGGGCTCATGGGACAGTCTGGCTGATGAATTACTCTCGATGAACTTAGTTTACATGTGTTCAATATTGCAACACCATGCCATGTACTTGAACGAACAAACACATTCACACACATGTACCTACAAACGAATAAACACATGCATCCACATGTACTTACAAACGAATAAACACATGCATCCACATGTACTTACAAAAGAATAAACACATGCATCCACTTGTTTTTACAAACGAATAAACACGTGCATCCACATTTACTTACAAACGAATAAACATATGCATCCACTTGTTTTTGTAAACGAATAAACACATGCATCCACATGTACTTACAAACGAATAAACACATGCATCCACTTGTTTTTACAAACGAATAAACACGTGCATCCACATTTACTTACAAACGAATAAACACATGTATCCACATGTACTTACAAACGAATAAACACATGCATCCACATGTACTAACAAACGAATAAACACATGCATCCACATGTACTAACAAACGAATAAACACATGTATCCACATGTACTTACAAACGAATAAACACATGCATCCACATGTACTTACAACCCAATAAACACATGCATCAACATGTACTTACAACCGAATAAACACATGCATCCACATGTACCTACAACCGAATAAACACATGCATCCACATGTACTTACAAACCAATAAACACATGTATCCACATGTACGTACAAACCAATAAACACATGCATCCACATGTACTTACAACCCAATAAACACATGCATCAACATGTACTTACAACCCAATAAACACATGCATCCACATGTACCTACAACCGAATAAACACATGCATCCACATGTACTTACAAACCAATAAACACATGCATCCACATGTACCTACAAACGAATAAACACATGCATCCACATGTACCTACAACCGAATAAACACATGCATCCACATGTACTTACAACCCAATAAACACATGCATCCACATGTACCTACAAACGAATAAACACATGCATCCACATGTACCTACAACCCAATAAACACATGCATCCACATGTACTTACAACCCAATAAACACATGCATCCACATGTACCTACAAACGAATAAACACATGCATCCACATGTACTTACAACCCAATAAACACATGCATCAACATGTACTTACAAACGAATAAACACATGCATCCACATGTACGTACAAACCAATAAACACATGCATCCACATGTACTTACAAACGAATAAACACATGCATCCACATGTACGTACAAACGAATAAACACATGCATCCACATGTACTAACAAACGAATAAACACATGCATCCACATGTACTAACAAACGAATAAACACATGCATCCACATGTACCTACAAACGAATAAACACATGCATCCACGTGTACGTACAAACGAATAAACACATGCATCAACATGTACCTACAAACGAATAAACACATGCATCCACGTGTACGTACAAACGAATAAACACATGCATCCACATGTACTTACAAACGAATAAACACATGCATCCACATGTACTTACAAACGAATAAACACATGCATCCACATGTACTTACAAACGAATAAACACATGCATCCACGTGTACGTACAACCGAATAAACACATGCATCCACATGTACTAACAAACGAATAAACACATGCATCCACATGTACTTACAAACGAATAAACACATGTATCAACATGTACTTACAAACGAATAAACACATGCATCCACGTGTACGTACAACCGAATAAACACATGCATCCACATGTACTTACAAACGAATAAACACATGCATCCACATGTACGTACAAACGAATAAACGCATGTATTTAAAAATTGACTTTCACTTTGTGTGAGTATGAACCTTCGTAGAGTGAGGGCCAAACTGTATGAACGTCGGAGCTTTAATCTGTTCATTCACAGTACAGATGACGTTGACGTGTATTCGTTTAAATTCGACGACGTTCATACAATGTTTGGCCCTCACTTTATATTGCTGAGTGCGGCGTTAAACAACAAACCAACCAACCAAATCTATGAAAGTTCATACTCCAATGAACTCACACAAAGTGAAAGTCAATTCTTATAATTTTTTATCACAATTTCTTACTCTCAAAGGATGTAGGCCAAGATCTAAACACAATTTTATTTAGTACGTGTGACTTCATGTTTACACTGACAGCCGTATAACAACCAGCTATATCGTGGAACAAAAGAGTTCCTCAAAAAGAGAGGTGACATGAGCGTATGGATGCACAACTTGTTCTTCAGAAACATCTTACACAACACATGTGTTCATATAATATCACCATTAGATGAGAAAGGTTTGTAAAGAACTACCTCAGTAAGTCACAATGACAGCGCGTCGTAATACATTTACATCAAGTACAAGACGTCAAAATGGCCGACACGATAAACGTGACGGGAGAGAGATTTCCGAAGTTGTTTATGAACCTGTGGCGGTTACATGCGTTAGTCATCATTGATCAATTGACCGATCATAGAAAGGTGATTAAAGATGCGTCAAACAGACACTTTGGTAAATTCATAGATTGCTGGAGACGGTCACTGTCAGCCTGGCCACAGATCGAGTCCATACTGACGATAGTTTGGATGTGCATTTCTTCGTTTGTTCATTAGGATGGGCGGTAGCGAGGATATTCGTCAACAATCATTCAGTCTAGCTCTCTGACTTTTCTCAATGCATACTGAAAGGCTGAGACCAAGATTAAAGGTTCTAAATGATCAGAAAGAACGCTTATGTATGTTTTCGTGCTAGGGAATTCCCGGGGGTTTCCCCAGGAATGTGGAAGTAGTCCGTCAGTGTTTACGTCATTTCAAGAACACGGTCTCGTGAAAAACGTATGAACGTCCAATTGTGTCGTTCCTACACTTATGAACGTCAATTTCGCGGGCATGTGACCGACCTCTCGCCCAATGGAAAAGCCATATAATCTGTAAAACGTCAAAATCACGAATGAATGAAGACTTGCATCCACGTGTTCTTATGAACGAATGAACACTAACACGAATACTCATCAGCGAATAAGCACAAACAAACAAACACATACAAGTACCCAGGAATGAATGAACACATGCATTCACGTGGACCCATCAGCAAATAAACACACACACACACACACACACACACACACACACACACACACACATACACACACACACACACACACACACACACACACACACACACATACATACATACATACGCACATGTACTCACCAATGAAGGAACACATTGTGTTACGTGTCGATTCCCAAATTGAAACAATATGTAAACCAAAACATCTGCACGTAAAAGAACTAGGTGTGAAACCAACAAACAAACCACAAATGGTTCACAATCAACAACGTTCTTAACGTTCTTAACGTTTTTCTTTACTTAAGCAGTAAACTCTCTGCACTGGTACACATCAGACGTAATTCAAAATTAACAAACCGTTTTTATTAGTTTCCTGTGACTGGATTTTCTGGTTTATCGATCACTTGGTTCTGGTTTATGACAGGATGACGTCGCATGGCAGGAGTACTGCTGTACTGCGTCAGGCTATAAGTACTTACTTTTTCATGCAAATTGTAGTTGGTTGGTTGGTTTGTTGTTTAGCGCCGCACTCAGCAATATTCCAGCTTTATGACAGTGGTCTGTAAATAATTGAGTCTGGACCAGACAATCCAGTGATTAATATCATGAGCATCGATCCACGCAATTGGGATCGATGACATGCATCAACCAAGTCAGCGAGCCTGACCAACTAATCCCGTTAGTCGCCTTTTACGACAAGCATAGTCGCCTTTTACGACAAGCATGGGTTGCTGAAGGCCTATTCTACCCCGGAATCTTCGCGGGTCCATTGTATGAATAGCGGGTGCTACCGGTAGGACAGGACATTCTTACTTTTTTCGCGAACACCTGATGTCATTGCTGTCTTACAGTCATATTATTTCTATTTTCTATTTGCCCTTAATGCCAAGTGGAAACTGTTTCGGCAGAAAATCTAGGCTATATTAGGGTGGTCACATATATTTACAGATCAATAGAAATTACTGCACAGCAATAACAACAGTATTACACAATAGAGTGGTAGTACAATATTCAATAACAATATTTAATATAGTATCAAATACAAAAACAGTGGGGACAGCAAAAGTCAGTGATAATAATTTATTCACCCAGCAGCGACAGTGGTTAAGCCAAGGCTGGGAATCCGGGTTGATAAGTGATCTTCACATGAAAGCTGGTCTTGATGTGATGAAATGTGAGATCCGACAGGCACGCGCCCACTCAAACTAGCTTCCAGAACGTTCCACACAGTGTCAGACCAGTCTAGCGTCACAAAAACATCACAGAATAGTCCATGTGTTTCGTTGATGCTTTAGATCATATTGGCATTTAAATATAGTAACTTCCTCACTACTGCTTACATTAAATAGTACTACATTCCTGATAGCTAGTGAGTGAGTGAGTGGTGAGGTTAAATTTTACATCGCATAGGCAATAGTGCAGCCATATCGCGATGAGAATAAGCTAGTTAGGGTGGGATAACAGCACGGCACCGAAGCCCTTTGGTGGTTGTTCAGGGCAATCTCACCAGTGATGGCAACAGAGATCAGATTCTGAGGCCTGTGGTCATTCCTTTCCTGCAACGTCATGGCCCGGGATTGACATTTCAACAGGACATTGCTCGTCCTCACACGGCTAGGGTCGCAATGGATTTCCTACACCATAACAATGTCATGTTACTGCCATGGCCTGCAATTTCTCCAGATCTCTCCCCAATAGAACATGTGTGGGATGAAATGGAGCGCCATCTGAGTCGTCTTCCACATCCTCCAGATAACGTCCGTGACTTGGCACAGGATTTGAGGAGGATATGGCAGGCCATTCCCCAGGCCTTCCATGCCCATTTGGTGGACTCCATGCGTCGCCGATGCACTGCTGTGATTCGCGCACAGGGTGGTCATCCGTTATTGACTTTGTGACTTTGTCGGTTGACCCCCTACTCCATTTTGATCTTCTGACGTCATCGTAACAGATGTTGTTCAGGTCCCGTTGACATTTTCTTATGGTCCGATCATTCAGCTGCTACAGCGTCTGCATCATTTTGTTCTTGCTGTGTTGTATTTCAATCCAGAATATATTTTCTCCGTGCAGTTTCTTTATGTGGCTAGTATACAATGTTTAGGGCATGTCATATGCCAAGGTCAGGTACAACCCGTACAAGCAAAGGTGGAAGCTATTTAAACATTCCAAATTCCGCTACACAAAAAGGAACTTATGAGATTGCTGCGTATGGCTGGATACTACCGTATTTTTTAAACATTTTTAACATTTTTTTTGGTAGCCCCTCTCACTAGTTTACGGTTCGCCCCGATTATGTTTCTAGGTTTGTCAGCACCATACCCGTGCTCGTGGGTTTCACCGAAGTGAGTAAACGTCTGAGACCTGCATCACTTCGGGCTTTCCTCCCACATTAAGCTGACACGCCGTGATATAACTGGAATAATGTTAAAAGCGGCGTTAAACCCACCCACTCACTCACTCACTCAAGTTGACTGCAAATCCAGCGAAAAGTGAATTTCCACAGGCATATATACAATTTTTAGGTCATGCCATATGCCAAGGTCAGGTACAACCCGTAAAAGCAAAGATGGAAGCTATTTAAAGTTCTGCGACACAAAAAGGAACTATTTGATTTCTGCGTATGGCTGGATACTACCGTAAATTTTGTTAAAATTGTTAACATGTGGTAGCCCCCCTCAATAGTTTGCTGGGCAAAAAGGTGAAATTTGTTTGGGACAGCAATTGTCAGGCTGCTTTCGAGAAAATTAAATCTTTCAAATTAGCTGTAGATGCTAGTGAAACTGGTGCTGGAGCTGTCCTGGTGCAGGAAGATGCATCAGGCTTTGATCATCCTGTTTGTTATTATTCACGCAAATTTGTATCAGAGAAATTATTCCACCACTGAAACAGAAACTCTTTCTCTATTGTTAGCGTTGCAACAATTTGAAGTGTACATGGGTACTACTTTGTTTCCTATTCAAGTGTACACTGATCAAAATCCAGTGACTTTTTTTCATAGAATGAAGAACAAAAAACAACACTTCATGCGCTGGAGCTTGTCTTTGCAAAAAATTGATTTAGACATCAAGCATATCAAAGGCAACGTTATTGCAGATGCATTGTCTCGAGTTGGTTGAATATGATCAGTTCTGACTAGAATGATATGAGTGAGTGAGTATGGTTTTACGCCGCTTGTAGCAATATTCCAGCAATATCACAGCAGGGGACACCAGAAATGGGATTCATACAGTATGCCCATGTCGGGAATCGCCCCACCGCCTCTTTGACTACAAGCATGATTTGCATTTTTTTTTACCATTTCTCTTATGATTTAAACATAATTATTTTCACAAAAATGTGAAAATGGATTGGTAAACGAGCGAAGCACTTATTTTAATACCGCATTATTGCACATAAGACATGATACAATAAATACATCAGTGAAGGTTAAATGTTACAAATGAATTGTACATGCCAAGCTTGATGTGTATCTATCTACAGTTTATATAAAACAATTCATTTACTTAACTGAAAATCTGCCAGTTTTTAATATGACGTTTTGAATAGAATCTAATCTTTGGATTTGATCTTCCTTACTCAAACGCGAATTTCCGAAGGGCACTGTTTGTAAAGAGTATCCATGTTGGTATAATACGTTTCATTTCGAAGAACATAGTAATTTGTACACACAAACAAGAAGTGTAAAGCATCTTCGGTATGATATCCACAGGAACAAGTTTTTATAGTCAAGATATATCTGTCATACTGATCTGCTTTAAGATCGCTGCAGCCAAGCCTGAGGCGACTGTGAATAATTTGACAGAATTTAAATCCCAGTTTATACCATTATCTGCCCTTACATGTAGCAAATTCTTAAATTGTGTAATGGTCTCTGCCTCGTTAGGTTTTCTGGTAACATATTCCAAAGTGTTGTTGTAGTGTTGTTATGAATGAATCTGCATAAGCTTTCGTTTTACACTTCACTGTTTGAAGATTATTTTGTCCCTTAAGTAATAATTCATGCTTTCCGAAACTGTATTAGGAATAAACCTACAAGGATATTCGGGTGAGAGATGATTATTCATTTTGTAAAACATTACCAATTTTTAATTGTATCTTCTGTCTTTTACAGTTTGTTTCACTGTACATTTTCTAATGATACGGACCCCGGACTGCGACACATGTTTCTAAGAGCATCTAAGTTTAATTTTTCCAAATTTGTTCCAAAATTAGTTTGTTCATTAGTTCAGTTATCCCAAATATGACAATGATAATACAAATTGGTTAAATAAATTATGTGTACATATTTTCTAAGGTACTTCGGGATTGACGATATTTAAAACTTCTTAAACAACTCATAGGACACCAATTCCTTGCAATATCATCAATTTGCATTTTCCATATACAATTTCTTTGTAATGTTAATACCTAGGTGCTTCTGACTTTGTACATCTTAGATTTCTGTGCCATTCATATATAAGTTAGGTTTGCGACTAGGATTTACTTTGCGGGAAAATTGAATAGAATCAATTTTATCGGGGCTGATTTAACCTGCCATCTGTAGAAATTCTGTACAAGCCATTATTGAGTTTACCAGCAGCCATATCGGGATCTTCTGTGATCACATACAAAGATGTGTCATCAGCAAAAATGTCTTATATTACTATTTATTCCTTCAACAATGTCATTGATAAAGATAAGAAACTAGTTACTTTATTTAGATGCTAGTGTGGTGTGTAAACTTCCGGAAACGGCGAGACTCGCCTATCACTGTTTTGAGCCTTACAACATTGTTCCGAAGGTTCTAGAAATTTTCCGTAGTTTGGTCTTTCACTGATTTCGCGTCTCACACATTTTATAACTTTGGAACCAGCTTTCATGTGAGGATCGCTCAACATCCCCGATTCCCTAGCACATCACGGAAGCTTGACCAATTGTTTACTGCCATTGTAGTTGCTGTGCAGTATTTTGTGTTTATTTGTTAACTTAGTGAATTTTGTAATACATGTGTTTGTTGTTTGTTGGTTTCACACTATGTTCTATTACGTACAGATTTCTGCATTAACATATTATTTCAATTTGGGAATCGACACGTAACAATATGACCTTGTCGAGGAAAATGTGAGTAGAGTGGACGCGGTCGTGGAGGATGGGAGTAGAGAGGACACGGTCGTGGAGGATGTGTGTAGAGAGAGGACGCGGTCGTGGAGGATGTGTGTAGAGAGGACGCGGTCGTGGAGGATGTGAGTAGAGAGGACGCGGTCGTGGAGGATGTGAGTAGAGAGGACGCGGTCGTGGAGGATGTGTGTAGAGAGGATGCGGTCGTGGAGGATGTGTGTAGAGAGGACGCGGTCGTGGAGGATGTGAGTAGAGAGGACACGGTCGTGGAGGATGTGTGTAGAGAGGACGCGGTCGTGGAGGATATGTGTAGAGAGGATGCGGTCGTGGAGGATGTGAGTAGAGAGGACGCGGTCGTGGAGGATATGTGTAGAGAGGACACGGTCGTGGAGGATGTGAGTAGAAAGGACACGGTCGTGGAGGGTGTGAGTAGAGAGGACACAGTCGTGGAGGATGTGAGTAGAGAGGATGCGGTCGTGGAGGATGTGAGTAGAGAGGACACGGTCGTGGAGGATGTGAGTAGAAAGGACACGGTCGTGGAGGGTGTGAGTAGAGAGGATGCAGTCGTGGAGGATGTGAGTAGAGAGGACACGGTCGTGGAGGATGTGAGTAGAGAGGACACGGTCGTGGAGGATGTGAGTAGAAAGGACACGGTCGTGGAGGGTGTGAGTAGAGAGGACACGGTCGTGGAGGGTGTGAGTAGAGAGGGCGTGGGCGTGGAGGATGTGAGTAGAAAGGACACGGTCGTGGAGGGTGTGAGTAGAGAGGACACAGTCGTGGAGGATGTGAGTAGAAAGAACACGGTCGTGGAGGGTGTGAGTAGAGAGGACACGGTCGTGGAGGATGTGAGTAGAGAGGACGCGGTCGTGGAGGGTGTGAGTAGAAAGGACACGGTCGTGGAGGGTGTGAGTAGAGAGGACACGGTCGTGGAGGGTGTGAGTAGAGAGGGCGTGGTCGTGGAGGATGTGTGTAGAAAGGACACAGTCGTGGAGGATGGGTGGAGAGAGGACACGGTCGTGGAGGATGTGAGTAGAGAGGACACAGTCGTGGAGGATGTGTGTAGGGAGGACACAGTCGTGGAGGATGTGAGTAGAGAGGACACAGTCGTGGAGGATGTGAGTAGAGAGGACACAGTCGTGGAGGATGTGAGTAGAGAGGACACGGTCGTGGAGGATGTGAGTAGAGAGGACACAGTCGTGGAGGATGTGAGTAGAGAGGACACAGTCGTGGAGGATGTGAGTAGAGTGCACACGGTCGTGGAGGGTGTGAGTAGAGAGGACACAGTCGTGGAGGATGTGAGTAGAGAGGACACAGTCGTGGAGGATGTGAGTAGAGAGGACACGGTCGTGGAGGATGTGAGTAGAGAGGACACAGTCGTGGAGGATGTGAGTAGAGTGCACACGGTCGTGGAGGGTGTGAGTAGAGAGGACACGGTCGTGGAGGATGTGAGAAGAGAGGACGTGGTCGTGATGGATGAGTAGAGAGGACGTGGACGTGGAGGATGTGTGTAGAGAGGACGTGGTCGTGGAGGATAGTGAGTGAGTGAGTGAGTTGGGTTTAACGCCGCTTTTAACAGTATTCCAGTCATATCACGGCGTGTCAGCTTAATGTGGGAGGAAAGACCCCAGTGATGCAGGTCTGAGACGTTTACCACTTCGGTGAAACCCACGAGCACGGGTATGATGCTGACAAACCTAGAAACATAATCGCGGCGAACCGGGGTTCGAACCCACAATCATAGGTTTCTGGCGTGCCAAGGGACACAACTCTGCACAGCGAATCGCGGCGCCTTAGACGACTGGGCCATCCGTGCCCCCTTCGTGGAGGTTGAGTAGAGTGGACGCCGTCGTGGAGGATGTGTAGAGAAGACGTGGTCGTGGAGGACACGGTCGTGGAGGGTGTGTGTAGAGTGAACGCGGTCGTGGAGGATGAGTAGAGAGGACGCGGTCGTGGAGGACGTGGTCGTGGAGGATGTGAGTAAATAGGACGTGGTCGTGGAGGATGCGTTTAGAGAGGATGTGGTAGTGGAGGGTGTGTGTGAAGAGGACGTGGTCGTGAAGGATGTGTGTAGAGAGGACGCAGTCGTGGAGGATGTGTGTAGAGAGAGGACGCGGTCGTGGAGGATGTGAGTAGAGAGGACGTGGTCGTGGAGGATGTGTGTAGAGAGAACACGGTCGTGGAGGATGTGAGAAGAGAGGACGTGGTAGCGGAGGGTGTGTGTGTAGAGGAAGCGGTCTTGGAGTATGTGAAGGATTTGCTCTCTCTGAACATATGTTATGAATAACCTCAGAACAAAATGATATTTGTGACACAGGGTAATGGATTCCTTAGAGTACACCCCCTGTGCTTCGTCTGAAGACCCGGATGTCACTCCGGTGCGGACGCCACCTCAAGTCTCGGATGTCACTCCCGTGAGGACGCTCCTTTTGCAGCGCATCATGCTGAAGTTGGGAAACTCCGTGTACAGAAGGAAACTGTACTATATGCTGGGGATGTACATTTCGTCTTTCTTCACTGTAAGTGTTTCGTATGAGCTCGGTGACTGGACTTGGCAAGCAGTTATCAAAAGCAAAGTAAAGATTAAATTAAAGTCACTAATTTGGTGAAAGGCGAGAGCAAGACCTATAGTCTAAGTACAGATAGGATTGTCACAAAGACTAGTTCTGTGTATGTAGTACATATGAATGACCTGATTCTATTTCGTTTTACATGACATTGGCATGCAATGATATAACTGACAGACCATGATATAACTGACAGACCATGATATAACTGACATATCATCATATAACTGACAGACCATCATATAACTTACAGGCCATGATATAACTGACATACCATCATATAACTGACAGACCATGATATAACTGACATATCATCATATAACTGACAGACCATCATATAACTAACAGACCATGATATAACTGACATACCATCATATAACTGACAGACCATCATATAACTGACATACCATCATATAACTGACAGACCATCATATAACTGACAGACCATCATATAACTGACATATCATCATATAACTGACATACCATCATATAACTGACAGACCATGATATAACTGACATACCATCATATAACTGACAGACCATCATATAACTGACAGACCATGATATAACTGACATATCATCATATAACTGACAGACCATGATATAACTGACAGACCATGATATAACTGACATGTCATGATATAACTGACAGACCATCATATAACTGACAGACCATGATATAAGTGACATACAACAATATACCTGACAGACCAGAATATTAGTGACATTAAATGATATTAAATGTAACGGGAAAGCTGGTTACTTTTATGATAGAAAAGCGTCTTAGAGTTTGGTTGGATGTGAAAAATCTTCTATCTGAATCTCAACTATTCAACGGTTGACAATCTACTTATACTGCAAGCTTCATGTACCAAATATTTATGTAGACCTAGGGGTCGCTTTTATTGTGCATTTGTAGATTTCAAGAAAGCTTTCGATTATGTGGATAGAGAATAAATGTAATATTTACTTTTTACCAAAGGATGTCATGGGAAATGTTTCTAGTTCTAAAAAAAATGTATTCATCGGTAAAGGCTTGTATTAAAACACAATCTGGTAGAACACAGTGCTTCTTAACATCTAGTGGTGTACGCCAGGAATGTATATCAAGTCCATTTTTGTTTATTTTTTTTCAATAATGAGCTCTTAACAGAAATACATAACGAATGTCATCGTGTCTTTGTCACACAAGATATTAGAGATTTAATGTTACTTCTATGTGCTGATGATATAATTTTTTCATACTCTGTAAATGATTGTAAACTACCGGGCAAAAAAATTCACCTTGAAAATAGTTGTATAAAAAGCAAAAAAGCTGGTACAGGTTTGAACCCCCGCAGAAAACATTCGCCCAAATGCAACATGACCAAAACCAAAACGCAGATTTTCGAACGCAGCTTTCCAAATCATGAATTGTTAAAAACGTGCAAAACGTGATTTTGAGACATTGGTCCAAATGCACGTGCGTGATTGTGGCATAAATAACGACGTTGGACAGAACAGGCATTCAGTAAACAAAAAAACACCAATAATATGCCCATACTTACACAAGCGCAACGAGACAGAGCGATCGGTATGGCCAACATGGGGGCTACTCAACGTCAGATAGCCAGAACCTTCAACTGCTCCCAGACCACCATCAGCAAGTTGATAATCCGCTACCAACAGACAGGACAGACTCAAGACCGGCCAAGATCGGGAAGACCGAGAGTGACAACACCGGCCGAAGACCGCTACATCCGCCAGATTCACTTCCGAAACAGATCAGCACTAGGGTATGACATCAGCAGAGGGACAGTCCTTCGACGGCTTCGTACGGCTGGTATACGAGCCTACCGACCCTTCCGTGGAATGGCCTTGACCCGTCTACACTGTCAACGCAGACTGCGATGGGCACGAACTGTACGTGGGTGGCAGCGACGTGACTGGGCGTGAGTGCTCTTTACAGATGAAAGTCGGTTCTGTCTGTTCAGGAACGATGGCAGAGTTCGAGTTTTTCGACGAAGGGGGGAACGACTGGCGCCAAACTGCATTAGAGAAGTTTACCCGTTTGGAGGTGGAGGCGTCATGGTATGGGGTGGCATTTGTGGTCATAGTGCAACACGGCTGGTTATCATCCGAGGATACCTGAATGCTCAGCGACACAGGGATGAAGTGTTGATACCTGTTGTGGTGCCCTTTATTTAACATCAGCCAAGAGGATTACTTTTGCAACAGGACAACGCAAGGCCTCACACTGCCCGAATTGTTCAAGACTACCTGAACAACGTTAACGTCAACGTATTGCCCTGGCCACCTTGTTCTCCAGACATGAGCCCCATTGAACATCTCTGGGATCATCTTGATCGTCAGCTGAGACAACATGTACCGCCTCCAGCGAACCGACAGGAACTTGAACAGACTCATTTGAACTTATGGAACAGGATTCCTGTTGACGTTATCCGCCGACTGACGACGTCAACGAGGATGGTGGTCACACTCGCTATTGATGACGTGTTACCTGACTACTGTGTCATGCACCTTTACAATGAACTCTGATTTGTGTAATGTTTAATTTGGACCCCTTGACTCTGTGTATTGCCGAGATTGCAATATCGGTATTACAATGCATTTTCATTCTAATTCATGGAAAATGATTTCTGTTTATAAATTAATCATCCTAAATCTTACATATGCCTTTGTTTTTGGTGTTGGGTCAAGTGAAGTCAGTGAAAACCTTCTTTTGTCCGGTAGTTTATTACATTCTTTTTTGCAATAGATGGAGATTGAAAGTTAATTTGTCAAAAACAAATGTAATTGTTCCTAGAAATGGAGGCATCATTGCCAAAAATAATAAAAAAATATCACCTTAAAAATTGTTACTTACTATAAATATTTAGACTTGACGCTATCATATACACTATCATGGTCAGTTGCGTGCAAACAACTGGCATCGCAAGCATCAAAAGCAATTATACCTATCTATTTTTTTTTTCAAGCAAAATATACATATATCCTTTTCTACAGCTTGTACTGTATTTGACGGCCAAATCGCGCCAATTTTGCTACATGGAGCAGCAATATGGGGCGCAAAATATAATGACGCTATTGAAAAAGTACATGCTTCCTACTTAAAGCGTTTTTTAATGGTTGGAAAATATGCTTCCAACAAAGCTATTTTAGGTGAAACAGGACGTTATCCCATTCATGTATTAAGTCAACTTCGAATGACAAAATATTGGTTAAAATTACTGAGGATGGAGCCGCAAAGATATCCTTACCAATGTAATAAACTACTGAAAGCTCTTGGCGACAAAGGCAAAACGAATTGAGTGTCCAATGTCAGATATTTGTTATTTTCGTGTGGCTATTCCTTTGTGTGGATATCCCAAGATGTAGGGGATACAAATTTGTTCTTATACTCTTTTAAACAAAGGTTACAGGATATGTATAGTCAAAACTGGCACGATAGTATATCTTCTTCTCTTTTCCTTAGCCATTACAAGGATATCTAGTCTGCTATAGAACCAGAGAAGTATATAAGTATCTTAGATGATAAATCGCTTGTTAGGGCATTATGTGTCATGACACAATTTCAGTGTTAATTTTAGTCGTAGATGTGAAAAAAGGGACGTTCAAATGGGTATCTGTATCTATCTATCTATCTATCTATCTATCTATCTATCTATCTATCTATCTATCTATAAAATGATATAACTGACATACCAGGATATAACTGATATATCAGGATATAACTGACATACCATCATATAATCAGGGGTAGAATAGGTCTTCAGCATCCCATGCTTGCCGTAAAAGACGACTATGCTTGTCGTAAGAGGCGACTAACCGGATCGGGTGGTCAGGCTCCCTGATTTGCGTGATACATGTCATCGATCCCAATTGCGTGGATCGATGATCATGATGTTAATCACTGGATTTTCTGGTCAAGACTCGATTATTTACAGACCGCCGTCATAAAGCTGGAATATTGCTGAGTGCGGCGTTAAACAACAAACAAACAAACCAACAAACCATCATATACCTGGCGTACTATCATATAACTGACAAAACACCATATAACTGAAATACCATGATATAACTAGCATACCAGGATATAACTGGCATACCATCATACAACCGATACCAGTATACAAATGATATACCAGGATATAACTGGCATACCAGGATATAACCGACATACCATCATAAAACTGACATACCAGGGTATAACTGACATACCAGGATATAACTGACATACCATCATATAACTGGCGTACCAGGATATAACTGACATACCAGGATTTAACTGACATACCATCATAAAACTGACACATTAGGGGGTAACTGCCTTTCCAGTCAATCAGTGTCAACTCATGTGGCTATTATATGGTCAGAAAAGTAGGAGGATTTAATGAGTGATTAAATATTGTGCCTGCGTTGATGTCAATGTATCCAAGTTTGTTTACAAGTAATGTGCTGTGTATTTGAAAAAAAACATTTTTCTATCGTGTTGGAATTGATAGTGATGACGAGGGGTAATTTCGTCATTCTGGACTCAGGAATGCAAATGTGCACTAGACCTCACAACCGTGTCAATGTAGTTGCTAGTGGGACTGATTGGGTCATCAATAGAATATGACATACGTGAAGTACTCTGTATCTCACAGGGATTGATAGTGGGACTGAAGGGGCCAGCCTTTCTCGACCTTCAGCAGATCACTGAAGTAGACACAAGCCAGGGTGCTGCCTTCTTAACAGCTGCAGCCGTTGGGGGTGTAACTGGAAGTTTGGTCGGCGGTGCTCTCTATGACAGACTCAACCGTCACATGGTGTTGTTTGTGTCATCCTTCCTGTATGCTGTGACGTGTGCAATCATTCCCTGGTGTTCTGTGTACTGGTCAATGGTCATGATGTTCCTGATACACGAGCTGGTTACAGGTGCTGCCAGGTCAGGTAAGACACTAAGGCTCTACTACAGCACCTCTGCTGCCAGGTCAGGTAAGGCAATATGCCTCTACAACAGCACATCTCAGCTGGTTACAGGTGCTGCCAGGTCAGGTAAGACACTGTGCCTCTACTACAACACATCTCAGCTGGTTACAGGTGCTGCTAGGTCAGGTAAGACACTATGTCTCTACTACAGCACATCTCAGCTGGTTACAGGTGCTGCCGGGTCAGGTAAGACACTATGTCTCTACTACAGCACATCTCAGCTGGTTACATGTGCTGCTAGGTGAGGTAAGACACTATGTCTCTACTACAGCACATCTCAGCTGGTTACATGTGCTGCTAGGTGAGGTAAGACACTATGTCTCTACTACAGCACATCTCAGCTGGTTACAGGTGCTGCCAGGTCAGGTAAGACACTATGCCTCTACTACAGCACATCTCAGCTGGTTACAGGTGCTGCTAGGTGAGGTAAGACACTATGTCTCTTCTACAGCAGATCCCAGCTGGTTACAGGTGCTGCCAGGTCAGGTAAGACACTATGTCTCTACTACAGCACATCTCAGCTGGTTACAGGTGCTGCTAGGTGAGGTAAGACACTATGTCTCTACTACAGCACATCTCAGCTGGTTACAGGTGCTGCTAGGTCAGGTAAGACACTATGTCTTTACTACAGCACATCTCAGTTGGTTCCAGGTGCTGCTAGGTCAGGTAAGACAATATGTCTCTACTACAGCACATGTCAGCTGGTTACAGGTGCTGCCAGGTGAGGTAAGACACTATGTCTCTACTACAGCACATCTCAGCAGGTTACAGGTGCTGCCAGGTCAAGTAAGACACTATGCCTCTACTACAGCACATCTCAGCTCGTAACAGGTGCTGCTAGGTCAGGTAAGACACTATGTCTCTACTACAGCACATCCCAGCTGGTTACAGGTGCTGCCAGGTCAGGTAAGACACTATGCCTCTACTACAGCACGTCCCAGCTGGTTACAGGTGCTGCCGGGTCAGGTAAGACACTATGTCTCTTCTACAGCAGATCCCAGCTGGTTACAGGTGCTGCCAGGTCAGGTAAGACACTATGTCTCTACTACAGCACATCTCAGCTGGTTACAGGTGCTGCTAGGTGAGGTAAGACACTATGTCTCTACTACAGCACATCTCAGCTGGTTACAGGTGCTGCCAGGTCAGGTAAGACACTATGCCTCTACTACAGCACATCCCAGCTGGTTACAGGTGCTGTTAGGTGAGGGAAGACACTATGTCTCTTCTACAGCAGATCCCAGCTGGTTACAGGTGCTGTCAGGTCAGGTAAGACACTATGTCTCTACTACAGCACATCTCAGCTGGTTACAGGTGCTGCTAGGTGAGGTAAGACACTATGTCTCTACTACAGCAGATCCCAGCTGGTTACAGGTGCTGCCAGGTGAGGTAAGACACTATGTCTCTACTACAGCACATCTCAGCTCGTAACAGGTGCTGCCAGGTCAGGTAAGACACTATGTCTCTACTACAGCACATCCCAGCTGGTTACAGGTGCTGCTAGGTGAGGTAAGACACTATGTCTCTACTACAGCACATCTCAGCTCGTTACAGGTGCTGCTAGGTGAGGTAAGACACTATGTCTCTACTACAGCACATCTCAGCTGGTTACAGGTGCCGATAGGTGAGGTAAGACACTATGTCTCTACTACAGCACGTCCCAGCTGGTTACAGGTGCTGCCAGGTCACGTAAGAAACCATGTCCCTACTACAGCACATCTCAGCTGGTTACAGGTGCCGCCAGGTCAGGTAAGATGTTATGTCTCTACTACAGCACATCTCAGCAGGTTACAGGTGCTGCCAGGTCAAGTAAGACACTGTGCCTCTACTACAGCATATCTCAGCTGGTTACAGGTGCTGCCAGGTCAGGTAAGACACCATGTCCCTACTACAGTACATCTCAGCTGGTTACAGGTGCTGCCAGGTCAGGTAAGATGTTATGTCTCTACTACAGCACATCCCAGCTGGTTACAGGTGCTGCCAAGTCACGTAAGACACCATGTCTCTATTACAACACATCTCAGCTGGTTACAGGTGCTGCCAGGTCAGGTAAGACGCTAAGCCTCTATTACAACATCATCACGGTTTATTCCCTCGCCTCAATCCTGGGAGGACCTATTACAGGTCTCAGACGTTTACCACTTCAGTGAAACCCACGAGCAAGGGTATTGTGCTGACAAACCTAGAAACATAATCGGGGCGAACCGGGATTCGAACCCACAATCATAGGTTTCTGGCGTGTTCAAGGGACGCAACTCTGCACAGCGAATCGCAGCGGCTTAGACGACTCACTCACCCTGCCCAGGCACAACTTCAAACCTTTTTTGCGTTATTGGAATTTCCATTCAACAAGCATTAAAGGTTTCAATACACCCTTAACTCAACAGCCCTTGCTAATCGCTGAATGCAAGTCCGACAAGTCATACCGCAAGCTCAAAATATTTTTCAGCCAACTACATGCAACATGCACAACCCCAGTGAAGATCCGGTTTGTCGTAAGAGTCGACTGAAGGGATTGCGTGGTCAGGCTTGCTGACTTGATTGATGCATGTCACCGTATCCCAATTGCATAGATCAATTCTCATGATGTTAATCACTGGACTGTCTGGTCAGATTCAATTATTTACCGACTTCCGTCATATAGCGACATTAAAGAATAGACAAACAAACAACCTGTTTAACGAACATTTCTCTTCCTCTGTTCCAGGTACGAATGTGGAGATCGTGGAAGAGTGGGGAGACGAGGGCAAACCCTTCATGCAAGCACTGCATTTCTCCTTCTCTCTCGGGGCAACCGTCGCCCCCTTCGTCCTTGAACCATTCCTCTCCCAGGAACCTGAGTTGGGTACAACAAACACTTCTTTCACAACAACAAGTGACCCCTCCTTCACCACAACAGCCTTCAACATGACGACGACTATTGCACCTCCCAGACCAGAGAGTAATATCCACTATGGCTTTCTCATCGTGGCTATTCTTGCAGGGTTGTCTTCCTTCGTGTTCCTCATCAAATACTTCCATGAAAAGAACAAAGGTACAAGTAACATTCGACGGATGGAGGCACAAAGGGACACCACGGACCATGATGAAGAAGAAGGTCCAGTGAGGAAGAAGAGAACTCTCCCTCGACGTCTTCTCATCATCACACTGGCACTCTTTGCCCTCTTCTACTTCTTCCTGGACGAGGTGGAAGACACCTCCCCATCTTTCCTGGCTGTGTTTGTCGTGAAGCAGATGAATTGGTCTAAGAAATATGGTGGACGCCTGTCCTCCGCTTTCTGGGCATCCTACACAGCTGGGAGGGGGGTTGGCATCGTCCTCATCAGTTTCGTCACACACGACCAGTTCTTCACCATCTGCTGCGTCGTCCTCTGCGCCTCTCAGCTCGGTCTCCTCCTGTCAGCCACCTATGGATTTGGTACTGGTATCTGGATCAGCATTGTTGGTATAGGACTGGCAATCTCAGTGGTGTTCCCCGCAAGTCTCACCTGGACAGAAAAGGAGCTTGTCCAACTCTCAGGGAAGCTGATGGGTGTCATCTATGTTGCCCTAGGTCTCGGTGGACTTGCAAACCCTCAGATTATTGGCATCACCATGGATCTGTTTTCACCTATGTGGTACAGTTATGTTCTGTTTGCTGAGAGCATCTTGTTTTCCATCACCTTCCTAGTTCTGGTGACTTTAGTAAAGAAGGTACTCTCTAAACACAAACATGAATTTAAAGAAAGAGATTAATAACAGCAGGGTGATCTTTTGAAGCAAATAAACTAAGCCCGCTTACTTACCCCTCAGTACGAAATTTTCCATTTCTAGGGGTACGAATTCGTTTGGGTAACGAATTTACATACACCTCAAAGTGCAAGACAGCAGGCTTGCCGCTAAACACATTGTTGTTTGCAAGTCAATTGAATTTGTTCTTGTTTCAGAATATGCACAGTAGTTACAAAAATAACAACAGATAATTTATTGTGTACCGTACTGAGAGAGTCACACGGGAAGAGCTTTAATATTATCTTCAAATAAAATAACAAATATAGGATATTTGCAATTTAATTAGATCAACAACTGCATAGGTAATATCGCAATACGTTTTTTAAAGCAGGATTAATGGAAGAAAATAATATGTTTTGGATTACTGATATATTTTATCACGAGTTGAGATGGTAGGTTTAACGCTGTCTTAAGCATTATTCCTCTTCTAATACTAGGATATACCTTCTATCTTCTGTCAGTTTAATAGTAGGCGGATGGGATGAAATAGCCTTGATCTCTGTTGTTTGATGGCCTGTGGCGGCGAATGTGGACTGTCTGTCTGTTCTCTTTTAGTGAAGTCATGGAGGTTGTTGGAGTGGATTTTGACGTTTTCCCAGTTGTTGTTGTGATGGGGAGAGTTGCTGATATAGTCCGAGGTGGATGCTTTATTGTCCGATTTAATGGTGGAGGTTTTGTTCTTGTGACACCTATGCAAACTGATCCTGTTTAATTGGCTTCATGTCGCTTGGGCTTCCACATATGTGTCTCTGTCCAATGTTGTGACAGTATTATCCAATTGTTGTTACTGTTAATCCTCCACCTACAATATATATTCTGTACAATGTTCCTCATTCAGTCTTGCTTGACAACGGAATAAGGATCCAGACCGAAACGTCGCCATTACAGTATTAGTGTGGGAGGAAAGCCCGAAGTGATGCATGTCTCAGAAGATGTTATCCACAAACTGTGTCTACTTTGGAATAGATGTGTCTTTTGAAACACTTTGCAGTGACCAAATATTTTGAAATATTTTGGAAACATTGAAATGGTTACATTGCCTATCCAACCATGTTGAAATAACCACAATGGTGTCGCGCATGCGCGTGCGGCAGCACCCTAACAGAGGCGTCTGACGTGGATATGGTATCAAACGTCTCAGAATTTGAAGAGCTTTCAAACGAGCCATCGTGCACTAAAATCGCTTAATATTTAGGAAAAATGTGTTTTTCACCTCTCCAGCAAAAGGACTTCCAAGTCAGCAAACGGAAAAGACTTGTTCTACCTTGTGTGTTTGAGAAACGCGCCAATTTTCTTTTTAATTTTGGATGACTTATCATCTCACCCTTGTGTCGTGGGACATCAAATATATGAACACTTTTTTGGAGTTTTAAACCTTTATTGACTGAAATCAAAAGACACTCAGTAATAGTCTCTACACATAAGTTTTTATCAACCATATCTCCAGCACAACAGATTCACATTAAATTAACATCACTAATCTCTCTGCCACTGAATCTGGATATCCGTACATTTCACACACAAGGAGATGATTATTAATGTTTACAAACTGAAAAAGGATTGTTTGATAGGCTTTACTTAGAAGTTGACGGATGACAAAGTAGACACAACTTATGGATAACAACTTCTTTAACAAGGCAACATTTCGGTATAGATCCTGATACTATTGTCAGTCTTGCTTGACAACGGACAAAAGATCCAAACCGAAACGTCGACTTTCCAGTATTAAAGAAGCTGTTATCCATAAATTGTGTCTACTTTGTGAAAAAAGTTGGAACAATGAATTTTGGATGACTTTTCATATCTCCAGCACAATAGATTGTGCAATACAGTTGAGAGAGGCACGACAATCTGCTGTTGTCAAGTCCACAGTTGCTGTAGACCTGGAGCTACTCTACCTTGTACTACAGCATAGTTGACATACTTCAATAGTGACATCACCACATCTAAACCAGGCCAGGAATATATTTGTCTACTTTGTAATTTGTATTTTAATATCATTTCTACCTAACTGTCACAATGTCAATACATTCATTCATAATATTTTCGATGAACAGTATGTTTTGTGCATTCGATCTAGTTTAAGAAGGACGTGGATGGGTCGGGTTCAAGGTTTAATCAGCTAGAAGGAGAGGCAATCTAAACATTCATTACTGTATCCAGGAAATGAAAGCAACATTGTCAGTTTAGGAATGTCCTCAATGAAGCACTCAGAGAAAGATTGGTTTGTGGGTTAAGAAATGAGGGTATTCAGAAGAGATTATTAGCTGAAGAAAATGTCCCATATAATGCCATCAAGATATCTGTGCCATGGAATCGGCGACAAGGTATGCACATGAATTACAGAAACATGGAAAAGCTACAGTTGCTTTCACCAGCTGAATTTCTTAAGAAATAGAGGAGCGGTCGGGTAGCCTAGTGGTTAAAGCGTTCGCTCGTAACGCCGAACACCCGGGTTCGATTCCCGACATGGGTACAATGTGTGAAGCCCATTTCTGGTGTCCCCCGCCGTGATATTGCTGAAATATTGCTAAAAGCGGTGTAAAACCATAATCACTCACTCACTAAGAAATAGAAAAAATTCACAAGATTTCAGGGATAGTAAGTCTCAATGATAACTGTGGATTTTTAGGACACAACCCAAAATTCGATGATGTGAAGCGCGGGGAATGTGAAAATATTGGACATATAGGACCTTTATGCAATTTGGGAATACAGAATCAATAAATCGATAGCAGTAAATCAGGAAAGAAGAAGGGTAGTTGGAACCAGGTACTCGCACTCACTTGATCACTGTGATAGTGAAGATTATGTCAGGGAAGCAGGTCGTTCAGATCTTGGAAATAAAGAAAGCGGCGGGATACCCAGTTACAATCATTGTTGGGACGGTCGGGTAGCCTAGTGGTTAAAGCGTTCGCTCGTCACGCCGAAGACCTGGGTTCGATTCCCGACATGGGTACAATGTGTGAAGCCCATTTCGGGTGTCCCCCGCCGTGATATTGCTGAAATATTGCTAAAAAGCGGTGAAAAAACACTCACTCGCTCTAATTAACAAGTGCCAAGAGGGACAGCTCCTTTGGGTTTGTGCTCAGGGACGGTGATACAGTGATACGCAATAGGTGTAAATACGAAATAACATTCGACAACCTATCTAACTGGTGCTGTGATGTTGGTATACAGACTAAGACCATAAAACATACATGCATTATAGCTCAACCATGTCATCCTTACATTATGAACATAACATGAGATGGACATAATAGGCAAGCTTATTGCTTTGTCTCCGTCAGATAGTAAATGAACAACATGGGGTGAAATTGGGTTTAACGTCGCGTCCAGGATTATTGCACTATACAGATTATGGCGACGTGCATGTGTGTGGCTGCTTGTACTAGTCCGGACTGATGCCGATTTATAGTGCTAGCTCACTGAGATACCATGCCGCAGTTTAACATGAATACCCCACTCAGACACAGTATACTGTCTGACCAGTCCTTGTTTTAGCCCCTTAATGCCGAGCGCCAGACAGGATAACAACACGTACCATCTTTTAACGTCGTTTGGTATGACGCGGCCGGGGATCGAACCCCGGACCTTCCGCTCTCCGGGCGGACGCTCTACAATTAGACCACGGAGGCGGGCCATTACTTAGAAGTTGACAATTTATGGACAACACTTGCATGCTTGACAACGGTATAAGGATCTACACCGAAACGACGCATTTGCAGTAAAATTCAATTATTATATATATATAATTAACAAACCATGTCAAATAATTTATGTTGTTAATGTTTCACTGACTATAACAAATAATACATCAACTGCTGACTTGTCTTTGTATTTGTGAATACATATTCGTATTCATTACCCTATACTCGTGTTACGAATCGTATTCGCCTCAATGTGTATTCGTTTCAGCCCTATGACTGGTTCGAAATGAAATGGAAAAAAAAGAAATTGATATCACAACTGGAAATGTTTCTCAAACATTCCTGGTGATTGAGGCTGTATTAAATGGCCTGGCTGCCCCTGTATAGCATTAAACCCCAACCAT
This sequence comes from Haliotis cracherodii, assembly GCF_022045235.1. Taxonomy (NCBI): domain Eukaryota; kingdom Metazoa; phylum Mollusca; class Gastropoda; order Lepetellida; family Haliotidae; genus Haliotis; species Haliotis cracherodii. The sequence goes on from NW_027266267.1 coordinate 21,372,258, forward strand.
GTACTGGCTGTTCTGGTGTAGCATCACACCCGAACCCTGACTGCACTGGTGTAGCATCATACCCTAACAATTGCCTGGCTCCCCTTGTGTAGCATCCCACCTGAACCAAGGCCTGGCTACAGTAGTGTAGCATCCTACCCGGACTGTTGCCTGGCTTTACCAGTGTAGCATCATACCCGAATCCTGGCTGCACTTGCGTAGCTTCGTACCCGAACCACCGGTGTAGCATTATATCCTAACCATGGCCTGGCTGCCCTGGTGAAGCATCGTACCCAAAGCCAGGCCTAGCTGTCCCAGTGCAGCATTATACCCGAACCATGTCCTGTTCTGGTGTAGCTTCATACCAGAATCATGGCTGCACTGGTATGGCATCATACCCGAACCCTGGCTATACTTGTGCAGCTTCGTACCCTAACCATGGCCTGGTTGTCCTTGTGTAGCATCATACCCGAACCATGGTCTGGCTGCTCTGGTGTAGCATCCTACTCGAACAACGGCCTGGCTGCCCTTGTGTTGCTTCAAACCCGAACCTTGGCTGCACCTGTGTAGCTTCATACCCGAACCATGATCTGTCTGCCTGGCGTTGCATCCTACCTGAACCATTGCCTAACTGTTCTTGTGTAGCATTATATCCTAAACATTGCCTGGATGTTCTGGTGAAGAAGCATCCATCGTACCCGATCCATGGCCTAGCTGTCCTTTTGTAGAATCCTACCCGAACCATGGCCTAGCTGTCCTGTTGTAGAATCCTACCCGAACCATGGCCTGGCTGTCCTAGTGTAGCATCTTACCTGAACTATTGCCTGGTTGCCGTGGTTTAGCATCATACCCGAACCCTTGTCTGGATGTTCTTATGTAGCCTCATACCTAAAGTATTGAATGGCTGCCCTTGTGTAGCATCATACCCGAACCATGTCCTGGCTGTCCTGACTTTGAAGACGGTACGTTTTTTCTATTTTCTTTTTTATCCCTGTATTTATCAGCAATATAATTAATTTAGTATTTTGCCTAAAAATATATAAATGCATTGGTTCTGGTATTTGATGTCGTCTAGCTGCTACATGAAACAAAATGGATTGTCCTTACGGTGATTTGGATATGGAATGGATATCTATCAATACTAATAACGCAAGTGAAGAAAATAAATTTTGTTAAACTACGGAGGTGAACGAAACTGATTTACTGAGCGATATTGACTTTCATGTCTTGTCTTCGGAAATGACAGGAATCTAGCACCAAGACAGTTACGAATGAAAATAATGTTGTAGACCAGATCTACCCTGCTCAAATATGGCCGCCGACGGATCAAAGCTACTGCCCCTAATCAATCCTAAACTAAAACGTACCCGATTCACTATCGTATCGGAAAAAACCCTCCAAGATTAGAAACCAAGACACAGCAAATCTAAAATGAAAAACATTAAATTAATAGGCTCTGAAAATGTACAATGGTTAGACACATAAAATTAATCTAGCTTTGAAAAAAATAAGACATAAAAAGGTAAGGAAAGAAACTTAATTTTTTTAAAAACAAAAAACTTGCCTACCTGTTTTCTCGGTCATAGGGGACGAGAAAGTACCCGTAGACAGAATTACTATTCCGGTTTCTGAGTTTCTGTTAAACTTCATTTTCAACAGCATTTTTCTCATGCTCCCGTTCGACTCGAAATGCACCTCTTTACAAACTTATGTGACGTCATATATAAATCCACATTTAATGGTTGACCGCGCCTCGGTGCATCGAGTCATGTTTATATTTTTGTTCACTTTCCTTTTACCTATTTTTAAGATATGATTAAGCCCAAATACCGCTGGTCAATGTGTTCAGAGAATAGAATTATGTTAATGTTGCCATATTTTCAGATTATGTTGTATATATTCATGGAACTATTTTTCGTTGCGTAACTGAATTTGAGTGGGGAAACGTATGTGACCGGCGAATACCGACAAAATATTATTGTTGCATTGTTCTTCCGCGAAACCAGAGAAGTTAAGCAAACATTGTTACGATATTATTCTGCGAGACCAGTAAACTAAACTCCAAAGTTGGAAATCATAAGAATTTGGCAGGGAGTTTGGAGGGGGTGGGCAAAAACACTTTTATTTGCAAAAACAGTTTTATTTGCGCCGAACTGCGTTCGACAGGTGGACCGATTTGGTGGAGGGAGTGTCATGGTGTGGGGAGCCATATCCTACACGGGTAGATCACAGTTAGTGGTTGTCCAGGGCAATCTTACAGCAAAGCGATACATAGACCTAATTCTGCGTCTTCACCTCCTCCCAACTTTGGACCGCAAGAGGGAGCTGTTCCAACATGACAACCCTCGGTCCCACACAGCACGTGCAACAGATAATTTCCTTGTTAATGAGAACGTCAATGTCCTTCCATGGCCGTCCAAATCGCCTGATCTCAACCCGATTGGACATTTGTGGGACGAACTTGATCGACGCGTCCGTCAACGTCACCAACGTCCCCACACACTGGCACAACTCGCCAACGCCTTACAGGAGGAATGGCGAAGAATTCCCCACGAAAAAATCCGACGACTTGCGCAATCTGTGTACTGACCATGACGCCCCCTTGTGGCTACACATGTGCAATGACTGAATTGAATTAATGCTGACAATGACGACAATGCTTTTGTCGATCATTGTGTCTAATTTGATTTGATTGTGTTCACGCATATTCTGTGTATATACTTCTACATCCGCTTAATAAATATCCTTATTTTTTAACTATTTGTTTCTTTTTTTTTAAGTGTGTATAAGAAAATGTTCTTGATGAAACTATATGGATACAGATATTTCTACCACAAAACCTTAATTCTGTGTGTTGAGTACACACCAGAGTATAATAAAAATAATTTCTGGAATGGCCTAGACGACAGTATTGATCATGCGTTCGATATTACATTAATTTAGTGATTGTCGGAGATATCAATGAAAATCTTTTGTCTGCGAGGAAACTTCATGTACATGATTTGTGAGACAGAATGAAATTATGCAATTTGATAAATGAACCTACTCGGATTTCTAAAACAACTTTACTAGATCCGATTATTGTAAGTGAAGTATTGTAAGATGAAGATGTTTCTGTAGATGATTCTGAAGTGATTGATTTTCATAATGAGATTAGTGATCATATGGGCACGTATATATTAGTGAAAACACATTTATCAACCAAATCATAATTTCCTAGAGATATCTGTTGTTGTGGAAGAGGTGAATATGATAGATTAAACAATCTTATTCAATCAATTGATTGGATTGACCTCTTTAACAAATATAAAGATATTGATGAATCTATTGAATGTTTTTACTCAAAATTTAATAATTATATTAAAATGTGTGTACCGTCTAAAAAGGTTAGAATTCGACCGAATGATAAACCGCGGTTCAATTCCGAATTACGGAAGGCAATAAGGAAAAGAAACAGGTCACTAAAGATTTCAAGGAAAACAAATAAAAACAAGTACAGAACATTGTGCAGAGAACAAAAAAATAAAGTAAATAATATGAAATATTATGCAAAGGAAATGTTCTTCTCCAATTTAGACAATTATACTTAGAAAACAAATCTTCTTATTGGAAATTGTTACGATATTTAATGAAAAATACAGGTAAGACTTCATCTATTCCCCGTTTGCGCAGGTATGTTGCAGACGAAAGCCCAACTATACTGAACCGCAAAAGAAACGTCACCCAAGTAACATTGCCTGAAAAGTTGTCATTTAAATATCTGGGTAAATTTTGGCAAAGTTTCTAAAATTTAACATTACATTGTCCGGAAAAATGAAATTTGATGATAAACAAACAAAGCAGTTGACAATAAAACCGATCGCCCAAACGCATCACGGCAACGGCCATGGTAACCTGATGCACGTGAGTCATGTGCAAATTGAAATGCACATGCGTTCCCCCATTTCTTGCCCTATAAAGATACACCCTGATCGGATAACATTCATTCGTTATTGAAATGCTACCACATGCCAATTAAACAATTAAACTACGCTACGCGGATTCACACAGTTTGCACATCAGTTTTTCGATTCATACCTCAATGAACCGAAAAATACACAGTCATTCCTCAAGAAAATATCACTTTCCTCAACTTCGGCAAACTTACTCTTTCACACTGAAGTATATCATAAAATAGGTTAATCAAAAACAGTTGCACATATTAAAGCAGACCAAAATAACGACAATGATAAACATTCCATGTGCAGAAATACATATAGTGGCGTGACATGATTCAGGTGATTGTTTAATTTATGCACAAAAGTTGACACGCCCACGAGGTCTGTAGCCAATCAACGGTCAACAGTCATTCTGTAACGAACCGGAACAAATACGTGCGGGAGAACTCGGCTGTTTCAAATGACATGGCCAGCACCGTTAGATTCAAACACTAATGCCCTTAGAATGGGAAGACATAGTTGGAAAAGACGGGTTATGAATGAAACCCTGAGACATGAAAGTTGAGGAACAAGACGAGTGGAGGAAAACAGGCGAGCGAGCCTGCACTTTTGCTGTTTAATTCCTTCTCGGCCTTCGGTCTCAAAGGGTTGTTTGGACAATGAATATGCGTGAATTTGGTTAAATGCCCTGTCCATAACGATACACGTGAGCAGGAAGGGAATTGCTCGACTGTAATATTGGAAATTCCCCGACATTCCCTAGAAATAAAAGTAGTACGCCTTGGTGGGCGTGGGTAACTTTATCACATTAATTGGGAAATGAAAACAATAACACGTGACTAATTCAGCTAATCAGGTTGCAGGAATCACAATGAACACAGCAAAATTTTAATAATATATACATGAATGTAGCCCTGTCCATACCAATATCATATTGTGATGTACAGGTATATTTCCGTCAGTAAGACAGTGTTTTGTGACATCTATCAAATTGTACATTTTGTATGCTGTACGACATTCGACCTGGAACGTATACCACAGCTGATCTTTCTGGCTGTTTAAATGTGCAAAACACAACTGAAAATCCGTTCCAAATCACCTACAGTAAACTACGGTTATAACGAAAACGCTTATAACGAACTAACGGATATAACGAACAAACATTTTAGTCCCGACTATATGCTGTAGTTATGCTGTATATATGCTTATAACGAATAACGGTTATAACGAACTAAAATTAGTAGTCCCTTTGAGTTCGTTATAACCGTAGTTTACTGTATTTCCATTTGGCAACGAGTTTGTGTGGCGTCAACTATATCGTATGTTGCCATGCACAAGGACACCTGTTCCACCATCTGGATATCAGGGCTATCTTCATGTTTAATTATGTCTAGTTGGGAATTATTATGTTACAATGATTAATGTCATTTATTAAATCATATCAAAGGAAAGTATTATTAGTTTTTGAGTTAAATGTACCTTCTTGTTTTTTAGAAGAATACAACAGATTATGGAATCGGAAGCGCGTTCATCATCCTTTATGGAACATGAACTTTAGGGGCTGTCGGGTAGCCTAGTAGTTAAAGCGTTAGCTCGTCACGCCGAAGACCCGGGTTCGATTGCCGACATGGGTACAATGTGTGAAGCCCATTTCTAGTGTCCCCCGCCGTGATATTGCTGGAATATTGCTAAAAGCGGCGTAAAACCATACCCACTCACTCACTCACATGAACTTTAACATGCAAATTGAATTAAAATAAAACAGTCATAACTCCATTTGAAACGCATCAGTGATCAAACTGTAACATCTGTTCACTTGCCATCCGGCTGCTGGCGTAACTGAAACACAAAAAGTCTTCAAACTAATACTCGTGTTATATGTGTTCAGCGTTCATATCTACAATTAACTTTGATAAATAACTTATTACATTTAAATCTTGATAACAGAGTTACAAGCAAAGGAACTAATGATCTATTCATACTTGGGTTGCGTTGCAAAGTGCCAATCACTTTCAAGCAACGTACAGCGATTCGCCTTACAGTGGTGCGATTGCAAGCGGAACAATCGCTGCCAGGGTCCCTTCGTTCTCAAACCAAAAAGGAAGCTGAGTTTGACAGCGGAACAAGAAATTCTTGACTGGATCAGCGAGGAAATGAGCAAAGACAGCTAACACCCTATCATTCTCATTCTGCCCCATATCTACAAAGTAATCGTAAATTGCATCAGTTCGTCAGCGAGCCTCTTCTATTACGTTCTTCATTATGTCAAGGCAACCAAGCGGAAGTTGCACCGCCATTTTAGAAGAGTGCGCAAGCGCTTCGAACTGTTGCAGACCGCTGGATGAGCGAACGTGCCCCCGAACATTACAACATGAGTGTGTATTTCGTACTCTTTTATTACTCTGACGTCAACAGTAATGTATGTATCACGTCACAATGGCTCTTCCTCTACGTCAACAATGTCTGTACCGAGTCACAATGGTACTTCCTCCACGTCAACAATGGTTGTATCACGTCACAATAGTGCTTTTTCTACGTCAAAATAACGTCTGGCAGTAAACTGTGTCTGAGTTGGGTATACATGTGAACTGCGGCCTGGATTCTTAGTGAGTTAGCACTACAGGAACCCGCACACACGTAGCTGTGTGAGTGCAATAAACTTAAACACCATGTTAAAACCCATTAAATCTCGCCTCTACCACGGCAACAGTGTAATAAAAAAAAATCTCGGGTCGGGGATCGAACCATCAAACTTCCTCTCTCCGGATAGGCGCTATATCCACATGACCACGGAGGCGGTCGGCTTGGTAGAAAATTGCTTTCCTTAGCCGTTGGTGCGGATATTGCGAGTTCGAATCCCGCTGACAACGAGTTTGTCGTCAAATTGTTCTATCAACAATGTCGATGATAGTAAAGAATGTTTGTGCAACCATCCTTCGTGAGTTCAAATGCGATGGTGCTCCTTGGTCTTTCTGCGTCCTACCGGTGCCCTTGAATTTGTCAGTGCTGTCCTAGTTTCATATCTCTGCCACGATGGACCTCCAACCATGTGCACGTTAATTAGATAAAACAGGAATATAATATGTCAATTACCTATGTCATGTTTCAATGTGCCTTTGTCATGTTTCAATGTGCCAATGTCATCTTTCAATGTGCCTATGGCATATTGTTTCAATGTGCCTATGTCATCTTTCAATGTGCCTATGGCATGTTGTTTCAATGTGCCTATGTCATGTTTCAATGTGCCAATGTCATGTTTCAATGTGCCTATGTCATGTTGTTTCAATGTGCCTATGTCATCTTTCAATGTGCCTATGTCATCTTTCAATGTGCCTATGTCATGTTTTAATGAGCCTGTGTTATCTTTCAATGTGCCTATGGCATGTTTCAATGTGCCTATGTCATCTTTCAATGTGTCTTGTCATGTTGTTTCAATGTGCCTATGTCATGTTTCAATATGCCTATATCATGTTTCAATGTGCCTATGGCATGTTGTTTCAATGTGCCTATGTCATGTTTCAATCTGCCAATGTCATCTTTCAATGTGCCTATGTCATCTTTCAATGTGCCTATGTCATGTTTCAATCTGCCAATGTCATCTTTCAATGTGCCTATGTCATCTTTCAATGTGCCTATATCATGTTGTTTCAATGTGCCTATGTCATGTTGTTTCAATCTGCCTATGTCATGTTTCAATCTGCCAATGTCATGTTGTTTCACTGTGCCTTTGTCATGTTTCAATGTGTCCATGTCATCTTTCAATGTGCCTATGTCATGTTGTTTCAATATTCCTATGTCATGTTTCAATGTGCTTACGTCATGTTTCAATGTGCCTATGTCATCTTTCAATGTGCCTTTGTCATGTTTCAATTTGCTTATGTCATCTTTCAATATGCCTATGCCATGTTTCAATGTGCCTTTGTCATGTTTCAATGTGCCTATGTCATGTTTCAATGTGCCTATGGCATGTTTCAATGTGCCTTTGTCATGTTTCAATGTGCCTATGTCATGTTTCAATGTGCCCATGTCATGTTGTTTCAATGTGCCTATATCATGTTTCAATGTGCTTATGTCATGTTGTTTCAATGTGCCTATATCATGTTTCAATGTGCCTATGTAACGTTCCTGTTTCTCTCTGTCGTTTCAATGTGCCTATGTCATGTTTCAATGTGCCTATTTCATTTTTACATGTTCAGCTATTGTAAGATTAGTGCCCTGAGAATTGTAAGATATAGTTTGAAAAAGGTGGGTTAAAAATGAAACCGGAAGACATGAAAGTTGTGGGCGATTGGGGAAAAGCAGTCGAGCGAGTTTAGTTAGGAATTATTATGTTACAATAATTATTAATTCATATCAAAGGAAAGTATTATTAGCATTGGAGTTAAATGAACGTTGTTGCTTTTAGAAGAATACTACAGCTTATGGAATCGGAAGCGTGTTCATCATCCTTTATGGAACATGAACTTTAATATTAGTCCTGTGCTTTTGGAATTAAAATAAAACAGACATAACTCCATTTGAAACGTATCAGTGATGAAACTATAACATTCGATTCGCGACATGGGTACAAATGTGTGACGCCTATTGCTGGTGTCACGCACCGTTATATTGTTGCAATATTGCTAAAAGTGGCATAACCCCATTTCACTCAGAAAAAATGGAAAGTCATTGGCTATGTGCTTTGTCATTTGGCCCTGGTGAGATTAAAAGATTAGTTTGGAACGGTATCAGTACTTGTTATATCTGGACAGTGTAATTTCATGGGAGTTCGAGACAGAATACAATTGCCCCAAATTGGTGCATAAGACTAATGGCATCAATAGAAAACACCTAAATAAGGTACAGAAAAACATATCAATGTCATTTTTCTACTAACGTGGAACTACAACCCTTGTTTAGTGAGCTGTATTAAGAGTAGGAAAACATTCAGGGCATTAGTATATTTTATATATGTTCAGCACCTATGTGATGGCTGATCAGTATTATATTTCTTTATGCTAATGAAGCAAAACAAATAATGTTTTTGAAAAAAAAAAATATTTATTGATAATATGACATTTCATTGGTACATATCACAAATTGAAATTTGATCCAGCAAGAAGATGAACTAGCATAAAGTAACCAGTGGTGTTTGCAAAAACTTACAGAACAGACGCTTCAATGCCATTTTCTAAATAAACAAATTAGTCAAATCTCAGCAGAATTTCATGGAAGAAGAATATCTAAAGTCAATAATGTTTCTGCAGTAAACCACAAAAGTCATTCAGATTTGTATAGTCAGTGTCGGTGTACACAACCTGGACATAGTCACAGTGCTTTGGCTTAAATTCATTCAGACTTGATTAGTGTCGTAATAAATCACCCACAGTCACACTGATGTGGCATTATTCAGTTAGAATCATCACTTTCTGAGGTGAATCTGTTGGTTGTTCTCGGGAGGTATTATTCATCATTCGGCGAGTCCCTTGTCTGACATGTTTGAGCAAAATCTTCTAAAATGTAGCTGGTGTCAGATTGTGAAATCCAGGTACCTGAAACAATTCATAACATCTTTAGAAACATGTTATTCAAAAATTAAGAAACACACATATATTTACAAATGTAAAAAGTTGTTTTCTCGAACGGTGAGGTATTGACAATTTATCTTGCAACTGATATTTAACCAATCTTTGAACATGTAAATAAGCCATTGCAAACAGAAAAGTGTTCAGAAATATAAAAATGTATCCGGTCTTCTATAACAATACCTGAAGAGCCACAAGGTTCACCTGAATTTTGCTCGAATGTTTGCATTACATCAAAATATAAGGAAGGGTAAACAAGACAATAGAAAACTAAGTTACATAGGTTTTTATACATAAAAACAGAACTATTCATAATAATAAAAACTTTCAATCACACAGGTCATGTAAGTGATCTCAAAATACAACATAATAACCGAGTGAGTTTTGTTTGTTTTTCATTGTTTTTATTCATTCCAGAGGGTACATAGTCATCGTATCATAAGAGGCATCAAATTGCTCGTAAATTATAATGAGAGAAATGTACAGGAAGTGATATGACAGTAGGTTCACCTTTCATACTTTGTAAAAAGTGTAAGATATATAGATTAAGGAAGCTAATCCGTCCACGTTACGGTTTTCTCCATTAAACTCCATTTTTTAGTGAAAGAAATAATTGTTCCGTTTCTTTTTGCAAGGAACACTTCGACATGGTAAATATCTTTCAGTATATTTCTGTATGACTTAAAATACGTTTTTACTCCTTTAATATGTGTTACGTAAATGTGTCTTTTTGCCAATATCAATAAGTGATTTAATAAGATGTTGTTTGTATCTCCAAAATAGATATATTGTTTTGTAATGAAAACATGACATAAAATAACGCTTATGAAAGCATTAAATTCGACCCAGAATTCTTTGACACAAGAACATTCTAAATATACATGAGCGATGTTTTCACTGTCTAAATTGCAAAATGAACAAAGGTTGTTGTCAATCAAGTTCATCATTAACAATTCCTTTTTAGTGTATATAATTTTGTGTAAGAATTGGAATTGGAATTCTAATAGTTTTGTATCTATTGTAGATTTTCTATATTGTAAAAATACATATTTCCAATTAATTGGATTGTTAAATTCTTGTTCCCACTTCTCACAAATTTCTGGAAAGTTAGATGATGAAATGGAGTTGTCATAAAAGATCCTAGAACCTTTGCTTGTCTTAAGTAAATCAAGCCATGGGGAAGAAATGTTTAGTTGCATTGTGTGTAGATTATCTAAATCATGCACAAGATCTTTCCATGGCTTAGGGATGTTTAAGAGCAAACGGTTGTAGTCCAATAAAGTACCTTTTATACCATACATTATTTTCAGCTCAGGGAATGGAATAAAACCGTTAGAGTCACATAAATCCTTTACATGGCAAATACCCCCTGTATACCTATTGTATGATAAATAGCGTTCCGTTCGTCCGTCCTTCCGCCCGTCCTTCCGTCCGAGCTTTTGTACGGCCCATAACTTTTTAACCATGCACCCTAGCTTCACCAAACTTTCTACACACATTAAACACAATGAGTACATGTGCCTTTTGCTAGTTTGAAGATTCTGGGTTTTTTAATTTTTGCCATTTCTATGGAAACATTAAGAAAGTTAAACTTTTAGGGTGGGTGTTTTGTACGGCCCATATCTTTTTAACTATGCATCCTAGCTTCATCAAGCTTGCTACACACATTTACCACAATGAGTACTTGTGCCTTTTGCTAGTTTGAAGATTCTGAATTTTTTAAATTTTTGCCGTTTCCATGTAATCATGGTGAAACATAAATTTTGGGTAGAGTTTACAATATTATGTATCCTAGCTTCAGCAAACTTGCTACATTAACCACAATGATTGTTTTTTATCTTTTATAAGATTCTGAAAATTTCTCTTTCGCTGTTTTCATGGAAACATGATGGAATTTGGAAATTTTGGTGACTGGTTCTGTATAGCTAATATATTTTCCAAAATTGTTTCCACACATGTAGATCATCATAAGTATCTGTGCTTTGTGTTAGTTTGAATTTATGAATTCTTTACTATATCTGTTAAGGCTAGATGGAAATTATTAATTTATTGATTTTCTTATATGATATTGTTCCATGTTTTATGTGTTTTTATGACAACAATATTTGGTCCTTTTGATAATTCTTCTTATGTAACTCCTCAATCAAATTTTTATTCAAAGGTGTTCATGGTGATCTACTTTCTCGTACTGAACACTGCTATTATGGGAGATTTGGCGGGGGGGGGGGGTGTCAATTGTCACTGGAACTCAATCTTAGTTTTTCAAACATTGAAGTTAAAATCAGTTAGAAATATGTAATATTTCATTGATTAACAAACTATTTACTATTTGTTGTTGACCAGTGGAGATAACGGGGGTATGTGAGCTTTACTCACTTCTTTCTTGTTTTGTCTTTCTTTCCATTCCTTATGAAATTGAAAAAAAATGCTGTTTAATTCTATTATGAATTATTTTGGGAGATTTGGTAAAGCAGTTATTATATGAACTATAGTTGACAAAGGCAAGGTTTTTATTACGGTTATTTTCCCTATTAATGTCAACATGCGTTTCCGACATTTTGAAAGAATTCTTCTAATTGTTTCCAGTCTTTTTCTAGTGTTGATAACCCAAAGACTTATCAAATCAGCGTTTGGTTTAATTCCAAGTACACCGAAATCTGCGTTGTGCCAGTCCAATGTCAAATCAGGACATAATATGAGTCAACTCCCTGCCATTGAGCCTATCCATACAGCTTTAGTTTTGTCTGTGTTTATTTGTAAGCCAGACATTCTATAGAACTTACTCAGTGTATTTACTGCTTCATTTAGAGACGTTGCTGAGCCATCTAAAGATAGTTCGGTGTCATCGGCATATTGACCTATTACTTGCTCACTTTCTCCAAGAACTATACCTTTTATATTTGTATTTTTTCTTATCATGATGCCTAGTATTTCTGCGACGAAAAGAAACAAGTATGGGGAAATTGGATCTCCTTGTCTACATCCTCTCTCGTTGCTGAAAAATGAAGACAAGTGACCGTTTTGTATGACACAAGAAGTTTGAGATCAGGATATATACCGATGTTTGCATATAAGTTACAAAACCAAATTTATCAAAAACCTTCATAATGAATCGCTTAGAAAATGTGTCAAAGGCTTTTTCGAAATCAATTAATATTAACAGGCCTTTTTCTTTAATCTTTTTGTTTCGAAAATGATGTCATATAGGAGTCTAATGTTTTCGATAATACACCTACCTGGGATAAATCCTGTCTGGTTATCGTTGATAAGGAGATCCAGTGTCTTTTTTATCCTATTTGTTATACAAGTGCTAATAATCTTGTATAAAGCATTTAAAAGAGAAATGGGCCTCCAATTTTTTAAGAAACGTCTATCTTTATTGGGTTTTGGAATGCACGTAATAACTCCTCTATTCATTGTCAAAGTCAAAGAGTTGTTTTTGAAAGTGTCCTTGATATAGTGATAAATCCAAATGTTGATATCTTTCCAAAAATATTTGAAAAATTTGATAGGAAAACCATCAAGTCCCGGGCTCTTATTATTTTTCATTGTCTTAATAGCAGCAACTATCTCGTTAATTTTTATTTCTTCATCTAGTTCTTCTGAAAGATTGTTATTTAAAGTTGGAGTGGTTATGTCTTTTAAACAATCGAAACCTTCAGCATCAATATCGTCTGTCGACTTGTATAATTTTTCGTAAAAGTTTTTCTGTTCGGTTATTATTAGAGAAATTCAATTTCCGAAGACAGTTTGATCGAAAGTGATAATAAGAAACGAGTTGTTCTTAAAAAAAAATTGCAACGCATTTCATTTCTATTGTCCAAGGAATGGGATTACGGGTTAATGGCGCTCTCGAAAGTCGTATATGTGACTTAAGGTAGAGACATATATCTAATCCATCTGTATAACTTTTTAATTTATCGATAAAAAATGAAAATTGGAATGGAATACGTATTTCAGACATTGTGAAATATGAAAGATTTAATAAATGAATGATATTACAGGTAGATCTAGGTCCATAAAAATATATACTATTCTGACGTGACTGCGGCTTGGCCGGAAAACCGGCCTACGGTGTCTGGGGACTCGATGCTTCTTGGCCGGAAAACCGGCCTACGGCGTTGAAAGAGATAAACACATATTGATGATTTGAAGTTTTATTTTGAAATTATTTGGGGAAGTGAAAATTGGCCTTAAACTTCTTCGATGGAAAGTGAAGGGTTTTTTTTAAATTTCCACCCCTGCTGGACTTAACATTTGAAAAGGAAGTAACTAAAATAGAATCCAAACTTAACTTTCACTTATTGTGGAATCTACATTAACATTTGCCATGTGTAGTGCTGCGTTACGTATTTACTTTCGAATGGGCAAAAGTAATATTTTAAGGAAGATCAATCCAAAATAAGTGTCCGAATTTAATCCCATGGGCCTACATACGGAAATAGTTTCCGTTTTTAAGCCCACGAGCGCAATTCCGCGTTGGCCTAAATACAGGCCGTCCCGGTACCAGTTGTCCTACATCACGACCACTTCCGTCAATTTTGTTTTGACGTCAAAAACCCTGACACATTTCATCAGCATTTTGTACCAGTAAATATAACTCACGGAAATTTCTCAATGAATGTATTCTCCGACATATATGTCAAATGTCTTTCCAATTATATGACTTAATGGATTTTTAGATTTCAATCAAGGGCGCTCACTTGAATTTACTGGCCACGTTCGGGTGCTTCCATATTACCATTAATGTGGAAAAGTAGCAAACTGACAATACCAGCACTTTTACCGATGACTCAGCAGTGCACCGGCCTTTTTGATTTGTTGACCTTAGATACTGCTGGAAAGATAGTCAATTCGAGTTGAATGTAAAACAGTTTGGTTACACTATAAATATGAATAAATGAATAAATACATTTTTGATACAATGTGTATATGTATACGTTTTTGAAACCACGACGTCATCCAACAGCGGCACTGAGCGGTATTCAAAGCCAGCTTACGGCCAGGCACCATCAGGGTTAAACCCACCTCACTCACTCACTCACTTATTAGTAAGCCCATTAGGCCCCAAGAACTCTTGCGAGGACTGTGCTGGATCCGTTGGTCAGGCTTGGTTGAGTGTTTTATTGATGAAGATCCCATTACGACCCTTGGACATTTCAAAATCATAACAAGACGATAATGGCATGCACTTTTAAAGAAATACCTTTATGAGAAAACCCTTAAAGAATAACAATTAACTCTTTTGACCCACTGTGGAGACCATGAGATATTAAACAATGATTTACTTATTATTGCTGGGTGGGTACATTTTAACCAACACATTCATTCTTCATTTTGAAGGTTGTCAGAGGATCTTCTTTGTTTTCATTTATTCCTCTTTGTACAATTTCATGTGTATGTTTAGAGAGTACCTTTTTTACTAAAGTCACCAGAACTAGGAAGGTGATAGAAAACAAGATGCTCTCAGCAAACAGAACATAACTGTACCACATAGGTGAATACAGATCCATGGTGATGCCAATAATCTGAGGGTTTGCAAGTCCGCCGAGACCTAGGGCAACATAGATGACACCCATCAGCTTCCCTGACAGTTGGACAAGCTCCTTTTCTGTCCAGGTGAGACTTGCGGGGAATACCACTGAGATTGCCAGTCCTATACCAACAATGCTGATCCAGATACCAGTACCAAATCCATAGGTGGCTGACAGGAGGAGACCGAGCTGAGAGGCGCAGAGGACGACGGAGCAGATGGTGAAAAACTGGGCATGTGTGACGAAACTGATGAGGACGATGCCAACCCCCCTCCCAGCTGTGTAGGATGCCCAGAAAGCGGAGGACAGGCGTCCACCATATTTCTTGGTCCAATTCATCTGCTTCACGACAAACAAAGCCAGGAAAGATGGGGAGGTGTCTTCCACCTCATCCAGGAAGAAGTAGAAGAGGGCAAAGAGTGCCAGTGTGATAATGAGAAGACGTCGAGGGAGAGTTCTCTTCTTCCTCACTGGACCTTCTTCTTCATCATGGTCCTTGGCGTCCTTCTGTGCGTCCTTCCGTCGAATGTTACTTGTACCCTGGTTCCTTTCATGGAAGTATTTGATGAGGAATGCAAAGGAAACTATTCCTGAGGGAATTGCAACAATTAAAAAGCCATAATGGATGTTACTCTCTGGTCTCGGGGCTGGAGTACTGGTCATGTTCATGCCTGAAGTAATGGTTGTTGTGAAGGTATAGTTGGCTGTGATCATTGTTGTTTGTTCAGGTTCCTGGGAGAGGAACGGCTCAAGCACGAAAGGGGCGATGGTTGCCCCAAGAGAGAAGGAGAAATGCAGGGCCTGCATGAAGGGTTTGCCCTCGTCCCCCCACTCCTCCACGATCTCCACATTCATACCTAAAAGAGAAGAAGGCCAAGAGAAGCTTTTATTCATTAACATTTCACCTCATTGGACGCATGAGCGACACATATAGAATACATGTTTGTCATGTTTGCACTGATGATGATCATTATGGAAGATGAAGATAAACACGTGTCCAGGGAGGGATAAGATGAAGATCGAAAATTTGTTTGTTTCTTTGTATAATTGTTCGTTCGTTTGTTTGTTTGTTTATTTAACGCCGCACTCAGCAATATTCCCGTTAAATGACGACGGTCTGTAAATAATCGAATCTGGACCAGACAAGCCAGTGATTGACATCATGAGCATCGATCCACTCAATTGGGATACGATTACATGCATCAACCAAGTCAGCGAGCCTAACCACCCGACCACGTTAGTCGCCTCTTACGACAAGCATAGTCGTCTTTTACGGCAAGCATGGGTTGCTGAGGACCTATTCTACCCCGGATCTTCACGGGTAGATAGAAAATAGAAACTGGGAAAGGATATATGAAAAAAATGAAAAAATGAATGATTTGAGTTAAGCAAAGATGTTTAAAGGGTGTACGTGTTTTGGTAGCATGAATGATGTATATTCTCGTAGTGATACATATAGAATACTAAACGAGCTCCGGTGTAAAACCAATTTTATGAAACGAGTGAATAGTTCTGGTATCTGGCGAGCAAAAGCGAGTCAGCTACCACAACTATTCACGAGTTTCATATAATTTGTTTTACACGGGAGCAAGTTTAGTATTTTATTTATTTCTTGTCATTTATGTTTTTAGAATTATACTGTTGAGTGTAAATAGGCTGACATCTACACGGTCCATGGTATAAGCCAATTGAGTTTAACAGAATAATACTTCAACCACGTCAAAAGTTGAAACGTATGAATTTAATATCATACAATGGTCCACCTTTAGAATTCAGGCGTCCGTCCCACAAAATTATCGTAGCGCTAAGGCTATCGCAACTCACATACTTTAACTTAGACTAAGGACTGTCGTTGCGCTACTTTACGATCGCCTGGTGGAAAGGGGCCTTGCACCTCAAAGTTTACAATCACGTCACATTACCCGATAACGTAATTTATGGAGTTTGGTTGCAAGAGCCATCGGCGAAACAATGCCTTGTGACGTCAGCCTAGCAACAAGGTTGTTGGGGTCATCGAGTGTGCATAAGCTCCTCTCAGTGTAATACAGCTGTATGTTTATTAAACGGGTGATCTCTTCACGGGCAAGTGATAAAGAGATGTAATTGGATACAGGAATTAGATACAATAGAAGAAAACGTGTCAGTGGAACATTTCCATACATGATCTTATATAACTCGCCAGTTTTAATAGAATTGGCTTATAAGTAATGGACTTCAAATAAAAGAATTTTACGGCAGAAGAACACATACAGTAGTATTGAGGCAAAAAACTTGTTTCTAATTTCTGAGAGTTTTGGACATTCTAATAAAAATTGCATTTCATCAGATATCAAATATTTACACAATGTACATTTTATTTCCTCTCTTACAATATTATACCATCTTCCTGTTTCAATGGGTAATCTATGATTTGCTGTTCTAAAACGAGAAAGAGTGAGTGAGTGAGTTTGGTTTTACGCCGCTTTTAGCAATATTCCAGCAATATCACGGCAGGGGACACCAGAAATGGGCTTCACACATTGTACCCATGTCGGGAATCGAACCCGGGTCTTCGGCGTGACGAGCGAACGCTTTAACTACTAGGCTACCCGACCGCGACTAAAACGAGCAAGAGAGATGCGTAAGGTGATTTGTAGTTCTAGTAAATAAGGTAGCAGAGAGTTCATGACAAACAATCGATAAGAACTGTGTGTGTGTGTGTGGTGGGGGGGGGGGGGGGAGTTTGTTCAACAGTTTCCACTGGTAGCAGCTGGGTGATGAACCATGAAATATGTTGAACAAACAAACAAGGGGAAGTGAATGAAAAACAAATAAGTGCCTTAGTTTAGATGATTGTCCCTGATCTGGAAGACTCTGTAATCATCTTGTGTGCGAGGAATACCATTGACCAGTGCACAGTGCACAGCGCACGGGGTCACACTGCAAGTGTACAATGGGTGATATGACTGTATCAAATATTAGACACGTTGGGAGAGAAATAATATTTTTTCGAAAAATATTATTATTAGTTCGAAAAATATACTAAATAGAGCTTTCAAGTTCGGATATCATTTTGTGGTATTAAATCTCGAAGTACTGTTTATATGAAGCCAGTTTATAGGTTTGGAAAAGTAAATTATTAGGACTGGGCGCTGCTTATCGCCTCTGCAGAATGCAGACAGTATAAGGGGAGTGTTGTTTTTTCGTCCTGCAAAGGGGGAGGGTTATGATCCTATTGGGAGTGATTTGATTCAAGAAAGAAATCACTCAAGACTGGTTTGATCCTGGGAGTAGCCTGATCCTGCAACACCAGGATGATGCCATAGCTGAGGCATAGTGTCTTACCTGACCTGGCAGCACCTCTAACCAGCTGAGATGTGCTGTAGTAGAGACATAGTGCCTTACCTGACCTAGCAGCACCTGTAACCAGCTGAGATGTGCCGTAGTCGAGGCATAGCATCTTACCTGGCCTAGAAGCACCTGTAACGAGCTGGGATGTGCTGTAGTAGAGGCATAGTGTCTTACCTGACCTGGCAGCACCTGTAACGAGCTGAGATGTGCTGTTGTAGAGGCATAGTGTCTTACCTGACCTGGCAGCACCTGCAACCAGCTCGTGTATCAGGAACATCATCACCATTGACCAGTACACAGAACACCAGGGAATGATTGCACACGTCACAGCATACAGGAAGGATGACACAAACAACACTATGTGACGGTTGAATCTGTCATAGAGAGCACCACCGAACAAACTTCCCACTACAGCCCCAACGGCTGCAGCTGTGAAGAAGGCAGCACCCTGGCTTGTGCCTACTCCAGTGATCTGCTGAAGGTCGAGAAAGGCTGGCCCCTTCAGTCCCACTATCCATCCCTGTTGGGTACAAAACGTATATATAAGGAAATGGTGGTCAATTTATCTACAAGGTCCAGGTAGATGGAATACATCACATTTGTATTGGTAAATGCTGGTCAATTTATCTATAAGGTCCTGTTAGATGGAATACATCACATTTGTATTGGAAATTGTTGGTCCTGACAATTATCTATCAGGTCCAGGGAGGTGGAATACACCACATTTTGGGGGGGAAATGTTGGTCAATTTATCTTTAAGGCTCAGGTAGATGGAATACATCACATTTGTATTGGAAAATGCTGGTCCTGCCAATTTATCTTTAAGGTCCAGGTAGATGGAATACATCATATTTGTATTGGGAAATGCTGGTCAATTTATCTATAAGGTCCTGTTTAATGGAATACATCACATTTGTTTTTGGAAATGTTGGGCCCATAAGGCCAAAGGCCAATAAACATAACTGCATATCAAACTTACAGTGCAAAGATCTTCTGCACGATTCTCAATGCCCAGCCACTAGATCTACTGTGAGTATCAGGTGTAGTTACAAGCTTGAGCAATGCTACAAACTTATATCTGTACTTCAACTGGGATGTGAAGACGTGATCAAGGAGAAGTTTGTTTGATTTGCTTGTTTGTTGTATAAAGCCGAATTTAGCAATGCTCTTTTTACGGCGGATTGGACCTGGCAAACCAGTGATGGTTATTATGAACAACAATTCACCCAATCTGAGTTGCCACCAAGTCACCGAGTCACCGCCAGATCCATAAAGTTGCCCTTAACGACAAACCTACTTTGTTGGGGCCTAACTCTTTTGGTGTGAAGAAGTGAGTGAGTGAGTGAGTTGGGTTTAACGCCGCTTTTAACAGTATTCCAGTTACATCACGGCGTATCAGCTTAATGTGCGAGGAAAGCCCGAAGTGATGCAGGACTCAGACGTTTACCACTTCGGTGAAACCCACGAGCACGGGCTGACAAACCTAGAAACATAATCGGGGCGAACCGGGATTCGAACCCACAATCATAGGTTTCTGGCGTGCCCAAGGGACGCAACTCTGCACAGCGAATCGCGGCGCCTTAGACGACTGGGCCACCCGTGCCCCCTGGGGGTGAGGAAAGTCGTATCCTATGATGATATTTAATGGTGGCTGGTAAATGGTTTATGTCAACGAGTGGGTGGTAATTTGAAATATCAATCCTCCAAACTCCACAAGATGTTATATAAAGCGTATTTGACAACTAAAAAACATCTAGCATTGGATAGTGACTCACAGTGCTACTAAGCTGGAATTGTACAATGGACTCTTTAAGTGGAGATTTCCTATTATTATGGAAACGGTTTTGTTTCTCAGGTGATCCTGACCTAAAGCAATAACAGGTGGCTTTGAACATTAACTAGTGGACAACCCCTTTCTCTTGTCAGAGTTAGGGGATTCATGTCACTGCCAGTTATGTAATGAGATCTTTATCACCTCACTCGATACATTTCTAAGACTACTTACCGAGGAGAAAGACACGAGGTACAGCCCCAGCATGTATAATGCCTTTCTTCTCAACACAGTGCTTTGAAACTTCACAATAATGCGCCGCAAAAGGGGCGTCTTCACTGGAGTTACATCCGGGTCTTGGCGTGAATGACTAACGTCCATCAGTCTGTATAAACAAATTCAGTTTGTTCGTATATGGCTTAGTTTCATAAAACTAGTTTCAATATTTTTCATGCCAAATGTTCATATGGCTGAGAACTTGCGCTATTCCTTTCTGAATGTTAAGGACTGAAAAAGCGCTCTCTTTGCAAAGTAAAGTTGTGGTATGGCAAACTGACTGACTCTGTTCTTCATGAAATATCTTATAAATATATATCAAACCACACGACTACAATCGATTTATCCCTTTCACTCATTCATATGTACTTGCTGTTGATCAGTAATGTCAAATGAGGTGAAATTTGGTTTAACGTCGCTTTCAAGATCACTGCACTTATATAGAGACGTGTGTGTGGTGCGTGCGTGCGTGCGTGCGTGCATGCGTGTGTTTGTGTGGGGTGTGTGTGTGGCGGGGCTGTGTGTATGTCTGTCTGTCTGTCTGTCTGTCTGTCTGTCTGCTTGTACTATTCCGGACTAAACTGTATGACAAGAGGGATGACTTCCAAACGTCAACTGAGCCTGTATGTCCAGCAATATTCCTGCAGTTACATCCCATTGTGTCTGCATTTCAAAACAACTTTTGAAGTGCGATTGAGCATGGCCTCTTTGTTGAGGAGATCTACAGGGTGGGAGGTTTCACGAGTCACCACAACCACAATTAATCGTATAGATCATTCCTTGGCTTGAGTGTATGTGTGTGTGTATTGGGGGTGGGGGGGGTGGGGGATTTTTGGGGGGAGGGTTTACTGGGTTCTGCTTGGAGGGTGGTCCTGAGGAATACCTGCTGATTTCATGTGAAGTCTTTCCCATGTAGGGTAGGGTGATTCTGATTGGGGCGGTTTCTGGCCTGGTCGGTTTGGATTTGAGTGTGGTGGAGTTGGTCCTCTTGATGAGCTTGGTAGGATACGGTTGAGGTTGGTGAAGATATGCTGCAGATATGATTAAGTTCATGATCAAGGTCAAGCCTCGTATCCAATCAGCTTGTTCAACTATTTTTTTAGTGTCCAATCAGCTTGTTCAACTATTTTTTAGGTGTCTAATCAGCTTGTTCAACTGTTTTTTTAGTGTCCAATCAGCTGGTTCAACTGTTTTTTTAGTGTCCAATCAGCTGGTTCAACTATTTTTTTAGTGTCCAATCAGCTGGTTCAACTATCTTTTTAGTGTCCAATCAGCTGGTTCAAATATTTTTTTAGTGTCCAATCAGCTGGTTCAAATATTTTTTTAGTGTCCAATCAGCTGGTTCAAATATTTTTTTAGTGTCCAATCAGCTGGTTCAAATATTTTTTTAGTGTCCAATCAGCTGGTTCAAATATTTTTTTAGTGTCCAATCAGCTGGTTCAAATATTTTTTTAGTGTCCAATCAGCTGGTTCAAGTATTTTTTTAGTGTCCAATCAGCTTGTTTAACTTTTTAATCCATGCTGTATCACTGACTTCATCACCTGTGTGCTGTTTGTTATTCTTACTCTACTTTCGGCTTCATCCAATTACCTGTGAACGACACCTGTGTACGAATGTGTTCTACATCACATACATTATTAATGGCACCCTGCATAAGACTTATTTTATAGTTGTGTATCGTATTGATAGGATTGTATAAGATGGTTATGCGATAAATCGCAAAGAACAATGAAGAACGAAGTGTGGTTTATTTCACGATTAAACACCGTTCTATCATGACGTCATTTGTTTAGAACATGGGCTCGCAATTTGATAACGTCGTATATTGGACGATGGTGTCTAGTGTGTTGTTCTCCATAGATGCAACTGGGTAACGCAGATAAACGCGATGGCCGAACGATAACATCCAAAGGTGGCAGAGATATGACAATCACCATTGGGTTTTGTTTGTTGTTTAACGTCGCACTCAGCAATATGCCAGCTATTTGACGGCGGTCTGAAATTAATCGAGTCTGGACCAGACAATCCAGTGATTGATATCATGAGCATCGATCTACACAATAGGAATACCATAACATGCATCATCCAAGTGAGCGAGCCTTACCACCCGATCCCCTTATTCGCCTCATGAGGAAAGGTACAGGTAATCGACTTGAGCATTGTGAGAATATGAGTGAAATTCCCACCTGTGCATAAAATGGACTTGACCGACATTGCCGAGGTCGGATTCTATTTAAATAGGGGTAAATATTTTAGAAGCTTGTACATTTCATCATCGTCCTTAAAGAGGCTGAACATACTGTTGATATCACATAAGAAATAAACGACTAGTGGTCGTGCAATAAAACACTGTACTATTCTCCCTGCAGCATTTTATTGTACGATAAACAACTCCCTGTGGCAATTACTTGTTTTCAAATAGTCTTAAATATTCCATGAACGTATTAGTATTCACTGCAGCAGCTGCACAGCCAGATTCGTCAACCGAGCATACGTTGTTACAAACGTGACAACAATTTGTACTCTTAACTCACACACAAATATTTTCAAACCAATCTATTCTTGTTTTTCTCATCACAAAAATTTGAGATTGGAAAGATTGAGATCGCCGTTCATATCTACAATAAACATCTGATGGACTGATAAAGTCTTCTTTTTTTAGAGGCGGGGCGGGGCCGGGCCGCGATGGGATTGTTGTGTCAGACCGAATACTTTTGAGTATATTTCGCCTAGGCAGCTTAGGTAGAAGGGACACACTGGCAACATTTACCAATTCAGTAGTACCTGATCTACCAGATTTCTTCTGTCCTTGCTCATCCTGATGTGTGCACAGTACATTCACTTAGTCCAGCATGTCAGCTATCAGGAATAAGAAGAACAAGAAAACACCCACATACTCAGAGGCTCGTGGTAGCACTCAATGAATATTTAAATAAATATTAATGACATATTTGTGTGTGTGGTGTGGGTGGGTGGTGTGTAGGTGTGTGTTTGGTGTGTGGTGTGTGTGTGTGTGTGTGTGTGTGTGTGTGTGTGTGTGTGTGTGTGTGTGTGTGTGTGTGTGTGTGTGTGTGTGTGTGTGTGTGTGTGTGTGTGTGTGTGTGTGTGTGTGTGTGTGGTGGGTGGTGTGTGTGTGTGGTGGGTGGTGTGTGTGGGGGGGGAGGCGGGGGTCTGGTGGGGGGGTGTATGCGTGCGCGTTTGTGGTGTGTGTGTGTGTTTGGATCTTGGACATGTGCTGTATTTTGAGTTTTTTGAGGAATAAATAGAACCATTCAATAGCGGCGCTTCTGCGTGCATTTAAACGGACTACTTGACCTCAAAGGCTCCAGGAAGACTGATGACTGTTAAACATCGAGTTTAAGAATGACATTATATGATATAGAGATTCTCAGCCTCGTGTTCTGTATTGTATATAACTGTAGGTAAAATATGTAGTGAATCTTTTGTATTCATGAAATATGACATTCAAATATGAAATATGACAAAGACAAAAGACAATATTCTCTTCCTATGTGATATTTACGATACGGTAACACACCTGGCTACAACTCTCTTTTTCTAGTGGTACACCTACCTGTGGGACACAGCTAAGGCGCGCGAATCCATCATGTATGGCGAGACTGTCCGTGAGTTCACCTGTAAAATACAAGGTTTCACCACAAGTCACGTGCAGCAGAAAATCGTAGCAAAGCCTGTTGGGTTTGCATCGTGCAGGGAGTGTGTAATCAATACTTCAGTATTATATGACAATTCATACCAGCGGAACCACAGTTCATCATATTAATATAATATTACCGTATATTGGTCTTTGTGAAAATAATAGCAGCTATTGTATTAATGCAACGGACTTGAATAATTCAGTGTCATAGTACATTAACTACTGAATAAAACCATTTTGTACGCCTACTTAAACTGATAAAATTGATGTGTTGTAATGTCCGTTAGTGATACATTAAAATAGTCATTAGGTCACATTTTATCGTGTTCAATCACATATCTGTCATTCATGTGTGCGTGTATATATATCTTACTATCTTAACTCTTATGTCAGATACACAAAGTACAACCCTTGTCTCTTTTGAACAGTGTGCACCTCTTCTGTCAGATATACAAAGTACAACCCTTGTGTCTGTTGAACATTGTGCATCTCTTCTGCCAGATATACAATGTACATCCCTTGTGTCTAACGAACATTGTGCATCTCTTCTGTCAGATATACAAAGTACATCCCTTGTGTCTAACGAACATTGTGCATCTCTTCTGTCAGATATACAAAGCACATCCCTTGTGTCTAACGAACATTGTGCATCTCTTCTGTCAGATATACAAAGTACATCCCTTGTGTCTGTTGAACATAGTGCATCTCTTCTGTCAGATATACAATGTACATCCCTTGTGTCTAACGAACATTGTGCATCTCTTCTGTCAGATATACAAAGTACATCCCTTGTGTCTAACGACCATTGTGCATCTCTTCTGTCAGATATACAAAGTACGACCTTTGTGTCTAACGACCATTGTGCATCTCTTCTGTCAGATATACAAAGTACATCCCTTGTGTCTAACGACCATTGTGCATCTCTTCTGTCAGATATACAAAGTACATCCCTTGTGTCTGTCGAACATTGTGCATCTCTTTTGCCAGATATACAAAGTACGACCCTTGTGTCTGTTGAACATTGTACATCATACACTAAGTACATCCCGTGTGTCAGATATACAAAGTACATCCCTTGTGTCTGATACACAGCGTCCATCCCTTGTGTCTGATATACAACGTCAATCCCTTGTGTCTGATACACAAAGTACATCCTTACTTCTGATGCACAACGTCAATCCCTTGTGTCTGATACACAAAGTACATCCCGTGTGCCTGATACACAAAGTACATCCCGTGTGTCTGACACACAAAGTACATCCCTTGTGTCTGATACACAAAGTACATCCCTTGTGTCTGATACACAAAGTACATCCCGTGTGTTTGATACACAAAGTACATCCCTTGTATTTGATAAGCAAAGTCCACCCCTTGCGTCTCACATACAAGCACATTCCTAGTGTTTGTGCACATTAAAACACCCTTTATCCTGAAAAGGGATTCTGTGCGTTCTGATGTTATGTTATGTAGTTATCTACTACATTTTTACGCAGACAATGAGAGTCGGACACACACAAACACACACGCACATACATGATTTTGACAAAACTATACTTAATATATACATAAAATATTACAATGATAGCTGATTTAATATATGTTATAGATAATCATTGTAATGCATTTCATATTGTTATCAACCTTAACTATGTGGCCACACTAATTATTATGTCTCTCCATATGTGTAGTTTACACAAGTGCACATATCAACTGTGGTAACGCCACAGCGATGGGGGCAGTGGGGTAGCCTAGTGGTTAAAGCGTTCGCTCGTCACGACGAAGACCCGGATTCGATTCCCAACATGGATACACTGTGTCAAGCCCATTTCGGGTGTTCCCCGCGTGATATGGCTCGAAAATTGGTAAAATCGGAGCAACATCACACCCACCCACTCACCCACTCACCCATTCACCCATTCACCATCTCACCCACTCACCCACGCACCCACTCACCTACCCACTCACTCACTCACTCACTCACTCACTCAAATGACACAAACCCATTGAGGCAATGCAAAAATGGTATACATACATTTATATTACAAAATGACTTACTTGATATATTAGCACACTGTGATGACGTTTATATGATGATTGGGGGAGACTTGCATGCCAGACCTAGCACTGAATCTGATTTTATCCTTGAATATCTCGAGGGACATGATAACAGTGTATGGGGATTTTTGTAAGTCAATTTCAGTTTTAAAAGATTTTCAGTTGATATTATCTTTGTAAGGATAAGAAATTTATGGATGAACAACTTCTTTATTACAATTAAGAGCGACGTTTCGGTGTAGGTTCTAACACCGTTATCAAGCGGTGGAAGGTGCGGGTCAGACGCCGGTGTGTGAGATTTTACTTTTATAGGAAACCGGGGTACGAGTGTGGTGGATTATGTTATTACCTCGTCCGAGTTGTTTGTGCCATGGCTTTGACATACCGTCTCGAGCCGAGCCATCACACCTTCCTGTCACGACTAGTTTACGTACAATTCTAGTAAGTGACCCTACGCCACGCAATGCTTCCTTAAAAATTTTGTGGTTCGAAGAGAAGGCTGAACAGTTTAGAACCAACCGTATTTCTGGGACTGCGCTTGATTTACTGTAGCATTTGTTAACGTTGAAGAAAGTATTGGGTATATTACTGAAGCTGTTATTATCGCTGCATCTGATATGAAGAAAATTTATAAGGCTACAAATATGATCAACAATGGTTTGATAGGGAATGCCAGCTACTTAAAAAAGGAACGATGTAGACGTTTAAATACATTTTGGTCATCGCTAAAAGCCATTAAACCAAATAGATATTGCAAAAATGACATTGCTATTCAAGACTGGTTTGAGCATTTCCAGGACTTGTTTTCAGTTCCAACAATTTATTTGACATGGCATTCAACGAAGATAAAGGTGACAGTGGAACAGCTGATATTCCTGAATGTCCATTATCTAGAGAGGAAGTTATTGACAGCATCTCCTACCTTAAAGATAATAAGGCATATTGAAATGATAATGTGATAGCAGAGTTTTTTAAACATTCCTCAGATATTTCAATACCATATTTGGAACTTATTTTTAATATCCTTTTAGAGAGATCATATTTTCCAGAGAATGGGACAGTTGGCATTATTGTCCCTCTTCACAAACAGGGCGCAACCATCGATGTTAATAATTATAGAGGCATAACTCTCCTAAGTACATTCAGTAAAATATTTACTTTAATTATTAATAAGAGACTTGTTTTCTGGGTGGATTCTTATAATAAAATAAGTGAGTCACGAGCAGGTTTTAGAGAGGGATACTCCACCACTGACAATGTTTTTAACCTATGTTCTATAAGACAGAGATATCTATCAGTGAAACGAGGGAAGCTATATCTTGTATTCGTAGATTTTGCCTCTGTGAAAAGGATTACCTAAAACATGGGCTAAGTAGCAAAATTGAAAAGTTATTGTGATCTCTATATAAAAATGTAAAGGTGTGTGTCCGGAATAATGGTGCTATATCGGATATTTTTTTAATTAGCATGGGTGTCCGACAAGGGTGTATATAAAGTCCTTCATATTTTTCATAAATGAAATAGCATATCAAATCCAAAGTAATTGCATTGAAGGAATACAACTACATCCCGAAACTATTAAATTATTTCTGCCTCTTTTCGCAGACGATATATTCATGTTCTCGAGCACAATATCTGGCTTGCAAAGGCAAATACATGTCTTAGAGAGTTATTGTGGCGGGTCAAAATTTACTTTAAATGTGGATAAAACCAAAATTGTACCTTTTAAAAATGGTGGTAACGTATCCAGAAAAGAAAAACGGATTTACAGAGGGAAGCCTGTAGAAGTTGTTCCATTTTATAAATACTTAGGCGTGTGTTTTACAAGTAGATTAACTTTGTCAAGGAATGCACATAGCATTTCTTTGCAAGCCAAGAACATTTTTGTAGGTTTATCAAAAAGTTTTAGAGTTCTGGACAATATCACATATGATATTTACTTTAAAATAATTGATACAAAATAAGCCCGATTCTAGCGTATGGATCAGAAATTTAGGGCTTAGAACATTTGGATGTTATTGAAAAAAAATACATTTATATGCATGTAAAAAGTTCTTGGATGTAAATTCTAGCACAGAAAACGCAAGGGTATGTGTTGAATGCGGAAGGTGTCCCAATTATATCAATAGTTATTTTAAAGTTATTAAATACTGGGTCAAGTTATTAAATATACTATCTTCAAGATTCCCCAGAAAATGTTATAATATGATGCTTCTCTACGACAACCATGGGAAACAAATTTGGGCATCCAAAGTTAAAAACATGTTATACGAATGTGGATAATGGTTATATTTGGTTACAGCAACATGTAGATATGCCACAGCATTTCTTCACCCGTTTGATACAGACCTTAAAAAATATGTACAGCCAAAAATGGCATGGTTCTTTGTCCAGTTCTAGAAAAGCAAATTACTACACTATATTTAAGACTACTGTTATAACAGAACAGACAGACAGACAGATGTATGTCGTATGTGTGGCCATGAGGCCAATAGTACAATGACATTTTGTTGTAAAGAACATTCGTCGTGAAGCACCACTTGTATACTGATTAGATTATAGCTAAATATGGTGTACACAGTTTAATTATATTCAATGTATTATCCTTCTTTCAAATATCTTATAAACACAAACTGCAAGTCTGAGAAGAATATGGCTTTTTTTGCTGCTCATTAACTGTACAAATTTTCTTTGTGTTGGAAACGTATAATAACAGTTAGGCAGGTATTTGATTCTTATATCGTCATATCCTGGACATATCAATAAAACATGGTATTCATCTTCTTGGTAATATTTGCAAAACGGACACATCGATGGTAAAACATCATTATCTTTGGAGTGTCTGTATAATTGTATATTGAGGGTATGTATACCACACCTGAACTTCGTTAAACATATGCGTAAAGATAAAGATCGAATTGTTGTTAAATACATTTCTGGTATTATTTCCATCTTAAACACTGAATAGGTATGCAGCGATTTTGACCAGCCTTGACAATACATATCTTTACATCGTTTTTTAAACATTATTTTATTTCCAACATCCTGGTATATACACGCGTATGCAAATCCATCCGAAAAAAAGAATTTCTCTAACAGCTGAAGCCCAGTTTATATCCCCATAGTCATCAAGGCGCTTAAGCATGTAATAGCATCGTCTAGAGTATCGTGTATCTGGTTGTCAGTATGAGATAACCCTACATTGATAGTGTATATATCGAATGCCTTCCGCATTCTGCTAAAAGTTCCGAGCCGTACGTCAGTATTGGCTGTATTTTACCATCCTAAACAGCGTTTCAACAGGTATATTTCCATATTTACTAATAAACTGCTTCGCTGAATTCATTGCTTAATCTGCTTGCCTTGAAAGTACTTCACATGCTTTTGTAAATAGATTTCGACATGAAATTGTTAAGCCAAGATATTTGTAGTACGATACTACTTCTAGTCTTTCATGGACCGAAGAACCATTTCTCATGTTTAAATATCTTTCCCCCTTTCTTGAAAACAACAACTTTGGTTGTGTTAGTATTTACAGATACTCCCCGCTTAGCACAATATTTATAAAGAACATCTATCTATTTCTGTAAATTTAGAACAATATCTGCAAATATTACAACATCATCCGCAAATAGTAAAATCGATAATGCCTGTACAACTTCGTCTACAAAAATTCCACTACAATCAGTGTTCACGATATCCTTCACAAGTTCGTCAATGTACAAGATAAAGAGGAGTGGTGATAATATACATCCCTGTCTTACACCTGCACTTGTATTGAATACATCAGTCATAGCATTTTTACTATATCTTACAGCTGCTTTTACATTTCCATATATAATTCTTAGTAGTGTACTTATCTTACCATGTATACCTTTACCGAGCAACGTATATAAAAGTTTATTTCGATCCACGGTGTCAAATGCTTTTTTGAAGTCAACAAAAATACAGTTACATTTTACACGCTTCTTTCTAATATATTTATGTGTCAGTGAATATAAAGTAAATATGTGATCAATCGTTGAGTAATCTTCTCTAAACCCTGCTTGGCATTCTGACAGTATCAGTTGTGTGGAGACCCAAAAGTTTATTCGAGATTTATTTATTTATTTATTTGCGTCATCCTTCGAGCCGGATTTATGCAATGGGACAATAACTCCAAGATTCCATGATTCCGGGAATTTACCTGTCTCAAGAATATGGTTAAAAAGACGTTTATAGAAGGGTAACAACAGGGAACGGGTTTCCTTCACAGCTTCTGTTGGGATCCCGTCATGTCCCGGTGATTTTCCAGTTTTCAAATGCTGTATAGCATATATTCTGATATTTCCCCACTGATCAGTTCATCGCAGTTTCTACAGTCATCAAGTCTACAATAGAATGGTTTTCTAGGAAATCCGCGACATCTTTATCAAAAGAGTGATTTGGTTTTACTTGCGGATTTGGAAGTTCTCTGAAGTAGACATACCAATCAACAGCAGTGATGGATGACGATCCCAACTCACGTCTATGCGATATTTCTTAATTGTTTTCCAAAATAATTTACAATCTTTGCTTTTCTTTAAAACGTTTCTTGGCGTTTAAATACTCACTGCAATGTTCACTATCATTCATAATCCTAAACCTATCTAGAAGGACAAATTTAGTACGTTTCAGTGTCTCGCATTCCCTATCAAACCAACGCGGCTGGTTTTGATGTAGTTTGTTAACATGAGATGCATGCAGCACGAGCGCCTGCGGGGGGGGGGGGGGGGGGGGGGGGGGTGTGCTTGTTCACGTGATACATCATGTGATAAGGCTAAGTCGACTGTAAGGGAAGATGATCAGATTCTGTTCTAGTAACTATTTTAAAGTTTTTAAGGCATTTATACACAGAAGAGGGCGTAATACAATAATATACGACACTATTACCTTGATGGCCAATAAACGTAAAATCCCCCTCTACGTCTGAACCCGCTCTGCCGTTCGGTACATGCATGTTCATGTTTACACACATATCGAGTAACTGTTTACAGTCGGTTTGATTTTGGTTTTGTTGCAATTATAAGATTTTGAGCTAGTGAGCAATTCATCGGCCTCAGATGGAATCAAACAGATTGTACCTTGGGTATTTAAAATACTGTCTTTGGACTTTCTTGGAATAGCAAAGTCATCATGCATATTCATAGTTAAAATCATCAATCGGGAGATAATCGACGGCGTTATCTTCTATGAAACCTTGTTCTAATCCTATACGGGCATTCTTATCACCAAAAATAGTTATTGCAGTACCTGGATATTCATTACACAGTGTATACAGTTTTGTCTCTAAGAGTTCTACACCAGTGCAGTCTCGCATACTAAAGTACTCATGGAAACGGAAAAAAACTGTTTTGCTGGATTTAATAATTGAGACAAAGCATTACGTAGATGTAAATACGAAATAACTAAACAACTGGAAAAGTACTAGTCTGGATTTGCTAGTTTTATCTCTTTATCACCTTCTCAAAATGTACTTTACAGGAGGTAATTTGTAGGCACTTTCAACATTCAAAAATAAAACTAAGTCCAAATTGACATGGCAGAAACAGGCTATAGGCATTATGCAATTTAGCCTGCAAAAAAGTTATCAAAACAACAATAAAAATAACAGCTATGTTTATGTACATAATAATAATGACATGTAAGTTGTTGTTTGAGAAGGGAATATGTTAATTTTACGTTCTGATATTACGTTCAATGATTCACTATCCCACAATGCCACTCACAAGTCACTAACCACTGACAAATCACATGCACGTGGGTTTCAAGCACCTGATTTCACCTGTCGTCAAGGTGTCATAGGTCATGGACATTCACCTTGATCTACTAACACCTGGTTATGCTCAGTTTCACAATAGTCTGTTTTGTTCATATGTTTACACACGTTTACGTGTAAAAAGACATAAAAACCTTTGATACGCTGTATTTGTGCCAAGGCCCAATAAGTACTAACTGAGTTGTTTGAATATTTATATATTTTGTATATCAACTGCATTTATTTAAAATCTGAGATCGAAAAAACTTTTTTTTTTCATTTCCGTGAGTACTTTTTTTTTTTTAGCTGCTATTGTTGCATCAGTCACATATACAAATCCCAGTACGTTTGTTAGGAAGAAAACACAATCTGTCCATTCGTTGTGCAATCGGGTGAACAGCTGGTTGACAGACTTCCTTATATATACGGCGATTCCACCCTATATCTGCCCACAGTACATGTGCGTTCTCGAACACACTGGCGACACTGATGGTCTGAGAAAATATGTTCAAAATCCGTGGTATGTTTGGCCCAAGTTTCTATAAAGGTAATGACATCGAAGGTTTCACAAAAAATCATTTTTTTGAGTTTTGAATAAAGCCCATTTACATTCCATGTTATGAAGGATAATTTTATTTCCGGAATATATCTCTCTTCATGTTTGAATTTAGTGGTGGATCTGCACACATCTCTACTATGACACTGGCCTCGACCAGATTCCTATCTGGATTGTCCCGTGCTACTGTTACGCTCGCCAGATTGTCTCTCGGGGTGGCTGTCACCACGTCGTCTGCTAGCTCTGGGGTCCCGGATGTGGGAAGCTTCGTCGGGTGGGTCGGCGACAGGGGTGTCGTGCTGGCGGGTGTATCGTCGCTTTTCCATCGGGACGATGGTTTTCTTTTCCCAAACGTGTTTGTAAGACACATTATTCACCACCAGCTTGTCGTATGTAAGATAGCAATCGTCACCTTTGTCTCGATGTTCATTCACGTACTCACCAAGCACCCGCCTCACCTCTCTCACACTCTGTGTGAGGGGACACGGGTGGCCCAGTCATCTAAGTCGCCGCGATTCGCTGTGCAGAGTTGCGTCCCTTGGGCACGCCAGAAACCTTTGATTGTGGGTTCGAATCCCGGTTCGCCCCGATTATGTTTCAAAGTTTGTCAGCACCATACCCGTGCTCGTGGGTATCACCGAAGTGGTAAACGTCTGAGACCTGCATCACTTCGGGCTTTCCTCCAACATTAAGCTGACACGCCGTGATATAACTGGAATACTGCTAAAAGCGGCGTTAAACCCAAATTCACTCACTCACACACTCTGTGTGTAATCCGGAGAGACACGGAACTTCCCATGTCGCTGCAGTGTGTTTCTAGCTGACTCAGACACCTTTTCCTTTTCTTTGTAAAAGGAGATCTTTACGATAATCGGACGTGGATTCCGCTTAGTGGGTAATCTATGTGCTCTTTCAATATAAAGGTTCTCAATTTCTTCTCACTTTCATTCTAGCTTTCCCTTCTACCAGACCCGTGAAGATCCGGGGTAGAATAGGTCTTCAGCAAACCATGCTTGCCGTAAAAGGCGACTTTGCTTGTCGTAAAAGGCGACTAACGGGATCGTGTGATCAGGCTCGCTGACTTGGTTGATGCATGTCATCGATCCCAAGGCCGTGGGTCGATGCTCATGATGTCAATCAGTGGATTGTCTGGTCCAGACTCGATTATTTACAGACCGCCGTCATATAGCTGGAATATTGCTGAGTGCGGCGTAAAACAACAAACCAACCAACCAACCCTTCTACCATCGTCCTCTATTCCAAAGAAGACTAAGTTTTCTCTCTGTGATTGGGATTCTAGTTGTTCGAGTCTGTTCATTAGCATATTATTGTCTTCTTCAAGTTTATCGACTACTGACCACATGTTATCATGTTCTGATTTCAGTGCGTTTAGAGTTTTTTCAAAGTTGTCGAAATTACTGTGCAAAGACCTCAGGTCTCTCTGTATATTCTGCAGTATTGCACCAACTTGTATACTGTCTTCATCTTCATGCTGCGTGTCCTATTGTGTGTCTCTGTCAACCTGGACTCCTGACGTGGGGAGAGATAGTCGACTCTGTCGTGTGTGTCGGGGCCCCGGATTTCGCTCAACATTTCCACTCAAGAGTAGCAAAACTCCAATTATCAGCAACATCTGGAGCTGGCGTGAACATAAACCACCACATATCTTGACTCCGTGGTGTAGTTCAGTTCCCGACCCAACAGGCTGGGTATGTAAGCCTATACGGGCTCTATAAACTTCAATATTTACTCCCATACCTGACGACACGTCTTGCTCTCGCCATTACTCGCCATACCACGGCCCTGTTCCACTAAACGATTTTAGCCCTACGACTACCGTAAGCCTATGTTAAAGTATGGGCGGTTACGATCATCTTAGCGCTATTCAGTGTAAATTTACATAAGTTTAGAACAGCTTTTTCTCGATTTCGTTGTGGCTAACATGATATATTAATTGAAACAAGCAGATATTAAGGTACATAGACTTTGTAGGATTTGTAACACTGGTTGTATTGAAGATGAATATCACGTTTTATGTGAATGTCCAGTATATACTGATTTAAGAGCAAATTATCTAAATAAATATTTCTACCACAACCCAAACGGTAACAAATTTTGTAAATTAATGACTTGTGATTGTACAGAAACTATGAGAAATTTATCAATGTTCATTTATCTTACTATAAAACCAAGAAAATGTATGAATTTGTAACACGACCCAGATAAAGTACCATCGGCCTTTGGCCTCATCAGTACCAGTAAATGAGGAGGTGGGATGAGACCAACTGGAAATGCCAAATTCTTAAGTAGCGGAACTTTCTTTTTTTTGTCTTTTGACACTTGCAAGTCTTGAACTCCTGACATGATAGTGACCCAAGATTTTCTTTACCATATGTGTAAACAGTTTGTACCTGCATCTCTGGAGACAATCAGCTTGACTTAAAGTGAGTGAGTGAGTGAGTATGGTTTTATGCCGCTTTTAGCAATATTCCAGCAATATCACGGCGATGGACACCAGAAATGGGCTTCACACAAGTCGGGAATCGAACCCGGGTCTTCGGCTTGACGAACGAACGCTTTAACCACTTGGCTACCCGACCGCTCCAGCTTGACTTAAACACTTTCTAATGTTAATATACTGAACCGCAAAAGAAACGTCACCCCAAGTAACATTGCATGAAAAGTTGTCATTTAAATATCTGGGTATGTTTTGTCAAAAGTTTCCAAAATTTAACATTACCTTGTCTGGAAAAATGAAATTTGATGATAAAAAAAACAAAGCAAATAACAATAAAACCGATCGCCCAAACGCATCATGGGAACGGCCATGGTAACCCGATTCACGTGAGTTCCGTGCAAATTGAAATGCACATGCGTTACCCCATTTCTTGCCCTAGAAAAATCCACCAGGATCGGATAACATTCATGTGTTATTAAAATGCTACCACATGCCAAAATTGACAAGAAATCAGCGACACCAAGTTCTTGGACGATTGCAAGCTGGACAAACCGCCCGGAAAGTAGCCAATGCATTTCAAGTCCACGTAAGGACCATATACAGGCTCCAGCAACGGTACCAGACCACCAACACTACAGATGACCAACACTACGACAGACCACCAACACTACAGATGACCGACCACGTAGTGGTTCACTAAGGTTCACCATCCGACGTCAGGGTCGTCAGATTGTGCGACAGCATCTTAAAGATCGCTTTGTTACTGCTGCGGAAACTGCTCGACAGACCATGGGGACACACCAGCGACACATAAGTGCGGACACCGTGCGTCGACGATTGACGAGCAGACACCTCCACTGTCACAGGCCACACCGAGGACCCATTCGGACACCACGTCATCGCCGGGACCGTCTTCAGTGGGCAACACAGCACCAGCATTGGCGCCACCAGCAGTGGAGAAGAGTCCTGTTATCAGACGAGAGCCGTGTATCTCAACAGCAAATGGCAGAGAGAGAGTCTGGCGACGCCGTGGGGAACGTTATTCGGATGCCTGTGTTGTTGAGAGAGAATCATGGTGTGGTCCGAGCATCATGGTGTGGGGTTGAATTGGTCTCGCACAGAGGATCGGCCCTGTGGTCTTCCAGAACATCGTTCCAGGGAGAGGCAATGGTGTCACAGCAGCTCGGTACATTGATCAAGTCTTGAGACCACACACCATACCTCATTTGGCACATCGCCGCAGTCACGAGTTTCAACATGATAACGCCCGTACCAACAATGCTAAAGCAACAAGGGACTTCCTCCAGCAGAATATCATAAGAACCATGCAGTGGCCTGCCCTCAGTCCCGATTTAAATCCCATTGAGCACCTGTGGGACGAGATTCAAAGACGGTTGAATGACGTCCGACCAAGGCCGACCACTGCAGCTGAACTGCGTCAGGCGTTCCTCAGAGTGTGGGCTTAAGTGCCTATGGCCTTCATCAACCGCCTCATCCATATTCCATATATCGACGTTGCACGGCAGTCATCATTGCACATGGCGGACACACGAGATACTGACTTGTGATGCCATTTTCTCAGAGGCTAGTGTTGTGTTTCACTTTAAGAACATTTGACACTTTAATTTCAACCAGTTTTGCCAAGTTTCATCTTTTCAATATGTCTCAAAGTATGTTCACATTGTTTGGACAAATCAGGTTTCTCACATATCTATCCATGGTGACGTTTCTTTTGCTGTTCAGTATGTATAATCGCTTCTTGAAACCTCCAAAAAACATTCATAAGCAGGAACTCACAGCTGTGTAATTTTTATACTTGCAAAAAATGGTTCAGTTAAAAGAGCAGAAATTATTTAAATATAGCTAAACTTAGTTGTTTTATCAAGGTTGCAACATTCAAGGCCTCAATAAAATATGTGACAAGTAATTATGTCCGCTACATTTCCCGTGGTATTTTTAGGTAAACAATTGACTTGCATTTGCATGTGTGTGTGGCAGGTGACACCGGTTGGGCAGGATACGTCACCTTTTCCCGAACACCTGGTTTCATCACTATTTAATAGTGATTCATAAAATCATGATCAAAGTATAGTAGGAATCGTACAATTGAGATTTCTTATGAATATGGGGGGGCGGTCGGGTAGCCTAGTGGTTAAAGCGTTCGCTCGTCACGCCGAGGACCCGGGTTCGATTCCCGACATGGGTACAATGTGTGAAGCCCATTTGCGGTGTCCCCCGCCGTGATATTGCTGGAATATTGCTAAAAGCGGCGTAAAACCATACTCACTCACTCACTCACTCTTATGAATATGGAAATAGTTTTGTCGCTTAATGACCTCTTCAAATCTGGACTGACAACCCAAGTAGGTGTAACCTATAGTCGGTTTAATTCCATGAAATGTATTGATACCTACTTGGTCGTCACACTTCTTCTGCATGAGGTCTCATTGGATGACAGGGTTGATCTCGCTGTATGGGACAAGAAGTGGTGTCACATTAACAGATAATTTGAGTGCTGCTTTAGCAGCAGCATCGGCCATTGTATTACCAATGATTCCAACATGTCTTGGTAACCAAACGAAAATAAAACGATGTCGTATTGGCCAGTTGCGAGATGATTGAACAATTCAATAATTTCTATTAAAAGTGGGTGTGTGGAAGACACGTTTTAATAGCCCAAAAGAAAGAGAATCTGGAAAGCTGATGAATCGTTTATGTTTCGTTTGGCTGTTGATATATTTTTGTGCTGTTAAAATAGCATTTGCTTCTGCTGTAAAAATAGAACAGTTATCAGATAAACTGGATGAGATAGTCCTGGATGCAATGACGGTGGCGCTGGAAACAGCGTCACCATCTTGGGTCCAAACGTAAATAGAGATTTGTAAGTATCATATGTGGTTCGTAGTTCATAGTATTGTTGTTGATAAATTAGTTGATTTGATCAGATTTCTTTAGTTAAGTTTATGTCAGGTCAACCTCTCGCTTCACTA
The DNA here is from genome assembly GCF_022045235.1 of Haliotis cracherodii. Taxonomy (NCBI): domain Eukaryota; kingdom Metazoa; phylum Mollusca; class Gastropoda; order Lepetellida; family Haliotidae; genus Haliotis; species Haliotis cracherodii. Next base: position 21,410,144 of record NW_027266267.1, read on the forward strand.
ACCTCCATGGTGGAGAGGAGAACAGCTGAGTGGGGCAATGTTTTCAAGATTGATTTGCGCAGCAGATATATCAGATTGTATTCTTATTCCAAATGGCGGAATAACAGAAGATTTTTTATTATAGAGATTTTCGTAAAGTGGATTAAAAACAGTCATATTCTGGATTGTATTTAGTAGAACGTAATTTAGAGATGTTCTGTAAAGATAATTAGTTGTGACGGTGATTAAGGGATGGCTAATTAGCCTCCACATACAGACTGTGAATAGGCGAAGTTCGGAAGGCTCCAAGGCAAAGCCTCAGTCCTTCCTGATGAATGATATCTAATAACTATAAATTGCTTCTACAACTTTTATTAAATATAGGGCCTTCAGACATTTATTGTTTAAGTATTTAATGTGGGGTAAAAAGGTTAAATGATGATCGAAAATTATACCTACAATTTGGCTCCTTTTACAACTTTAAAAGGGGTGTTATCTAATAATAGTTCTGGGTCTTTGTGAGGTTTGTGTCTTCTTCTTCTTCTTCAGGAAACCACCTTGTATGTCAGTTATTGGATTGTTGGTTTCTAACTACTAGTCGATTATTTATCATGCGTTACATGGTTTTGCAAACGCTGCTTGTCAATGCTATTGGTTGGTTATTCGAAGGATCAGTATGATCTCGTCCAGGTTTGTGTATTGGGACAACTATAGCATCACGTCACGAAGGGGGAAAGTTCACAGACTTCCAAATTTCCCCAAAATTATTTAATGGTGTTTCTAAAGATGATTCTGGTAAGTGTTTCAGGAGTTGGTAATGAATGTACATGGGCGGATACAGCCTTTTTGAAAAGGAGGGGTGCACAATTAAGATCTATTTATTGTCTTTGGTGGTAATTTATACAGAAATAAAGATTTTTTTCGAAATAAAAAGGGGGGATCCGCACCCACGCACGTAAATGTAAATGTAAATATGTTTTTAAATCATCTTTAAGAAAGGATAGAGTATTGTTGGAAATAAAATCTTCTATCATCTTGCCTTCACTGTTTGTATGATCACTACCCCAAAGTGGATTATGCCCCGTTCATATCGCCCATTATGATACAGGGCTTAGGAAGCTGGTCACAGAGAGCTTGAAGTTTGCTGAAGAGATGCAGATTGAGGAAAGGAAAAAGCGCGCAGATTAAACAAACGATGTGCATGGTGATAAGAACTGTTTCATATACTTAATTGTGATATTATCGTTTGTATTAACATGAAATAAATCTGATCAACTTAGATAAGGGTTATTTCTACAACTTGATTAAGACACTGTCTTCATGTCTCATCATCGACTATGACACATTCGCTAACTCATATTATAGAACGAAATAGCCCAGTTTTCAGAACTCCCAACATGCAAGAGGTGATGATCGCGCTTATCTAGACTTGCCTACAATAAGTACAGAACTACTATACACCCATAGACATATAATGCAGAACAGCCTTGGAGCAAGGCTAACTACAGAGAAAGGGGAAAGGCCTGCGATGGGGAGACAGGGAGCAGGAGGAGCAAGCTCCCACTTGTTGTGTGTAATTAACACTTGGCCGGATCTCCCTACAGCAGAAAATGGAATCACACACAGCAAAATGTGCATGCTGATCTTCGATTAAAAATGGGACCATTTCTTATAAGTAAATTGCAAATATGATTGGAAGTAGGAACCAAAATAAACCTCGAACAAGAAGGATAAATGTTACAATAAAATTTCAGGAAATTAATTAGCTTTGATATATGCAATTTGAAATCTTGATGTTGGGTATTAAAATGATACAGATATATATAATGTGAGTAGATCTGTTTGTTTTAATCTTTTTTGTCTCTTTTATAACTGTGCGAAAATCATTATATTTTTCTTCAAGTTGTATCAAAATCAAGTATATTCTACTACTTTAAGGTTACATAGTTTACAGGACTTGTATTATAGTACATAACGCTTGGAGATGCAAGCTGTCGAAACCAGTCAAACAAGCTGCGGATGTTAATCAGCTAGCGCTATTGACATTCTAGACCCGACTGAACAGTTCCAGACACAGCCGACCAGCCTATAAACAATTAACTTAGCCAGTCAGTACATCAAAACTTGCATAATTTGACCAACATTTGGGAAGCCATTGTTATCAATTCCAAGTATTGAAATTCTAGACCCGGCTGACCAGTTTCAGACACAGCCGACCAGCCTATAAACAATGAACTAAGCAAGTCAGCACATCAAAACTTGCACAATTTGACCACCATGTGGGAAGCCATTGTTATCAATTCCAAACTGGACAGATGGGTAGTGACATGCTTTCAAACTTGGACTGGAGGTCTCGGGTATAAATGCATGGGTATCTTGGCATTGAGTCATTCCTGCATTTTGCCTGAGAACCTCTCTGTCTGTTTTTGAAGGTAAATTACTTTTACTTATTACTTTGACATTTTTGTTAAACTTTCTGTAAACAATTCTAACTTTGTTACTATGCTGGTACAATGAACTTATGTTACAATTAATCAAAAAGTATGGTTCGAAATCTACGATTTGGCTACAATATGTTAATTTCATAAGGCACCAGTAATGTACTTTACTTATTTATCAATTCAATTCCATTTTGAGGTACTTAAGTTTAAGAATATTCGGAATGAATTATTAAGTGAAAGTACGTTACTATATTATAATGATGAACTCATTGTACAAGAAGAGTATGGTAAGATCATCCTTATGACCCAATTTAACTGAATTTATGAATGATGTAAGTTGTGAATATGATTGACATTCACTGAGCACAATGGTGTAAGTGACTATGGCGTTTATAACATGGTATCTTAATGAGTCCACTCTTATGTAACTCATTATCATTTCTTAACTATTGATTTCAATATCTTAATGCTTTACTAGTTAAATGCTCATTATGATGTCTTAATTATTAACTATGAAATTGAATACTAAGATGCTGTTGAATGTATGTTTGTTACCTCAGAGACCATAAACAATAAAGAATTCCTGCATTTCGCTTGAGAACCTTTCTGTCTGTTTTTGAAGGAGATCCTGGAGTTAATTACCCGTAACAATTCTAGGCATAAAAGGTCCGTTTAAACGGATTGTCTCAATTGGTGGAGAGTCCAGGTAACCCCCTGTTTGCTCGCCCTACCCTCGGCACCAGCCTTGTTCAGAGACTCAACTATGGAATAGTTTTTAAGCCAACCACTCAAGTCCATTTTGCAACTGAATACTGGGTCCATACCTACGAGGTCAAGCTTCTTCATGTCCCAAGCATTCCCACCATGAGTGCTAGAGTTATATTTGTTGGTCATTAATTATCAGCTATGGCCACGTGGCATGGTCTTTCGTAATGGCCAGCACATAGCCAAGTAATGTTTGGTTTTCAATAGTGTAGTACATGTATGGAATAAAGTAAAAAAACGCAACAGCTACAGAAAAGCATGCATTCCATGGCAACGTTGGCAACAGACGAATTCAGTCAGAGACCATCCTCAGAGTGGCAGGCCACGTGTAACCAATAATCGACAAGACAACTGGATTCAAACAACACGGCTACGAATTAGATTCCAGCCAGCAACAGTTACTGCAAGCATCCCTGGCCTTCGATGAATATCTTCACAAACTGTACGTTGTCGACTCAAATGTGCAGGGATTGTCGCCAGAAGACCCGCCAGACGTCCCATTTTGACAGGAAACCACCGTCAAGCACGTCAACAGTGTTGCAGACGGCCACTTCTATTCACTGACAAGTCTCGTTTTCGACGGATTCGAATGTACCAAGGTGAACGTTACGTCAATCATTGTGTCATGGAAGAAGATTGGTTCGGGGGCGGTAGTGTTATGGTATGGGGTGGGATTACAGTAAGACATAGGACCCGTATGATAGTGGTAGAGGGAGATCTCAATGAACAGCGCTACCGCGACGAGATCATCGACTCTTTTGTTCTACCGTTTTTGTGTTGTCATGGCCCAGGCATTACCTTTCAACATGACAACGCCCGGCCTCATATTGCTCGACTTCTTCAGGATTCTCTTCAACAAAACAACGTAAATGTCATACCCTGACCGGCTCGCTCCCCTGATCTCTCACCAATCGAACACATGTGGGATGAGATGGATCGGCGCCTTCGACGTCAACGACGTGTTCCACAGACACTCCAGGAACTTCGAAACATGATCCAGCACATATATGGACAGATATCCCACAGGACTTGGAGCGACGCATGGTCCATTCCATGTGACGAAGATGTGTTGCTTGCATCGCAACCAGAGGTGGACACACATGTTATTGATTTGTAAATTAACATTTTGGCATGTTCATGGTTTTTTTTATGAAATCACGCATTTTCTGAACTCAGTATGGCAAATTAAACCATTTGATCACTTATAAGAGTCTTTTATCTGTTGTAAACCAAAAAAATTTCAGATTTAGTAAAAAACATAACTTTGCATTAAATCTTATTTAATGTCACAGGAACTTTTATTGTTCAGTATATTTTAAATGTTTTCAAAATAGTACAGTAATTCAGTTTGCTTTTTACATACATGTGCCTACCTACGTCCTGATGTTTGGGCATGTGAGCGAGTGCATGCTATATGACATCTAAGACATCAATATTGAAGCTATAGTTCAGTGCCCTGTAGATTACTGAGGTATTCCCATTGACATGAGCTGATTGACTTTTTCACATACTCTTGTCACTAAATTGATGCACCTATAACACACAAAGGTTGTATAACACTCTCTCAGTATAAACTATTCAGGACATCTTCACGTTTAGGGAGTTGCCGGGATTTTCATTGTAAAGAGCTTATCTATATCATCGCCACATGTTATGCAAATAGATACTTGTGAATTTGAATCTCCCATCTCACCTCGTCTATTGAGGCCAAGAGTAAGTCACCCGGACGACCACAGCACTGGGGGCATGTGGGTTGTGGACGAGATACTACACGGTTTGGGTGTCTTACCTTATTAAGAATATTATTAACACTTTTACAAGGTGTATGCATGTAAACCAGCCGCGAGCTGGGCAGTATGGAACTGGGAGTTTAGCACTAAACACCTTGCCCACAATAATACGTTGCGAACTCGCAGGCTGATTTGTGTTTTCTATTCAAGTATTATGCGGTTCGAACACCTTATACTACACCTTATACTACACCTTATACTACAGCTACTTCCGTTTCCTTACTGTAACCTAATTATATTAATAAAGGCAGTTTTCAGGGGTTTTTATATTGCATTTTCAGGTCAACGAAGGTAGGGACGATCGTTTCTACCTCATACCTCAAAAACTGTTTACCAAAGGGCAAGTTACCATGTAGCCATGTTAAGTAATTTCTCGAACCAATTAAGTCTTTGATTGGCATTTAGAAGTTTGAAGAACATGAATGATGAAGGGACATGAAGTAGTCGTTAGAAGAAGAGTAGTAGAAGAAACGTTGTTACAAAGAAGAAAGAAATTGATATCCATAAAAAAATGTTTTCAAAGAAACACTTATTCGCCTTAAAAGACGTTAAACCTCATTGTAAATCCTCAACACCATTGTAGTGTACATTACTGTCAGTCAGCCTGGTGTCGGCCCGGAAGTGCCAAATTTGATAATTAGGAGGAAAACTCCTCGTGGCGTTTCCGGGACTAGGAAGGGCTCAGACACGGTTCACTGACACGAGAGTTGGCGTTCCCGGTACCAGGCAAGTAAATCCAGAACAAAGAAGTATCGCTCATCAATTGTGTTTCAATCCTAAACGGAATACACATTTGGTTATGTTCCAAAGTGGCACAAAGCAGACGAAATACACATAAGTATGTATACAACAGAAGTTGACACCCTCCTTCCTCCGTATGTGGAGCATCTCATCACGTTCAACCTGAGGCCATAGAGCATTTTAACGGAGAGCTATGAAGGCCAGCTCTAACCATATTCCCCAAAGTTTATATAGATCCCATTTGACGCCCTATTGGAAAAATGATGGGTAAAATGAGTCCCACTATGAAAAGAGGGTGGCCAGACGAGAATGGATAGCAGATAATAGACCACGGGAAGGAAACAGTAAATTATACAAATCCTATTGTAGGAGATCACATACTATAGCATAATATCATAGGGAAAGGGACATTGGGTGGCTAATTTTAGAACCAATAAGAAATATCTTATAAAATTAATGTAAGTATGTCTGAAAGTTGTATGTATCTTGTAGTCAATTATCTCTCTTATTACTCACGTTTTGACTGTAACTCGTTTTCTTTAAATAGATAGTAAATAATAGACGGCCTGCTTCCGTATGATTGTTGGATTTCTTAATTTTATTTCGTTAAACATCTTACATGTGTTATATTAAAAATTCATTTTATTTTCAACAAGCCTTTTTGTACTTATTCACCCGCCTGATGCATGGACCAGAATACAGAATCTCACAGGAGTGTCCCCAGCTAGCTGACTCACGGTTAAACCACACATTTACCATCACATAAAACACAATGGAAAGGAGCATGAGTCAGGTGTGGGATTCGATCTAGACACTTTGCAGAGCCAGTGAACACAGCTGTCACTGGGCCGCTTCAGGCAAGGTGCGCCTATTATACATTAAAAAGGAAAACAGATTTTAGACATTTACATAAAAAAAATAAAAACGTAAACAGTGCAAAAACATAAGTACAGAACTAGAAAAGACATGTGAAGCAAATATAAATACATTCTATGAACATGTTCGTAATTTGAGACGCAAGAGTCTAGTTATCAATAAACCCGCTGGTATATGTAATCTGTGGGGTCACTTGACGAAACCTCATCAATCTGATGACTTTGACGAAAACTTTAAACGCACCTTTGTATCAAAGCTTCATTATATTATGGAACAAAAACCTTCATAATCATAATCCACTAGATATCGTTTTTACAGAAATATGATCACATATACACAACCTTCAAAAAAAGTCTCCAGGACCTGATGGTATCACAAATGAATACCTAATATTTGGAGGAGAGACACTTGTTGTAACCCACAAACACCTATTCAATCAAATACTTGCATCCCAGTATTATCCATGTGCCTTCAGACAAGGTATGATAATACCTATTCATAAAGGCAAAAACGTCAAACATGATCCACATCTAACTATAAGTGCAAAACATCTTATGTCGCGTCTATCTAAACACTTAGAGAAAATCATTTTAAGTAGAATAGAAAAATATACACCCAGTAATCTCCAATCACTCCCCGATGTTTTACAAGTTGGTTTCAGAAAAGAACATGGAGCAATCATGTCTGTACTCACCTTTTTAGAATGATTTAATTTTTACGTGTAGAATCTGCATTTTTAGGTAATGAAAAGGCTTTCGATCGTTTGTGGCACGACGGTATATTTGTGAAATTTCATGACCTTGGTGTGAAGGGAAAATTATGGAACCTACTTTTACATATAGCTATACGGACAGCTGTTCTTCATATCCTATATTAGGAAAAGATCTGATGAGTTTCCCATTAAACAATATGTTGGGCAAGGTCACGTTATGTCAGCATGGTTCTTTCTCGTTTTCATAAATGACCTTATATGTGAATTAAGGAAAGAAAACGATGGCCTCTCTGTTTATGGCAACCAACCGACTCGTCTATTAGACTAAATATGTAGACTGATAAATGTAGACTACAGTTATAAGAAAGGCTCTGCAATAACGAGTGTAACTCAGTTGGTAATGGTGTCTAAAGTGGATCAGGTGGTCAGGGAGTTGGTAATGGTGTCTAAAGTGGATCAGGTTGTCAGGGAGTTGGTAATGGTGTCTAAAGTGGATCAGGTAGTCAGGGATTTGGTAATGGTGTCTAAAGTGGATCAGGTAGTCAGGGAGTTGGTAATGGTGTCTAAAGTGGATCAGGTAGTCAGGGAGTTGGTAATGTTGTCTAATGTGGATCAGGTTGTCAGGGATTTGGTAATGGTGTCTAAAGTGGATCAGGTAGTCAGGGATTTGGTAATGGTGTCTAAAGTGCATCAGGTAGTCAGGGAGTTGGTTATGGTGTCTAAAGTGGATCAGGTTGTCAGGGAGTTGGTAATGGTGTCTAAAGTGGATCAGGTTGTCAGGGAGTTGGTAATGGTGTCTAAAGTGGATCAGGTTGTCAGGGAGTTGGTAATGGTGTCTAAAGTGGATCAGGTGGTCAGTGAGTTGGTAATGGTGTGTAAAGTGGATCAGGTGGTCAGGGAGTTGGTAATCGTGTCTAAAGTGGATCAGGTAGTCAGGGATTTGGTAATGGTGTCTAAAGTGGATCAGGTAGTCAGGGATTTGGTAATGGTGTCTAAAGTGGATCAGGTAGTCAGGGATTTGGTAATGTTGTCTAAAGTGGATCAGGTAGTCAGGGAGTTGGTTATGGTGTCTAAAGTGGATCAGGTTGTCAGGGAGTTGGTAATGGTGTCTTAAGTGGATCAGGTAGTCAGGGAGTTGGTAATGGTGTCTAAAGTGGATCAGGTAGTCAGGGAGTTGGTAATGGTGTCTAATGTGGATCAGGTTGTCAGGGATTTGGTAATGGTGTCTAAAGTGGATCAGGTAGTCAGGGATTTGGTAATGGTGTCTAAAGTGCATCAGGTAGTCAGGGAGTTGGTTATGGTGTCTAAAGTGGATCAGGTTGTCAGGGAGTTGGTAATGGTGTCTAAAGTGGATCAGGTAGTCAGGGAGTTGGTAATGGTGTCTAAAGTGGATCAGGTGGTCAGGGATTTGGTAATGGTGTCTAAAGTGGATCAGGTAGTCAGGGATTTGGTAATGGTGTCTAAAGTGGATCAGGTAGTCAGGGAGTTGGTAATGGTGTCTAAAGTGGATCAGGTTGTCAGGGATTTGGTAATGGTGTCTAAAGTGGATCAGGTAGTCAGGGATTTGGTAATGGTGTCTAAAGTGGATCAGGTTGTCAGGGAGTTGATAATGGTGTCTAAAGTGGATCAGGTTGTCAGGGAGTTGGTAATGGTGTCTAAAGTGGATCAGGTGGTCAGTGAGTTGGTAATGGTGTGTAAAGTGGATCAGGTAGTCAGGGAGTTGGTAATCGTGTCTAAAGTGGATCAGGTAGTCAGGGATTTGGTAATGGTGTCTAAAGTGGATCAGGTAGTCAGGGATTTGGTAATGGTGTCTAAAGTGGATCAGGTAGTCAGGGATTTGGTAATGGTGTCTAAAGTGGATCAGGTAGTCAGGGAGTTGGTTATGGTGTCTAAAGTGGATCAGGTTGTCAGGGAGTTGGTAATGGTGTCTTAAGTGGATCAGGTAGTCAGGGAGTTGGTAATGGTGTCTAAAGTGGATCAGGTAGTCAGGGAGTTGGTAATGGTGTCTAATGTGGATCAGGTTGTCAGGGATTTGGTAATGGTGTCTAAAGTGGATCAGGTAGTCAGGGATTTGGTAATGGTGTCTAAAGTGCATCAGGTAGTCAGGGAGTTGGTTATGGTGTCTAAAGTGGATCAGGTTGTCAGGGAGTTGGTAATGGTGTCTAAAGTGGATCAGGTAGTCAGGGAGTTGGTAATGGTGTCTAAAGTGGATCAGGTGGTCAGGGAGTTGGTAATGGTGTCTAAAGTGGATCAGGTTGTCAGGGATTTGGTAATGGTGTCTAAAGTGGATCAGGTAGTCAGGGATTTGGTAATGGTGTCTAAAGTGGATCAGGTAGTCAGGGAGTTGGTTATGGTGTCTAAAGTGCATCAGGTAGTCAGGGAGTTCGTTATGGTGTCTAAAGTGGATCAGGTTGTCAGGGAGTTGGTAATGGTGTCTAAAGTGGATCAGGTAGTCAGGGATTTGGTAATGGTGTCTAAAGTGGATCAGGTAGTCAGGGAGTTGGTAATGGTGTCTAAAGTGGATCAGGTTGTCAGGGAGTTGGTAATGTTGTCTAATGTGGATCAGGTTGTCAGGGATTTGGTAATGGTGTCTAAAGTGGATCAGGTAGTCAGGGATTTGGTAATGGTGTCTAAAGTGCATCAGGTAGTCAGGGAGTTGGTTATGGTGTCTAAAGTGGATCAGGTTGTCAGGGAGTTGGTAATGGTGTCTAAAGTGGATCAGGTGGTCAGGGAGTTGGTAATGGTGTCTAAAGTGGATCAGGTTGTCAGGGAGTTGGTAATGGTGTCTAATGTGGATCAGGTTGTCAGGGAGTTGGTAATGGTGTCTAAAGTGGATCAGGTAGTCAGGGAGTTGGTAATGGTGTCTAATGTGGATCAGGTTGTCAGGGATTTGGTAATGGTGTCTAAAGTGGATCAGGTAGTCAGGGATTTGGTAATGGTGTCTAAAGTGCATCAGGTAGTCAGGGAGTTGGTTATGGTGTCTAAAGTGGATCAGGTTGTCAGGGAGTTGGTAATGGTGTCTAAAGTGGATCAGGTAGTCAGGGAGTTGGTAATGGTGTCTAAAGTGGATCAGGTGGTCAGGGAGTTGGTAATGGTGTCTAAAGTGGATCAGGTTGTCAGGGATTTGGTAATGGTGTCTAAAGTGGATCAGGTAGTCAGGGATTTGGTAATGGTGTCTAAAGTGGATCAGGTAGTCAGGGAGTTGGTTATGGTGTCTAAAGTGCATCAGGTAGTCAGGGAGTTCGTTATGGTGTCTAAAGTGGATCAGGTTGTCAGGGAGTTGGTAATGGTGTCTAAAGTGGATCAGGTAGTCAGGGATTTGGTAATGGTGTCTAAAGTGGATCAGGTAGTCAGGGAGTTGGTAATGGTGTCTAAAGTGGATCAGGTTGTCAGGGATTTGGTAATGGTGTCTAAAGTGGATCAGGTGGTCAGTGAGTTGGTAATGGTGTGTAAAGTGGATCAGGTGGTCAGGGAGTTGGTAATCGTGTCTAAAGTGGATCAGGTAGTCAGGGATTTGGTAATGGTGTCTACAGTGGATCAGGTAGTCAGGGATTTGGTAATGGTGTCTAAAGTGGATCAGGTAGTCAGGGATTTGGTAATGTTGTCTAAAGTGCATCAGGTAGTCAGGGAGTTGGTTATGGTGTCTAAAGTGGATCAGGTTGTCAGGGAGTTGGTAATGGTGTCTTAAGTGGATCAGGTAGTCAGGGAGTTGGTAATGGTGTCTAAAGTGGATCAGGTAGTCAGGGAGTTGGTAATGGTGTCTAATGTGGATCAGGTTGTCAGGGATTTGGTAATGGTGTCTAAAGTGGATCAGGTAGTCAGGGATTTGGTAATGGTGTCTAAAGTGCATCAGGTAGTCAGGGAGTTGGTTATGGTGTCTAAAGTGGATCAGGTTGTCAGGGAGTTGGTAATGGTGTCTAAAGTGGATCAGGTAGTCAGGGAGTTGGTAATGGTGTCTAAAGTGGATCAGGTGGTCAGGGATTTGGTAATGGTGTCTAAAGTGGATCAGGTAGTCAGGGATTTGGTAATGGTGTCTAAAGTGGATCAGGTAGTCAGGGAGTTGGTAATGGTGTCTAAAGTGGATCAGGTTGTCAGGGATTTGGTAATGGTGTCTAAAGTGGATCAGGTAGTCAGGGAGTTGGTAATGGTGTCTAAAGTGGATCAGGTAGTCAGGGAGTTGATAATGGTGTCTAAAGTGGATCAGGTTGTCAGGGAGTTGGTAATGGTGTCTAAAGTGGATCAGGTGGTCAGTGAGTTGGTAATGGTGTGTAAAGTGGATCAGGTAGTCAGGGAGTTGGTAATCGTGTCTAAAGTGGATCAGGTAGTCAGGGATTTGGTAATGGTGTCTAAAGTGGATCAGGTAGTCAGGGATTTGGTAATGTTGTCTAAAGTGGATCAGGTAGTCAGGGAGTTGGTTATGGTGTCTAAAGTGGATCAGGTTGTCAGGGAGTTGGTAATGGTGTCTTAAGTGGATCAGGTAGTCAGGGAGTTGGTAATGGTGTCTAAAGTGGATCAGGTAGTCAGGGAGTTGGTAATGGTGTCTAATGTGGATCAGGTTGTCAGGGATTTGGTAATGGTGTCTAAAGTGGATCAGGTAGTCAGGGATTTGGTAATGGTGTCTAAAGTGCATCAGGTAGTCAGGGAGTTGGTTATGGTGTCTAAAGTGGATCAGGTTGTCAGGGAGTTGGTAATGGTGTCTAAAGTGGATCAGGTAGTCAGGGAGTTGGTAATGGTGTCTAAAGTGGATCAGGTGGTCAGGGAGTTGGTAATGGTGTCTAAAGTGGATCAGGTTGTCAGGGATTTGGTAATGGTGTCTAAAGTGGATCAGGTAGTCAGGGATTTGGTAATGGTGTCTAAAGTGGATCAGGTAGTCAGGGAGTTGGTTATGGTGTCTAAAGTGCATCAGGTAGTCAGGGAGTTCGTTATGGTGTCTAAAGTGGATCAGGTAGTCAGGGAGTTGATAATGGTGTCTAAAGTGGATCAGGTTGTCAGGGAGTTGGTAATGGTGTCTAAAGTGGATCAGGTGGTCAGTGAGTTGGTAATGGTGTGTAAAGTGGATCAGGTAGTCAGGGAGTTGGTAATCGTGTCTAAAGTGGATCAGGTAGTCAGGGATTTGGTAATGGTGTCTAAAGTGGATCAGGTAGTCAGGGATTTGGTAATGTTGTCTAAAGTGGATCAGGTAGTCAGGGAGTTGGTTATGGTGTCTAAAGTGGATCAGGTTGTCAGGGAGTTGGTAATGGTGTCTTAAGTGGATCAGGTAGTCAGGGAGTTGGTAATGGTGTCTAAAGTGGATCAGGTAGTCAGGGAGTTGGTAATGGTGTCTAATGTGGATCAGGTTGTCAGGGATTTGGTAATGGTGTCTAAAGTGGATCAGGTAGTCAGGGATTTGGTAATGGTGTCTAAAGTGCATCAGGTAGTCAGGGAGTTGGTTATGGTGTCTAAAGTGGATCAGGTTGTCAGGGAGTTGGTAATGGTGTCTAAAGTGGATCAGGTAGTCAGGGAGTTGGTAATGGTGTCTAAAGTGGATCAGGTGGTCAGGGAGTTGGTAATGGTGTCTAAAGTGGATCAGGTTGTCAGGGATTTGGTAATGGTGTCTAAAGTGGATCAGGTAGTCAGGGATTTGGTAATGGTGTCTAAAGTGGATCAGGTAGTCAGGGAGTTGGTTATGGTGTCTAAAGTGCATCAGGTAGTCAGGGAGTTCGTTATGGTGTCTAAAGTGGATCAGGTTGTCAGGGAGTTGGTAATGGTGTCTAAAGTGGATCAGGTAGTCAGGGAGTTGGTAATGGTGTCTAAAGTTGATCAAGTGGTCAGGGAGTTGGTAATGGTGTCTAAAGTGGATCAGGTTGTCAGGGATTTGGTAATGGTGTCTAAAGTGGATCAGGTAGTCAGGGATTTGGTAATGGTGTCTAAAGTGGATCAGGTAGTCAGGGAGTTGGTTATGGTGTCTAAAGTGGATCAGGTTGTCAGGGAGTTGGTAATGGTGTCTTAAGTGGATCAGGTAGTCAGGGAGTTGGTAATGGTGTCTAAAGTGGATCAGGTAGTCAGGGAGTTGGTAATGGTGTCTAAAGTGGATCAGGTTGTCAGGGATTTGGTAATGGTGTCTACAGTGGATCAGGTAGTCAGGGAGTTGGTAATGGTGTCTAAAGTGGATCAGGTAGTCAGGGAGTTGGTTATGGTGTCTAAAGTGGATCAGGTTGTCAGGGAGTTGGTAATGGTGTCTTAAGTGGATCAGGTAGTCAGGGAGTTGGTAATGGTGTCTAAAGTGGATCAGGTAGTCAGGGAGTTGGTAATGGTGTCTAATGTGGATCAGGTAGTCAGGGATTTGGTAATGGTGTCTAAAGCGGATCAGGTGGTCAGGGAGTTGGCAATGTCAAGTGGATCAGTCAGTGACTGATTGGTGACCTCGTGGTACGGTAATGACCTGAATCGTTGGTCCCGCTCTCAGTCACTGACCGACATGTTAGAAGGTAAACAAATCACAGCACAGTGAAGCAACAGGGGCCATGGAGATTGATCGTATTCTAGAGACAGGTCTGCTTACAACACGATCTGAATCAATATACATGTATTCCGGGAGCATATATACATTATCGGGTCAATCCTGTGTGTCATGGAGTTACCCGTGCTGACAAATTGGAGATTTTGTGAAATTTCGGCCTTCGTCTGCACCTCAGGGATCATTTAATATTCTGGGGGTGAGGGAGGCTGTACTTTTGCATAGAGACAGTATATATATTGAGGTCATTGCTACAACACATTTTAATGAAATGAAGAACCGAACAATTAATTGTTCTTCACAACACACGCCTTTTTAATGAAATGAAGAACCGAACAATTAATTGTTCTTCACAACACACGCCTTTTTAATGAAATGAAGAACCGAACAATTAATTGTTCTTCACAACACACGCCCTTTTTAATGAAATGAATAACCGAACAATTAATTGTTCTTCACAACACAGGATAACCAGCATGTCGCGCAAACAATTGTTTGGGTTGGTAAAATGTGAGAACAATTATTTCTGAAGTTTTTCAGTTTTAGCTCCTTCAGGTTATACATGTATGTCCTATGGGTCACTTGGGGCGGTCGGGTAGCTTAGTGGTTAAAGCGTTCGCTCGTCACGCCAAACACCCGGGTTCGATTCCTCACATGGGTACAATGTGTGAAGCCCATTTCTGGTGTACCCCGCCGTGATATTGCCTGAATATTGCTAAAGCGGCGTAAAACAATACTCATATCGCATGAGTCACTTGGATATGTTTATTTGAATCAATACATATTCCACTACATTTATGTAGGGTTTCATGTGTAATACAATCATCACAATGAATAGCATTATAAAATGTGTAAGTTATCCAACTAGTTAATAATGTAACAGATAGTTACAGAGTATGACAGATGCCTCACAAACTGTAACACTTTGGGTATTATTCAAGGAGCACAAAGATAGTCCTGACGAATGTGACCTGGGAACTACATATTTCACAAAATGACAAAATAATAATTGATTTCAAAACATACTTTTATCTCGGTATACTTCTACTCCTGCTGGAATGTGTATTAACAAAAACACATTAGCCACATTAACATCTGAAATGTGGCCGCCATTTGTCACAAAATATTGTCTGCTTGTGATATAGAAATTCATGGATTTTTTTAAAGTGATCAGAAACTTTGTTATGTGTTTCCTTATTTTATTAGCTCCCTTGGGGAGCGGTTGCATTTCGCTTTGTCTCTCGTAAAAAAAATGAAAAATATTGACATCGGAGCCTAGGCCAACCTAATCAAGCACTTTGGGACAAAATGGGTGTCTCTATAGGAGAGCCAGGATCGTAAGTTTTGTACCGCCCCGAGGACACAGGCAGATAGAGAAAAGCAAACCCTATTCGACGACATCAGGATGGACACCCGGGACTGACATGGCCTATCGACTACTCTTGAGCACAGTACTTCTTCTCTCAATATATACCTCAGGTACGATCATCAAAGATAAGATGAAGTATACTTGTGATATATTGACAAAATCCACCACTCAGTATCATGGATGCGAACCTTTGTCCCACGGATTGTATAGTATGACCAGAAATTATTGAGAATTTTAGGGATATGTTTTAGTGGATATCTAGTATAAAAAATCACTGACCAGATATCAAGTGCTTGGTTTCATTCAAAAGAGACAACTCAGTTAATCCTATTTCATTAGTTTGTCAAGAGTTATCCCCTTTGCAACGCCCCCTGTGTGTATTTGATGGGAATATGCGGTGAGCGGTACACAGATATTCCCGAGGGACATTTACTTCCAACTGCTCAAGTATTCTATGGAAATTCATGGATTTTCCAGCAAAACAACGACCCAAAACATCGTTCAAAGCATTCTCAGGCCTGGTTTCGGACCCAAAATATGACATTATTAGTTTGGCAAAGCTACAGCCCTGACCTAAATCCAATAGAAAATGTTTGGGGGCTTATGAAGGAAGGTGCCAATAAAAAAAATCTGACAAATATTGCTGAAATGAAAGAAGAGGTGGTCCGATATTGGGACAGCATGAACCACGACTTTCTTCTTTGATCAGTAGTATACCCCGCCGCCTTGAAGCCTGCATTGCTGCCCATGGTGACTTGACAAAATACTAAGTGTTCACCTGTCTTTGAAGCTGGAGTTATGTTGTACTAATATTCACGTTTAATAATGAGTGAAAAACATTACAAGCTTTAAATTCTCAATAATTTCTGGTCATACTATAACACATTGTCTTACATATCGAATTCCGGACCAAGGCGGGGTGCGACTGTTTTGTCCTTGTGTAATAGCTAATACTACTGTCAGGTGATGTTGAATCGAACCCTGGCCAATTTAGTAAGGATTTGGATGATATGAAATCGGCAATTATTCAACAAATCAAGGCATCCGAAGACAAACTATTAAAGGAAATTGGTACAATGAAAGAAGAATTACAAACATGACGGTGTGACGAAATCAAGTGAGTACGAACAAGGGAGAACAAGATATCATTCGGCTTGATGTGGATGCGGTCTGTCAAAAACTAGAAGATGTATATAATGACTTTGACAATGTTGATACACGTCTAGAGAATCTAGAGAGAAGGGGTCGAAGAAATAATATCATTTTGTATGGTATTCCAGAGGGACCGAGCGAGCAAAAACAAAACTTTGGAAGTGTTGAACAATGCCAGGGAAGCCAATAACATAGATCTGCTTGTTCCAAGAGACATTGAATGGGCACATAGAATAGGACAACGTAGACCACGCCCTGTGATCGCTAAACTTGTGCACTGGGAGGATAAGATGAAGTCTCTAAGTTTGAGAGATTTCCTTAGGTCAAAGGGATATGGCATTTCCAATGACTTAACTATAAAACAGAGGCAAGAATTCAAGAAATGTAAAGATGAAGACCAATCTAAACATTATTTTTATAAAGGTGGTAAAATTGTGTCAGCACCCAAACAGGTTACGGATGCTTCAATCAGTGTCTCGGATGGGAGAAGATGTTAGGTCTCTGACAGAATCAACAATTCACCCAGGAACGAGGGGAGTTCGCGCCCCACTACTCCCCGCAGTCAGGCTACCAGCTCTAGGGGCAGCCAGCAGGACCTCACTACCAAGGGGTGTGGCCGGGGCCCATACCAAGACTCAGAGGATTTAAAAAGTGATGACTCTCCTACAATAAAACTCTTGTATTGGAATATATCTGGATTGAAATCTAAATTAGATGACTGTGACTTTGTTTCATATATACATTCATTTGACATTGTAGGCACCACAGAGACGTGGATTCAGAAGTTAGACTTCCAGAACAAGTTTGCTGATTATTTATCTTATAATAGACCAGGTGGTAAGTTAACAAAAGCAGGGAGACTCTCTGGCGGTATCATAGTTATGGTTAGAAAACAGCTGAAAAAATATATTAAGCGGAATTGGGTGAAAAAAGTGGTATTCACATTCTATTAGATAAATTACTGTTTTGTACTGTAACAGATGTGCTATACTGTTGTGCATATACACACCCGGAAGGCCCCAACCTATTATGATAAATGTGCTACTTCTAGAAATGGTGTATTGATGTTTCAAGACGAGCTCCTGGATGTTTTAAATCAGATCGATGACGTTTCATGTATTTTGGGGGGAGATTTTAACTCCAGAACAAGGACAGAACCCGACTTTGTGGAAGACGACATTTTGGATTATCTTGAAGGGCGTAATAACTTATAGATCATTTTGATTTGCAGAGATACTCTGCTGACACTATTTTGATTAAGTTTGGTAAATGTTTGTTGCTTAAATATTCATATTATGAATGGTCGTTGTGGCAGTGTCGCTGGTATTCGGGACTATACATTCATTAGTAGTACAGGGGCAAGCGTAAATGACTATATTATCTCCTCCGTATAAATGTTTGAACTCTGTAAAACATTCGACAACGCAACTCAACGTTTTCTATTAACAATGGCTTTACGTACGTGTACGCTTCACTCAGTCATCGAGGGTTATGATGATATCAAATATGCAAGTACATTTTGATTTATGTGGAGAATTGATAAAGAAGAAATATTTCTTTGTAACTTAGCTTCAGACAAGTTTGTATCACTGGTTGAAAAAGCAGTTGCTGCCGTATTCACAAATATTGATGAAATCAGAGTTTATTAGAGAGGCACTCTCCTATGCTGGGAACGAAATGAAGAAAGTGGTTCACTTGGACAAGAAAACACAACAATGGCTTGATTGGGAATGTCAGTTACTAAACAAAAAGAGATGTACATGCCTCAACAAATTCAGAAGAGATAAAGATTTACAGTCGTTAAGGGAATATACAAGAATAAGAAATTTTTACAAAACCGCGTGCAGGGAAAAGAAGATTATATTTCTTGAAAAGAAAAAACAATATTTGGATGATAACATTAAGTCGTCGAAAGAATTTTGGACAACCCTCCGAAAGCTAAACCACATTATGAGTTTAAAAATAATATTGAAATTGATAAATGGTATGATTATTTCAAAAATATGTTTAGTGGTAATGGTGTTAAGGATGATACCTTTTTTGAATTGACATAACTGCTACAATTCTTGACTCGCCAATCGCAAGAGAGGAAATTCAAAAAGCTATCTACGATTTGAAAAACAGCAAGAGTTCCGGCATAGATGTTTTAATTCCAGAGTTCTTTAAACATTCTGTTAATATTTTACTCCCATACCTTGAATTTCTGTTTAATATGATTTTAGAAACGTCTTATTTCCCCAAAAGAGTGGACTGTCGGTGTGATTGTTCCACTACATAAATCAGGATCACGTACCGATACAAAAAATTATCGAGGAATTACCCTTCTGAGTGTTTTTAGCAAAATATTTGTTTCTATTATTAATAAAATGCTCACTTTTCGTTAGATTCATTAGATAAAATTCCGGAAGAACTAGCAGGTTTTAGACAAGGGTACTCAACCACGGATGATATTTTCGTACTTAATGCGATTATTCACAAATACATGCAGAGAATAGGTGAAAAATTATATGCATTTTTTGTAGATTTCAAAAAAGCGTTTGATTCTGTAAACAGAAATATAATGTGGTCAATGTTTCTTTCAAATGGTGGGAGTAATAAAATTGGTAAATTATTATGCAATATTTATCAAAATGTAAAGTCATGTGTTAAAAATCGGGGAATATACTCTGATGTCTTCACATGTAACATTAATGTACGCCAAGGCTGTATTCTTAGCCCCTTCCTGTTCTGTTTTTTCATCACTGAACTGGCTGCACAAATTAAGGAAAATTGTACGGATGGTATACAGCTGCATCCAGATATTGTTAAGATATTTCTGTTGCTTTTTGCTGATGATATAGTCCTGTTCTCTAGTACGATAAAAGTTTTACAGAATTTGATAGATCAACTGGAGCTGTTCTGTTCTAATTGTAAACTCCAAGTGAACACTGAAAAAAGTGTAATTTTTTTAAAAAGGGAAATAAACTATCAAGTAGGGAAAATGGTTCTTCAACTCAGTATTTTTACAAACTGTCGCTTCTTATAAATATCTGGGGGTAACCTTTACAGGCAGATTATCGTGGAATTACCACACCCGTAATGCAAAAATGGGCATCGCATGTTTTAAGTTCAGAAAAATGCAATTATTACAAGCTTTTCCAGATAACAATTTCCCCAGAATACTATTTGTTTGACATCAACTTTAAAAGGTTTAGAATAAGTTTAGCACAATTTAGACGCAGCTCTCATGGACTTAGGATCAAAGCAGGCAGGCATGGCAACATAGCCAGAGAATTGAGAATATGTGAGCAATGTGGTTTAAATGTGATTGAAGAGTTTCATTTTCTGTTAGTTTGTCCAAAATACGACCACCTTAGAAGAAAATATATTGATCTTACTTATTATGTACATCCCACTCTACAAAAATGTACAACGATCATGTCAACAACTGATAAAGATACTCTAAAAAATCTATCAATGTTCATCATGCTATTTTAATTAGAATATGACCCGTTAAACTGATCTGTAACCACACCCTCAAACAGAATTGTACTATGGGCCTGAGGCCTTTCAGTATGGAATAAAACTTATCCAGGCCTTATCCTTATCTCATCCCATCCCATCCCATCCCATCCCATCCCATCCCATCAAATCCCATCCCATCTCATCCCTTCCCATCTCATCACATCCCTTCCCATCCCTTCCCATCCCATCCCTATCCCTTATCCCATCACATCCCATCACATCCCACCCCACCCCACCCCACCCCACCTCATCCCTTCCCTTCCCATCCCATCCCATCTCATCCCATCCCTTCCCATCCCATCCCACCCCACCCCACCCCATCCCATCCCATCCCATCCCATCCCTTCCCATCCCATCCCACCCCACCCCATCTCATCCCTTCCCTTTCCATCCCATCCCATCCCATCCCATCCCATCCCTACCCTACCCTACCCTACCCTACCCTACCCTACCCTACCCCACCCCATCCAACCCCACCCCATCTCATCTCATCCCATTCCAGTCCCATCCCATCCCATCCCACCCCATCCAACCCCACCCCATCCCTACCCTATCCTATTCTACCCTACCCTATCCTACCCTACCCTACCCTACCCTACCCCCACCCCATTCAACCCCACCCCATCCCATCCCATCCCTACCCTATCCTATTCTACCCTACCCTACCCTACCCTATCCTATCCTATCCTATCCTATCCTATACTACCCTACCCTACCCTACCCTACCTTACCCTACCCCACCCCACCCCACCCCATCCCATCCCATCCTATCCTATCCTATCCTACCCTATCCTACCCTACCCTACCCTACCCTACCCTACCCTACCCTACCCTACCCTACCCCCACCCCATTCAACCCCACCCCATCCCATCCCATCCCTACCCTATCCTATTCTACCCTACCCTACCCTACCCTATCCTATCCTATCCTATCCTATCCTATCCTATCCTATCCTATCCTATCCTACCCTACCCTACCCTACCCTACCCTACCTTACCCTACCCCACCCCATCCTATCCTATCCTATCCTATCCTATCCTACCCTATTCTACCCTACCCTACCCTACCCTATCCTACCCTATCCTATTCTACCCTACCCTACCCTATCCTATTCTACCCTATCCTACCCTACCCTATCCTATTCTACCCTACCCTACCCTATCCTATTCTACCCTATCCTACCCTACCCTATCCTATTCTACCCTACCCTACCTTACCCTACCCGACCCTACCCTACCCCCACCCCATCCCATCCCATCCCTACCCTATCCTATTCTACCCTAAACTATCCTACCCTACCCTACCCTATTCTACCCTACCCTACCCTACCCTATCCTACCCTATCCTATTCTACCCTACCCTACCCTACCCTATCCTACCCTATCCTATTCTACCCTACCCTACCCTACCCTACCCTACCCTAACCCTACCCTACCCTACCCTACCCTACCCTACCCTCACCCCATCCAACCCCACCCCATCCCATCCGAATCCCATCCCTACCCTACCCTATCCTACCCTACCCTACCCCTACCCTACCCTACCCTACCCTACCCTACCCTACCCTACCCTACCCTATCCTATTCTACCCTACCCTATCCTACCCTACCCTATCCTATTCTACCCTACCCTACCCTATCCTACCCTACCCTATCCTATTCTACCCTACCCTACCCTACCCTACCCTACCCTACCCTATCCTATTCTACCCTATCCTATTCTACCCTATCCTACCCTATCCTATTCTACCCTACCCTATCCTACCCTACCCTATCCTATTCCTACCCTACCCTACCCTACCCTACCCTACCCTACCCTACCCTACCCTACCCTATCCTATTCTACCCTACCCTATCCTACCCTACCCTATCCTATTCAACCCTACCCTACCCTACCCTACCCTACCCTATCCTACCCTACCCTATCCTATTCTACCCTATCCTATTCTACCCTATCCTACCCTATCCTATTCTACCCTACCCTATCCTACCCTACCCTATCCTATTCTACCCTACCCTATCCTACCCTACCCTATCCTATTCTACCCTACCCTACCCTACCCTACCCTACCCTACCCTACCCTACCCCCACCCCATCCAACCCCACCCCATCCCATCCCATCCCTATCCTATCCTATTCTACCCTACCCTACCCTTCCCTACCCTACCCTACCCTACCCTACCCTACCCCCACCCCATCCAACCCCACCCCATCCCATCCCGTCCCATCCCTACCCTACCCTACCCTACCCTACCCTATCCTATTCTACCCTACCCTATCCTATTCTACCCTACCCTACCCTACCCTACCCTATCCTACCCTACCCTACCCTATCCTATTCTACCCTACCCTATCCTATTCTACCCTACCCTATCCTATTCTACCCTACCCTACCCTACCCTATCCTACCCTACCCTATCCTATTCTACCCTACCCTATCCTATTCTACCCTACCCTACCCTACCCTACCCTATCCTATTCTACCCTACCCTATCCTATTCTACCCTACCCTACCCTACCCTATCCTACCCTACCCTACCCTATCCTACCCTACCCTATCCTATTCTACCCTACCCTATCCTATTCTACCCTACCCTACCCTACCCTACCCTATCCTACCCTACCCTATCCTATTCTACCCTATCCTATTCTACCCTACCCTATCCTATTCTACCCTACCCTACCCTACCCTATCCTATCCTATCCTATCCTACCCTACCCTACCCTATCCTATTCTACCCTACCCTATCCTACCCTACCCTATCCTACCCTACCCTATCCTATTCTACCCTACCCTACCCTACCCTACCCTACCCCCACCCCATCCAACCCCACCCCATCCCATCCCATCCCATCCCATCCCTATCCTACCCTACCGTACCCTACCCTACCATACCATACCATACCATACCATACCATACCATACCATACCCCCACCCCATCCAACCCCACCCCATCCCATCCCATCCAATCCCTACCCTACCCTACCCTACCCTACCCTACCCCCACCCCATCCAACCCCACCCCATCCCATCCCTACCCTATCCTATTCTACCCTTCCCTACCCTACCCTACCCTACCCTACCCTATCCTACCCTACCTTACCCTACCCTACCCCCACCCCATCCAACCCCACCCCATCCCATCCCATCCCTACCCTATCCTATTCTACCCTACCCTACCCTACCCTACCCTACCCTACCCTACCCTACCCTACCCTACCCTACCCTACCCCATACCACCCCACCCAACCCCATCCCATCCCATCCAACCCCACCCCATCCCATCCCTACCCTCTCCTATTCTACCCTACCCTACCCTACCCTACCCTACCCTACCCTACCCTGCCCTACCCTACCTACCCCACCCCACCCCAAGCCCACCCCACCCCACCCCACCCCACCCCAACCCAACCCATCCCATCCCATCCCATCACATCCAATCCCCACCCCACCCCACCCTAACCCATCCCATCCCAACCCATCCCATCCCATCACATCCAATCCCCACCCCACCCCACCCTAACCCATCCCATCCCATCCCATCCCATCCCATCCAACCCCCATCCCATCCCATCCCATCCCATCACATCACATCCCATCCCATCCCATCCTATCCTTATTTCATCAAATTTTATTCATCGATTCGGTAGAGCTATACATAATGGACAGTCGAGCCCCTGTCAACAGCACAGTGCCCCTGTGATGTTTACAATGTGTGAAAGACGTTTGTTCACCCTGTCGTCTTTATGATGGTAAGTGTTTACACGGGCGTCAAAGGACGCCGACAGCGGGTATTACCTTTGATGTGAGCATGTATTGGACGGAGTTGTGTTGGTGTATATACTTACACAGCGGGGCCGCCCTAACTCTCACAACCCTTAACCCTGTCAACCTAACCGACCCGAGTGGAGTGTTCAGAACAGAACACTGACAACGACAGAACAGACCATCCATATAGGAGCAGGTGTCCAGAATCCTGTCCATCAAAGTATATCTGCCGAAACACAGATAATACTCACGCAGGTACGTGATTTAAGGCAAGACAATTCTCAGGTCATCTACCAGTCTGTAAAGATTCGGTTAGACCCATGCTTACCATACAAAGCGACTATGCTTGCCGTAAAAGGCGACTAACGGGCTGGGTGGTCAGGCTTACTGACTTGGTTGATGCATGTCATTGATCTCAATTGCATGGATCGATGCTCATGATGTCAACCTCTGGGTTTATTTGAAAACTGTGGCCTTCATTTTTCAGATAATGCTTTTGATAAAACTGCATCACGCATATATACTGACGGAAAAAAGTAACTGTGCTTCATATATATGTTATGTTATTGAAAATAACATAATATGTGGTCATGCGTCTGATTAATGTTTTATCATAACCAATTTATCGACCTTGCGAGTTCTCTGATATAATCTGTCATAACTAACAACGAGGTTCACGCGTAACAGAGACAGCGTAACGCCCTAAAAGAGGGGTGGTGTGAAAACTCAATCAACAATGTCAATAACGGGTGTGACCACCATTGGCGTTGATGCAGGCGAGGCAGCGGCGGTGCATTGAATCACCAGATGATTGAAAACAGCCTGGGGAATATTGTTCCAAAATTAATGTCAACCAAAGATTGGCCCAACTGAGAAAGCGTTACTGGTCGATTCTGGTCCAGTCGTAGACGTTGGTCTATCTCATCCCAGACGTGTTCTATGGGGGAGAGGTCAGGAGAAACAGCTGCCATGTCAGTACAGCAATGTTATGCTGCCTGTAAAAGTCTTTTACAACACGTACAACATGAGGGCGGGCAATATCCTGCTACCCCCTGACGTTACGTCCCTGCATCTGCACAAAGGGTAGAACATGATCTTGGACGATGTCGTCCTTATAGCGTGCGCCATTCAACAACGCGTTGCGTCTCCCATGAGTTGTGATGCCACCACATACCATACACTTCAGTCCCCACATTTGCGACTTAAAACATTTTTTATTACCCTTGCACGACCAACAGCTGTCAAGATGAAACCCGGATTCAGTATACTGTCCCAGGCTTGTCTTCCAAACCTCAGATGCTGTCTACATCAAGCTTGGCTTGACTGTCGGTGACGTTGAAGAAACATTGGACGTCGAGGCTGGATGGGCCTCTGACATTAATGGGCCTAAAACCAGAAATTGTCCGAGCTGTTATTGTGACAGTTTTGTATCGATTCCGTAGATACACCAACCGAATATGGTTGTCTGGTTGACGTGACGCCACACGTGGGCGAACGGCCCGTGGTAAGTCATGAGTGTTGCCCGGTTATGAGTGAGTGAGTGAGTTAGGATTTTCGCCGCTTTTAGCAATATTCCAGCAATATCACGGTGGGGGACACCAAATTGGGCTTCACACATTGTCCCATGTCCGGATTCGAACCCGGGACCTCGGCGTGACGAGCGAACGCTTTAACCACTTGGCTACCCGACTGTCCCGGTTATGAGTAGACAACGTCTCTAAAGAGATGATATTGTGTTTGATGGACATTAGAATATCTTGCAACTTTGTTTTGTGCCATTCCTGTTTGCAGCATACCCACGGCGCTTTGGCGTTGGGTTTCACCAAGCCGTGCCTTTGCGTAAGCGTTATTTACGGTTAAACATGAGTGGTTTTATGAGAACCTGTTAGCTAAACAATCATTGTGTGCTGTTTACATTAAAAACAATATGTGTGCGAGTGTCATGCACCCAACCAACACGCAAACATCCAAATCGCGCGCCTAAACGAACATGCACTCATGGTGATGTCCTCAGGAAAATGTATTGAAAAAAAATCTTATTTCAGAATAAATTAATTTTTATTGAACTTTATATGAAACACAGTTACTTTTTTTCGTTAGTATATACAATTTAACGCGAAGTCGTCAAGTCTCATGTTCTCATTATCTTGCGATCTCCGCACAAAATCTCTGGTCCTCTGATATCATCTTCCCGAGGCAAGGGATTTAACTGACTATAAAAGTCCACTTTCCACCCTTGCCGCACTATGCTGGAGTTCCGGAGTTTGGGCTGGACTAACGAGTCTATGCATAGTCAAATCAAAATCGCGTAACGAACTAGACATCTGGTTCGTAAACAACATGGATTTCAACGTGCAGATTTCGGTCGACTGCAGGATTTGCAAAGCATGCGTACAGCCAACTGGGGGTTGAAAGATATTTTGCAAATCTTTTCATGGTTTTAATCAATTTGCTCAAATGATTTGATGCAGCTACGCATGTTGTTAATCCTTAATTGATTGCTTCTTAAATGAACAGGGGCGGTCGGGTAGCCTAGTGGTTAAAGCGTTCGCTGGCCACGCCGAAGACCCGGCTTCGATTCCCGACATGGGTACAATGTGTGAAGCCCATTTCTGGTGTCCCCCGCTGTGATATTGCTGGAATATTGCGAAGCATACTCACTCACTCTTAAATAAATGCATTCTTACTCTAAACATTGACGTCACTGTCCTGCGCGAGCAGCTGCATTTAGCCGGTTTTGTTTGGGTTATATTTTTTTTTTTTATAATTATTTATTTTTTTTATAATTTTTTTTTTGGGGGGTGGGGGGTGGGGGTGGGGGTGGGGGAGGGGGGGAGTCAGCCTGTCAAAATGGATGTGCAAATGTAAGCCTAGTAGTTAAAGCGTTCGCTCGTCACGCCGAAGACATGGGTTCGATTCCCGATATGGGTACAATGTGTGAAGCCCATTTCTGGTGTCCCCTACTGGAATATTGCTAAACGCGGTGTAAAACTCACTCACACACACTGTTATATAAATCCTCTTGTCCATTTCAAAAAGAGAATGTTCACTTGAAAAATAATATCATTATATAAAACAGTAATGCAATGTATATATTGTTATTCAGCTGTCCCAACTGTGGCGAATATACCCATCCGTCTTATAACCTTAAAATGTTAAGTGAGTGAGTGAGTTAGGTTTAACGCCGCTTTTAACAGTATTCCAGTTATATCACGGCGTGTCAGCTTAATGTTGGAGGAAAGCCCGAAGTGATGCAGGTCTCAGACGTTTACCACTTCGGTGAAACCCACGAGCAAGGGTATGGTGCTGACAAACCTAGAAACATAATCGGGGCGAACCGGGATTCTGCACAGCGAATCGCGGCGCCTTAGACGACTGGGCCACCCGTGCCCCCTTAAAATGTTAAGAGTACGTGTATCTGAAATACCGGCTCTGTTCGGAGTATTACGTCCGTGTTTTGTCCGGGTGTTTTGTTTGTCAGGCAAGGGAGATAATTCCAGTGTGTTTTTGGTAGGAGACAAAACCAGGCTCCTTCTAAACTGAAATTGGCTAGTAAAAGATTATCCAGCTAAAACATAATTTCGCACTCTGCTCACTCGCCCAAAGCTCAAAATGCCAGCTTTCGCTTGGCAACATATTTATTTGACCAAATAGCTGACCTACTTCATTTGGCTTTTCATTTTAATGTGAAAACGATAACTATCAAGTGACAGACAAATATATTTATTCCCGAAACCGTATAAGTCCCATAAATACATAATGGGAGACACGTGAGGCGACATATCTCGCCCTACTGACCTCGACTTACATTCGTGACCTACTCGTATTATTCTGGGACAAGGTGAATGTCGTGCAACTCTCATTGTGAGACGCACGACCCAGATGTATGTCGACTAATCTTATTGTCCTCTGTTGTTACTTTCAGTCCTCGACCGCCTCCGTGGTTTAGTGGTAGAGCGTCCGCCCGGAGAGCGGAAAGTCCGGGGTTCGATCCCCGGCCGCGTCATACCAAAAGACGTTAAAAGATGGTACTTGTTGTTACCCTGTCTGGCGCTAAAACAAGGACTGGACCGTTCGGAGTTAATATACTGTGTCTGAGTGGGGTATTCATGTTAAACTGCGGCATAGTATCTCAGTGGGCTAGCACTATAAATCGGCATCAGTCCGGACTAGTACAAGCAGCCACACACACACACACACACACACACACACACACACACGTGCATGCACGTCGCTATATAAGTGCAATAATCTTGGACGCGACGTTAAACCCAATTTCACCTCATCTCACCTCACTTCACCTCACCTCTCATACACCCCGCGACCAAATACTGTGCATAAACAACCTGATCGGGTATATGGGGCAGTGGCCTTGAACAAACACGTCGCCATTGCTGTTCATCACACGGACAGGACCGGGTCCACGGCACAACCTGACACATGTTAATTCGAACATATGCAAACACAGCTTTGGTTGAGAATGGTAAACATCGTGTTTGCTCAGCACGTTCTTACATTACATATAGTCATAGAGTAAATATGTAATGGTTACATTCCAGGGTCAGTTCAGTGACCCACGTGCGTGTACATACGTAAAATGCGGCGACATGACATTTCTAGATAGCCAGGAGATTAAGGGTCCTTCCCGGAGGGGGCATATGATTAGAGGTTGGTTGGTTTGTTGTTTAACGCCGCACTCAGCAATATTTCTGCTATATGACGGCGGTCTGTAAATATTCGAGTCTGGACCAGACGATCCAGTGATTGATATCATGAGCATCGATCCACGCAATTGGGATACGATGACATGCATCAACCAAGTCAGCGAGTCTGGCCACCCGATCCCATTAGTCGCCTCTTACGACAAGCATAGTCGCCTTTTACGGCAAGCATGGGTTGCTGAAGACCTATTCTACCCCGGGTCTTCACGGGTCACCTATCGATGTAACATGCATGTTACTGTATACTGGTACTTTCGATATTGTCACTATTTTCAAAATGCTTTTGCGGACCAAGCTCCACGGCGTGTTTTAGTGCAAACCATTTCAAATGGTGTATTATGCAAAGGGGGGGCACGGGTGGCCCACTCGTCTAAGGCGCCGCGATTCGCTGTGCAGAGTTGCGTCCCTTGGGCACGCCAGAAACCTATGATTGTGGGTTCGAATCCCGGTTCGCCCCAATTATGTTTCTAGGTTTGTCAGCACCATACCCATGCTCGTGGGTTTCACCGAAGTGGTAAACGTCTTAGACCTGCATCACTTCGGGCTTGCCTCCCACATTCAGCTGACACGCCGCGATATAACTGTAATACTGTTAAAAGCGGCGTTAAACCCAACTCACTCACTCACTCTAAACTACTACATTGATTTCTTTCAGATATGTACGTAGGTGTAGCTACGGAAACTGTACGACATGCCTTCATTAATTCCCCATAGGACAGTTCTAGTTAGCTTAATTTTTATCCCTACATGCAAGATGTCCAAAAGGCTTATGTGACGTATTGTCATCTGTCGTTGTATGGCGTCATCCGTCATGAAATCTATTCTAAATCCAATACGATTAATTCATAAAATATCTCGAAAGATAGCATTTATAGCTCACCTGGTACGAAGTTCCGTGGTGAGCTTATGTCAGCTCCCCAAGAAGATCGAATGGTCGGTACCTAACTGACATGAAATACTCTACAGGCCGTATGCCTAATGTTCTTTTTCGCCATTTTCAATCATCAATGGTCTTACTTCAGTATAGGCTAAAACTGCCATAGAAAAGGTATAGACTTCATATCCGAAAAATATAAACTTTAAGGGCCTATATTTGACTCGGCATTTGGGAAACCAACGATTTTTTTTATACCAAACATCATTGCATTGGAATCCCTGTCGTTTGTAATAGAATATGATTCTGGTGTATGCTTAACTGTCATATCCGTAATACCGCAACAAAATGTCCATTACTTAATGCGTAAAACTCTGTTATTGGACCATTCTAACAACCCAACATCATCTACAACTTGGTCTGATCTGCTTGGGCTGAGTCCTCCTTTCCGCCGTTACGGTATTAGGATAGTGACGAGGTTACCTTGCAGAGTGTCGAGAAATAACCTTTGTAAAACAGTAAGTTTGATAAAAATCGGTTTAAAGGGTTGGGGGCCAAAAACCCTTTTATGAAGCCTGAATATAACAACCAGGTGGTCGTTGTAGAGAGGGAATCTAAAAATGATTAGTCATTTGCACATCTAGACAAAGTAACGATCAATTAAATCTGCGAAGTTTCATGAGAGTTCGATAAGTATTATTTCATAGTGATAACCCTTATTGTGAAAAAAATTATCTATCACTTCAACCCTTAAAGTAAAAAAACAACATTAAGAATATTTTTTACATTAAGAGTTCTATCAAGGGTGAACCCGCATTCCTTAATGTAAAATGCCCCCCACCCCCCAACCCCAACCCCAACCCCAACCCCTCTGTACAACCTTCTCAAAAAAGACGCGTCTTTCCAGTGGTCCTACAATTGTCAACAGGCTTTCGAAAAGCTGAAGGAAGCCCTTTCAACAGCTCCAACCCTTGCATATCCCGACTAAAAATCTTCATCCTCACAACTGATGCATCACAAACTGCAATAGGATACATTTTCGGCCAACCTAATTCTCACGGCGTAACCTGAAATGACATTGTTAATTCATGTCTTTTGACCTTACAAGTATCTTCCTAAATTGTTTGAGTGAGTGAGTGAGTGAGTGAGTATGGTTTTACGCTGCTTTTAGCAATATTCCAGCAATATCACGACGGGGGACACCAGAAATTGGCTTCACACATTGTACCCATGTTGGGAATCGAACCCGGGTCTTCGGCGTGACGAGCGAACGCTTTAACCACTAGGCTACCCGACCGCCCCCTAAATTGTTTGAAAGGCATTACTTAGAAGATGACGGATGACAAGGTAGACACAATTTTATGGATAACAACTTCATTAATACTGTCACTACTTGACATCATTGTATATTTGTCATTTTGAACTAATTAAGATCGAATTTTTTTATTAATTCAGTGGTAGTAATACTATATCCAGTGGTCAGTGATTCTTGTGAACCGAATACACCGTTCCTAATTTAATAAATGGATGATAATGTCAGGCAAATATTTTATCAATGAGTGTTATAGTGAGGCCTGTCAAACTGAGAGTGTTATTGTCAGCTCATGTGTCACAAGAGCCCACGAACCTAAGTCTAAACTCGCAATTAATATCCAGTTCAGTTGACATTTGTAATAAAATATAAGCGACAAAACCCTTTCAATATTCATAAGAAGTCATCGTCAAAAATAGTCGATTGTTGGATTCGACTATATCAGGAACATGTGTTTATGAATCACTCGAGTATAGTGATGACACAAGGTGTTCGCGAAAAGGTGAGGGTATCCTGTCCCACCGGTGGCACCAACCACAAACACATGAAAAGGCAAGTCAATTGTTCACATGAAAAGACACGGGAACATGGGTACAAGTCTAAATAGGGAATTGCATCGGACATAATTTTTGTCACTGATGCGTCAAATTTGGAACCAAAACCACATGTATACCATAAGAATGAAAGCTTTACTGAGGCTTTACTGGGGCTTTACTGAGGTCCTGTTAACCTTGATCAAACAACTTCTGAGCAGGAGTCGTATGAGTCGCAGGAATATTGCTCGACATAAAGGGAAAGATGACTATTGATAAGTTCAAGTCATCCCTCTTGTCTTAAAGCCTTTTAGAGGGTGTTCTGTCACTGAATCTTTATATACATATCTAAATATAAAACAGATGAAGCGGTCTCACTGGTGGTTTAAGATGCGAGACACGGGGACGGTTCGAGAAAGCCTAGTTATTGAATTAGCCACATATTTCAACACAGTGACCTTTGCACCTCACAATAGACACATGCTACAACATTATTTTTGCGAGTTCACAAGTAACATAGAATTAGATTCAATTTATTATTTGAGTGACCATCAGATCTACTTCTAAGAAAAAATACAACTTTATGAATAACAACTTCTGCTTTAATGCATTCAGCAACGTTTTGTTTTATTATTTACTAACCAACTATTAGAATGCCAACCAAACCGTTCATTAGATCTATCTCGTGACCACCATCTGACTGTCTTGTGATTGCCATCTGACTGTCTAGTGATTGCCATCTGACTGTCTGGTCACTGACCTCTGACTTTCTCGTCACTGACCTCTGACTTTCTTGTAACTGCCATCTGACTGTCTTGTGTCTGATATCTGAATGTCTTGTGTCTGATATCTGAGTGCCTCGTCACTGCCATCTGACTGTCTGGTGATTGCCATCTGACTGTTTCATCACTGCCATCTGACTGTCTTGTTATTGCCATCTGACTGTTTCGTCACTACCATCTGACTGTCTTGTTATTGCCATCTGACTGTTTCGTCACTGCCATCTGACTGTCTCGTGATTGCCATCTGAATGTCTCGTGATTGCCATCCGACTGTGTCGTCACTGGCATCTGACTGTCTCGTGATTGCCATCTGACTGTCTCGTGATTGCCATCTGACTGTCTTGTGTCTGATATCTGACTGTCTTGTTATTGCGATCTGACTGTCTTGTGTCTGATATCTGACTATCTTGTTATTGTGATCTGACTGTCTTGTGTCTGATATCTGACTGCCTCGTCACTGCCATCTACCTGTCTTGTATCTGACATCTGAAGTCCTGTTTTCTGACATCTGACTGTCTTGTGTCTGACATCTGACTGTCTTGTTTTCTGACGTCTGACTGACTTGTGTCTGACATCTGACTGTCTTGTTATTGCGATCTGACTGTCTTGTGTCTGATATCTGACTGTCTTGTTATTGCGATCTGACTGTCTTGTGTCTGATATCTGACTGCCTCGTCACTGCCATCTAACTGACTTGTATCTGACATCTGAAGTCTTGTTTTCTGACATCTGACAGTCCTGTGTCTGAAATCTGACTGTCTTGTTATTGCGATATGACTGTCTTTTGTTTGACATCTGACTGTCTTGTTTTCTGACATCTGACTATCTTGTGTCTGACATCTGACTGTCTTGTTATTGCGATCTGACTGTCTTGTGTCTGATATCTGACTGTCTTGTTATTGCGATCTGACTGTCTTGTGTCTGATATCTGACTGTCTTGTTATTGCGATCTGGCTGTCTTGTGTCTGATATCTGACTGCCTCGTCTATGCCATCTAACTGTCTTGTGTCTGATATCTGACTTCCTCGTCACTGCCATCTAACTGACTTGTATCTGACATCTGAAGGCTTGTTTTCTGACATCTGACAGTCTTGTGTCTGACATCTGACTGTCTTGTTATTGCGATTTGACTGTCTTTTGTTTGACATCTGACTGCCTTGTCTGATATCTGACTGTCTTGTTTTCTGACATCTGACTGCCACGACACTGCCATCTGTCTTGTATCTGACATCTGAAGTCTTGTTTTCTGACATCTGACTGTCTTGTGTCTGACATCTGACTGTCTTGTGTCTGACATCTGACTGTCTTGTGTCTGATATCTGACTGTCTTGTTATTGCGATCTGACTGTCTTGTGTCTGATATCTGACTGTCTTGTTATTGCGATCTGACTGTCTTGTGTCTGATATCTGACTGCCTCGTCTATGCCATCTAACTGTCTTGTGTCTGATATCTGACTTCCTCGTCACTGCCATCTAACTGACTTGTATCTGACATCTGAAGTCTTGTTTTCTGACATCTGACAGTCCTGTGTCTGAAATCTGACTGTCTTGTGTCTGACATCTGACTGTCTTGTGTCTGACATCTGACTGTCTTGTTATTGCGATTTGACTGTCTTGTTTTCTGACATCTGACTATCCTGTGTCTGACATCTGACTCCCTCGTCTATGCCATCTAACTGTCTTGTTTCCTGACATCTGACTGTCTTGTGTCTGACATCCGAAGTCTTGTTTTCTGACATCTGACTGTCCTGTGCCTGACATCTGACTATTTTCGTACATGCTCGAGACTGATTATTCACTGTTGTTTAAGATTTATACTTTCTTAAATACAACCGGTCGGATATATCCTACAGCTAACATATTTAAATCGACGTGGGAACTATTTTTTTTTCTTCACACCTTGCAACAATAGGGGCAGGCGCACCTCAACATCAAATCAGGGGAAGTGTGTGGCCTAACCACGTGCTGTCATTGACGGCTGCTGAGATGGTGTTAGTTAATCTCTGAGCAGAATCAGAGAGTCTTGAAAACATGGCCTGTCTGATATGCTGAAAGGAGCATCTGTCTCACAGACAGTCAAGCCAGGGGGGTCAGGTGGTTAAAGACGTTGTAATTAACTGTTCGCTGAACGTGGGTTCGAATCCACATTTCGCCTAGTTACGGCCCTCGGTTTGTCAGCACAATTCAAGGGGACTTCCACAGTGGTTGGTTGGTTGGTTTGTTTGTTGTTTAACGCCGCACTCAGCAATATTCCAGCTATATGACGGCGGTCTGTAAATAATCGAGTCTGGACCAGAAAATCCAGTGATTGATATCATGAGCATCGATCCACGCAATTGGGATCGATGACATGTATCAACCAAGTCAGCGAGCCTGACCACCCGATCGCCTTAGTCGCCTTTTACGTTAAGCATAGTCGCCTTTTACGGCAAGCATGGGTTGCTGAAGACCTTTTCTACCCCGGAATCTTCACGGGTCACTTTCACAGTGACACATGTCCACAACCCGCTGTGACAATACAGAAATGCTGTTTAATTAAAAGCGACGAAACCATTCCAAAATCATAAGAAATCTCTGCTAAAAGCAGAATCCGTTGTCTGATTCCGACTATATAGAGAATCTCACCCGAATGTCTTTCGATATCAAATATATCAACACGAGTTGATAAAAGTGGAAAAATTCCGAGGCTAGCCGAGGATTTTTGCCACTTTTATCAACGAGTGAGATTTTATTTATCATCCAACATCATTTCCCCAACTTTTTCAAATTGTAGACAGTAATTAGCAGTGTCTTCAGTGTAAAAAATACTGCTAACAGCTTCAGTAGCAGAGAGATGTCATTTGATTGTGATGTCATGGTAACCAGTGATGTAATTTCACTGCAGCGATGTCTACAGTGTCCTGTGGGAGCCAGTTTTGGATGATAAATATGTATCACAATCAAATAGCGATGGTACCAGGTGTTCGTGATAAAGTGAGCGTATCCTGCTTTCCCCATGTGTCATCCGTCACAAACACATGCAAAAACAAGTCAATTGCTCGCTTGGAAAAACAACAACAGGGGAACATATGGCACAAGTGAAAATAGGGAATTGCATCAGACATCATTTTGTTACTGATGGGTCAAATTTGGAAATACCCCCAAGATCACTGCAATAAAACATCTTTAATTACTAAGGCCCTGAATGCTATAACCTTGTTAATCTGTCACAACGTTTTGTGACAAGTGACCCATGGATCAAGGAATTTGTCATATGGTCATGGTGTGTTCAAAGTTGAAAAATAAAACTTGCAAAACTGCAAAAATTCAAGTGAATCCTTAGAAGTATTGAGAATACACGATGCATTAATCCCACTTAAGGGTGGAAATCAACATTTCGAGAAATGGGAACACATATTTGGTCATGACATAGGTGAAAGACAACGTGCTAGCTATAACCTAGTGCCTTTCAAATGCACCAATGCCACCAAATTCCAATGGTTTCAGTATCAAATCTTACATCACATTTTACCCACAAATTCACGTATTTATAAAATGGGATACGTGGATAGTGATTTGTGCAGTTACTGTTCTAAAGAGAAAGAGTCTGATTTCACTTATTTTGGGGATGCTCCTGTGTTCGCCCTCTTCGGAACGAATTGAAAGTCTGGCCTTCTTCGGACGCTCAGATAAATACAAATATATCTGAGGACATAGTTTATCTGGGTTACACCCAAAGAAACAATTCTCCTCTCAAAATAATGATGATTATATTAAAATATCGCATATTTAATGAAAGAATACAACATAAAAAGCCAGATTTCAAAGACATCCAACGGGAGCTTTCCGACTATTACAACTTAACTAAATATGAGCAACTTTGAATTCGAATGTTAACATGTTAAATCAGTTTTGGTCAAGCTGTCATTTACTATTTTAGAAAATGTAGTGACAAGTCTAATATGTATGCACAACGTATGTAAAATGCAACAAACATAATAAATTATTAAAAAAAGATTAATTCCACTTGTCTCACAACTTCTGTAAATGTAAAGAAAGTCCTTTCTTTATTGCATTAAGGAGTATTCTTACTCTTTGAGAGAAGAATTTAGTGGTACATTTGCTGTTCCCAGCAATATGTCATTATCTTTCTTTATATTGATTTTTGTGGAGCTTGTTCAATCCGACCCACTCATGTTCGTATCAAACACTGTGCAAACTGAATTATATATTATACCTATTCCGAGCCAAAGGAGTCCACTAATACCACATTCATAGGCCCCTACCATGGATAGTTGATATAACATTCAAACTTATAATAATTAGACACGTGGTTAACGGTTTACTTGACATGGATTTAACAGACCCGATAGTGTATCTGTCAAGACTCAGTCTGACGATGGCAGTGTCAGGCAGTTCACATTCTGACGTGAAGGAGAGGCACAGCACGCCGTGCCAGGAGTCTGTCCAACTCCTTAGGGGATACGACAGGTTTGTATTCCATTGTATACATGTTTGTTTGTTTGTTGTTTAACGCCGCACACAGCAATATTCCCGCTATGTGACGGCGGTCTGTAAATAATCGAGTCTGGACCAGAAAACCCAGTGATTGATATCATGAGCATCGATCCACGCAATTGGGATCGATGACATGCATCAACCAAGTCAGAGAGCCTGGCCACCCGATCCCGTTAGTTGCCTCTTACGACAAGCATAGTCGCCTTTTAGGGCAAGCATGGGTTGCTGAAGACCTATTCTACCCCGGATCTTAGCGGGTGTATACATCTTTGTAGAAATCGTTCCATCCATATAACGGTTGAAGGAGGAAGTATATGCTCCGAAACGTTGTTTTCCTAATAATAATGAAGTTGACATCCATAAATTGTGTTCCTTATATATAACGGTGGTCTGTAAACAATGGAGTCAAACTAGTGATTGATTCTGTGAGCAGCACCACACGCCATTAACCAGGGAATGCAGGCTTAAGCTGTTTCCGTCTTTGGTGAAGCCCATGTATAGTGCTTAGAAACTCCA
Source organism: Haliotis cracherodii (assembly GCF_022045235.1). NCBI lineage: Eukaryota > Metazoa > Mollusca > Gastropoda > Lepetellida > Haliotidae > Haliotis > Haliotis cracherodii. The sequence goes on from NW_027266267.1 coordinate 21,446,975, forward strand.
AAACTTTATTCATGACTTGGATTAAAACAAAATAGGACAAACAGAAGAAGACATTGCCATACATCATCACTCTAACCGTTGTGGGGGCACGGGTGGCCCAGTCGTCTAAGGTGACGCGATTCGCTGTGCAGAGTTGCGTCCCTTGGGCACGCCAGAAACCTATGATTGCGAGTTCGAATCCTGGTTCGCCCCGATAACGTGTCTAGGTTTGTCAGCACCATACCCGTGCTCGTGGGTTTCACCGAAGTGGCAAACGTCTGAGACCTGCATCACTTCGGGCTTTCCTCCCACATTAAGATGACACGCCGCGATATAACTGTAATACTGTTAAAAGCGGCGTTAAACCCAACTCACTCACTCATTCACACTAACCGTTGTGTTACGTCACGTAAACCAATTGTGTTTGGTTATTTACGAATAAAACCCCGTTTTTTAAGATTATTCAAATACCGAAGAGTGAAGGTTGCGATTATGCTTTTAAACAATTATTGTCGTCAATGATGGGTCAACTATCTTCTTTCCTTCGATTTACAGCTTTCAACACGATTCCGTTCGTGCTGCTGAATTGCAGCTTTGTAATTGCTTGCTTGAGGAATAATTTGTCCCTTTTCATAAATGATTCTGTTTAGCTGTGCGAATTGTGTGACCCCATTCAGTAACCTGGCTTTATCAACGTGAAAATGGTGCTTAGGCATACACTCCATTTAGTTACCTGGCTTTATCAACGTGAAAATGGTGCTTAGACATACACTCCATTCAGTTACCTGGCTTTATCAACGTGAAAATGGTGCTTAGGCATAAACTCCATTCAGTTACCTGGCTTTATCAACGTGAAAATGGTGCTTAGACATACACTCCATTCAGTTACCTGGCTTTATCAACGTGAAAATGGTGCTTAGACATACACTCCATTCAGTTACCTGGCTTTATCAACGTGAAAATGGTGCTTAGACATACACTCCATTCAGTTACCTGGCTTTATCAACGTGAAAATGGTGCTTAGGCATAAACTCCATTCAGTAACCTGGCTTTATCAACGTGAAAATGGTGCTTAGGCATAAACTCCATTCAGTTACCTGGCTTTATCAACGTGAAAATGGTGCTTAGGCATACACTCCATTCAGTAACCTGGCTTTATCAACGTGAAAATGGTGCTTAGGCATAAACTCCATTCAGTAACCTGGCTTTATCAACGTGAAAATGGTGCTTAGGCATAAACTCCATTCAGTTACCTGGCTTTATCAACGTGAAAATGGTGCTAAGGCATAAACTCCATTCAGTTACCTGGCTTTATCAACGTGAAAATGGTGCTTAGGCATAAACTCCATTCAGTTACCTGGCTTTATCAACGTGAAAATGGTGCTTAGGCATACACTCCATTCAATTATCTGGCTTTATCAACGTGAAAATGGTGCTTAGGCATAAACTCCATTCAGTAACCTGGCTTTATCAACGTGAAAATGGTGCTTAGGCATAAACTCCATTCAGTTACCTGGCTTTATCAACGTGAAAATGGTGCTTAGGCATAAACTCCATTCAGTTACCTGGCTTTATCAACGTGAAAATGGTGCTTAGGCATAAACTCCATTCAGTTACCTGGCTTTATCAACGTGAAAATGGTGCTAAGGCATAAACTCCATTCAGTAACCTGGCTTTATCAACGTGAAAATGGTGCTTAGACATACACTCCATTCAGTTACCTGGCTTTATCAACGTGAAAATGGTGCTTAGGCATAAACTCCATTCAGTAACCTGGCTTTATCAACGTGAAAATGGTGCTTAGGCATAAACTCCATTCAGTAACCTGGCTTTATCAACGTGAAAATGGTGCTTAGGCATACACTCCATTCAGTTACCTGGCTTTATCAACGTGAAAATGGTGCTTAGGCATAAACTCCATTCAGTAACCTGGCTTTATCAACGTGAAAATGGTGCTTAGGCATAAACTCCATTCAGTAACCTGGCTTTATCAACGTGAAAATGGTGCTTAGGCATAAACTCCATTCAGTAACCTGGCTTTATCAACGTGAAAATGGTGCTAAGGCATAAACTCCATTCAGTAACCTGGCTTTATCAACGTGAAAATGGTGCTTAGGCATAAACTCCATTCAGTTACCTGGCTTTATCAACGTGAAAATGGTGCTAAGGCATAAACTCCATTCAGTAACCTGGCTTTATCAACGTGAAAATGGTGCTAAGGCATAAACTCCATTCAGTAACCTGGCTTTATCAACGTGAAAATGGTGCTTAGGCATAAACTCCATTCAGTAACCTGGCTTTATCAACGTGAAAATGGTGCTTAGGCATAAACTCCATTCAGTAACCTGGCTTTATCAACGTGAAAATGGTGCTAAGGCATAAACTCCATTCAGTTACCTGGCTTTATCAACGTGAAAATGGTGCTAAGGCATAAACTCCATTCAGTTACCTGGCTTTATCAACGTGAAAATGGTGCTAAGGCATAAACTCCATTCAGTAACCTGGCTTTATCAACGTGAAAATGGTGCTTAGGCATAAACTCCATTCAGTTACCTGGCTTTATCAACGTGAAAATGGTGCTTAGGCATAAACTCCATTCAGTTACCTGGCTTTATCAACGTGAAAATGGTGCTTAGGCATAAACTCCATTCAGTTACCTGGCTTTATCAACGTGAAAATGGTGCTAAGGCATAAACTCCATTCAGTAACCTGGCTTTATCAACGTGAAAATGGTGATTAGGCATAAACTCCATTCAGTAACCTGGCTTTATCAACGTGAAAATGGTGCTTAGGCATAAACTCCATTCAGTAACCTGGCTTTATCAACGTGAAAATGGTGCTTAGGCATAAACTCCATTCAGTAACCTGGCTTTATCAACGTGAAAATGGTGCTAAGGCATAAACTCCATTCAGTTACCTGGCTTTATCAACGTGAAAATGGTGCTTAGGCATAAACTCCATTCAGTTACCTGGCTTTATCAACGTGAAAATGGTGCTTAGGCATAAACTCCATTCAGTTACCTGGCTTTATCAACGTGAAAATGGTGCTAAGGCATAAACTCCATTCAGTAACCTGGCTTTATCAACGTGAAAATGGTGCTTAGGCATAAACTCCATTCAGTTACCTGGCTTTATCAACGTGAAAATGGTGCTTAGACATACACTCCATTCAGTTACCTGGCTTTATCAACGTGAAAATGGTGCTTAGGCATAAACTCCATTCAGTAACCTGGCTTAATCAACGAGAAAATGGTGCTTAGGCATAAACTCCATTCAGTAACCTGGCTTTATCAACGTGAAAATGGTGCTTAGGCATAAACTCCATTCAGTTACCTGGCTTTATCAACGTGAAAATGGTGCTTAGGCATAAACTCCATTCAGTAACCTGGCTTTATCAACGTGAAAATGGTGCTTAGGCATAAACTCCATTCAGTAACCTGGCTTTATCAACGTGAAAATGGTGCTTAGGCATAAACTCCATTCAGTAACCTGGCTTTATCAACGTGAAAATGGTGCTAAGGCATAAACTCCATTCAGTAACCTGGCTTTATCAACGTGAAAATGGTGCTTAGGCATAAACTCTATTCAGTAACCTGGCTTTATCAACGTGAAAATGGTGCTTAGGCATAAACTCCATTCAGTAACCTGGCTTTATCAACGTGAAAATGGTGCTTAGGCATAAACTCCATTCAGTAACCTGGCTTTATCAACGTGAAAATGGTGCTTAGGCATAAACTCCATTCAGTTACCTGGCTTTATCAACGTGAAAATGGTGCTTAGACATAAACTCCATTCAGTAACCCTTTCGTTAACAGCCCTCATGTAGTAACCACAACTTATCCTTGTTGGGAATCGTGCTGAAATAAACACCATGCAGTACCCATGACTTTTTATAACACACTGCAGTATCCATGCTTGTGAATAACACAATGCAGTGTCCATGCCTTTGAATAACACCATGCAGTATCTCATGCTTTTGAATAAAAATATGTAGTATCCATGCTTTTGAATAACACAATGAAGTATCCATGCTTGTGAATAACGCAATGCAGTATCTCATGCTTTTGAATAACACAATGCAGTATCCATGCTTTTGAATAACACAATGAAGTATCCATGCTTGTGAATAACGCAATGCAGTATCCATGCTTGTGAATAACACTATGCAGTATCCATGCTTGTGAATAACACAATGCAGTATCCATGCTTGTGAATAACACAATGCAGTATTCATGCTTGTGAATAACACAATGCAGTATCCATGCTTTTGAATAACACTATGCAGTATCCATGCTTGTGAATAACACAATGCAGTATCCATGCTTGTGAATAACGCAATGCAGTATTCATGCTTTTGAATAACACTATGCAGTATCCATGCTTGTGAATAACACAATGCAGTATCCATGCTTTTGAATACCACAATGCAGTATCCATGCTTTTGAATAACACTATGCAGTATCCATGCTTGTGAATAACACAATGCAGTATCCATGCTTTTGAATACCACAATGCAGTATCCATGCTTTTGAATACCACAATGCAGTATCCATGCTTTTGAATACCACAATGCAGTATCCATGCTTTTGAATACCACAATGCAGTATCCATGCTTGTGAATAACACAATGTAGTATCCATGCTTGTGAATAACACTATGCAGTATCCATGCTTTTGAATAACACAATGAAGTGTCCATGCCTTTGAATAACACAATGCAGTATCCATGCTTGTGAATAACACAATGCAGTGTCCATGCTTTTGAATAACACAATGCAGTATCCATGCTTTAATTGTGCTTTTAAATAACTCCTGAAACCCACCATAGCCACTCATGGGGATTGTGCTTTTATATGAATCAGAGTATTCCATAGCTGTCTCTTTACAGTCCTCAAAACTAGTGCTTCAAAATGAGCTTCTTAATACATGTAGTCCTTCACACCTCTCTCCCCGTGGAACTACCCTTTAAGTATCGTCCCTTTTTAAATGAAATAACTTCATAAAATCCTTTTTGACAGCCATATGTCGTCCGGCGGAAACACATCTGGCCTGTCCGAGAAGGCACATCCGGTTCCCGTTGTCACACAGCAGAAGACATCATGGATAAAAAGAATAAAATTGAAAATGGCGAGTCCTGTGTACAGAGAGAAGTTCTACTACACTATGGGCCTGTATCTCTCGTCTTTCTTCTCTGTAAGTACATCGTGACAATACTCTTAAAGTGCGCCCCACACTTTCCCTCTAAGGACACATTGACTATACTCTTGAAGTGTACCCAACACCCTTCTCTGTAAGACCACCTTGACTATACTCTTGAAGTGTATCCCATACCCTTCTCTGTAAGGACACATTGACTATACTCTTGAAGTGTACCCAACACCCTTCTCTGTAAGACCACCTTGACTATACTCTTGAAGTGTATCCCATACCCTTCTCTGTAAGGACACATTGACTATACTCTTGAAGTGTACCCAACACCCTTCTCTGTAAGACCACCTTGACTATACTCTTGAAGTGTATCCCATACCCTTCTCTGTAAGGACACATTGACTATACTCTTGAAGTGTACCCAACACCCTTCTCTGTAAGACCACCTTGACTATACTCTTGAAGTGTACCCAACACCCTTCTCTGTAAGTACACCTTGACTATACTCTTGATGTGTACCCAACACCCTTCTCTGTAAGGACACCTTGACTATACTGTTGAAGTGTACCCCATACCCTTCTCTGTAAGGACACATTGACTATACTCTTGAAGTGTACCCAACACCCTTCTCTGTAAGGACACCTTGACTATACTCTTGAAGTGTACCCAACACCCTTCTCTGTAAGGACACCTTGACTATACTCTAGAAGCGTACCCAACACCCTTCTCTGTAAGTACACCTTGACTATACTCTTGAAGGGTACCCAACACCCTTCTCTATAAGGACACCTTGACTATACTGTTGAAGTGTACCCAACACCCTTCTTGTAAGGTCACCTTGACTATACTTTTTAAGTGCACCCACCAACCTTCTCTGTAAGTACACCTAGACCATACTCTTGAAGTGTACCCAACACCCTTCTCTGTAAGGACACCTTGACAATACCCTTGATGTGCACCCCCATATCCTTCTTCTCTGAACGTACATCTTTGAAGTGAAATCTAACATTATTCTTTTCTGTAAGCACACCTAGACTATACCCGAGATCGATGTCCCTGTTACAAATTTCCGCACAGTTGTGAGTTATTCATCTTCCCGGGGCAAGGGGGTTAATTTGTATGATGATACTGGGCGTACAACATTTGCATACATGACCTCACAGAATGTGTACTTCCGTGCTGAAATCATCTTCCCGAGGGAAGGGAGTTAACTACTATAAAAGAATTTCCAGGCTCGATCGGAGCACCACCAGTGGTTATTACGAGTTACGTCCCTGCTATGTCCCTCCTATTGACCAATCAGATGCCACCTCTGTAATCACGAGTATTTGAAAACAAATTTAACTCCGGAATTCCAACCTAGTTCGGTGCAAATTGGACTGCTATAGTCAGTCAACGCTCTTACCTCTGGAAGATGTGTGTTATTCTGTGTGGTGTCTTTGCACCAAGCCTTCCGTTATATAGTTGTTATAAATTACAGGGATGGATAGTGGGACTGAAGGGGCCAGCCTTCCTCGACCTTCAGCAGATCACTGGAGTAGGCACAAGCCAGGGTGCTGCCTTCTTCACAGCTGCAGCCGTTGGGGGTGTAGTTGGAAGTTTGGTCGGCGGTGCTCTCTATGACAGATTCAACCGTCACGTGGTGTTGTTTGTGTCATCCTTCCTGTATGCTGTGACGTGTGCAATCATTCCCTGGTGTTCTGTGTACTGGTCAATGGTCATGATGTTCCTGATACACGAGCTGGTTACAGGTGCTGCTAGGTCAGGTAAGACACTATGCCTCTACAACAGCACATCTCAGCTCGTAACAGGTGCTGCCAGGTCAGGTAAGACACTATGCCTCTACAACAGCACATCTCAGCTGGTTACAGGTGCTGCCAGGTCAGGTAAGACACTATGCCTCTATAACAGCACATCTCAGCTGGTTACAGGTGCTGCCAGGTCAGGTAAGACGTTATGTCTCTAACACAGAGTATCTCATCTGCTGTTTTCCTTACCCTCATCGACCGCCTCCGTGGTCTAGTGGTAGAGCGTCCGCCCAGAGAGTGGAAGGTCCGGGGTTCGATCCCCGGTCGCGTCATACCAAAAGACGTTAAAAGATGGTACTTGTTGTTACCCTGTCTGGCGCTCGGCACAAAGGGCCTAAAACAAGGACTGGTTGGCTCGGTGTCAGTAAACTGTGTCTGAGTGGGGTATTCATGTTAAACTGCAGCTAGTATCTCAGTGAGCTAGCACTATAAATCGGCATCAGTCCGGACTAGTACAAGCAGACACACACACACACACACACACACGTACATGCACATCGCTTTAAGTGCAATAATCTTGGACGCGACGTTAAACCCCATTTCACCTCAACTCACCTCACCTTACCCTCATCCTTACCCTTCCCAGGGGGGACGGGTTGTCAAGTGGTTTAGGAGGTCACAATGCCCAGAGCTGCTTTCCTTTGCCGTTCTGTGATCCACTAATTGTGATGAGAATCTTCGTTTCGACCCAAATGCATATCAATTTCATCAATTTTATAAAGGTCACTTTTATGTTTTAGTTTGGGGTTTCTATGACAATACACGATTGATTCTTCTGATATTCCACAAATGAGCTCACTCACCATGCCCACGTCCAACCTCCAAATATCTTCTCGTAGAATTAACGGTTTCAGTACACCCTGAACCCAATAGCATGTCTTAATCGCTGAATGCAATCACGATGCAATCACGACCAGTCATACCCCAAGCGCAAAATCTTTTCAAGCTAACCTCATAGAACATGCTTAACTCATGTGGAGATCCTGATTGGAATAGGTCTTCAGCAACCCATGCTTGTCTTTAGAGATGACTAACGGGATCGGTGGTCCGGTTTGCAGACTTTGTCATAACCCAATTGGGAAGATCGATACTCATGATGTCAATTACTGGATTGTCTGGTCCAGACTCGATTATTTACCGACCACTATCATTTAGCCGGAATAAAGAAAGAAAGAAACAATTAGCTTAAGGAGAATTGTTCTTCCTCTGTTCCAGGTACGAATGTGGAGATCGTGGAAGAGTGGGGAGACGAGGGCAAACCCTTCATGCAAGCACTGCATTTCTCCTTCTCTCTCGGGGCAACCGTCGCCCCCTTCGTCCTTGAACCATTCCTCTCCCAGGAACCTGAGTTGGGTACAACAAACACTTCTTTCACAACAACAAGTGACCCCTCCTTCACCACAACAGCCTTCAACATGACGACGGCTATTTCACCTCCCAGACCAGAGAGTAATATCCACTATGGCTTTCTCATCGTGGCCATTCTTTCAGGGTTGTCTTCCTTCGTGTTCCTCATCAAATACTTCCATGAAAAGAACAAGGGTACAAGTAACATTCGACGGAAGGACGCACAGAAGGACGCACAGAGGGACACCACGGACCATGATGAAGAAGAAGGTCCAGTGAGGAAGAAGAGAACTCTCCCTCGACGTCTTCTCATTATCACACTGGCACTCTTTGCCCTCTTCTACTTCTTCCTGGACGAGGTGGAAGACACCTCCCCATCTTTCCTGGCTGTGTTTGTCGTGAAGCAGATGAATTGGACCAAGAAATATGGTGGACGCCTGTCCTCCGCTTTCTGGGCATCCTACACAGCTGGGAGGGGGGTTGGCATCGTCCTCATCAGTTTCGTAACACACGCCCAGTTCTTCACCATCTGCTGCGTCGTCCTCTGCGCCTCTCAGCTCGGTCTCCTCCTGTCAGCCACCTATGGATTTGGTACTGGTATCTGGATCAGCATTGTTGGTATAGGACTTGCAATCTCAGTCGTGTTCCCCGCAAGTCTCACCTGGACAGAAAAGGAGCTTGTCCAACTCTCAGGGAAGCTGATGGGTGTCATCTATGTTGCCCTAGGTCTCGGTGGACTTGCAAACCCTCAGATTATTGGCATCACCATGGATCTGTTTTCACCTATGTGGTACAGTTATGTTCTGTTTGCTGAGAGCGTCTTGTTTTCCATCACCTTCCTAATTCTGGTGATGTTTGTTAAGAAGGTACTCTCTAAACACAAAGAGGAACCACCTCAAGTTGTTGAAGTGGTCAGGATGTGAGTAACAAGGGTGCCAACTCCGCAAGTAACTTTGAAATGTGTTCGAACACTTTTATTAGAACATTATCTACAACATCTGAAGCACCAACGTTGCTAATTTCCACAACAACCCTGTCTGTGAACCAACAGGGAGCATGAAAGAAGAAATCCTGTCTCCAGGCCTTAAAATTTATGTCCGAAGCAATTTCCTGTGTTGACTTGTACCATATGTTCCCATGTTGTGTTTCAGGTGACTTGACTTTGTAATTGTTTGTGATGGATGGCACTGGTGGGGCAGAAGATGCTCACCTTTTTGCGAACACCAAGCATTATCTCAATATCATAGTGATTCATTAACACATGCTTGATATATAGTCGGAATCGTACAATGAACTTGTATGAAGATACTGGGCGTACCACATTTGCATACATGACCTCGCTGAATGTGTACTTCCATGCTGAAATCATCTTCCCGGGGGAAGGGAGTTAACTGACTATAAAATTCCAGTTACCACCCTTGCATTCAAGGCTGGAATTTCGTGGCTCGAGTGTAGCTCCACTAGTGGCTATTACGTGTTATGTCCCTTCAAATGACCAATCATATGACTTGCATTTGCTTCAAACAAAATGACGGCGGTCAATCAAGACAAGCTGATCGATAATCAAGATCCATATTGTAATAAAACGGGTCTTACCTCGCAAAGTGCAACAAATTATTTTAGCACTAAACATGAAAAGATTTGGAAAATGTCAGTCTACACCAAGTTTATGGTATACATGTGTTGTAAATCTTGCAATCAACCGAAATCTGCAGTTTACGAACTAAATGTAAACTTCGTTTTTAAAGGACTGCGCATAGAATCGCTAGTCCAGCCATAGTATAACTCCAAAATTCCAGCCAAGTTAACCCTCTTGCTTCTGGAAGATGAAACTTGATATGATTATGGAAATGTTTTTGTTGTCTTTATTCCCCTTTCGCTACAATAAATATTAGGTATTCTTTATTGTTTATAACAATGTGAGGGGAGGCATGCTATACTTTTCACTTCATGTACTCTGCAAAGAGAAGAAACGCAAAATTGAGTTTAGATGCATATTCTATATATCATGAAAATAATCAACAGTTGATAATCGATTATTCAATATTGGTACACATCATTGTCATTAACCCAGGGAACAGTAGATTTTCAAGGTGAAGGTCATCTGTTCTCTTCTTGTATGGCCACCATTACAGTCCAAAATTGACTGCAATCGTCGGTCTATGGAAGAAAACTGATCCCGAATTTGTGGCCTGGAAAATGTTCTCCCACCATGCAGTGTAAGTGCCAACTGTCGGAGGTTCTGTGGATGTTTCTGACGTGCTCGCATTCGTTGATCCAGTGCATCAAATTAGATAATGGGAAGGACGTGTGGCTGAAGAATCTCATCCGTGTAAAGTTGTGCCGTTAAATTCTACAGAACTTGCACCAAGTCTGTTCTACCAGCGTAGGGGATGGTTGTCCACATCATCACACTATTACCTGTGTGCAGTTTCGTGCATAACGTTCCCCGCAACGCCTATAAACATGACGTCTACCATCCGCAAGGCAAAGCATAAAATGTCTCCATCGCAGTTGTGGCCATACTCTGTGACCTTAACACCATTGACGTCGCAATGGCGTTGTTACGTTGGGCTTCCGCCAGTCGTGGCATGGTTTCACTGTTCACTTGCTGTACGATTGTGATGACATGCAAATGAAAACCCAACTTATAGCCTAAAGTGATGTTGCACGTGCCTGTGCGTGTCATGTTTGTGTGTTTCGGCGCCAGGATCTCAGGTGGTTGTGTTTTGCGATTTTTCATCTTTTCACCACATTTCTGCACTACCTCATTCTTTCCACACAAATCAATCCCAATCCATGTAGCCATGACTTTTTTTGGTATTAATTTTTTAATGGATGTCGGCAACACTTTTACTACTTTTGCGTTTCTTTTTTGCAGAGTATATTTTGTATGAACAAACTGTTCACGGCATCTGTACACACTAACGTCCTGTTTGAGGACATACACATGCCACGTGGTTATTTGCCCGGGTGTGGTGCAGTTCATCAAGTGAAGAGAAAAGCTCTTTCCTTTGCCTGTGTGTGCCTGGGGAATATCTAATAATATGCAGTTTATGGTCTCAGATCATTTGTGTGGATTTTGGCAAATGACTGCTCTTATCATCTTTTCCCTACAGAGAAGTTCAACATGTTCCCGTTTTACATAGATTCAGTACGGTATGACATCCAGTAAGAGGCATTGTAAGCTGCTCTTTTGGTTCCAAATTCAATCTAGCGGGCTTAAAAATATAGGTAACCTGGCTCCAAATTGAAAACACAGTATGTTTATCTCCTAATTACGACGGATAGTCAGATGCCAGTGTAACAGAATACTACATAGTATCCCGCATATTTATGTTTTAACATATAACTTCAAGTCAGGAAAAAGTAGTTAAAAGATGTAATGTCAAATTCAATTATTGAATATTTCCCTCAATATAAGATACTGGGCCTACAAAATTTGCATACTTGACCTCGCGGAATGTGTACTTCTGTGCTGAAATCATCTTCCCGATTATAAACATTTGCCGTGCTGTACATGCAAGCTTTTTCGCAGACAGTTTTGTTACATTGAGTGAGTGAGTGAGTTTGATTTTACGCCGCTTTTAGCAATATTCCAGCAATATCACGACGGGGGACACCAGAAATGTACCCATGTCGGGAATCGAACCCAGATCTTCAGTGTGACGATCCAACGCTTTTACCATTAGGCTACCCTACTGCCCAAATAATCAAAGGCGATAACTTTAGTTAAAATCGGTACATACAGAGTTCGAAATTGTCAAAGACTAAGAAATACATAAAAATTGAAAATAGATATTTGGAATGTATGTATGTATGTGTGTGTGTGTGTGTGTGTGTGTGTGTGTGTGTGTGTGTGTGTGTGTGTACGTATGTGCGTGTGCGTGTGCGTGCTAATAAATAATGAACAAAATATGATTAGAAATTATTCATATAAGCAACTATACAAATTACATACAATGTTTTATCACATTGCTGTATTCTCCAAGTCAGCTCCTGCAAGTAACGGATCTATATCCTTATGATTGTCTGTTGCAGAACGTTTCTAAAGGGCAGATCCAATTGAATGGTTATTGTATAGTATTAGCCACACTTCTAAAGGCAACACGAAACAAAGCATAGCGAGAACGCAATCCTTACCCATCCATCAACCCCTCCACCCTCACACAAATAAGCTAGGCCTCGACCTGACATTAATGAAATGACATGTGCGCGATGGGGTCGAGAACTGCTCGCGATGATCGCTCGATCCCCAGGTTAAGGTCTCTGGCAGAGGTATAATCCAAACCCGTTACCGTCACTGAACACGACCTTATTTAAGCCCAGGAAAAGTGCCTATCTTATAGAATCTCACAGAAGCAGTACAAGTGTTATCCAGTAATTTGTATGACACATCCCACCCTCAAGAAACTCCTCCTGGAACTAGCCACAGAATCAGGTTCAATAAACAAACAGGGTTTACCTGCTTGACCCACACAACCCACATTGCTCAGGCACAGAATCACATGCAGACAAACGGGATCGGGTGGTCAAGCTCGCTGACTTGATTGTTCATTTACCAATTGCCAATCGCTACGGTATCTTACCTTTGACAGCATTGGTAAAATAATCCTGAAGTGGTTCGTTAGCTCTTCAGGGTCAAGATAAACAAATGCCTTCTGGGATGAATATACACGTTACTTTCTTCTGAGTAACTTTTGGTATTCAGGTTTTTTGGTTGAGTCATGTTTTTTTCTTCATTTTATGGGGCTGAGTTTTTCTGATAAAAAAAAAGGGCTGAGATTTTTTTACGGCACATTTCAAATTCAACCTGTGGAGAGATTGTTAAAATTTTCTCACTGTTCATTAAAACATAGTAACGGTACAGAAAATAGCAGTATTAGGAATCATTTTTATAAAATAGAAGACCAATTTTTACAACAACAGTCAACTGGACATGTTTGTACTCGCGTCTACTGGAGGAATGTACTATTTTTAGTGTGCTTGACTGTGCTAGTGGCTTTGGGCAAATACCACTCCATCCAGATGCAAAACGCAAGTCCGCCTAAATTACACCCGATGGTGTTTTGGGTCGGAATCGCCTCCCTTTCGGTCTAAAAAATGCTTCAATGGCATTTCATTTCTGCAAACCATTTCAGAGGCACTAAAGAAATGGCGATGACATCATAATATTTTCGAAAACATGTTTGGAACATTTGAATCACCTCAAGGCAGTACTCCAAAAGATCGAAGAAGCAGGACTCACTCTTAAACCAAGCAAATGTAAATTTGCAACAAAACAAGTCATCTACTTAAGGCATATCTTCAGCAAAGATGAAATTCATGTTGATCCTTCAAAAATAGATTCAGTCAAACAGGTCACACCCTATAAAAATGTCCATGACATGCTCATATCTTAGGTCGATCTGGTATAATCACAATTTGTAGCAAGAAATTCTGGCATCATCTCCCTTCAATACAACCCTCTGCAAAAAGGTGCATCTTTCAAATGGTCCACAAAATTGCCAAGATACAGTAAGCCCTTTTAACTACCCCCCATTTGTCGCATATCCCGACCAAAACAAACACTTCATCTTCCTACATCTACATGACCTTCTTTGAACAGCAAGCCCTCGCCTGACCACCAATCCAACCTATTTGCTGGTACAAAAACGTAGACGACACCTTTGTCATCTTAAAACAAGACCAAGACCAAACCCTGCTACTAACACATCTAAACCAACAAGGATGCTGTTTACTGGGTGGCTAATGTTGACAATAGCTTTGGAAGCAGTGTGATTGAAATATAGATCTTGATCCACTTAAGAGGGCCATTACCAACTCCCTGACTACCTGATACACTTTAGACACTATCACCATCTCCCTGACTACCTGATCCACTTTAGACACCATTACCATCTCCCTGACTACCGGATCCACTTTAGACGCCATTACCAACTCCCTGACTACCTGATCCACTTTAGACACCATAACCAACTCCCTGACTACCTGATCCACTTCAGACACCATTACCAACTCCCAGACCACCTGATCCACTTTAGACACCATAACCATCTACCTGACTACCTGATCCACTTTAGACACCATTACCATCTCCCTGACTACCTGATCCACTTTAGACACCATTACCAACTCCCTGACAACCTGATCCACTTTCGACACAATTACCAACTCCCTGACTACCTGATCCACTTTAGACACCATTCGATATCCAAGGCGATTTTTTTTATATTACGCTTATTGACCAGCGCATATCTGACATTTTCCCAGCTCGCGAAATAAACTGTCGATATTTCGGTAAGTAAGGGACATTAATCGAATAAAGATGACTTGAACATGTGTAGAAATGTGTTATCGATCAATCTACGGCCAGAAAGGCGCTTGTTAATAAGGCGTAATTTTAAAAAATTCGCCTTGGATATCGAATGTAAACTAACCGGCAAGATGGCGAGTGACGCTCCTTTTCTCTACTTACATATAGGGGGTATATATTTTTATTTACTGCCAATAATGTGGTTGCACAGTACGTGGGAAACACTGTCATACAACCTCAACCATATATTAGACATTCCGGAATGTTTGTTTGTTCAGTTTTCAAAACTTTAATCGAGAACTGTGTCAACATATTTTTCAAGCGTAGTCTGAAATGGAAGTCGACAGGTTGAAATGAGTGCCATACAGCTCGAGGAGGCTGCTTTCTTATCGGCTGATGTCGACTTCTCGTTAGTCATTTCAGTTCTCGGTCAAAGTTCCCGTACTGACGTGACCCGTAATGATATGTCCTCAGATCTTTGTTCAGCGGCAGCGAGAACTTATATGTGATTTTAATGAGATTGTCTATGCCTGCGGCTTTGCCATTTTTTAAAATAATAATACTTGATGCATGTCATGTTATCCAAATTACTTGGATAGATGCTCCGACGACCGTCATATAGCTGAAATATTGCTGAGTGCGGCGTCAAACAACAATAAAAACAAAACCAACTAAAAAATTGGTAAGTAAATTGAACCGAGTATCATTGCTTTTATATACTGAACCATTTTTAGATCCCTATTTAGAGCTAGCGTTATGGAACTCATAATTAGGGGACATAGTAAAGAATGACCTCATTTGACAATAAGAGGACAAAATCTGTTTCTTTTTATTTCCGCGACTACTTTCCCAGCCACACGTTCAGAGACGGCACTTGGGAGACATTTTTAGCGCGCTTCTGTCAGTAGGACTGCCGGTGGTTGTCCCTGTGGAATGAACATTTGGTCTCTGGTTGAAATGAGTGAGTGAGTTGGGTTTAGTGGCGTTTTTAACAGTATTCCAGTTATACCACAGCGTGTCAGCTTAATGTGGGAGGAAAGCCCGAAGTGATACAGGTCTTCGACGTTTACCACTTGAGTGAAACCCAGGAGCACGGGTATGGTGCTGACAAACCTAGAAACATCATCGGGGCGAAACGGGATTCGAACCCACAATCATAGGTTTCTGGCGTGCCGGAGGGACGCAACTCGGCACAGAGAATCGCGGCGCCTGGACCACCCGTTGTTCGTAAAGACTATAGTTTTACATTTGACAGGTATTGCACTGGTTTGAGTGAGTGAGTGAGTGAGTAGGGTTTTACGCCGCTTTTAGCAATATTCCAGCAATATCACGGCGGGGGACACCAGAAATGGGCTTCACACATTGTACCCATGTCGGGAATCGAACCCGGGTCTTCGGCGTGACGAGTGAACGCTTTAACCACTAGGCTACCCGACCGCCCCTGCACTGGTTGGAGTCCAGGTGAGGCTTTTAATATCAGTGTCTGAAACTCAGCAGAGTAAACAGAGAGCCTTAAGGGCCAGCATCTTTCAAAACTTGTAGGCACAGAGGACAAAAACTGGAGACCAAAAATTTTGAGCTGAAGCAGGCAGACATACTCTTGCAATATAAATTTCAAAACACAACCAGCCGAGAGACTCCATGTTGATAGGTGAAGCCAACATTTATCAAGGAAATTATCAGCTTGTAAACCATCTTTAGGACTGTATGTCATTTGAATGGTCTAATCCTACTGTAAATAAATATGAAAGTTATGTTTATCACATTCCTTAAATAATGCTTAAAAATAAACTTAAATAAACTGTAGGCCGTAAGGGCCTGCTGAAATTTAAAACTATCAGCCCAAGAAAAAATCTGTCGGCCTCGGGCCTGTATATGTCTATTTGGAACACTGTTTGAATAGTATTTCAGCAAACAACTAAATGGCATTGAGCATCTGAAATTTGTCTCAGACAGGGAAACAATTTGTGAGTCTGTATTCATAAACATCATTCTACCATGAATTTGGAATTTACTCGATTCTGATTGGTCAGTCAGAGGCTATTAAATCACAATAAACCCCCTCTGATTGAAACAGCTGGTTTGACGCATCACCGCGGAAACTATTATTCATAGAATAGTACTTTTTTCAGTCATTATCGGTAGGCATATTTAAATAATTATATCTACAATTACAGGTTATAAAATGCACAGAAGCGTTTACTACACAAGGATGTGTGGCAATACATTTCATGCAGAAAACACGATAGAAATCTACAAATGGAATGTATTTACGTTTTGGAGACAACAGAGAGCTTGGAAATTTGGCGCTTTTCTATATACGACTGTGACGTCATATCTTTTGCGTCACAATGAGCGATATGACGTCATAATGGTGACGTGCGATGTAGAGGGAAAGCCTTGCAAAGCTTGTTGTTTTCTTCAGGGATGCCCACCTCATGTTAGCTGACCAAGTTGCCGTGCTTATATGCTTTCAATGCCTGTCATATGTTCGAGTGAAGTATTACGGTGTAAACAAACTGCTTGAATATATACAGCGCTATATTTTGTTGGTGATTCCGTAATTCAGATTGATAACCCACTCAAAACACTGAACTCAACCCATGCTGCTTCACTCAGAATGTTTGCTAACATCAAAGAGTTCGCGTTTAATTTACACAAGGTATACCCAACAATATACAATTTTGTATATATGGATAGATTTTACCACTGCTTCACTCAGTTTCTTCTTACTGGATCCTCACAGTATGTGGTTGATATTGAAAATATTACTAATAATACCGGACAGTATTATTGCATGTGACAAATATACTTTAAAACTATGTTCTTTATGACAACTTTATTTGGAGTGTTATGAAATAATTGGCATGTATTCATGTTGACAGCATTTTACATAATAAAGAAATAAATAGACTTTTGTAACAGTTAGATATATAATACGTTCGCCTACTGTTTACAAAAAAGATGATCTATACATACAATTAGTTCAGAGTAGTTTTAAACAGTGACGGTAAAATAAATTTATCGTGAATAGCGGCAAATATGAATATATACAATTTAATATATATGTTTCTGTTATGTCCTGCTATGGTGATTCTGAATCTAAACTTTTGCTTGATATTGTTTGACAAACAGTTGTATGCACAGTCCATCTTTCTTACTTACTTACTTATATTGGAGATTTAACGTGCGCTTTCCGACTGCAAGCGTATATCGCACACGGGCCCGGCCAGGCCATTTAATGTGTTTCTGAAAAGGGGAAAAGTGAGTTTGTGCAACCCAGGAGGGAGGCTTTAGGGGTTGCTTATAAAGTAATTTTGAAATTTTGAGATTTGGACTGAATGCCAAGAGTGGGTGGAGCTGTGTGTGTTGGGTGGTTGTTAGATTAGGTGGTTTTGGTTTTAATATTTTATTTGGGGTTTAAATGCGACTAATTAGTCCTATTTTAATTAGGTATATGCCTAAGGCTTTGAATTTTTAAAATTTATTTTGTGGATTTAGGATTGATACTAGTGTAAGTGCGGTTTTAAGATTTAGGGTGGTCTGTAATGTTGTTCGGTGTGTTTGGTAGTGTGTGCAGTGAATGAGTACGTGTTCTGGTGTTTCTTGTTGTTTGCAATGTGGGCAGTTTCCTGTAGTGTGTAGATTAGCTATTTTACGGTGATTATTCAGTTTGGTGTGGCCTGTTTGTAGTTAAGTAATTATTCTGTCGATTTTTTGGGATGGGTGTAGTATTATTGGTTGAGTTAGGGGTTTTTTTGAGTACTTTCCTGATTTGGCTATTTGAGTTTTGGTATATATTTTGCCATTTTTTGTTGATTTTTTTGTTTAGTGACACTTTTGATTTCTGATTTTGAGCTGGGTAAGTTAAAGCTTATTTCTGTGAGTTTAAGGGATAATTTTGCTGCTTTATCTGCGTTTTCATTTCCAAAGATTCCTATGTGGGCGGGGATCCAAATGAACTCTATTTGTTTACCTGCTTTTATTAAGTTGTTTGAGCTTTTGAGTATTTGATTTATTAGTTTGGGGCGGTTTTTAGTGTTTTTATTTTTGAGGGCTTGTAGTCCACTGGGGGAGTCGGTTAGGATGAGGATTTTTTGGTGATTTTTAGATTGCTGATTGTGTAGTGCTGAGGCCATGCCCATGAGTTCGGCCGTGAATATGGATTGGTTGTTTGGGAGTCGGTAAGATTGGGTGTTTTGGGTTGGTTGTGAGATGTGGACTCCGAAACCTGTGTGTTTTGAGATCGGATCTGAGGATCCGTCTGTGGATATGTGACACCAATTTGGCCAATTTTCGTGTATGTATGCTAGTGTGGTGGTTTTAGCGATGTAAGGATCGGTCTGTTTATTTAGTGTATCGGCTAGTGTTGTTTCTATTTTTGGTATTTTAAGTTTTGGAATGAAGATATTGTTTTGTTTAAAATTATTGTTTTGTGTTCATTGAGGTAATTGGTTATTCTTTGGAAAATTGGAGTAAGTAGTGGATTTTTCCGGCCTAGGGCTTGGTTTCAAGGGCTAATATGGTTTTTTATTAAGTTTTTGATTAGAGAGTTTGATTAGGACGCGGCCCAGAAGTTTAGGGTAAGTTGTTCCCTACGTAGTTTAAGTGGCATTTCTCCTGTTAAGGCCTGGAGTGAGGTGGAGGAGGTGCCATGTTGAGTTCGTGTGATCAGTTTTAGGGCCTGATACTGGATTGAGTCTAGTTTTTTTCACAAAAATGCAGTCGAACAATTTTCTATCGTACATTTGAGGGTGAACGTGAACGAAGCCGTGCAGAATGCCTTACACAGATTTTACTTCAGAACACACATTGAGCTCAGGCAAGTTTATTAATGATGATATGTTCATTCATTCATGCAATAGATTTGACGATCATGAGCGCTGACTCTATATGTGTTCGCAATAGAACAGTTGGAAGAAATAAAATTTACTTACAAGACTAGTACACAACAAAGTCATTAAGTGAATATTAAATATATTGATTCACGATATGACAACATCAAATCCTATATTTGTTTGACGAAACAGGTTTAATGCAATCCAAATTGTACAATCATAATTATAAAATACAGCATGTTTATACATGTGTGTCGCTACCCCTCTCATGTCAAATACATAAATGTATAAAAAGGTTTTAATATAATTCAAAATCACTATTATTTTTACATTATAACTTCAACTATGGAGCATAGCATGTCGAGCCAACAAACTATTGTATATATTTGCAGAAGGTCACTCAACCAGTTCATGTATTCTACGTCAAAGACCAGAACCCGTGTATAATTACAACATCCTCAGATTACCAATAACAATAAAATGTAGAAATTAACAAGCATGACCAACATTATTATTTCATGTTAATCTTTGTGCCATGCATGTAAATATAGTTATATAAACATATGTATACTTTTTCAGTTTGTGTGAAGTCGTGCATAAATACAGTTGATTCTGAAATTCTTTAATCATGTCTTTTTAAGGGTATTTTTTTGTACTTTCATCCGCAAACAAAAGTTCACTTTTATCCTCAAAAGCGCAATAATATGTTATAACCTATAAGTCAACTTTTGATTTAATACGAATTACGTAACATTCTGTATTGTATGAAATTAGATATAATTATGCTCCAGTACCGCCGCTGGTGGTTTAATTTATGAGAAATAAACATAATTTGGTTTGCACCCAACCATGCGCGTGCTAAATTATACAGACCAACGAAGCTTTTCAAAGTAGAAATTAAGCAAACCGAATATTTATCAAAGTGATTATTGCTAGAACATATGCATGAACAACAAGTACTATAATCGGAAATATATTTACAAAAATCAAAATCAAAATCACAATACAATGCTAATGTGGTGGATTTTGTCGCATCTAGTGGGTTGGTTGTAATTTAGAAGTATTAAATCGTTTTCTTCTATCCATTCTGAGATTAGTTTGCCATGTTTATCTAATTTGTCTCCAATGCTCCAGGTGGGATGGTGGGCATTGAAGTCTCTTAGGAAGATTGTTGATTTATTTCCAATTTGGATTAGCGTGCCTAGATCCTCTGATTTAACTTGTTTTTCTGCCCAGTGGTATATATTTATTATATTTATTTTTTTGTTTTTGATTGTAATTTGGATGCCATTTGCTTCTAAGTTTAGTGTGTTTATTTTGATTTCTTCGTAATTTATGTCTTCCCTGACGTAAATGATTAGGCCGCCTCCGGCACTACCTGGGTTTGTTTTGCCTCGGTAGGTTCTAACTGAGTTATAATTTGGTATGGTAAATTTAGTTCTGGCAGAGAATTTAGTTTCTTGTATGCAGGCAATGTGTGGACCTTTGTCTAATTTAAATTTTGCTTTTAGTTCATGGCCGTGGGAGGCAAGTCCGTTGGCATTCCATTGAAGGATGATTAGTCCCTCCATGTTTGGGGATGGGTGGTTGGTAGTTTTTAATTTAGTTTTATTTTAATTGGTAACTTCTTTTAGTTGGTGGTCGAAGAGGTCGAAAGGGAGAGTTGTTAATTTTAGTTTGTCTGCCACTTTGTGAAATGATTTAATGCTAGCATTTGGTGAATTTTGTTTATGCATGTAGGCTAGAAGTAAGGTGAGATTATTTAGGTTTTTGATGCTAGTTAGTTAGGGAAGTTTTTGTTTGTTTAAGGGGCTGAGAGTGGTAGTAATTTCATGTATTTCTTCAGTGGTAGAGTACTCATGTTCGTCGGTTAGGTTAGGTTTAGTGTTTTGTGTTTCCATAGGGGTGGCTTGTGAGGGTGTTTGTGGTGTAGAGGGTTGTGTTTGTGCTTGAGGGGTGGGTGTAGCTGTGGATTCTTTAGTGTTTGTGGGTTTTTTGTTGTGCTTGTTTGTGGGGGAGTGATGTTGGGCTGTAGAGTGTTTAGATGAGGGTCGTGGTATGGCGGTCATTTTATGGTTTGTTTTGCATGTGGGTGTTTAGGTTATGGCTATGTGAGGTATGGGGGAGTTGGTGGGTGGTTGTGTTGCTGGGTGTGTGTATGAGGTGGGTGCGGTTTCTATGTAGTTGCCCCAGACAGAGTCCGGGAGTTTCGGTGTGGTGTTTGTTGGAGGGATGGTGTTTGGGTGTGGTGTGGAGAGGAGTGGTTTGGGCGTCGGTGGTGCAAATTTCCGTGTTTGGATTTTGGCCGTTTCTATGTTGATGTGTTTGTTGGCCTGCTGGGTGAGGGTGTGTCTGTGAGGGCATTGGTTTGAGAGTGAGGTGTGCTCAATGCATTTGCAGTGGATGCACCAGGGTGAGCATATGCCTGGGCAGTCTGTTTGGGCGCACTTTTTACATTTAGTTTTTTTTTAATGTGCATTGGGAGGCCGTGTGATTATATCTAAGGCAGCTTGAGTGAGTGAGTGAGTATGGTTTTACCCCGCTTTTAGCAATATTCCAGCAATATCACGGCGGGGGACACCAGAAATGGGCTTCACACATTGTACCCATGTAGGAACGCTTTAACCACTAGGCTACCCGACCGCCCCTAAGGCAGCTTGAACATTGTTTGACCTTTTGGGTTTTACTTCTAAGTTAGTGTGGGCTCCGAAGGAGATGTGTTCAGGGGCTTCAGGAAATTTAGCGCTTTTGTAAGTTTATGATAACGATTGAGGTGGGGACAGTTTTTCCGTTTCTTGTTGAGCTTATTCTGCGGGTGCTTGTGATTTGAGGTTGGGGGTTTAAGTCTTGGTTGGTATTGGCTTCTTGGGTGTAAAGTTCTAAATCTACGGTTGATTCTCTAGGATTAACCCTTTATACCCCTCAGGTGAATTGCTGCCAATTTGGAATTTGTTTAGTTACGGTAACGTGGAAAATTTGGACTATCTTTTGGCTGCGTTGAAGGATTCTTGGTTTGGGAATATTATTTGGTAACCTTTGTTAGCTTTTTGATGCTTTTGTAGTGTATTTTTTCTCGTTTAAACCATAGTCCTATTTTGTCTGCTGAGAGTTCGTGTGTAAGTGTGGTTGCTGATCCTACGGAAAAAGTAGAGGGCGAAGGTGGTGAGGAAGGCAGACGGGGTGGATGTGGGTGATGATGGTGGAGTAGAAGTGTCAAGTTTGCGTTTTTTCGGGTTAACGGTTTGTGGAGGCGAGTTGGCTGGTTTGGTGTGGGTGGTTTGTTCTGTGTTTTTGCCATACTCGCCCGGGACGATGTGTTCGATTGTCCTCCCGGAAGTGTTGTGTGCTCCCGCAGGTGTGGGTGAGTTAGGATCGGGGATGTCTGCGTGTGTGATGATGCGTGTGTCTGTTATGTTGTTGGGGTGTTGTTGCTTGGGTGAGGTGAGATGTGTTGATGTTTGCGGTTGTAGGTGGTGAGCGGTGGCAAGGAGGGGGAGGTGAAGGAATGGAGGTATGTATTTATAGAGGTGAGTGGTGGGCGTAGGTGAAGTTCAACTGAATTGTAAGTGGGGCAAACTCTAGGCCTCGCCTACTAACAAAATCGCACAGGTACTGAAACATGTTGACATAACACTCTTTTGTTCGAGTGTACAACAAACAGTATACTAATGGAAACATATGGCCAAACACCTCAGCATGTAAACAATAAATCTGATCAAACAACTTTGGACAGGCATAAAATGTACCATCACAAAATACAATGCCTGCAGCACACAAATGTTCAATGTTCTGGTCTGTAGTGAAGATGAGGATGTCGTCACTAACACGGTGTAGGAACTGGTCGCCTCCGTCAGTCTGGGAGTACTTCTCCTCCAGCTGGATCTGGGGTCTGCTGTCAGGAAGGCGGGGCAAGGTCTTGTGTCTCTGGCGGTAGAGGATAGTGGTGAGAGACTTCAGGGCTGGTATTTGCTTCCAGGTATTTGCTTCTTAGACGATGTCGAGATGTTGGCGTGGTCTGGATATCTCCTCTCCGTAGATAGTGGGTATAGGGCTCGTTTCTGTCTTCGCTCTCTCCATCAGTCTAGCCTTAAAGGCATCATCCTCAAACTCGAATGCTCTCAATGGCGTGGAGCAACTCACCCTGAGTAGTGATCCTTGCAGTGCACTCCTTGACAATACAGGACCAGTATCTTCTTTCACCACGACTGCTCTTACACCGAAACTTAAAGCCATCATAGTACAAAATGACGCCTCCTCTGCCACGTTCAATGAACTTTATTTGAACTTGTGCATTTACCATGGTTCTGACATGGAGTTGTTGTTGCATTAAGTGTTTAAGAGGTCGCCTTCTGCCTAAGCAATTTCGGCTGACCTATCCCTCTTTGGGACTCCTGTGTTTGAGTAGGGTACACATATCTATTGTGAGTTTGGTATTCACATTATTTCTGTTTTTGTATTGATATGATTTCTATTTTCGTATATTGATATGATTTCATTTTTATCCTTGGCTGCTCAGTTTATATACATTCGAGTAGCTGTCCATCTCTCAGAAATAGAGTTAGTTTGGCCTTCCCTATTGCATCTCTTGGCTTTAGGAGATCTATGACAGATAGCGGATCTAACTGCAATTCTTGTTTTAACCTAGCCCGGGCTGGGGCATGGTCTTGACTCTTTCCTGCTTGAATTCTTTGCTGAAATTTGTGTTGCTGCTGACAGATGAGAAGTGCTCAGTTAGAATGTTGGTCTTTTCTTTGACTGTATGGGCCTTGGCTAACTTGGGATTTTGTGTGGGTTTATGCCTACCCCTGATTGCGTGTATGTTGCTTCATTTTTAGCATTTGTTTTCTCAGGGATTTGCAGAAGGTCTGCCATGACTCTATTTTAGAATCGTCTATGAGTTGTCTTACTTTTGTCCTGGCTGCTCAGACTTGGGCGAAGGCTGATTTATCCCTTTTTGACATATTAAGGGCTTTCTTTCTCACTCTCCTAACTTTTGATATTTCCCTGTTCCACCATGTTACCTGAGTTTTGCCAGTTTTGTGGTCAAAATTTTGGAATTGAATTTTCAGCTGCGGCAATAATTGCTGAGGTGAGATTTCGGCAAAAAAGATCAGGATTATCCGAGGCAATTTCTGAGGACTTGAATGATATACATTCCTTCCTGAATTTAGGCCAATCAGCCGTTGCATAGTCCCATGTGGGCTGAGGATTGGGCTGTTCCTCTAATTGGGGTGGGCTACCTATGTAGGTGAGTATAGGAAGGTGATTGTTTCCCCAAGTGTCGTCATGGACTTGCCATTGGCAATGTGAGGCCAGGTTGTTAGTGGCAATTGTGAGATCAATTGAACTCCACGTGTTGTGGACTTGGTCATAACGTGTGTGACTGCCGTTGTTCAGAGTTATGAGATTGTCGTCCTCAACCCATTTCTCTACCATTTTGCCGTATTTGCATGAATCATTCCTGTCTTCCCAAAGAGGGTTGTGGGCCTTAAAGTCACCATGAATTATTGAGGATGTTTACGTTTAAGTATGCCTTGAGCCCATACGGCACTATTATCGATATTTTCTTTGTTTTTAGTTCCTGAGAACGTGAATCGGTCCTGAAAACGGTCAGGGACATTTAGCGCGGCTTGACTATAAGTCAAGTTGGTTGGGTTTTTGGGCAGTTTTTCTGGTGACCGGAGTGAAGGGATTTTGGGTTGGGCCGACCCTTTCGCGAACTGGGCTGGTTCTCTTGAGAGTTGGGCGAACTCTCAACAATTGTAATTTCTGGACATACGTCCGCCATCTCCATTTCCAAATTCATATTTGTCAGTCCCAGGGACCTGGGTGATTGACAACCGTGCAGTTTAAGCTGGTGAGCGAACCGAGCTTGGTAGGCGCGGAGGGTTGTGTACAGTACGGGACCTGTGACACAACGGTGATATGACACATGGAGTGCTTACTTACTTACTTACTTTGGAGATTTAACGTCCGCTTTCCGACTGATGCGTATTTCGCACACGGGCCCGGCCAGGCTATTTAATGTGTTCCCGAAAGAGGCGAAAGTGGTGTGTGCGACCCAAGAGGGGGCTTTAGGGGTAGCTTATATAGAATTTGGGAATTTTGAGATTTGGAATAGATGCCGATGGGGTTGGGGAGTAGAACTAAGGGAGCTGGGTATGGTGGATGTTTGTTTGTTTATGTGATTTTGATTTGGTAGATTATTTTGTTTTTAGATGCGTTTTATTAGTTCCGTTTTGATTAAGAATACGCCTAAGGCCTTGAAGTTTTCTAGTTTATTTTGTGGGTTTAGTATTGCTTCTAGAGTGAGAGCCTTGTTTAGATTGAGGGTGGTTTGTAATGCGGTTCGATGTGTTAGGTAGTGTGTGCAGTGGATGAGTGCGTGTTCTGGGGTTTCTAGTTGTTTGCAGTGTGGGCAGTTACCTGTAGTATGTTTTGTTTTTAAATTTAGGTGGTTATCTAGGTTGGTGTGTCCTGTTTGGAGTTTAGTGATTACTCTGTCGAATTTTTTTGATGGATGGAGAAATTTTGGTTTGGTTAGTGGTTTGCTGAGTACTTTTTTGATTTGGCTATTTGAGTTTATATATAGGTTATGCCATTTTTGGTGATTTCACTTAAATATGTTATGAATAGCAGGATTAACTCAATGTTAATTAAGACCGCCATTGATCTCTAAAGAACACCACGCTTAGTAATCTCTAAAAGCTAATTGAGGTGAGTTTACTCAATTTAAATGTGGGACACTCATTTAAAGGTATCGGTAATCTGATTAATTAATTACCGGCTAGAATAGGTGAAATGCACACAGCTGAAAATGTGGCGCATTCGGCAATAGTCATTTTTGAAATGTGGCTCAACCGGCTAGACACCAACTGCATGATTCCCAATAAGATTAGAAAGTCACAAACTGCGATGAACGCAGCGTCTGTTCGATGAAGGAAATACAGCCCCTCAGATCTTTGTTTACTGAATACACCAATGTTCAGTGATATAACTCATTAAGATATTGAAGCTACATGGCCGCCCATAGTTTCGAGGAAATGTCCTGGCTACACTTCATGGTTTCATTCTCAACAAATATATATGAATGTATATGATGCCTCATTTTGATGTACTTTAATAATGCAATTCGACAAAGAAGATGTACAGATGCCTCGACAACATTTTTCACACATGAATGCGTTCAACCTTGGCAGTCAACTAGTACAGGTGAACACGGCTATTTAATGCTCATGTGTGTCAGGTTACCCTAACCTCGCCGTCACATCTGTACACAAAACAAATGCATTGTCTAAACGAGGCTACATGCTGTGTAGGTCTGTACAGCACAATGTATTTTATTAGTAATTGGTCGACCCTTCATAAATCATATTTTTGCCATTCATTTCACATAATTATGCATCGGTAGAATTGAGGTAGGGGAAGGACTTCTCGTCAGTTAACAAGGTATTCAGATATCCAGAAACATTTTTAAAAAAGCAATTGTCCGGATAAGCGAGGTTCGACTGTATAGCGCGTGATACATGACAAAACAGATGTGTTAGGACCTGATTCGCACTTGCTGAAGGAATACCAATGGAACCTGATCATAATACATTGGTTGCTTATATATATGTATCCACGTCACACACACCAAGAACAAGTACACTTATTTGAATATTACTAATATTACATAAATGTTACTGAGCAGTCAGTGAGAGTTTATATCATTGCGCTTAATCAGGAACATTAAGCACTACAAACTACAAACACTCGAAACAGCCCCCTCACTGATAGTTACCCCAAAGAACTCAATCACAAACAAACTGATAGAATTCCTGTCAGCAGAGATCCTCCTAAAAAAAAACACCCCCAAGAAAATCCACTCCCTGGCCCTCCTCCCAAACCTCTACCAAAAAAACTTTTAAAAATTTCCAAGCAGCCATCAGGGCACTTAAAAGAAAAACCTCACCCAGCATCTTTCTTCCAAATTAAGCCCAAGAACACCATACCATCCAGACTTAAACTCCCCTCTATTCTAAAACCCTATAATCGTCTTCATACAGTAGAACTGTAACGGGATCACCTCCAATGGGCATGAACTTAAGGCACTCATAGCCCTTGAAAAAATTCGACCATTAATAATCGCAGTCCAGGAAACCAAAATATCTCGAAAAAAAGCCTTCAAAATCCCAGGCTATATTTTCATTCGGCAGGATAGACCCCCGTCCCACTAACTTCCCCGGACCACCACATGGGGGCCTCGGCATATTTATTGAGGAACATCTCAATTATGAAACAATAGATATCCCAACCCCAAACCTCGAATGCCTGGCTATTAAAACCACCATCAACCAAACCAAAATTACTATTATAAATGTATATCATACAAAAACAAAACCCTTCACAGGTGAAGATTTAGAAATACTAACCAAGTCTATTGACCAAAACACCTAGGTGACTTCAATGACCACCATCCAGTGTGGGGCACAAAAAACGTTACTGACAAATTTGGCAAACTAATTTATGATTGGATAGACACCAACAACTTCAGCTTAAACGATAACCAACCTACTAGAATCCCCCTAAACCATCTCCAATCCCCCACAGCAGTTGACCTAACCATTAGCACACCCTCACTCCATTCACAATTAAGCTGGGAGGTACATTCGGACACCTGGGGCATTGACCACATGCCCATCAAAATATCTGTCTCATTCCCTACCCATATTCCAAATTCATCCCCAACCCCATCCCCCAACAAGCCTCCTTTAGACTATACCTCCCAGCAATCCAAATTCAACTTCAATAAGGCAAACTGGAAAACATTCAAAACACTCTGCAACAAAATAAATATTCACCACATCCAAAACAATGACAATGACATTTTCAACTCAAACCTAACAAAAATTATACACAAAATAGCCACCCAATGCATCCGTACAGTCACAATCTCACCCAACCACACACCTGTCCCTTGATGGAGCTCAGATATTGAAAAATCTAGAAAAATGAGAAAAAAGCACTAAATAAAGCCAAGCGGGACATAACCAAACTCCCCTTGGCTAGAAACCTTAGAAACTCAATCAAGCAACTCATAAGAGCAGTCCAAAGAAAACATTGGGAAACTTTTACCAGCACCTTGAAAATGGGGAAACAAAACACCAAAATTCTCTAGAAAAAACTTAAGGCCATTAAAGGTACCTACAAAACTTTCTCAGCCCCCACCTTTCCTACCCTTAATACTGACAAAGAAAAGGCTAATGCCATGGCGATTCACTTTTCGGCTACCAGCAGCTCCACCAATCACACACCAAACATGCAGAACACAATATAAAAAAAACCACCCACCTACTCACACAGACCACCCCTCTCACACATGCCACTAAACAAAATAATCAACATCCACGAACTTCAAACTGCAATCAACAACAAGAACACAGCCCCAGCCACAGGCCCCGACAACATCAGCTACATCATCCTCAACCACCTTCCCCTCAAAATTCAAAAATTACTCCTTCAATTATTTAATCAGATTTGGACATCCGGCTCCCTCCCCCAATCATGTAAAAAAACAAATGGTACTGGTTCTGAAACCAGGCAAGCCCCCGTGAGAACCGGATTCCTACCGCCCCATCTCCCTAACTTCCCATATCTGTAAAATTATGGAATCCATCATCAATAATAGATTAAAATTCCAAATTTCCTCCCAAACCTCCTTAACGAGGACCAGAGTGGCTTTATGTCTAACCGCCAAACTTTAGACCATGTTTTACATTTGGAACACGACGTCAAAACAGCACTCGCCCAAAAACAATACACTGTGGCCATTTTCATAGATTTCAGTAAAGCATTCGATATGGTTTGGCATAACGGCCTGTTCCAAAAACTTAAAGAACAAGCCATAGATGGTAGAATTCTAAATTTCATTCACTCTTTCTTAAGCGACAGAAATATCACAGTAAAAACAAACAACACCCTATCAGACCCACACTATTTAGAGAATGGCACCCCACAGGGAAGTATCATATCACCAACTCTGTTTAACTTCATGATTTCATATTTCCACCCAGAATTAAAAACATAACTACTGCCAAATTTGCTGATGACATTTCTTTTTGGACGTCGTCAACCTCACTAAAAGAAATCCAAAAAAGAATCCAACCCCTACTTAGTGACCTAGAATACTGGGCAGCCCAGTGGGGATTCAAAATTAATACCCAAAAAACCATCGGCCTACTATTCAAAAACAGACACATGCCAAATTATCCACCCAAACTCACCCTAAACAACCAAAATATCATTCAAAAAAAGGAAGCAAAATTTCTGGGAATCACCTTGACCAACAGCTAAAGTGCCCCCCCCCCCCCCCCATATTCATAATTTGGTCACCTCATGTCAAGAAGTTCTAAATCTAAATCATCAGGCGCTCTGATTGGGGCGCTGACAAACAAACACTACTTGACATGTATAAATCACTTATCCAACCTAAAATAGACTATGCCGCTCCGGTCCTCCACTCCATCACAGAAAAACTAGACAAAAAACTTAACTCCAACCAGTATAAAGCCCTTTAAACAGCCCTGGGTACCAGAACCGGTACCTCATTAAACACACTTCAGCTTATATCTGGCACCACCTCCATACAGTTAAGACGCAACCAAACCATTCTAAACTACTGGGCTGGGGCCCAACACAACCCAATATTCAAGCAGATTACAGACAAATACAAAAACCTTAGACCCGCCACCCTGAAAAAATGTAAAAACAATCACAATCTAGCCCCATATCTGGCACATCTACACAAACCCATCATCCCCCCCCCCCCCCCCCCCCCCCAAAAAAAACAAAAACAAAAAAAACAACAACAACAAAAACAGACCTCACTCTACATAAAACATTCACACTCCATCCAGGTACCAAAAACTCAGACAAAACATCAATAACCAATAACTACATTCATCAAAACTGGCCAAAACACACCCACATCTATACCAATGAATCCCAAACAATCAATAATATAACAGGACTAGGCGTACAGATTACACAACCCTCATCAATCACCACTAACTTTCACTATACCAACTACACACGTACCAACACAGCTGAACTACTTGCCATCCAATGTGCTTATCACTATATAAAACTATCAAATGATACAAATTTCTTAATAATTTCAGACTCATTAGGCTCATTAACCCAGATTCATAACAAAAAATCCAAACCGCACCAGGACATCATTAACAATATTATAGATATTCACACTACCATCACAGAAACAAAGAAAACCATAACACTCCTATGGGCACCTGCCCATACTGGCATACAAGGAAACCAACTAGCAGACACAGCAGCCAAACTAGCCACCACCCAACCATCCCCATGCATAAACTTCACCACCAGTAAAGCCGAAACCAAATCACTAATCAGAAAAAAACATCCTATCTCAAAATTTCAAAATTAATATTCAAAATTGTAAATCCACATGGACAAAATCCCTTTTCAGTAAGCCAGTTACAAAATGCCGCAACTTCACAAAGTCTATTCTAACAGATAAAATGTTAAGCGGCCAACTAAATCTAAACGAAACACTATACAAACAAAACAGACACCCACACCCAAACTGCATCCACTGTAACATTCCAGAAAACCTAGAACGTATATTCAACCACTGCCCACAAAACAAACAACAACAAACACAACTATACAATCCCCCCACACACACACACACACCTCCCCACCCCCAGTTCAAAAACAACATCACCTTACTACTGTTTTTTTATTTATTTATTATAATCATTTATTCATGTTATTTGTCCACGATTTTATTTTACATGGCCCTGTACATTGCCACGTGGACTGGCATACCAGGGTTTATATTTTTATATTTGGGTTTGAGTTGCTTAAAGCAATAATACTCATCTAATTATTTAGCACAAAAAAATGGGGATTTCTTTCAACGCGAAACAATTGCTAGGAAATATGGAATTGACATAACACCAAGAAAATATAGTAGGTATGTCAATGCTATTAGGAAGGCAGGCAATAGGGCAGAACATGTTTAGTTTCCAAAACGAGGGTCTTATAGAAATTGAACCGCATCCTGATGTTAAAGGAATCAGACTTGCTGACACACCTTGTAAAAGTAAATTTTGGTGTAATATAATGTGTTCCAAGTTGCTAATGAAGATGTTTTTAAATGGAAAATTTTAATGGACATGAGAATTGGAAACAAGTATAAGTAACTGCAATTCAAAATTCTACACTCAATCATTCCTTGTAATCAGTATTTAAATAGAATTAACATTAAAGAAAGTAATGAATGTGAACATTGTGGTAGTATAGATACTGTTAGAGACCTTACTACTAAACCCAACAAATAACCCCTCCAAATACCCCCATATAGCTAAATTCCTTAAAACAACAAACCTCATAAAATTCCTTAAAACAACAAACCTCATAAACAAACTTTAGAACAATCCCAACAAATCACCAGCTTAACTTCTAACCCTAAAAACCACACTTTTTCAATTTAGGATCGGGATCCAAATTCCTAGCGCGGATTGTCTTCTCCGACGTCCGCGCGTGAAAAATTCACTCATATCCTGCCACTAAAAACCAGCCGCTCACCCAAGCACGTCGAACATGGGACTGAATTGCTGGATTGTTCGTGTATTCTCGCACAAGACCTCTCTCAACTACCTGACGCCACAAAGCTTGTGAATAGTGAAACAGACAACCCCTCACATAACTATCAGGAAAAACCTCTGCAATGGCACTTATGACTGCTGACTCGTAATCAGTCTGAAACACCTCTGGAGAAAGTTCAGTGCCAGTTCTGGTTCGTACTGTGTCATTCAACAACCTAAATAGTCTAACATATGTCTGTTTGGTCTTGTTAGGAAGCAGCGAAAAAGCAACAGGATACATTTTCCCATTTACAAGACAATGAATCATATACACTTGGAGCCACAAGCTAGGACAAACAGAAAAAGTATCATCCATAAACAAACTGTCAGAGTCACTTCACTTTGAACCTCTATGCCGCTTGGATTAGATTAGAGCTTGGATTAGTTAACAGCCTGAGATGGACAATGCCCATTCATATAAAACAGGGGTGAGGCAATTAAGCATTTGAATTATTGTAGGCGAAATGAGGCACTCACCCCTGACACGCGCCTCCCCAAGCCTCGCCGCATAAGCCCAATGTTTATTAGAGTAGGTTTCCCACCACCCCACTGTTTCTTTCTTTTTTATAAGATATACTATTACATTACTACATCAGCCTAACTGATCATATACTATTTATAACTCTATTCCATTATTGTTCCCCTTAGCCTAGGTTTCTATACAGCTCCAAAAAACTTCCACTAAGTTCTCTTATCCCATTCTACCCCCTTTACTATAATTATTTCTATCTTTATGCACCCCCCCCCCCCCCCCCCCTCCCTCCCCTAATTCACATTTTTTTGGGCCAGCCGATTATTTTTCTTATTCCCCATTATTAAATTTTATCTTTAACCCGTCTGGCCCCGACTGCAAAATAGCCGACGGCTGAAGCGGTCGTAAAATCACTAAATCTCTCTCTCTCTCTCTCTCTCTCTCTCTCCTCTCTCTCTCTCTCTCTCTCTCTCTCTCTCTCTTCTCTCTCTCTCTCTCTCTCTCTCTCTCTCTCTCTCTCCCCATCACTTTCTTGATAAAGGTGTTAGGATGTACACCGAAACGTCGCACTAATTGTAAAGAAGTTGTTCATCCATAGAACTTGTCTTTCTTCATCACACCAACTTCTAAATGCCACTGAAAGAAGGAAAGTAACATCGACGTCGCGATCGATGAATCATTGGCTGACTTTTATATGCCAATTAGAGTAGGTTGGTGGCAATGTACCCTACATAATAAAATAATATGCCTTTATGTGGTTTAAAAGACATCGGTGACGAATACTAATATTTGTGTTTGTGTGTTCTGCATCTAATAAAACAAGACGTAGATTGCTGACTCATGTCTTCATTAACCAAAGTCCTGTTCTGTTAGAGCGCCTCACTTCTAATTGACGTATTTATCATATATTATGGCTGCATTATCTAGTAAATATAATATTTAAATTCGTGTTTGGTTTGTTGTGAATGAGAATGTCTGGCAAATGATTCTCATGTAACAGTTCTCTTAATTGAGTGAGTATGGTTTTACGCCACTTTTAGCAATATTCCAGCAATATCACGGCGGGGAACTCCAGAAATGGGCTTCACACATTGTACCCATGTCGGGAATCGAACCCGGGTCTTCGGCGTGACGAACTATTTAACCACTAGGCTACCCGACCGCCCCTCTCTTAATTGAACGAACAACAATGGGATCCTCTTCACCATCTACTGGGATAGAATATGCTCAGTTTCTCTTGTAACGCAAAGGTAGTAAAGATGTCATCTGCTTCAGTGTAACAAGTAATCGTTTTGTCTGTTTGCAAAGACGGAAGATGTACAGCTATATGCATTTACCAAGGGTACAAATCTACGTTTGTACACAACTTCATAAAACATTGATGCATGAACATTTCCGTTGGAATTAAACTAACTGTCAGAATAAGCTGTGGATAAAATGATGTTCATGAAATCACCTTCATATAATTACTTAACATTTGTTGTGTGTTCATGTAGTCTATAACACAGTATCATAAGCGATCATATAGTTCATATAATTGAAGTATCTTAACAGACAACTTGCAATTGTGAAATAAGGTACGGCGATACAAATGGCAAATCTTCCCCGATCCGTCTTGTCCATGTGGAGACCCATTTGAAGATACTAAACTTTTTATGCTCGAATGTATATTAGTACAAACTTTTAGAACTGATGCTTACTTTAATCATGATTTTACAATTGGTGACATTCTTTAATGTACATATGACACATTTAGCATTTCCTATGTTAGTTATCTTATATTTATAAACACCAAGAGATTTGTGATTGAATAAGTCTTCATTACATTTAAATTATTTTTGATACTAATATCTAAATTATTTTGATACTAATATAGCAACAAAATCATTCTGGTTTCGATATGAAAAGAATAATATCTTATATTACCATACGATAATACAATAACACGTTGTCGTAGATACATATCTGACTCCAAGACACGTATTACTGATATATCCCCCCCCCCACACACACACACACACACAAACCCCACACCCCACACACCACCCCACCCCCACCCCACCACTGCTTTGAGGCTATACAAACTAAGAACTACAATTTTTGAAAATACCGGTCATGGTTTGTTTCATCCGAGGCTGTAATCTACCCCAGTAAGCAGATAGGCCTTATGATAACATTGTCTCAATTTAAGTAATGATAAATAAGACAATTTAATTATTGGACAGAGACAAGAGAACTATTTTTATAATATTTACGTCATGGGGGCTTCTCAATTTTGAAAGGTTAAAGGATGAAACTTTTCATTTTGTTCTGAGGTAGTTTATAAATTAATTGTAACTGTGAATTGTTCTACGGATAAAATACATGTCTGTCTGATACGAATATGCATCAATATAAAAGAAATTATATCAAACTTTAGCAAACTAACACTTTTCTGCAATGTGATTGTAGTCGTATATGGGAATTTCGGGTGAACGACCTGTGCTTACTTAATATATAGGTTTAGTTAAAATTGCAATCGGGATCTACCAATGGTGCTGTGCTATGTTCAAATTTTGGTGTGTATGTGCGCGCGTGTGTGTGTATGTGTTTGTATGTGTGTTTGAGTTTACAAGAACCTTGTAAGTTTTAAAAAGGAACACCAGATTGAATAAGTCTAAAAAAACACTGGGATATAATAATGATCTGTTGAGTTCATGCTGTGATACAAATCCACTGTAACAACTTACAGAAACACCGACAGCACAGATGCTGACATGGATTACTCTTCCTATATTTGGCTAAAATGTTTTTTTTGTCCTTATGACAATATCTGTGAGGTATCATATTAATTATCTTGGAAACAAAATCCAGTGAAATACCTCTTGTTCCAAATTATTTTACCCTTCGCAACTGCTGACTGATTATTTATATTTCAGTGTCCTAAATTCATAACTACAACATAGACTTAAAACCTAAACAATATCTGTGGTATTATTTCAAATTGCTTCAGTTTAACTTTATGCGCACATATAATTTGACGATTTTTCATAAGGTGACATGCAGTTCATACCGAAATAATCTTCCAGATATGATTTTATTTCTTAAATGCGTGTTACACGAATATGTAGTGGTAGAAACATCTGCACACAAGTTGCACGTCAAGGTCTTTGCAGCGGGTGTTATTCTTTAACCAAGGACTGTCTCCGTGTATGGTCTATATTGTTAACACATGAGATATACCTATTGTGGCCCGATTACCCGAAGCTTGTAAATTATAGTGACGTAGTCGTCCTACTTCATAGGACAAACATATTTAAACGGAATGTTAACAGCAAAATGAGATAAAATGGCGCTCCAATTATACAGGTCAGACTGATCATGAGGTCAGTAAGTCCACAGCAAGGCTTTTCCTTCCACCTCATGTCTCTCATTGCCTTGACGGTTACATAACTTCCTGACCTCCATGAGTTGATGTTTGTCTCTGAGCGGGACAGAGGCTACTGTTAGTACATTTGGCCACAATCAGTGAATCATTAGTACAATGACAAAGGTGAGATGAGGTGAAATGGGGTTTAACGTCGCGTCCAAAATTATTGCACTTATATAGCGACGTGCATGTACGTATGTGTGTGTGTGTGTGGCTGCTTGTACTAGTCCGGACTAATGCCGATTTATAGTGCTAGCACACTGAGATACCATGCCGCAGTTTAACATGAATACCCCACTCAGACACAGTATACTAACTCCGAGCCGACCAGTCCTTGTTTTAGCCCCTTAATGCCGAGCGCCAGACAGGGTAACAACAAGTACCATCTTTTAACGTCTTTTGGTATGACGCGGTCGGGGATCGAACCCCGGACCTTCCGCTCTCCGGGCGGACGCTCTACCACTAGACCACGGAGGCGGTCTACAATGACAAACAAAGGATCAGCAAGCTTTCATTATGTCAGCCATATATTTCATCAGTTTTCCCCACAACTTGGAGTACATAACACAACCCTGATAAACCAAGTTATTTTACAGTAACCGTCTAGTAGAACCAGAATGTGTCTACAGACTTGGGAGACAGAAGTGAACGTTCGCGTTTGGGGCCGTGATAATGTTCCTTCAATTTGAACTGACAATGTGAAAACAAAAACTGTTTGAGCATATACACGATTATTGATACCAAGAATGTGCTGCCTACTTGACATAAATGACGACATGAACGTGACATAGAACACAAAACGAGTATCCATGGCCATTGGGACTTTAGAACACCTGTCTGTAATAACCTATTCAGTTTGTCCTATTTATTAATAATGACGAATTTCACAGCAACAATATGTTGATTCGGTTTAAAAATCCGTATTATATTATACTGGTACTGTCAGACCGAAATAGTTACAAGACTGAGATTGTTTATTGTACTCCTGTAAACACTAATTACTTGAACGGGAAACATGACAGAAATATCTTTAGAGTAAATGCACGAATGCATCTTGGTTTTCTAATACCTTAACAGACTATACCGAAATCACAGGCACAGAAATTTCTTTTTCTTTTTTCATATATACTATCAGATTAGACGTATCCTTGCAGATATAAGTCAACCATTACCACAGGATGGAATCCATCAAATAATCAATACAGTCAGCGGGCATATGAACATATGTGTGGTGAATTCGCTATTTCAACACATATAGATTGGCGTCTGCATGGAGTTAATCATGGTCTTGGTATTCCATACAATGGCACACGCTCTGTTCAAGAAGTCAGCAATAGTTTATTGAAATGTGGTTGGCTTCGATAGGACATTGCTCTCTCGAGTAACGAGTAGAGAGATGATCATATGAACTTTGACGGTTGAGTTGTATTCGCTGTTCAACAGTTTGAGCAACCACAAGATGCTGAAACAAATCATATTTCATCTTTACCTTGTTATAAAATTACATAAACTCTGTATTTTTTACCGAAAAACCCTCAAAAGGTATTCGAATAATTAAAATGGTGGCATAGATCCACATCTGACAGCAAAACAAGTATTGGTGATAAATAGTGTTCTTTCACAACATACATGTAAGAACAAAGAACAAAGTTTTAAAAACACTGGTCATGGTTCGTTGCACCAGAGACTGTAGCGTATCCCAGTGAGCGGATAGGTTTTGTCATATCACGGTCTCATTCTAAGTAATGGTAAATAAGACAATGTTATTAGAGACAACACAACCATTTTAGTGGGCACTAGATGGATAAAAGAAGAAAAACATTTCCTTTGTTCTTAGATAGTTTATTAATTAGTCGTAAGTGTGAATTGTACTGTGGGCATCATGACCTACGAATATAGGGGCGGTCGGGTAGCCTAGTGGTTAAAGCGTTCGCTCGTCACGCTGAAGACCCGGGTTCGATTCCCGACATGGTTACAATGTGTGAAGCCCATTTCTGGTGTCCCCCGCCGTGATATTGCTGGAATATTGCTAAAAGCGGCGTAAAATAATACTCACTCACTCACTCTACGAATATAGTGCCTGTCTGTTTGCAAAGAATACACATTAATATAAAAGGAATGAAATGAAACTCTAGCTCAGTAACTACTACTACTACTACTACTACTACTACTACTCTACAATGTAATTGTAGCCGTGTATGTGAATTTTTGCCACCAATATGTGCTCACTAACTTGATAGGGCTGTAATTAAAATAACATGTTATGTAGGGTATCAGTCTCACATAATAACCAAATCATGTGCAGCAAGTGCACATGTACCTTAGATATCAACCAAATAGCATTAAATGCTACGTCTGATTGATTTAAACTAGTTAGTAGGGCAACAATGATGCTGTGCCCAAATCTGGTACCTATTCCGCCCCCCAAGCTCTATGGAAAAACGTCGAAAATAATCATTGCTTGGTTATAGTTAATTGTTAAAAATAAATTATCAGTCCACGTTTTGTGTATTATGTAAGATATATGTATGGAATCTTTTTTGATAAGAGGGAATAGAAGTTGATCGAGGTTGTAAATATAATGATTTTGACGCCTTCTTTTGGATTCATGTGGGGCGGTCGGGTAGCCTAGTGGTTAAAGCGTTCGCTCGTCACGCCGAAAACCCGGGTTCGATTCCAGACATGGGTACAATGTGTGAAGCCCATTTCTGGTGTCCCCCGCCGTGATATTGCTGGAATATTGCTAAAAGCGGCGTAAAACCATACTCACTCACTCGCTATTCATGTACAACGCGTCTGTTAACATAATACGTATGTCCGTTTATATACAGGATTTGTCTTTTACGATTCGTTGTCGGAAGTGACAAGATCAAAGTGGGAGCTCGCGGTAAGTACAATTTTTTTTGTTCCCTAAAGTACAAGTAGATATCGTCAAAAAGCACTATGTACTATTGGGGACAGCAAAAAATAAATTCTCAAAAGTGAGCGGGTTTTTTCTTTCAAACTCTTTCTCTTTCATGTTTTATTTCCTGAATGATGAGAATACTTCTCCTGCCTTTTGATTTCATAGAAGTTAGATCAACAGTTACACATGTTGTATGCAGACTAGCATTGTCGTGTTGAAGGATAACTTGATGGAAACAACATGCGGCTGAAGAGTTTCATCACAATAGCGTTGGGTCGTTCAGTTGCCTGGCACTAGGTATATTCTACCAGTGTGAGAGAAATTTGCCTACGTTATTTTGCCGCAGAAGCCAAATCTGTCGATCTGCCGATGTCAGTGCACCCTTGCTTACCCATATTCTCAGTGCGGCATAAATCGCTTCCCCAAATGTCGCTGAACAATGTTCCATCGCTGTTTGAGGCATATACTGCTTGCGGCTCAGTTGACGTCAAAACAACACTTTTGTCTCACAGGCCGTCGAGCTCTAAGACCTGCGTTACGAAGGTGTTTCGACGCAGTCTGGTCAGATATCTTTCGCAATTTGAGAATTGCAAATAACGTAGCCGTATGAAGCAGACCTTGGTAGCCATTGTAACACGGGGACGGCTCGACCTGGGTTAGTCAGTTGACGTGCCATGCTTTTCGTATCGATACTAGAGGAATTGATGGTGTCTTTGCACACATTTCAATATCCTGGCTGCAACTGACTGCAAGTCTCCTGTTTCCAATCGACCTACGAGGTTGTTCCGTTGAGATTCAGTGAGACGTGGCGCGACGTCACAGGTGAAACAGTAGCTACCAGTCAAAACCACCCGACCATGAACGTGCATTGATCCTATTGTAATGTGGTGTGACCATTCTTACTTTTGCAATATGCATGTGGTCGTTGGTGCGCTTTGAACGATTCAAACAATGACAATTTAATCATTAAGTATTTATATGAAGACAACAAGGTATGAAATGTATCATGTATATTTTTATGGTTCTGGTAATGATGTCGGTCTGCCACTACTTTGGGTCATTTCCATATTTAATTTTATAATTTTATGCTCCTTGCATTTGCAATTGGCCAATCAGCCTCAGTTTCAGTTAAAAGTTTTGTCATGTCGTCACATTGTTATACAATATCGGTCTGTTGTCATACCATCAAATTGTCATATCAAAATATTACTCTATTACCAGTGAGTGAGTATGACTTTACGCCGCTTTTAGCAATATTCCAGCAATATCACGGCGGGAGAAACCAGAAATGGGCTTCACACATTGTACCCATGTCGGGAATCGAACCCGGGTCTTCGGCGTGACGAGCGAACGCTTTAACCACTGGGCTACCCGACCGCCACCTCTATTACCATGTTGTTCTTTTGCCATATCATCGTATCGCGTGACCATATCGCTTTATGGCTTTTTTGCTTCGAATTCATTGTGATACATGTCATGTTATCACCTTAACATGTTCTGTCCCTCAGTCGTGTCACGCTATCAACTTGTCGTGTCGTACTATCGCTGCATGTCTAATTCTATTGTTTTGTCATTGTGTTTCGTATCATAGCTTTGTCGCGCGATATTGTGTGGATTTCTCGGAGCGATATGGCGAGGACCCTCTCAGTGAGTCTAACGATCTTCTTATAACTTGTGGGGCGGTCGGGTAGCCTAGTCGTTTAAGCGTTCGCTCGTCACGCCGAAGACCCGGGTTCGATTCCCGACATGGGTACAATGTGTGAAGCCCATTTCTGGTGTCCCCCGCAGTGATATGGCTGCAATATTGCTAAAAGCGGCGTAAAACCATACTCACTCACTCTTATAACTTGTTGAACAAAATCCAGGTGTGCAAGAGAACTACCACGACCGGAATACTTCTGTCACACTTCTACGATTCG
This sequence comes from Haliotis cracherodii, assembly GCF_022045235.1. Taxonomy (NCBI): domain Eukaryota; kingdom Metazoa; phylum Mollusca; class Gastropoda; order Lepetellida; family Haliotidae; genus Haliotis; species Haliotis cracherodii. The sequence continues at coordinate 21,487,786 of NW_027266267.1, forward strand.
ATTCCTGATCTGGCTTGAACGTTGTTGACTGCGTCGTCAAAACACTCACTCGCAGGGATGAAATAGAACTTCCTTGTAGCCATCTGACACAAACATGGACTTTGAAACATTCTTTCTGATATATTCTCACTAACAAAACAAGGGACCCTTGAAGATTCCGGGGTAGAATAGGTCTTCAGCAAGCCGTGCTTGCCGTAAAAGGTGACTATGCTTGTCGTAAAAGGCAACTAACGGGATCGGGTGGTCAGGCTCGCTGACTTGGTTGATGCATGTCATCTATCCCAATTGCGTGGATCGATGCTCATGATATTAATTCCTGGATTGTCTGGTCCAGACTCGATTATTTACAGACCGCCGTCATATAGATGGAATATTGCTGAGTGCGGCGTTAAACAAAAAAAAAAAAAAGGATCCTGTAAAACAAGGATGTAAAATCTTGGTGTACATGTATATGTTGGCCTTATCAGTGACGGGATGTTCTCTCCCTCAGATGCGGAAGGATTTTCCCACCAGCCATCCTCTCCTTTGTTTTGATAGGAACCAGGAACATATAGCACATAGTAGCCGTTTTCGCCAAATGCGGTGCCGTTTTCGCCAGAGAAATCGGTGACGTTTTGCTGAGGTGCCGTTTTAGCCCGCACCCCAAATATCAATATTTACACGCAACCAGATTTGGCAACCAGTTTCAGTTTGGTCTGTCAACGAACAAAAGTTGTTATGTATTTACACTTACATACATATTTAACGTGGGTAATAAATAAAATACCACACTCATTCTCGTTAGATACCGTTTTTACGAAACTCGTGAACTTTCAATGTTATCTGATTCTCGCTTTCCCTTTCAGATACCATATAAAGTCCACTCGTTTTGGTAAAAATGGTATCTAACGAGAATGTGTGTAGTATTCTCTGTACATATATTCCACCTTGAACAGTATTCCGGTATAAATAGAGAATACTACAAATTCTCGTTAGATACCATTTTTACGAAACGAGTGGACATTATATGGTATCTGAAAGTGAGGTCAGATAACATAGAAAGTTTCGAGTTTCGTAACAACGGTATCTTTCGAGAATGAGTGTGGTATTTTATTTATTACCCACGTTAAATATGTATGTAAGTGTAAATACATAACAACTTTTGTTCGTTGACAGACCAAACTGAAACCGGTTGCAAAATCTGGTTGCGTATGAATATTGATATATGACCAAATATGGGTATTTACTCACTCAAAAGTTAACACAAAACTTTGATGACTTTCAGAAGATTTGTATTTTCCTTTAAACAAAATGACATCCATAAAGATAGAAAATTTAAATTATTTCCAATTCTTTTCATTGAAATTTCACAGAAACAGGTAATGTATGCAAGGCACTGATTCACTGGGTCAATCACAAGATATTCATGAAAGACGTAAAGAGTGCAGTTAAAACAATGGTTTAACAATAACAACATATCCTCGAGTTCACCTTCATACCGTAATATTAGGTTAACATATCCTCGAGTTCGACTTCATATTATAAGATTAGGTTAACATATCCTCCAGTTCAACTTCATACCGTAACATTAGGTTAACATATCCTCGAGTTCGAATTCATACCATAACATAAGGTTAACATATCCTCGAGTTCGACTTCATACCGTAACATTAGGTTAACATATCCTCGAGTTCGACTTCATACCGAAACATTAGGTTAACATATCCTCGAGTTCGACTTCATACCGTAACATAAGGTTAACAAACGTTTTCAACAATAAAAATTCCCGTGAATGGCTGCATGCTTTAGTATGGGAAAATGTCAGGAGGATTGAGGTTTAACATCACGGTCAATATTATTGCACTTATAAAGCGACGTGTGTGTGTGTGTGTGTTTGCGTGTGTGCGTGTCTTTAACTAGTTATGTTAGTCCAGCCAAAATGTAACTTCGGAATTCCAGTATAGTTCAGCAAGGGTGGAAACGGGACTTCTACAGTCAGTTAACTCCCTGGCCTCAGGAGTGAGTGAGTGAGTGAGTTTGGTTTAACACTGCTTTTAACAGTATTCCAGTTATATCACGGCGTGTCAGCTTAATGTAGGAGGAACGCCCGAAGTGATGCAGGTCTCAGACGTTTACCACTTCGGTGAAACCCACGAGCATGGGTATGGTGCTGACAAACCTAGAAACATAATCGGGGCGAACCAGGATTCCAACCCACAATCACAGGTTTCTGGCGCGCCCAGTGGATGCAACTCTGCACAGGGAATCGCGGCGCCTTAGACGACTGGGCCACCCGTGCTCCCCACCCCTCCTTGCCTCAGGAAGATGGTTTCGTCACGCTGACTGGAAAAATATCCTGTCTCAAAACAATAATCCCAGCCCTCCAGAACATTTAATGGTAGGTCCCTAAGACATCTAAAAAATAAAGTGGGTGGTTTTCAATCCCAGTCACCATCCATTTACGATACTTGAAACAGGGTGCAAAACATCTTACTTTTGTCCGAATACAGAAATGCTTAAAAACTGAAAAATGACTCGGTTTAAATATCCTTGTTGCTGTTGATGTGTATATGTGTGTGTATTCTGTTGCCGATACACAAACTACATTCAGTGAGCAGGGATTGGCTAATATCACTGATCAGAGCAATGTTGTTTTTGTTTTTTGGTTGTTTAACAGCTATATGACAGCGGTCTGAAAATAATCGGGTCCGGACCAGACAATCCAGTGATTGATATTAATGTGATTGGCCTAAATTACCTGATGTCATATTTCATATACTTCATAGCAAATGAATATTAAAATCAACCCTGACAATATTAATAGTTTTGATTTATACTGCATCTTGATACACTGACCTTGAAAATGTGTAAAATAAGAACAAAAAATAGATTCATTATCACCATGTCCCAAACTGGAAAAAGCCTTCAGCATAGATGGCAGATCATCCTTCCAAAACTGGTTTGCAATAATTTATACATGTCAGTGAGTGAGTGAGTTGGGTTTAACGCCGCTTTTAACAGTATTCCAGTAATATCACGGTGTGTCAGCTTAATGTGGGAGGAAAGCCCGAAGTGATGCAGGTCTCAGACGTTTACCACTTCGGTGAAACCCACGAGCACAGGTACAGTGCTGACAAACCTAGAAACATAATCGGGGCGAACTGGGATTCAAACCTACAATCATAGGTTTCTGGCGTGGCCAAGGGACGCAACTCTGCACAGCGAATTGCAGCGCCTTAGACGACTGTACCACCCGTTGTTCGTAAAGTGCCTGAATATGGGTCCCTAACACCTCCATTTTCTCATCTCTAACATAACATTCTTCAAAATCAAAAGTCATCAACCATAAATAAGGAGGAAGCATACCGGCTATCAAGAGCACACAATCCTGGAAAATAAATGAGTAACACCTACCGTATTCGACATAATAAGCACCCCGCTCTAATACGCGCCCACAGCTAATATATTGGCTAGTGAACAATCCCAATTAGCACCCCTAATGTACACAAGACTTATTTATTCATGCATAATATGCACTCGTGTGTTATATGCACCCTTAATTATGGGCAATTAAGTTCTGGAAAAATATATCTGTCGCTTATAAACATTTCAGGCTATCAGCTTCAACCACGAAATTTACGATCTTTCAACTCTGTTTTTTTTCACCAAAATATTATTCTAATAAGAGCCCCCTATCTCTAATTTCAAGAGCGCCCTGGGCGATTATTACGTTGAATACGGAATTTTTCAATTCAACAGTATAACAATCCGATATGCATGTCATATATACATCATAGGAAATATTTGCAGGGGTGGAGGTCGTTCTGATGTGACCCATAACGGGACGTCCTCGGATCTTTGTTTAGCGATAGCGAGTACTAAGATCTGATTATAATGAGACTGAAATACTAACGACTGATGTCAGTGACTTATTTACTTGAAGTCTGATGTCAAAGAGTGAGTGAGTGAGTGAGTTGGGTTTAACGCTGCTTTGTGTACATAAACATTTCCATGAAATTTGTTTTGGCTGAGAAATAAATCAGATCTTCAACACATACTCTGTATAAGAACCAGGGTCCCGTTTCACAAAGAGATCGTAGCGCTAAGACGGTCGTAAGTCTATGTTAAAGTATAGGAGTTACGGTAGTCGTAGCGCTGCGATTGCTTTGTGAAACGGGCCCTTAGTGCTCAAACATCAATATTTAGATTCAAGGACCACAGGATTTTTATTTTTAAAAAAACCCTTTCAAATATTTCGAGTTTTTATTGATTTTTGTTTGAATTTGTATTTATGGCAAATAAAACATGTAGTCTCTGACATACCGTATTCGCTGGCCTAAACACCCTGCTCCATCAAGCACGCCTTGACTAACTTCAAGTATTCTTTATAAGCGCCCTGACAAGCTTCTGTTGTGAATGGTGTTATAAAGCGAGCCCATTTGTTAATAATAGAGTAAATATGGTAGACATTTCAAATTGTTTCATCAGTTCTTGTTAAGTCTATGAATTTTATAGTGGTATCAAATAAACATCTTTGTTGATAAAAAGCTGAGAAATGAGAGACTTAAATTAAGAAATCCATGGTTCCAGCCCAGAAATATGATTTGATTGTTACAATGTGATGATACAAAATCTGACTTCTTTACAAAGATATGGTACACTTGCCTGTATATTAAGCTAAAACTTTGCAAAAAACTATACACCGATTGTCAATATCACATAAGAAGTAACTTCTTATTTCAGAAAGATATCTCATTATACGAGATATTCTACAGTCAAATATTCTGGAGTATTCCTGTTCAAGCTTCTACTCTTTTTTCCATATTGCTGTACATGGGAGATAACTCCAAAATATCCTTCTTCAAAGGGAGACAACTATTTCTTGACTGTTGTCACTTGTTGCCCGTATGGAGTGTACTGAAACAAGATTCAGAGGTCACATGATAGGTGGTATATTGTCACGAATATCCAAGCAGGATATAATATACCATATATCGCTGTGTATAAGGCAAGTTTTTCGTACCTAGAATGAGGGGCTTAAGAACGGGGGTCGTCTTATACACAGAGTCGAAGATCTCACGTTTTTTTCCAGGTGTTTTACTTTCAGCTTCCACTGGCGATGTCAGCCGGTGTTCGATAGCCGGCCCAGCATTTGACAATAATACTTCGCATTTCGTCCTAAATAACTGTTCCAATAACTATTTCCATACATAAACATGATTTGTATCTGTTTTCCTTGAATAAAGTTGAATATTTTCTGCAAATAAAGTCGAAATGACCCTCGCCTCGATCCAGAATACGGTAAAACTATCAACATCCGTGAGTAGAGAGCCGGAAGAACAGTAAGAATTGCATATAAAATAGTTAGGGAATCAAACCCAGGCCTGTGCCATGATGAGCTAACATTTTAAAAACAGGGCTACCACCACACCTTCGAATTGGAGTGAGTGAGTATGGTTTTACGCCGCTTTTAGCAATTTTCCAGAAACATCACGGCGGGGGGACACCAGAAATAGGCGAATCAAACACGGGTCTTCAGCATGACAAGCGAACTCTTTAACCACTAGGCTACCCCACCACCCCTTTGAACTTTGAGATAGTGCCAAGTGTAAATGTTGCACTCAGCGATATTCCAGCTATATGAGGTCGGTCTGTAAACAATCGAATCTGGACCAGACAATACAGTGATTGACATCATGAACATCGATCTACGCAATTGGGATACGATGACATGCATCAACCCAGTCAGCGAGCCTGACCACCCGATCCCATTAGTCGACCCTTACAAGAAGCATAGTCGCCTTTTAAGGCAAGCATGGGTTGCTTAAGATCAACTTCAACCCAGATATTCACAGGTCTTTACTTGGTGATTACACATACAATACAAATTTGGGACATACAAAAATCCTCATTGCTGACCAAAGGATCAAAATCAGGGCGGATCCAGGATTTGATCCCACAGTCATAGGATCCAGACATATCTAAGGGGCAAAACTCTTAGATGACTGTGACCTGTTCCCCTCTTTCATTCATGAAAAGTACTGAATATTTGTCACTTGGAGGTTTCAAATCTTCAAAAAATATGTGACACAAACATAAAACATATGTTCATCTCCAAAAAGAACATGCATAAGAAACATAAGTCATCAAGTCCAAATCGCAACTCAGTGATACAGCACTTACGACAAGTCGAACTCCAAACTGTGCACTGTTTTCTCTGCCAGTGGCTCTGGCAGGCTTCATCAACCCTGTAGGGAGTACTCCGACATGACAGAGAGGGTCCTTCACAGACTGCATGATGACAAACTGGGTTTGGGCGACGCCCAGCTGGAGCTTTGTCTCCACCCCATGGACACTGCCGGGGGGCTGCAATATTTAACAACTGACTTCAGCGGGTTTCCGCTTGTATGTGTAGGACAAAACGCGGCCGAGGGTTTTTTAAATATTTATAAACCTACTGGCTGTTTGTGTAATTCGATATGGAGTTTTTGAAATTGCGGTAACACCTCGCAGGAGGTATTACAACAATTGTAACACCTCGCAGGAGGGCTTACAATCATTATAACTTCCGTTCAGATTGTAACATGTAATGAAATGTTAAATCAAATGACAAATGTTTTCTTTATATTCCCAAGGATCAAACTCGCAACCTTCATATCTGTAGCCCAGTGAGTGTACCACGAGGCTACAGACGTGTTCATAAGCAGCACTGCTTTTTAGAATGTCCTTTTCAAGATCCGTACGCCAGCAACAGGCTGTACAATGAATGCGCGTTAGTCAAAGCAAAACGTGTAATAGTCTGAGCCTACGAGACGCACATGCAGATTTTGTGCCATTGCGAGACGCACATGCAGATTTCGCACCGTTGCGAAACCCACATGCTGAGGTCACCAGTTTCATTGAACCGAGTTCACGACTGCAGGCGATATTTCATCTCCGATACAGGTTATATATTTGAGAGTTTATATTACAGTTATTTAATTAAAAACGTTGTCTATGCGATGAGTCGGTTTATAAGTTGAACAAACCATTTCTCCTCGAGATGTCACCTCATGTCAGGGTTTACAATCGCTGGTAATCCCTCGTAGAAATGGTTTCTCCTATACTTAAAAGCCCTGCATCTGCGTGATAAAACCGAGGGGTGTCAGCCCCGAGGTTTTACCCCAAGGATAAGGATTTTAAATATCATAAATACACGAAGGGAAATGTTTTATCTAACTTAAAAAGTTAAAAAAGTAACTTAAAACAATATTTAACAACATTTTTATGTTTCAAATTTTCTTTCCATGAACCTTAGGAAACGGGTGTAAAATATCTGTTGCTCTCATACGGTAGTTCAATCTCATTAAAATCAGACCTTAGATCTCCCTACCGCTAAACAAAGATCTGAGGACATCCCAGTAGAGGTCACATCAGAATGACCTTTCATCCGACCAATCAGAACATCACACATTCCAGATCATGAAAATTAGTCGGAATGTGCTTTCTAATCATGCATCCTCGAAAACTTTAACACGCGTATTCCCAACGATAGTTACGGGTTAAACGACTGAATCCATACAATCTAGACTATCTATTACCTGTTCCAGAATGTTTTTTTGTTCAGGTTTCAAATTTTTAATCAAGAATTTGTCAAAATATGTTTCGAAGCGTAGTCGCCAATTTCAAATTAGTGCCGTAAAGCATGAGAAAGCTGACTTTTGATTGGTCATTCCATTGGTCGGTGAAAGTTTGAGCAAGGTCGGGCTGACGTGACCCGTAATGGGATGTCCTCAGATCTTTGTTTAGCGGTAGCGAGGACTAAGATCTGATTTTAATGAGATTGAGGGTACTTGAAAAGGACATCCTAAAAACATTGTGATTTATCAGCACCTCTGTAGCCTTTGGTACACTCACTGGGCTACAGATATGAAGGTTGCGTGTTCAATCGTCGGGAATATAAAGAAAACATTTGTCATTTGATTTTACATGTCATTACATTGTGTTCAAATGCAAAATGAATTTCTGGCGAGAAACATTCATATGTTACAATATAAATGGAAATTGTATTGATACAATCCCCAGGATATTACATAAAATCCGAGTGAGGTTTAACATCACTGGAGGTTTATAAGGATTTTATACATATATAAACTGAGAGAACACACTGAAATTCTGCATGAATAAAATGTATCTCATACCATGGTTACAAGTGTTGTGTTGTTGTTGACGATGGTCAAGTAGTTGTTGTTGTTGTGGAGACGCACTTGGTTACTTCCCTCGTTTACGACAGTCCACAGAGCTGAAGACATAAAGACATGGCCAGGTCAGACATAAGTAACTCCGTAACTTGGTTACTGCTAACTGGTTGAAATTGGTAGATTTTTTCTCCAGTCTTTTTATGGAATCAAAACGACGAGTTCCTTCTTGTGTCTGGTAAAAAAAGCAAGGGTGACACCTGGTGTTAGGTAGAGTGTAAGGGTGACACCTGGTGTTAGGTAGAGTGTAAGGGTGACACCTGGTGTTAGGTAGAATATACCCCTGACACCTGGTGTTAGGTAGAGTGTAAGGGTGACACCTGGTGTTAGGTAGAATATACCCCTGACACCTGGTGTTAGGTAGAATATACCCCTGACACCTGGTGTTAGGTAGAATATACCCCTGACACCTGGTGTTAGGTAGAGTATACCCCTGACACCTTCTGTTAGGTAGAGTATACCCCTGACACCTGTCATTAGGTAGAGTATACCCCTGACACCTGGTGTTAGATAGAGCATACCCCTGACACTTGGTGGTAGAGTATACCCCTGACACCTGGTGTTAGGTAGAGTACAAGGGTGACACCTGATGTTAGATAGAGTATACCCCTGACACCTGGTGTTAAATAGAGTATACCCCTGACACCTGGTGTTAGGTAGAGTATACCCCTGACACCTGGTGTTAGGTAGATTACAAGGGTGACACCTGGTGTTAGGTAGATTACAAGGGTGACACCTGGTGTTAGGTAGAATATACCCCTGGCACCTGGTGTGAGGTAGAGTATACCCCTGACACCTGGTGTTAGGTAGAGTATACCCCTGACACCTGGTGTTAGGTAGAGTATACCCATGACACCTGGTGTGAGGTAGAGCATACCCCTGACACCTGGTGTTAGGTAGAGTATACCCCTGACACCTGGTGTTAGGTAGAGTATACCCATGACACCTGGTGTTAGGTAGAGCATACCCCTGACACCTGGTGTTAGATAGAGTATACCCATGACACCTGGTGTTAGGTAGAGCATACCCCTGATACCTTCTGTTAGGTAGAGTATACCCCTGACACCTGGTTTTAAGTAGAGTACAAGGGTGACACCTGGTGCTAGGTAGAGTACAAGGGTGACACCTGGTGCTAGGCAGAGTACAATGGTGACACCTGGGGTTAGGTAGAGAACAAGGGTGACACCTGTTTTAAGGTAGAGTACACGGGTGACACCTGGTGTTAGGTAGAGTACAATGGTGACACCTGGTGTTAGGTAGAGTACAAGGACGACACCTGGTGTTAGGAAGAGTACAAGGGTGACACCTGGTGTTAGGTAGAGTACAAGGGTGACACCTGTTTTAAGGTAGAGTACACGGGTGACACCTTGTGTTAGGTAGAGTACAAGGGTGACACCTGGTGTTAGGTAGAGAACAAGGGTGACACCTGTTTTAAGGTAGAGTACACGGGTGACACCTGGTGTTAGGTAGAGTACAAGGGTGACACCTGGTGTTAGGTAGAGTACAAGGACGACACCTGGTGTTAGGTAGAGTACAAGGGTGACACCTGGTGTTAGGTAGAGTACAAGGGTGACACCTGTTTTAAGGTAGAGTACACGGGTGACACCTGGTGTTAGGTAGAGTACAAGGGTGACACCTGGTGTTAGGTAGAGTACAAGGGTGACACCTGTTTTAAGGTAGAGTACACGGGTGACACCTGATGTTAGGTAGAGTACACGGGTGACACCTGGTGTTAGGTGGAGTAAAAGGGTGACACCTGGTGTTAGGTAGAGTACAAGGGTGACACCTGGTGTTAGGTAGAGTAAAAGGGTGACACCTGGTGTTAGGTAGAGTATACCCATGACACCTGGTGTTAGGTAGAGTACAAGGGTGACACCTGGTGTTAGGTAGAGTACAAGGGTGACACCTGGTGTTAGGTAGAGTGCAAGGGTGACACCTGGGGTTAGGGAGAGTACAAGGGTGACACCTGGTGTTAGGTACATCTGAGACAGGTAAGTTTGAGATCATGTATGTAAAGTTTTGTCAAATAACATAAATGATCAGGATACTGTATTCACAAGCTTTTGGGGATGTCACTTCATACCAATTGACCTCGACTTTAAAAATCATCCATTGAAAGGCCACCATAACCGATTGGAAATTGCCTTGATTTTTCAGCACTTAATACAATATTTCATAAAAATTTCACCATGTTTTCACAATTTGACCTCCAGAGGCCTTAAGTTGAGACCATACCTTAGCCATCACAAGTTTCATTCATTTCCACTCAAACATACCTAGTTATTGTACATGAGCAAGGTTAATCATATTTATTTTCAAATAAAAGTTCAGTTACTTGTTGGAACATTCTTGCCATTAGAGGTGACTGTGCTTGTCGTAAGAGGCGACTAAGGGGATTTGGGTGTCAGACTCACTGACTTGGTTGATGCATGTCATCGTATCCCAATTGCGTAGATCGATGCTCATGATGTTAATCACTGGATTGTCTGTTGCGGATTGTCAAACAAACTTACTGTGTTGCTGGTGGTCAGTGGGACCACATCCGTCCACGACCAGCTGTCCAGCAGGGGTCGCCACTATCTGCAGACTTCGGCCGCTCACGCGCGATATGAGCTGCACCACATTTCCTGTCTGGAAGTAGTTCTGGAACAAATATAAGGGACTCATTTATTGTAATACGTTAACAGATTTCTTTTTCTCAAACCCTTGGTCCGCAGGGGGCATGGGTGGCCCAGTCGTCTAAGGCGCCGCGATTCGCTGTGCAGAGTTGCGTCCCTTGGGCATGCAAGAAACCTATGACTGTGGGTCCGAATCCCAGTTCACACCGATTAGGTTTCTAAGTTTCTTCTAAATTCTAGGTATGGTTTCTAGCACCATACCCGTGCTCGTGGGTTTCACTGAAGTGGTAAATGCCTGAGACCTGCATCACTTCCGGCTTTTTTCCCCAAATTAAGCCGATAGCTGCGATATAACTAGAATACTGTTCAAAGCGGCGTTAAACCTAACTCACTCACTTACTTGGTCGGCGGTAGAAATCAAAACACAAATACAATTAGACCTTCAATACTTTTTTGAAAGAACATAAGGTCAGCATGATGAGAATTTCTATTTTTAATTATCTACTTCCCTTCTGACATATTTGTGAAAGATTTTATGTGTTCCCATGGCAACAAAGTAGGCCTGGGACAAATCCAAATTCACTACCCAGGTACCCACTGTTGGTGTCAAGAGATAGGTACAAAATGGGAATAGTTTGACAGTAGCCCAAGCAAAATGTATTTACATACAAGTATCAAACGATGTGGTCATGCATACACTGAATTTGACTGAAGTTTTAGCTTTGTTCAAACACACATAAGTCAGAAGCAACATGTTCATAGACATGAAGAAATGCGAACATTAGAGACTTAAAATTATTGTGTAACCATATACTATTAGTGAATTATTGTCATGAAACAATATATCATGTGACTAACCATTGGTCCGGGTAGTCCTGTGGGTACCCGGGGTCCTACTCAGTACCCACCCGACTCGAGTACCCGAGCTACCCGTTCCAGCCCTATAAAAAAGCCACACAGTTTGGAGTTTTTTACCGAACACAGGTCACAGAACCGCTGTCCTAAGGCAACAATGGCAACAAAGCATTATTATCTCGCTCTGCGTCACTATACAATAATTCAAAAGGTAAATATTTATTTCCACTTTCCTGGTTCATAACATTTGGGTTGGAGAATTGTTAAACAAAGCGAACTTTGACCGACCAATGAAATTACTAACAGGAAGTCAACATTAGCCACTAAGAGTGAGTGATTGAGTGAGTTGGGTTTAACGCTGCTTTTCACATTATTCCAGTTATATCACAGCATGTCAGATTAATGTGGGAGGAAAGCCCGAAGTGATGCAAGTCTCAGACGTTTACCACTTCGGTGAAACCCACGAGCACGGGTATGATGCTGACAAACCTAGAAACATAATCGGGGTGAACCGGGATTCGAACCCACAATGATAGGTTTCTGGCGTTTCCAGGGGACGCAACTCTCTGCACAGTGAATCGCGGCGCCTTAGACGATTAGCCACTAAGAAAGCAGCTTTCTTAAGCATTGCGGCACTAGTTTCAAATTAGCGACTTCCATTCCAGACCATGCTTTAAAAATCAGTCAATTTTGAATCAGTCATACAGTCCGTAACAGTAGTTTTGTGTTAAACTTTAGAGGTTGCATGATTAGAAAACATATTCCGCCAACTAGGGCTGGAATCGGTAACTCGGGTACTCGGGTCGGGTGGGTACTGTGTCGGACCCGGGTACTCATATGACTACCCGGACCCTTGGTTAGTCACGTGATATTTTGAAATGACAAAGATTATCTAGAACTCTATGGTTACACTACAAGTCACTAATTTTCTTTCTGACTATGCACCATTCCTTCTGACTATTCATATGGTTGAATAAAGATAATACTTCAGTCAACTTCAGTGTATGCATGACCTATCGTTTAACACATGTATCTAAATACATTTTGCCAGGGCTATGGTAAAAAAATCCCAATCGGACATTTTAAACCTATCTCCTGAGACCTACAGTGGGTACCCGGGTAGGGACGGGTAATAAGGGGATGTGTACCCGGGTAGTAAATTTGGACTCGTCCCAGCCCTACTGCCAACAATGTAACATAACAATATGAATATTCATTTTATATTTTTTATTACGTGTTTGAATCCTTATCTATCGTGTAGTTGTCCAGTTTTCAATCACAGACGTATATACTTCTTAATTTCCTTTATCCGACATACTCGTTAATCCGACATAATCATATGCAACGAACAATGTCGGATTAACGGGACTTGACTGTAGCTATAGGTTCTACTACACCAAATCAGTACCAGTTTGGAGAGTGCGGTTTTCGTAGGGAGCCTTCAGTGCAGATCGAGAGATATCTGCAGGCTGTGATTGGAGGATATTCTGTAAGATTTTTATGTCTTTCAAATGTACATCCATCCAGTTATTAAAACTGACCATGTTTTTCTATATTTAGTACTGTCTTTTTCAACATGATGACTTATGCTGAATGTGACCACAGCTATTTTCAAGTAGGTGACATTTGGTGCGAAACTGGGGGTGGTGTGTTTAGCTTCCGGTACTCGGAAAAGGAGCTGGCTAAGCTAGTCATTTTTATTTTTTTTATTGCTGCTCTAAGGCCAAACTGTGCACACACGTACAGGTAATAGCTGTTGAATGCTTAGTTATTTAAAAAAAAATCATAACGTTACTATAGAAGTCTATGGGAAAACATTTGGTTGTGTGTAACCTGTAGGGTGAGTGCACATTTCAGTAATTCATACTTTACATGCTTTTCTGTTTATATTTCACCATGGATACACCATGGAGGCAAATTTAAAAATAATGACAGTGAAGTTGGGGACATTTTGGGTTGAATGGAGCATTTGGATGGGCTGGAAATGAATGTTGCTTCGCATTGTGGTCGATCTCAGCATGGACCCCCCAGGGTACCTCTGTCCAACAAACCCTCCTCCTGCCTTCTGAATTTGTTGAAACTGATGAATTTGACAACAAATTAGGATAAAGTCACCACTGCCACAACAATTTCTGCCTTGTGTCAATCGCTTGCCAGTCAAGTTACGCGATGCCGTTATCTTGAATATGAAGCATGTACACTGCTGACAGCAGAATATGTCAAACATCCCCTTATTTATAGTAAACAATGTAGCATACCAATATGTCTTTCTGTTAGGTGCTCTTGTGTGAATGAATGATGCTATTTTTCTATTAAGTTTCTTAAAACAGACTTATTTTTCACTCATATAACTTTCAAATAATTATTTTGTCCCCTCAAGAACTGACTCCTGGCTGTTATATCCAAACTGGTTTGCCATTTGATATTGTCTGAACACTTTTTTCAGCTTTTCACATGCCTGATGTTGACTGGGGAGGTATATGTGCACTCATGCAGAAGAAGTAGGAGTTTCGACATCGAATTTGGCATTTGGAGAAGCTGATCCGAAGTCCGGTGTTGGCAGTGTGTGATCGACAACCCTTGTTTTGCCTCGCTGCGCTTTATTACCTTGTAGAAGTTGTGGAACTTGGACATGTAGGTACAGTAAGTACATTTAAGAACCCCAGTCCACTTGAGGCCCCTCTGTTGCTCACTATCAAGTGCCATAATAAGATGACCCTCATGCACTAGACATTTCTGACAGTGCTCCCTTAATGCCTCACTGTGCAGTTTTTTAGTTTGCAAACATGAAGTAAGGGCTATACACCAGTCCCAGAACCTGCTTAGATGAAAATAATACCCACTGGCTCTTTTGGAATGTAACATTATGGTTCTGAAATCATCTGTAAAGAATGTGATAGTGTTCGACAAAACTAAATTATCTCCCCTGTTTAGTAAAATGCATTGTATCTTTCATTCCCCTATAAACCCATAAATTATTGGAGAGAAACACTATTTTAAGCTGGTATTGCATGACACTGTTAATTGTGAATAAAAAGAATTACATTTATGTCAGAATAAGCTGTACATTTTCAAAATTATATGGAATTTTAACTTTGTTTCATTGAAACTGGCAAATAACTGAAATAAGCAAGTTTAGCCACCTTGAAACATTAAACAGTAAGAATGTTTGATGTCCTGTGAGTATTTTAAAGTCTTAACTAAATAAATCAATAGAGTTAAGTGTAATTTCCTTCCATGCTGTGGTTTCAAAAAGCTTTTTACTACTTGAGGGTCCATTTCAATTTCTCGGCTTTAATAGGCGGTATGGTTCACTGGTCAGTGTGTGAGATTGCTGTTAACAATGCACCCCTTTATTTCCTATTTTCTGGTAAAGTTCATTATCCAGCCTTACATATATGATGACTTTAAAGCTGCTTAACGTGTCCCTTGCTTATTGTTGGCCTGAATTCCATGCTCTCTGTCCAATTTTGAGATTTTTTTTCTGATTCCTTTCCATGTGTACTTATGTCATCAGCCTATATCATAGAGGATTATACTTTTGATTTTTGGAGTATATGAAAGCACAAACATTTGTGATAGCCCCTCCATAGATGATTTACCAAATGCTGACAGCCATTTGAGTGTTTAATTATATAAACAATGGATGGTGTAAGTTCGAGCAATCTCAAACAATATCAATCGCATCATGTCATGAGTGTCAAAACCATATTCCATGAATGTAGCAGACTCTGCTATGTTCTGATGATGTCAGCAAAGGAAGGCAAACAACAGACCACTACTCAATTTTAAATATGTATTGTAACTGGTTTTGAGGTTTAAAGATTTGTTCAATTTTTTTAGTCGAAAAAATATTTTAGGGTGATATGATCTATGCAGCCTCAATCATTTATAGAATTGACCCCTGACCACCATCTTTTATGAAATATAAATGAACTTCCATGGTCAGTGCATGAAGGTAAAATCTTCTTTATTAATACAGAAATGCCTTTTGTAAAACATTGATGAAGTGTACATCATTAAACTCTCACAACTCTTTCTGTGCATCAAAACTATGTATTCTGGTGCCATATAGACATGCTGGATAGGAACAAGTAGTGAAGCTTAATCCAATTTCCATTTTTTTTCTGAGAAGCTACATATATATACAACATATAAATCACAGATTTGACAAGTGCAAATATATTCTGATTTGTCTACAGGTTCTACTACACCAAATCAGTACCAGTTTGGAGAGTGCGGTTTTCGTAGGGAGCCTTCAGTGCAGATCGAGAGATATCTGCAGGCTGTGATTGGAGGATATTCTGTAAGATTTTTATGTCTTTCAAATGTACATCCATCCAGTTATTAAAACTGACCATGTTTTTCTATATTTAGTACTGTCTTTTTCAACATGATGACTTATGCTGAATGTGACCACAGCTATTTTCAAGTAGGTGACATTTGGTGCGAAACTGGGGGTGGTGTGTTTAGCTTCCGGTACTCGGAAAAGGAGCTGGCTAAGCTAGTCATTTTTATTTTTTTTATTGCTGCTCTAAGGCCAAACTGTGCACACACGTACAGGTAATAGCTGTTGAATGCTTAGTTATTTAAAAAAAAATCATAACGTTACTATAGAAGTCTATGGGAAAACATTTGGTTGTGTGTAACCTATAAAAACAATGCCAAATACATTCTTATCAGCACATACATAGTGCTATGTCTGCATTCAGTGGATAATGACACACGACATACGCTCACATAAACTATAAGTTCAGGTGATGAATAATTATATTTGTCGGGCCCTGATTAGGTTTCCATAGCAACACTGACCAGCACAGGATTGTTTGCCGTCTGATCCACTGCTTGGTTGACCTTGCCAGCACAGTAGTCAATCTCCCGTCCTGCCTGCTTGGCCAGGAGGTCGACCTCCTTCATGAACGACCCGAACAGACCTCTCTGAAACAACACAACAGTCTTACATCTCAACCTCATGAACGACCCCAACAAGTCTCTCTGAAACAGCATTGATCCATTTGAAGCAGTAGCGCAAGTTGTTGTTTTTAGGGGTTTTTTTGTTGTTATTACGCGAAACTCAGCAATATTCCAGCTATATGACGGTGGTCTGTAAATAATCGAGTCTGGACCAGACAATCCAGTGATTGATATCATGAGCATCGATCCATGCAATTTGGATCGATGACATGCTTCAACCAAGTCAGCTAGCCTGACCACCCGATCCCGTTAGTCGCTTCTTACGACAAGCAGTCGCCTTTTACGGCAAGCATGGGTTGCTCAAGACCTATTCTATTCAAGGGTCCATTATAACGCCACACTCAGCAATATTTAAGCTATACCAACAATTGTACATATCAACCTTATGAAATACCCAAACAGACCTCTCTAAAGCAATACAACAGTCGTATATCTTGACCTCATCAAATACCTCTACAGGCCTCTCTGAAACAATACAACAATCGTAAATCTCAACCTCATGAACGACCCCAACAAGCCTCTCTGAAACAGCATTTATCCATCTGAAGCAGTGGCGCAAGTGATTATAACGCCACACTCAGCAATATTTCAGCTGAATGACCGCTGCCCATAAATAATCGACTCCAGACCAGACAAACCAGAGACTGATATTGAGCAGCATCCCACGTGGTTGTTGTAATATGACCCCCAAACACAAGTCACAGGTAAGGTGAAATGGGGTTTAACGTCACGTCCAAGATTATTGCACTTATATAGCAACGTGCATGTACGTGTGTGTATTTGTGTGGCTGCTTGTACTAGTCCGGACTGATGCCGATTCATATTGCTAGCTCACTGAGATACCATGCCGCAGTTTAACATGAATACCCCACTCAGACATAGTATACTGACTCCGAGCCGACCAGTCTGGCCTAGTCCCCACAAGCACAGGTCGCTGTGGACATTTCTAGCCGAGTCCCCACAAGCACAGGTCGCTGTGGACATTTCTAGCCGAGTCCCCACAAGCATAGGTCGCTGAGGACATTTCTAGCCGAGTCCCCACAAGCATAGGTCGCTGAGGACATTTCTAGCCGAGTCCCCACAAGCATAGGTCGCTGTGGACATTTCTAGCCGAGTCCCCACAAGCATAGGTCGCTGAGGACATTTCTAGTTGAGTCCCCACAAGCATAGGTCGCTGAGGACATTTCTAGCCGAGTCCCCACAAGCATAGGTCGCTGAGGACATTTCTAGCCGAGTCCCCACAAGCATAGGTCGCTGAGGACATTTCTAGCCAAGTCCCAACTAGCATAGGTCGCTTTGGACATTACTAGCCAAGCCCCCACAACAGCATCGAACAACGATGCAATTTATGTTACTAGATTATATAGGTATATCCTTGCTTATCCAATAAACTATCAACTAAAATAAAATACTAATTACATTAATATATATGCATTTCCGTTCATTGTTGACTTGAGGAGGAATTATTTGCAAGTACAATTAGTAGCAGACAATAGACATGTTTGTTTTTGTGTCTACAGATGTGTAGCAATAGAATTTAGTCACCACAAGATATTTTTCAAGGTATTCATTTGGCTACCTCTGAAATTTAGACAGTAGACAACTTAAGGTTGCATTGGCGGCCGTTTTAGTCACAACTTTGAGGCCTGTTGTATGTACTTCAGAGCTCCAGATAAGCTTTTGGTGTTGTGGGTATTTTACCCATGCATTTTAAAATCATAGGGTATCAGTAATTCTATCTGGGTATTCAAATTTCTGTTACCCACTAGATTTTACACATGTGGGTATTTAAGTTAAATATTTAAAAACACTATTCATCTAGTCCCTGCAAATTGGTGTCGTGTGGGTTCGAGAGCTTTATAGGACTCAAAAATATCACGATACTTCCACAAGAAAGTGTGATGGCAAATGATCATGACGTAACTGTCATCGTGGAGTTTGGCAAGGCTGACGGAATGCCCGTTTATAATTTCAAAATAAGTTGCTGAGTTGCTAATCGAATACGCAGGGTTTCTTCACAATATTTTGATGATACGCACAAGTTTTATTTTTGTAGCGTATCTGTAATGTTTGTTGCGTATTTGATACACTTGGATTTTATTTTACTGCATATTTCTGCATTTCTGATGCGTATTTTACGCAGATACACAGTTTATCTGGAGCTCTGTCATAAACAGACTGCGGAGTTCAACTCACAGCGGGTTTCTGCACCACGGTCTTCTGGGGAACTTGCTGCACAACGACAGTGTGGTGAGTCTGCAAAAATACATATCTTGTTACCATGGAAACTACAATAGCGGCGTTATCATAATCCCCGACATTTGGCACATTCGAATTTAGTTTGTTCATATAGCAGTGAATAATATGAGGCTAATATTGGAAAGCTTGATGTAATGACCTTAACTCTGTAACAACCCAAGGGAAGTAACTCTGGGAAAAATAATATTTATGACACTAATTTCATCTCTTAGATGATTTTGAAAGTTTCATTCACGTAACTTTAGTAATCTCTGAGAAAGCAAGTCCCAAATTCAGACACTACACATTAAGTCAGTCAGTGTCAGTGAGTATGGTTTTACGCCGCTTTTAGCAATATTCCAACAATATCACGGCGGGTGACACCAGAAATGGGCTTCACACATTGTACCCATGTCGGGAATCGAACCCGGGTCTTCGGCGTGACAAGCGAACGCTTAAACCACTAGGCTACCCGACCGCCCCACACATATTTAAATAAAACAAGAAACAAACAAAAATATTTTTCAGAAATACCAAAACATCAAATGGCACATATGTTTGATACAAAGGCAAAGTTTCATTATAAAATATTGAACGGTTTCCGAGTTATGCTTCAGAAACCAATGCAACACATATTTGCGTCTAAGGAAGATACAAAAAAAGTTATTTTTAGAAATACCAAAATATCAAAAGGCTCAGTTCAGCATGTGTTTCATACATAGGCAAAGTTTCATGAAAAATATGAAACTGTTTCCGAGTTGTGCTCCGGAAACGCAATGTGACGGACAGGTTGACAGAAGGACTCGTGATCCAAGCAAGTGGCGCCAGCATCGAGCCAAGAAAAATGGCCTTGATGTGGAAAGGGTAGAAACCAGGCTTTGATACAGGCTAGTGGACACGTTTGCCTCGGGAGGATGGGATGATCCGAACCTTGGAATTTGGAAAATCCAATGCAAGATCTATCTTAAATATACATAAAAACATACTTACTGCACCCGGAGGCTGGTATGGGGGCGGAGCCTGGTAGCCTGGGGGCGGAGCCTGGTAGCCTGGGGGTGGAGCCTGGTAGGCTGGGGGTGGGGCTTGATATCCTGGGGGTGGTCCCTGGGGGTAGCCAGGGGCAGGAGGCTGGGGGTAATTTCCAGGAGGTGGGTAAGGCTGTTTGCCGGCCATCTGTAACAGAAGATGTGACATTAACATCGGAGGACTTACATGGTTGACAAGGGACCAAAGTCTGAAGCAAATGCCAGAAAAAAAATTGGATTTAAATATTTCCCAATTCATGTAGTTACAACTAATTGCTAATGTTATCTACCTCCACGTCAGAATGATGAGATCTGATTGGCCCATGTGATCTTGAGAAAATAAGATGCATTCTGCCTAGGAGAGAAATAGATTTCTCAGCTGGAGAAAAAAAACTTATACCCCGCCAAGAAAAAATCAGGCTGCACATGGATTTCTGAGAGGCAGAATAAATCTTTCCTAATTTCTAAGCAAAAAGCCACACACTTTTTCCGAGTCAATGAAAGCCACGGGACATAACACAAGTTAATCTCAGCTCTATCCAACGGCTGTTTTCTATCAATTTTGATTTTTTTTTTTAGATTTTTACATTGTCATATCAAAATATGTCAGTAAGATAAATTCGTTGTAGCAGGATCACAAGGGGTACATGGGGTTTTATGCGTCCCTCGTTAGGTTCAAAGTATAAAACATAACGCATGGCGCATAAATCCCCATGTACCCCTCGTGATCCTGCTACGACTGACATTGTGTCTTTGTACAACTACAGGTGACTTGTATTTCACTGATGAGTGGACGAAAGAGGAAGCTTGAAGAGGTTTTAATGCTTAGTTTAACAGTATTACAGTGAATGCAATTTTAACAACATGGCAGTGAATGCTATTTTAACAATATTACAGTGAATACAATTTTAACAATATTGCATTGAATGCAATTTTAACAATACCATGATTACAGTGAATACAATTTTAACAATATTGCAGTGAAAGCAATTTTAACAGTATTACAGTGAATGCAATTTTTCACAGTATTACTGTGAATGCAATTTTAGCAACATTACAGTGAATGCAATTGTAACAGTATGGCAGTGAATGCAATTTTTAACAGGATTGCAGTGAATGCAAAGTTCAAATTTAATGACAAAATACCTCAGAGTTTAGAAAAAAAGAACCTTTTAAAAACATTTGAATTTTGAACAAAATAATCGATTTTCCCAATTTGCCTGCCATTGGCACTGAGTTTGGAATAGTTCTGGATCATTTTTGTCATTAAACAACATATCACGTGACAACCACGGGTAGTCCTGTGGGTATCGGTGTCCGACTCAGTACCCACCTGACCCGAGTACCCGAGTTACCCGTCCCAGCCCTAGCTCCTGGGGTCCCTAAGGCTTGCTGCTACAATACCAGTATTTAAATCCAAGTGAGGCAGTCCTCAGTTACTACATTGTAGGGGCGGTCGGGTAGCCTAGTGGTTAAAGCGTTCGCTCGTCACACTGAAGACCCGGGTTCACTTCTTGACATGGGTACAAGGTGTGAAGCCCATTTCTGGTGACCCCCGCTGTGATATCGCTGGAATATTGCTAAAAGCAGCATAAAACCATACTCACTCACTCACTACATTTTAACAAGTCAAATATTAAATAAGCTGAATTAAAGATTAAGATTTAAGCAATCCCTGCATTCAATTAAAATTGGAGAAGACCTCAATCTCTCCCTTAATTTCAAAGTCTGTTTAAATGTTTAATTAACACGTTTGTTATTTTTAAAGAAAGAACATTTATCACTGGCTTTGGAATAATACAGATCATCACATGAATAAAATAAATATGGCCTTCAGGCACCAGGAAATAGTTTCAACTGTGGCTTTGTGGTGAATAGACTGTACTATTGGCACTCGGGCTGCAACGAGTGAGTGAGTGAGTTGGGTTTAACGCCGCTTTTAACAGTATTCCAGTTATATCGCGGCGTGTCAGCTTAATGTGGGAGGAAAGCCCGAAGTGATGCAGGTCTCAGACGTTTACCACTTCGGTGAAACCCACGAGCACAGGTATGGTGCTGACAAATTTAGAAACATAATCGGGGTGAACCGGGATTCGAACCCACAATCATAGGTTTCTGGCGTGCCCAAGGGACGCAACTCTGCACAGCGAATGGGCTACAACGAATACACTATGAGGCGAATATGATTCGTATCACGATTATAGGGTAACGAATATGAATATTAATTCATGAACACAGTAACAGGTCAGCAGTTGATGTATTTGTTACATTGAGTGAAATATTAAGAACATAAATTATTTGACATGGTTTGTTAATCATGTTAATTATTAATATATTACACATTTATATACTGCACTTATCAAGGTACTAGTATCTGCTCTAAGCGACAATGACCAGTGACCACAATACAGTTTTACTGTCAAATTAAATATTATTAGAGTGATGTCATTGAAAGAAATCTATGCATATAATATGTTGTTATAGATATTTTTAGGTACAGGCTATGTTTATATACATGATAGCATATTCATAAATATTCGATTCTAGTGGCCACAAATATGAATTCAATTCATCAATGGATACGGTTTGATTCACAGAATACGCGAGTGAATCGTAACAGTTCTAATTGGCACTATTATCATGATTATACGATGATCAATGACTCCACACAATTTTGTTTTATTATTTTCACAAATAACACTTGTAGAGACATTTATGTGCAACATGCAGAAATCCATGGTCCACTGACAGACCATCACGCATACGAGTGACCCCTCTGAGGTGGTCACTTGTACGCGAGACGTTCTCTACTGATTATCATGATTATACAAGGACTTTCAAAATTTGTTCATCATGACCGGGTTTACTGACTTTCTGAATAGACCTGACTCTCTACCTCCTTCATGCATAGGGACCACATGAGGCCAGGGCGGGGTGAATGACGACACAGCCGGACAAAAGCTCCACACTCTGCAGGGAGCAGAACAACTGCTGAGGGCCTCCCCTTGTCTCCCAGTGTCAGTCAACGGTTGCCATGGTTTCCTCACTTACCTGATGGGACATATTACCAGCTGTATCCTCGGTGTGTGAGTGAGTTGGGTTTAACGCCGCTTTTAACAGTATTCCAGTTATATCACGGCGTGTCAGCTTAATGTGGGAGGAAAGCCCGAAGTGATGCAGGTCTCAGACATTTACCACTTCGGTGAAACCCACGAGCTCGGGTATGGTGCTGACAAACCTAGAAACATAATCGAGGTGAACCAGGATTCGAACCCACAATCATAGGTTTCTGACGTGCCCAAGGGGACGCAACTCTACACAGTAAATCGCGGCGCCTTAGACGACTTGGCCACCCGTGCCCCCACAACAGTTAAGGGTCACCTGCCCTACTGTCTTGTCTGGTTGGTTTTAAAATTATTTCAAACAAGGCCATTTATCGTTATAATTTTTCATGTCTATATCTTTCAAGACAATTCTTCCAAGTTGTAGCAGTATCACAGGGGGTACATGTGGCCTCTGGCTCGTGATATTAAACCTAATGGGGGACGCATGAAACCACATGTACCCTGAGTGATATGACAACAATGAATTTATCTCACCAAATGGTTATAATTCTCCATTGTAAAATAATTAAAACAAATTTAGCAGTTGGATTGAGCTGAAGTTATCATGTGCTATGTCACGTGATTTTCATTTACTCGGAAAAAGCGTGCGGCTTTTGCTTTGAAGCGGGGTATAAAGGATTTATTCTCCTGCTGAGAAATCCACATGCAGCCTGTCTTCTTGGTGGCGGGGTATAAGGATTTATTGTCCCACTCAAAAATATTTTTCCCTCCTAGTCAAGATACATAGTATTTGATCACATGAATCAATCAGATCTCAACACTCTGACATGGATGTATAAAATAATTAAAAGACAGAGCCATATAAAATTACCACTCGGGATGAAGGTTTTATAGGTAGCCTAAGTATCAGCCCAAAACTTAAAAAGCTGATCAATAAATCAATAATGATGATTATGAACTGCAGGGAGGTTGACCAGATGTGTTTTCAGTCAAACATCAAGAACACCATTAAACATACATAATAGTCATTGACTAATTCTCTGTTTGAATCAAAACCTTTTACAAAATGGTTTAAACAATAGTACATTCAAGGCCTGATTTAGTTACATAAAACATACACAAGTGCAACCTATTTTTGAAAAATGCTTCCTAATATTTATGTCAACATGCACCAAGTGCAACGTAATAAAATTCAACTTTGTGTCTGACTAACATATGATATGATGTTTCAAAACAAATGTACACACGACACAATTATAAATTATCATCATCATTATTACTAGAATTCGTCAACAGTAACCTGCATGCTTGTCATAAGACTCTAGTAAAATGGATTGGGCTGTCAGGCTCCGTGATCTGTATGAATGTGTGTCATCGTGAACTGACAGGATGGAACATTTCCAGCAATGTCAACAACTGGTTTGTCTGGTCCTGACCTGATTATTAGAATATATAGAATATTGCTGACTCTGACAACATGTATCAAAAACAAACAAAACAAATGTATAGTTTTCTAGGACATATTCACAATATCACGTTAATACAGAAGCAAAATACACTGTCTTATAGACACCACTGATCATATTCAACTAGTCCACAGCTCATTACAGACTCTTGATGTACCGTATTTGATGCAATAAGCACCCGGAGCACTCTCAAAATTAGAAATAGGGGGCTCTTTATTAGAATATAATTTTGGTGAGAGAAAAAACAGAGTTGAAAGATTGTAAATTTCATGGTTTATGCTGACAGCCAGAAATGATACAAAAGAAAAGTCAGTGCGTATCATACACGACAGATATATTTTCCAGAATTTAATTGCCCAAAATTAAGGGTGCATATAACACACGAGTGCATATTATACACGAATAAATAAGTCTTGTGTACATTGTTCAATCAGAAGGGGTGATAATTGGGATTGTTCACTAGCCAATATATTAGCAAATATCGCCGTGGGCGCTTATTGGAGCGGGGCATTAATTACTTCAAATACGGTATTTAAAATGTCTAGATTTTGTACCCATATGAGGAATCGAATAGATTTTGTGAGAAAGCAACTTATCCTCGTCCTTCCAAATATTGAATCATCTCAGAGACAGACCACAGGACCATGTAACTATAATAATAATAAACAAAATGCCCCAAAAATTGAAGGCGAGGACGAAGTCTCCGAGTTGGTTTGTTATTACTAAGGCCTATTAGTTACAAGGTCCGGAGGTCAGACAAATGTCACCAAAAGACTTGTCAATACTGTGATGACATCGATCACTGATCTCCGTAATGTAAATAACCTTTATCGTATGGATCTACATTTCTCACACCTGACCCATCCCTTTTCACGCAATAATGCCCCGAGATCACTTGACCCGTTTCTCTGTACACATGATATATCGGCCTTGCCAAGCAATGAATCATTATCATGGTCTATACATGCCGATGAATGATTTTCTGTATTTCGTAGGCCTTGCTCCTTCAAGGACGTCAATGACGCTTTTTAGACAAAAAAACCCCATATCTATCAACATTACTACTTTGGAATCTACAGGTTTCAACAGATGCCAAAAATGAGATCAGTTTCAAAGCTTGTCAACTTTGAGCAGAGAGCGACAACGCGCCTACACTTTTCAAGACATCGACAAAGTTTCGTCTCGACTGTCGTTAGATCTCACTTTCAAACTAAGACTAAACAGGGCGAATAGAACTAATTACCAAACAGAGAATTTAGAAAACGCAATAAACAACTCACCTTTCACGAAATATTAAGCACGAATTTGATCGAAAATATGAATGACGGATTGTCACACACTTCCGTCTTTTGCAGCTCTTTTCACTGCGTTTAAGCGCTGACACAGCATAGCGAGTCCTTTTGTCGGTGTGTAGAAGAATGTGTTTGAGCGATTTGTTTCATCTAAATGAGAACATGTTTTGCTAAATCGCAATTTTGTCTCATCGACAAGGATACCTGAGTCATTCTCAGAAAATGTCTGAATTCCCGTTCTGCCAACAGAGGGTAATAAATAATATCATAGATTATAGAATAGAATTTGGTAATAATATTACTTTTGCAGAAACTTCAAATATTGAATTTATAATTTAAAAAACACACACTTGGAGAGCAATTACAATATATCATTTTATAAAGAGTAACAAATTGATATATAAGACAAGCATTTACTAATGTAATGCTATAATATTATTTTGTCAAATAAAAAAAGGACATTTTCTGCTGTTGCTGGAATTGTCCCTCCTGTTACTATGATCACGATTAAGACAATGACCAGTCTAATTGCTTCTCACAAATCCATCTTTGGACTGGACTCCCAATTTCTACTTGCTTTCCTGACTGTGATAAGATGAAGTGGAACACCCATTTCAAGTTTAAGCGAGAGAGTGAGTGAGTTTGATTTTACACCGCTTTTAGCAATATTTGGGGACACCAGAAATGGGCTTCACACATTTTACCCATGTCGGGAATCGAACCCGGATCTGCGGCGTGATGAGCCAAAGCTTTAACCACAAGGCTACCCGACCGCCCCTCGAGTTTAAGAAAAGCCTTGGAGGTGAGTCCCATATCATGAGAACCCTCTATGTTTTTACCATCAATTATTACAGATTCATCAACCTGTTGGCACTTGGTTACTTGTTCAGATATGTCACAGTTTCCCTGTGAAAATACCATGTTCTTCCATTCCACAGAGTTGCGTCCCTTGGGCACGTCAGAAACCTATGATTGTGGGTTCGAATCCCGGTTCGCCCCGATTATGTTTCTAGGTTTGTCAGCACCATACCCGTGCTCGTGAGTTTCACCGAAGTGGTAAATGTCTGAGACCTGAATCACTTGGGGCTTTCCTCCCACATTAAGCTGGCTCGCCGCGATATAACTGGAATACTGTTAAAAGCGGCGTTAAACCCATCTCACTCACTCGATTCCACAGGGTTGTAAAATGACATTTAATACCATCTTCTAGAGGCAAGGGAGTTAACTGACTTTATAAGTCCAGACCAGTTTCCAACCTTGGCGAACTAGGCTGGAATTTCCAGGCTCGATCGTGGTGTCCAGTGTCAATTACGAGTTATGTCCCTTCTGTGTCCCTCCTATTTACCAATCAGATTCCATCTATAATATCACTTGCATTTGCTTCAAACAAAATGGCGGCACCCAGTCAACACGATCTGATAGATAATCAAGATCTATATTGTGATAAGACGAGTCTTTCCCCGCGAAGTGCATAAAATCACTTGAGCACCTTGGCTAAAAACATTAAAAGATTTGGACAATATCTGTTGACGCCGAGTTGGCTGAACACATAGTTTGCAAATCCTGTAGTCGACTGAAATCTGCACGTTGAAATCCATGTTGTTCACGATGTCTAATTCGTTAGGCGATTTTGATTTTGACTATGTACAGACTCGTTAGTCCAGCCAAAATGTACATCCGGAATTCCAGCGTAGTTCGGCAAGGGTTGAAAGTGGACTTTTATTGTCAGTTAACTCCCGTGCATCAGGAAGATGTAACCTACTTCCCTCCTGTTCTGTCCCTGCTGTTACCATGAAATTAGTGAGTGAGTGAGTATGGTTTTACGCCGCAATATTTGAGCAATATCACGGCAGGGGACACCTGGAAAAAGGGCTTCACACATTGTACCCATGTGGGGAATTGAAGCTGGACCTTCGGCGTGACGAGCGAACGCTTTAACCACTAGGCTATCCGACAGCCACCTGTGAATAACAAAGTCATATACTCCTCAGGTGTATTCTCCTGAGTGAATCAGGGCTAACACCGCATTCAGAAGTCTTCGGAAAGTGATTCAAGCTTGGCCTGGTTGATAGAGCGTCTACCCGGAGAGCGGAAGGACGGTGGTTCGAACCCCTACTGCGTCATACCAAAAGACGTTTATAGACCCGTGAAGATCCGGGGTAGAATATGTCTTCAGCAACCCAGCGACAATGCTTGTCGTAAGAGGCGACTAACCGGATCGGGAGGTCAGGCTCGCTGACTTGGTTGATGCATGTCATCGATCCCAATTGTAGGATCGATGCTCATGATATTAACCACTGGACTGTCTGGTCCAGACTCGATTATTTACAGACCGCCGTCATATAGCTGGAATATTGCTGACTGCGGCGTTAAACAAGCAAACAAACAAACAGGCCTGAAAGCGTGAGAGACCACATGATCTATGTCAAGAAAATCGCCAGTCATCATAAGTAAATACCCCCTATGATGTCACGCCATGGAAACAAGCAGCGGAAGAACATGTTCTCTCCCAACGAGGAACGCTTGGCCGAAACAACTGCTGAAAACACAGAAAGCTAATGAAGGGATATTTTCCAAGAGTATTTATTCCTTGCATGAAAGAATGGCTAACAGAAGCTCCAGTCAATGCTCTTGACTCCGACACTGACTTGCCACCCTTAAAGGAAACGTTGTTTGTTTGGTAGATTTCATGAAGGAAATACAAAATCGGAAGAGGAACTGCTAAGGCGTATAACGTTTGTTCTCGAAATGAAAGGCACAATAAATTCGCAAGTAGAAGAACAATTACACAGGTAGATGAACCGCAACAGCTACTTCCTGGATGAGATGTCGCCCGGAAACCACGTGTTCGTCCTACAAACAAGAAACAGCAAGAAAATGACAGACGCAATTAAAGGAAAACTGAACACAAAGATTTCGTATGGTGAAAAATGCCCTGACAAGTTTGGTCGCCTGCAACTTTCAGGTAAGAACTTATAGATGCCATTCTGTGACATGATCATATTTGACCTTTTATGGAGGAGTGAGTATGGTATCGCTTTAAGCAATATTCCAGCAATATTGCGTCGGGGGACACGAGAAATGGCCTTCACACATTGTGTCCATGTGGGGAATTGAACCCTGGTCTTCAGCGTGACGAGCAAACGTTTTAACCACTGGGCTACCCCACCGACCCTATGGAGAAATGAAATACGTATAGAATAACGAGGTGAAATTAATATTGCTTCAGCGAGGAACTTAAAACATTAATTTCACGAGTGACATATTTTCCGTAATCACTCGTACCGAGTGGGTTATTCTATTTATTACCCATAATCATATTAAAGACGTGTTTCAAGGGGAAAAAAGTGTCGCCGATCAAGAATCAGATGTTTGTGTCAACAATGCCAACACACTCCAATTTTAACGTGTTGTTACGCATGAAAATTATAGTTCTGTTAAATACCTTTGAAGATCACTTATTGCAGTTATATTTCTGTCTGATTTACACAGCGTAAACTATCTAGCATTGATAATAGAAGACAAATTTTAATAAAGGTTCATTGGGTTTTTTAATCAAGGCTTGTTTTGACAAGATCTCGTCACTGACAGACAGCCCCCGTCGTGCATAAGCAAAGGCATGCATTTCACATTGAGAAGAGGAAACACGGAAAAACTGTCAATTTTTTCATGTGTCATTCGACAAAAATGCCAAAACCCATAAGAACAACATAAACGGAATGTACAGAAGTCATGTTTGTTAGAGGAAAGTTACGAAAAGTACGATTGCTGTCACAGTGTCGGAAAGTTACGAAAAGTACGATTGCTGTCATAGTGTCGGAATGAATGACCCGCGATATGAGACAGCCGAAACCAGGAATGACAAGAGAACCGGCGTTACAGTTTAATCCGGACATGTTTAATGAACATCGTGTGTAATTTGAGACAAGTGTGACTGACGGGAACATGTGCATGTGCGATTTTAGGAGGACTTGTCAAACACACTTGTGGAGTGGACACAGCCTAGTGGATGACAGGAGTTTGTTGATATAGAGAATCTGACCAGAGTGTCTTTTGATATTAAATATATCAGCACGAGTTGATATATTTGATATCAAAAGACATGAGGGTGAGATTTTATTTATCATCCAACATCATTTTTCCAACTTTTTCAGTTTGTAGACAGTAATATTTCAGCCGTGTCTTAGTGTAAAAAGTACTGCTCACAGCTTTAGTAGCAGAGCCATTAGTGATGTCATTTGATTGTGACATCATGGTAACCAATGACGTCACAGTGTCTGCAAAGCATTGTGATAAAATTTCAATGCAGCGGTTTATTACTTGCCCGTGAAGAGATCACCTGTTTATAAACATACAGCTGTATTACACATTGTGTAATACCAAAGCGCGTGTTTATGTACTGCGGGAACAAGTTTCACTAACGACCATTGAAAGCTATCAGCATCTCTTGTCTTATTCAACGACATTGCGTTTGGAAATGATAGATCACCGAGAGAGGTTATGCACTCTCAATGACCCCTAGCAACCTTGTTGCTAGGCTGACGTCGCATGGCATTGTTTCGCCGATGGATCTTGCAACAAAAATCCAATAATTACGTCATCGGATATTGTGACGTGATTGTGAACTTTGTGGTGCAGGGCCCCGTTCCACAAAGCGATCGTACTGTAGCGCAACAACAGTCGTACGTCTATGTTAAAGTATGTGAGTTACGATAACCATAGCGCTACGATAACTTTGTGTAACGGACGCCTGAATTCTAAAGGTGGGCGGTTGTCAGGTATTAAATTAATATGTGTCAATGTTTTACGTGTTTGAAGTATTATTCTGTTAAACTCAATTGGACTACGTTGTGGATCGTGTAGGTGTCTGCCTATTCATACACGACAGTGATATTCTAAAAAAAAGTTATAAATGGTAAGTATAAATATCGTAAATAAATAATAAATAAAATACCAAACGAGCTCCAGTGTAATACCAATTTTATGAAACTCGTGAATAGTTCTGGTATCTGAATCGCTTTCGCTCGCCAAATACCAGGGTACCGTTTCACAAAGTAGTCGCAAGTCTTACGTGCGTGTAAAACTGGCGTAACTCGGAAATACTGAACTAGGGGCGTTTCACAAAGCTAGTGTAATATTACGTCCGTGTGAAATTGGCGTAAACTCTACGTGTGGTCTTGGGTGGTGTAAATATTTACACAAGCGATAAAGATGGCGATCAATCTAAACACGGACGAGATTGCCGAAAAAGTATGTAACGTGTTTTCCGCGACAGGTCGAACCCTTCGACGATTTGGATGATCATGACATCATCGAGAGGTACCGCATAATACGACACATGATATTTTCTATTGTTGGTTAAGTGAGTGACAGACTTGAACATCAAACCCAGCGTTCCCACGCTTAGTGAGGTGAGGTGAAATTGGGTTTAACGTCGCGTCCAAGATTATTGCACTTATATAGCGACGTGCATGCACGTGTATGTGTGTGTGTGGCTGCTTGTACTAGTCCGGACTGATGCCGATTTATAGTGCTAGCTCACTGAGATACCATGCCGCAGTTTAACATGAATACCCCACTCAGACACAGTATACTGACTCCGAGCCGACCAGTCCTTGTTTTAGCCCCTTAATGCCGAGCGCCAGACAGGGTAACAACAAGTACAATCTTTTAACGTCTTTTTGTATGACGCAGCCCGGGATCGAACCCCGGACCTTCCGCTCTCCGGGCGGACGCTCTACCACAGGACCACGGAGGCGGTTACCTTACCTTAGTGTTTTAATTGCTCTGAGATACTTCTCCAAGGGAAGGTTTTACAGTGAGATTGCCGATATCCACGGTCTGAGTAAATCCTCCGTCTGCAGAGCAATCCTCGCAACAACAGACTATTCACTCGTTTCATAAAATTGGTATTACACGGGAGCTCGTTTAGTGTTCTATATATCTACAATGTAGATATCGCTTGATCTCACCCACGCGATATCTCCTATGGGTGCCAGTTTGGTATGATAAATTTTGATGTGATTCATAATGGTCGAATAGCTGTTGATAGAGTAACACCGTATCTGGAGACAAGGTGCCATGCTGTCCGCATTCACGAAGTTTATTTAGTTCAATATCGGACACAGGATCAGCTTGTTCGGGTAAGTTTCCTGTTCCTTGAACTTTTAAGTGTTTTTGTTCTTATTTCACAACCTCTCCGACTTCAGCAAAGTGCATCGATTTCGCGAGCAGATGTTGGTAATCATGTCGCTAAGGTAACACTCTATGCTACCTTTGATTCCCTTCATAGTAGACAATTCGAATTCTGAACTGTCTGTGTCATTTACCCTCATGGTGCCTGGACGTCACACAGCCTATTTGTTCACACAACGTTACACAATTCTACGAAATAATAGATCTTAATATTGTCTTTCGGAATGTCTAAAAGTTGTTGCAAAATGAGTTTGTTTACATTCTGATGCCATTGTTGAAAGTGTGAGTAGTCTTAATTTTCGTGTTTTTCTTTCCTGTATAAATTTTGTGAATTAAGTTCATGTCAACTTGTCAAGTTAAGTCTTTTTCATTGTGTTTTCATTTTCAGTTGCAGTTAAGATTCTTTTCGATGTCATCGTCGTTCACAAAAGGCAAACCTGTCGTCAAGCAGCAAGTCCTCTAACACAAACGCAAACCCGGACTTGGTGGTGTTGATCTTGGCGCACGAGAAACAGTTTCTGGCAACACTCGCAATCTGAATCTTGGAACTTCTATCTGGCCATATGCAGTTTTGACAACAAAGCTTAAGGCATTAAATTTGTTCAGAGGTTGAATAATACGAATAACTCTTCATGTCAGTCAGATTTCCGTCCGCTTTCACTAGATCATTTACTTTGACAGGTGTCAAATGGCCATCGCTGTTTGTTTACAAACGACGCAACGTATTTTGGGGTTTTACTGTAAAAAGAAAATCATGTGAAATAAATGAAAAATAAATAATGTAAAGGCATGTTGTTGATATGAAACTGTTTCTTGTCTTAAAAATCTTGAATCAGTAAGATTTTCGAAGTAAAACATTTAAATAAATGGCGTGGATTTGTTAATGAATGGAATGAGAGAGAAATAGTCTCGTTGTCCAATGAAAATTTATCTCTGTTTTACTGACCAATCAGCTTCGAATCAGTAATTGCACACTGTGCAGATATAAAAAAAGATATTACACTGCATATTTTCGCCCATATGGGTTAACGTTTTGTTTGTCTGTTTGTTGATTAATGCCGCACTCAGCAATATTCCAGCTATATGACGGCGGTCTGTAAGTCATCGAGTCTGGCCCAGTGATTGACATCATGAGCATCGATCCACGCAATCGGGATACGATGACACACATAAACCAAGTCAGCGAGCCTGCCCATATGGGTAATAAAATATAATAGGTTTATATTATTTTGACGATTTACGCCAGTTCGTACGCACAAGCGTCATATTTCATTTCCAAAGTGACATTTTACTTTCCAGAGATGGATAATGCAGAGGAAAAAGGTAAATTGATACTATTCATTTCTAACATGTTGATATATATACATGTACCTAACATATATGCATGCAGCGTGATTTAGCATGCATTCTGTGCCATGTCTAAGTTAGATGACATGAAATACTAAAGGGTCTTGTTTGGCATGCATCAACAACAGAATAGTAGTATGTTGGAACTTTTACAATGGCATGTTTATCTCTGTTGTTTTCCAGTGATCCATTCATATAATTTTAGTACTGGTCTTCAGCAACCCATGCTTGGAGTCAGGCGACTAACGGGATGTATATCATAGTATCCCATTTGTGTGATCGATGCTCACCATGTCAGTCACAGAATTGTCTGGTGCAGACTCGATTATTTACAGACCCGTGGTCATTGAGCTGGAATATTGCAGAGTGCGGCGTTGAAAAACAAACAAAAATGTTTCAATGGCTTTAAATATTGATGTCACCCTATGAGGAGTCCGAAGTGGCTTTGTTTTGTTTGTTTGTTGTTTAACGCCGCATGAGATGAAACATATGAGACCAACTCATTATATGAAGTGGCACATCACTTGACATGCATCAACCAAGTCAGCGAACCTGACCACCCGATCCCGGGGAGCCCGAAGTAGGCGTTGCCCGAAGTAACATGTGCTTGTCGAAAGAGGCGACGTACTTGGATTGGGTGATCGGACTCGGTGGCTTGGTTGATTGTGTAACAGTACCCCGAGCGTGTTAATATTTGCTGGTGCCGTAGCTACTTGAAGCAAGTGCACCCAGAACACCCTTTTAATTACAATGGATATATTATATGTGTTTATTATTCCGTTATCATATAAATGTCTTTGTTATTATGTTCCACATAGTTTGAGTTCTGTGTGTGCACTAAATGCATGGGTATGGTGTTATACGCTAAGGAATGGGCTTCATACGAAACACTAGCCAGATGTAAGGAATCGAACTCGGCCGTTTCGGAGAGACAGAAGACGTGATTGAGCCAATGGGCTACCTAACTGCTATTATGGACATATTTCCTTCACACATAATTTATTATCGTACTCAGTGGAATCTGTCGAGATAGGACTGTGACTAATCACCATTTGTAATACAAGGCGATGTCAATTATGCCGAATATACTATGATTCATAATAATACTTCTTTGAATCTTGCTTCTATTTACATTTGTTATCCTCCGTTATATTCCAAATACAGGCCTCTGTAAAAATCAGACTTACTTTCGGCCCCACAACAAATAGAACGTTCATTTCGCCTGGATGTCAAAACAATGACGCAATGAAGTCCAAAGCAGATATTCCACTGTACGACACTGTACACATTGAATGTCAAAAGCCCCTTGCATGAATGCGTGATGCGGATGCGACGCGGTAATTCTCTCAAATGTTGGGGGAATTTCAAAGCTTTTTACACATGGGTTGTGGTGTTCTCAGCATCCCAGTTAATGGTTCTGCGCTGGCCCTTACGCTAGACGGGCTAGAGACGACACCAAATGCATGGTGACAAATGATGATTATTGATGAATATTTGTTTGTTGTTTAACGCCGCACTCAGCAGTATTCTAGCTATATGAGGCTTGCCGACAGTCTATGTAACCCAACTCTCCCGGGGTTCACTCTGACTGGCACTATCTTGTGGCTCCCGGAACACCTCACCTAGGAGCCTTCCCCTAACCCTCTCCTACATCCCCTTTTGACTAGGACTTCTTGAGTGTACCAAGTTGGAGAGAATATCCCCCTAAAATATAAAGGCTGTACAGAATGATTAGCCAATGGATGTATAGCAATTATATCCTAATTAGAGAGCAACTCATTATATGACGCAACGCATCACAATAGGAACTGAAACATAAGAGACCAACTCATACGAAGTGGCGCGCTATAACCGGAGCTCAAACATTAGAGACCAACCCATTACATGAAGTGGCGCGCTATAACCGGAGCTCAAACATTAGAGACCAACCCATTACATGAAGTGGCGCGCTATAACCGGAGCTCAAACATTAGAAACCAACCCATTATATGAAGTGGCGCGCTATAACCGGAGCTCAAACATTAGAGACCAACCCATTACATGAAGTGGCGCGCCACAACCGGAGCTCAAACATTAGAGACCAACCCATTATATGAAGTGTCGCACTATAACCGGAGCTCAAACATTAGAGACCAACCCATTACATGAAGTGGCGCGCTATAACCGGAGCTCAAACATTAGAGACCAACCCATTACATGAAGTGGCGCGCTATAACCGGAGCTCAAACATTAGAAACCAACCCATTATATGAAGTGGCGCGCTATAACCGGAGCTCAAACATTAGAGACCAACCCATTACATGAAGTGGCGCGCTATAACCGGAGCTCAAACATTAGAGATCAACCCATTACATGAAGTGGCGCGCTATAACCGGAGCTCAAACATTAGAGACCGACCCATTACATGAAGTGACGCATCACAAATGGAGCTCAAACATTAGAGATCAACTCATTACATGAAGTGACGCATCACAACTGGAGCTCAAACATTAGAGGCCAAGTCATTACATGAAGTGACGCATCACAACTGGAGCTCAAACATTAGAGGCCAAGTCATTACATGATGTGACGCATCACAACTGGAGCTCAAACATTAGAGGCCAAGTCATTACATGACACTACAACTGCTTTTCTCCACTATTCGGAACATTCGGACCAGCAAAATACAACCCTATATCTACTGACCACATTCATAACAGAGAATGTCCAGCATAGCATGGCTTTCTCAGAATGGAGCAGTTGCAATGTGTAACCCATGTCAACAAACCTTGGTCGTCTAGGTATGACCTACAACGGTAGAAGGACCTGCTTACATTCAGTCAATGTCACCGTGACTATAGAAACTATTTTGAGTTATAGTAGCACCGAGTTTACTCCATAATGTTAAAAAAAATATTCTGTCTGCTTGGTCTAAGTGATGCGTCTCAACTTGACATAAATCATTAAAGACAGCTAATATTAATAGGAAGTGGCGCGTCACAGCTGGATCTGAAACATATCAAACCAACTCATTATATGAAGTGAGGCATCACAACTGCAGCTGAGACAATAGAGACCAACCCATTATATGAAGCGGTGCTCACAACTGGATCTGAAACATATCAAACCTACTCATTATATGAAGTGACGCATCACAACTGGAGCTGAAGCAAAAAAAGAGACCAACCCATTATATGAAGTGGTGATCACAACTGGAGCTGAAACATATGAGACTTACTCATTATGTGAAATGGCACATCACAACTTTGAGCTGAAACATTAAAGACCAACTCATTATCTGAAGTGCTGCGTCACAACTGGACCAACACATTAGAGACCAACTCATTATATGAAGTGGTGCGTCACGACTGGAACTGAAACATGAGAGACCAACTCATCAGATCAAGTGGTGCGTCACGACTGGACCTGAAACATGAGAGACCAACTCATCATATCAAGTGGTGCGTCACGACTGGACCTGAAACATTAGAGACCAACTCATCATATGAAGTGGTGCGTCACGACTGGACCTGAAACATGAGAGACCAACTAATATGAAGTGGTGCTCACAACTGGACCTGAAACATTGTGATACGCAAAACGTTATAAAACTCAAAAGTTACTTGCCGGAATGGGTAAGCACAACAGAGGTCCATAACACGAAATCTTTGCATTGACTATTGTGCTAAATAATTGCCAAACAGAGTCAATGTATCTGTTCATAAGGGACCAACTCATTATATGAAGTGGCGCATCACAACTGGACCTGAAACATTAAAGACCAACTCATTATATGAAGTGGTACTCACAACTCGACCTGAAACATTAGAGACCAAATTATATGGAGTGATACTCAACAACTGGAGCTGAAACATTAGAGACCAACTCATTATATGAAGTGATGCTCCCAACTGGCTCTGAAACATTAGATACCAACTCATAATGTGAAGTGGTGTTCACAACTGGAGCTGAAACATTAGAGACCAACTCATTATATGAAGTGATGCTCCCAACTGGCTCTGAAACATTAGATACCAACTCATAATGTGAAGTGGTGTTCACAACTGGATCTGAAACATTAGAGACCAACTGCTATGAGGTGGTGCTCTCAACTTGGCCTGAAATTTTAGAGACCAACAAATATGAAGTGGTGCTCACAACTGGATCTGAAACATTAGATGCCAACTTATTTGAAGTGGTGCTAACAACTGGAGCTGAAACATTAGAGACCAATTAATATGAAGTGATGCTCACAACTGGACCTGAATCATTACAGACCATCTCAATATATGAAGTGGTGCTCACAACTGGATCTGAAACATTAGAGACCAACTGATATGAAGTGGTGCTCACAACTTGATCTGAAACATTAGATACCAACTTATATGAAGTGGTGCATCACAACTTGATCTGAAACATTAGATACCAACTTATATGAAGTGGTGCTCACAACTTGATCTGAAACATTAGATACCAACTTATATGAAGTGGTGCTCACAACTGGACCTGAAACATTAGAGACCAACTCATTGCATGAAGAGGCACATCACAACTGGAGCTACAACACTAAGAGACCAACTCATTATACCAGGAAGTGGGCACTTCTCAAACGGTTCTGAAACATTGAAAGACTAAATCATCGTAACTGGAGGTGGTACATGTCAGTATAGACTATTAGTCTTGATTTTGTTTTCGAAATGATCCTTTGGTAGTGATATGTAAATCGTTAGAAAACTTTACAAAAGTTACTTGCCGGAATGGGTAAGCACAACAGAGGTCAATAACACGAAATCTTTGCATTGACTATTGTGCTAAATAATTGCCAAACGGGGTCAATGTATCTGTTCATTTGAACCTGAAGCTGAGGGCTTTCAAATATCTATCAGTATATGTGCTCGATAGATCAAACTTCCAGACGACCTCAGCTGACACTACAACTGTCTTTCTACGGTAACTGGGGTATCATTGGGCGTGGACAGCACCCGCAACTCATTCTTACACTTCACCATGAATGCGGAAGGTTATACTTTCCCTACTACTCGGAACATTCGGACCAGCAAAATACACCCCTATATCTACTGACCACATTCTTCACAGGGAAAGTCCAGCATAGCATGGCTTTCTCAGAATGGAGCCCACATGACCACGGACAGTTGCAATGTGTAACCCATGTCCAGGCACCTTGGTC
This sequence comes from Haliotis cracherodii, assembly GCF_022045235.1. Classification (NCBI taxonomy): domain Eukaryota; kingdom Metazoa; phylum Mollusca; class Gastropoda; order Lepetellida; family Haliotidae; genus Haliotis; species Haliotis cracherodii. Next base: position 21,526,244 of record NW_027266267.1, read on the forward strand.
GTCTAGGTATAACCTACAATATTGTAGAAGGACATATTTACATTCAGTAAAAGTCACTGTGACTATAGAAACTATTTGGAGTTAAAGTAGCACTGTGTTTACACCATAATATTGAAAAAAATGATCTGTATGTCTCGAAAAAATAATCTGCTTTGTATATGTGATGCGTCTCAACTGGATATGAATCATAAAAATTCAGCTCATACTACTAGGAAGTGGCGAGTCACAACTGCAGCTGAAACAATAGAGACCAACTCATTATATAAAGTGGTGCTCATAAACTGGAGCTCAAACATTAGAAACCAACTTATATGAAATGGCGCATCACGACTGGAGCTGAAACATTAGAGACAAAGTCATTATATGAAGTGGTGCTCACAACTGGACCTGAAACATTAGAGACCAACTAATATGAAGTGGTCCTCACAACTGGACCTAAAACATAAGAGACCATCTCATTATATGAAGTGGTGCTCACAACTGGACCTGAAACATTAGAAACCAACTTATATGAAATGGCGCATCACGACTGGACCTGAAACATTAGAGACCAAGTCATTATATGAAGTGGTGCTCACAACTGGACCTGAAACATTAGAGACCAACTGATATAAAGTGGTGATCACAAATGGATCTGAAACATTACAGACCAACTGATATGAAGTGGTGCTTACAACTGGACCTGAAACATGTGAGACCAACTATATGAAGTGGTGCTCACAACTGGACCCGAAACATAAAGGACCAACTCATTATATGAAGTGGCGCATCACAGCTGGACCTGAAACATTAGAGACCAACTAATCTGAAGTGGAGCATCACAACTCGACCTGAAACATTAGAGACCAAATTATATGGAGTGGTGCTCAACAACTGGAGCTGAAACATTAAAGACCAACTCATTATATGAAGTGATGCTCACAACTGGATCTGAAACATTAGATACCAACTCATAATGTGAAGTGGTGCTCACAACTGGATCTGAAACATTAGAGACCAGCTGCTATGAGGTGGTGCTCTCAACTTGGCCTGAAATATTAGAGACCAACAAATATGAAGTGGTGCTCACAACTGGATCTGAAACATTAGAGACCAGCTGCTATGAGGTGGTGCTCTCAACTTGGCCTGAAATATTAGAGACCAACAAATATGAAGTGGTGCTCACAACTAGACCTGAAACATTAGAGACCAAGTAATATGAAGTGGTGCTCACAACTGGACCTGAAACATTAGAGACCAAGTCATATGAAGTGGTGCTCACAACTGGACCTGAAACATAAAGGACCAACTCATTACATGAAGTGGCGCATCACAGCTGGACCTGAAACATTAGAGACCAACTAATCTGAAGTGGAGCATCACAACTGGAGCTGAAACATTAGAGACCAACTCATTATATGAAGTGGTACTCACAACTCGACCTGAAACATTAGAGACCAAATTATGTGGAGTGGTGCTCAACAACTGGATCTGAAACATTAAAGACCAACTCAGTATATGAAGTGATGCTCACAACTGGATCTGAAACATTAGATACCAACTCATAATGTGAAGTGGTGTTCACAACTGGATCTGAAACATTAGAGACCAGCTGCTATGAGGTGGTGCTCTCAACTTGGCCTGAAATATTAGAGACCAACAAATATGAAGTGGTGCTCACAACTGGATCTGAAACAATAGAGACCAACTCATTACATGAAGAGGCGTATCACAACTGGAGCTACAACGCTAGGGACCAGCCCATTATACCAGGAAGTGGGCGCTTCTCAAACGGTTCTGAAACATTGAAAGACTAAATCATCGTAACTGGATGTGGTACATTTCAGTATAGACTATTAGTCTTGATTTTGTTTCCGAAATGATCCTCTGGTAGTGATACCCAAAACGTTATAAAACTCTACAAAAGTTACTTGCCGGAATGGGTAAGCACAACAGAGGTCCATAACACGAAATCTTTGCATTGACTATTGTGCTAAATAATTGCCAAACAGAGTCAATGTATCTGTTAATTTGAACCTGAAGCTGAGGGCTTTTAAATATCTATCAGTATATGTGCTCTAGAGATCAGGCTTCCAGACGACCTCAGCTGACACTACAACTGCCTTTCTACGGTAACTGGGGTATCATTGGGTGTGGACAGCACCCGCAACTCATTCTTACACTTCACCATGAATGCGGAAGGTTATACTTTCCCTACTACTCGGAACATTCGGACCAGCAAAATACACCCCTATATCTACTGACCACATTCTTCACAGGGAAAGTCCAGCATAGCATGGCTTTCTCAGAATGGAGCCCACATGACCACGGACAGTTGCAATGTGTAACCCATGTCCAGGCACCTTGGTCGTCTAGGTATAACCTACAATATTGTAGTAGACATATTTACATTCAGTAAAAGTCACTGTGACTATAGAAACTATTTGGAGTTAAAGTTGCTTGGTTGGTTGGTTGGTTTTTTAACACCACACTCAGCAATATTTCAGCTATATGACGGCGGTCTGTAAATAATCGAGTCTGGACCAGACAATCCAGTGATTGATATCATGAGCATCGATCCACGCAATTGGGATCAATGACATGTATCAACCAAGTCAGCGAGCCTGACCACCTAATCCCATTAGTCGCCTTTTACGACAAGCATAGTCACCTTTTACGGCATGCATGGGTTGCTGAAGACCTATTCTACCCCGGAATCTTCACGGGACTTGGAGTTAAAGTATACGAAGCAGATTAGTTTTCTAGCCATCCAGATCATTTTTTCAATATTATGATGTAAACACGGTGTTATTTGGAGTTAAGGTAGCACCGTGTTTATATCATAATATTGAAAAAAATGATCTGGATGGCTAGAAAACTAATCTGCTTCGTATATGTGATGCGTCTCAACTGGATATGAATCGTACAAAATCAGCTCATACCAGAAGGAAGTGGCATCTCACAACTGCAGCAGAAACATTAGAGACCAACTGATATGAAGTGGTGCTCACAACTGGATCTGAAACAATAGAGACCAACTAATATGAAGTGGTGCTCACAACTGGACCTGAAACATAAGGGACCAACTAATCTGAAGTGGAGCATCACAACTCGAGCTGAAACATTAGAGACCAAATTATATGAAGTGGTGCTCAACAACTGGAGCTGAAACATTAGAGACCAACTCATTATATGAAGTGATGCTCACAACTGGATATGAAACATTAGATACCAACTCATAATGTGAAGTGGTGTTCACAACTGGATCTGTAACATTAGAGACCAACTGCTATGAGGTGGTGCTCTCAACTTGGCCTGAAATATTAGATACCAACTCATAATGTGAAGTGGTGTTCACAACTGGATCTGTAACATTAGAGACCAACTGCTATGAGGTGGTGCTCTCAACTTGGCCTGAAACATTAGATACCAACTCATTATATGAAGTGGTGCTCACAACTTGATCTGAAACATTAGAGACCAACTCATAATGTGAAGTGGTGTTCACAACTGGATCTGAAACATTAGATACCAACTCATTATATAAAGTGGAGCATCACAACTTGATCTGAAACATTAGAGACCAACTCATTATATGAAGTGGTGCTCACAACTTGATCTGAAACAATAGAGACCAACTCATTACATGAAGAGGCGTATCACAACTGGAGCTACAACGCTAGGGACCAGCCCATTATACCAGGAAGTGGGCGCTTCTCAAACGGTTCTGAAACATTGAAAGACTAAATCATCGTAACTGGATGTGGTACATTTCAGTATAGACTATTAGTCTTGATTTTGTTTCCGAAATGATCCTCTGGTAGTGATACCCAAAACGTTATAAAACTCTACAAAAGTTACTTGCCGGAATGGGTAAGCACAACAGAGGTCCATAACACGAAATCTTTGCATTGACTATTGTGCTAAATAATTGCCAAACAGAGTCAATGTATCTGTTAATTTGAACCTGAAGCTGAGGGCTTTTAAATATCTATCAGTATATGTGCTCTAGAGATCAGGCTTCCAGACGACCTCAGCTGACACTACAACTGCCTTTCTACGGTAACTGGGGTATCATTGGGTGTGGACAGCACCCGCAACTCATTCTTACACTTCACCATGAATGCGGAAGGTTATACTTTCCCTACTACTCGGAACATTCGGACCAGCAAAATACACCCCTATATCTACTGACCACATTCTTCACAGGGAAAGTCCAGCATAGCATGGCTTTCTCAGAATGGAGCCCACATGACCACGGACAGTTGCAATGTGTAACCCATGTCCAGGCACCTTGGTCGTCTAGGTATAACCTACAATATTGTAGTAGACATATTTACATTCAGTAAAAGTCACTGTGACTATAGAAACTATTTGGAGTTAAAGTTGCTTGGTTGGTTGGTTGGTTTTTTAACACCACACTCAGCAATATTTCAGCTATATGACGGCGGTCTGTAAATAATCGAGTCTGGACCAGACAATCCAGTGATTGATATCATGAGCATCGATCCACGCAATTGGGATCAATGACATGTATCAACCAAGTCAGCGAGCCTGACCACCTAATCCCATTAGTCGCCTTTTACGACAAGCATAGTCACCTTTTACGGCATGCATGGGTTGCTGAAGACCTATTCTACCCCGGAATCTTCACGGGACTTGGAGTTAAAGTATACGAAGCAGATTAGTTTTCTAGCCATCCAGATCATTTTTTCAATATTATGATGTAAACACGGTGTTATTTGGAGTTAAGGTAGCACCGTGTTTATATCATAATATTGAAAAAAATGATCTGGATGGCTAGAAAACTAATCTGCTTCGTATATGTGATGCGTCTCAACTGGATATGAATCGTACAAAATCAGCTCATACCAGAAGGAAGTGGCATCTCACAACTGCAGCAGAAACATTAGAGACCAACTGATATGAAGTGGTGCTCACAACTGGATCTGAAACAATAGAGACCAACTAATATGAAGTGGTGCTCACAACTGGACCTGAAACATAAGGGACCAACTAATCTGAAGTGGAGCATCACAACTCGAGCTGAAACATTAGAGACCAAATTATATGAAGTGGTGCTCAACAACTGGAGCTGAAACATTAGAGACCAACTCATTATATGAAGTGATGCTCACAACTGGATCTGAAACATTAGATACCAACTCATAATGTGAAGTGGTGTTCACAACTGGATCTGTAACATTAGAGACCAACTGCTATGAGGTGGTGCTCTCAACTTGGCCTGAAAGATTAGAGACCAACCAATATGAAGTGGTGCTCACAACTGGATCTGAAACATTAGATGCCAACTCATTATATGAAGTGGTGTTCACAACTGGATCTGTTACATTAGATACCAACTCATTATATGAAGTGGTGCTCACAACTTGATCTGAAACATTAGATACCAACTCATTATATGAAGTGGTGCTCACAACTGGATCTGAAACATTAGATGCCAACTCATTATATGAAGTGGTGCTCACAACTGGATCTGTTACATTAGATACCAACTCATTATATGAAGTGGTGCTCACAACTGGATCTGAAACATTAGATACCAACTCATTATATGAAGTGGTGCTCACAACTTGATCTGAAACATTAGAGACCAACTCATAATGTGAAGTGGTGTTCACAACTGGATCTGAAACATTAGATACCAACTCATTATATAAAGTGGAGCATGACAACTTGATCAATATTCACGGCCGAACTAATGGGCATGGCCTCAGCCCTCCACAATCAAGAATCCAAAAACAACCAAAACATCCTAATACTTACTGACTCCCTAAGTGGACTACAAGCCCTCCAAAACAAAAATACCAAAAACCGACCTAAATTAATAAATCAAATACTTAAAAGCTCCAACGACCTAACAAAAGCAGGCAAACAAATAACCTTCTTGTGGATACCCGCCCACGTAGGAATATACGGTAATGAAAACGCCGATAAAGCAGCTAAACTATCCCTTAAAATCCCAGAAATAAGCTTAAACTTACCCATCTCAAAATCAGAAATTAAAAGTGTAAACAAACAAAAAATCACAAAAAAATGGCATAACCTATATCTAAACTCAAATAGCAAAATCAAAAGAGTGCTCAGCAAACCACTAACCAAACCAAAAATTCTCCATCCATCAAAAAAAATCGACAGAGTAATCACTAAACTCCAAACAGGACACACCAACCTAAATAACCACCTAAAAAAATTTAAAAAACACACTACAGGTAACTGCCCACACTGCAAACAACCAGAAACCCCAGAACACGCGCTCATCCACTGCACACACTACCTAACACATCGAACCGCATTACAAACCACCCTCAATCTTAACAAGGCTCTCACTCTAGAAGCAATACTAAACCCACAAAATAAACTAGAAAACTTCAAGGCCTTAGGCGTATTCTTAATAAAAACGGAACTAATAAAACGCATCTAAAACCATAATAACCTACCAAATCAAAATCACATAAACAAACAATCATCCACCATACCCAGCTCCCTTAGTTCTCCTCCCCAACCCCATCAGCATCTATTCCAAATCTCAAAATTCCCAAATTCTATATAAGCAACCCCAAAAGCCCCCTCTTGGGTTGCACAGACCACCCTCGCCCCTTTCGGAAACACATTAAATGGCCTGGCCGGGCCCGTGTGCGAAATACGCATCAGTCGGAAAGCGCACGTTAAATCTCCAAAGTAAGTAAGTAACTTGATCTGAAACATTAGAGACCAACTCATTATATGAAGTGGTGCTCACAACTTGATCTGAAACAATAGAGACCAACTCATTACATGAAGAGGCGTATCACAACTGGAGCTACAACGCTAGGGACCAGCCCATTATACCAGGAAGTGGGCGCTTCTCAAACGGTTCTGAAACATTGAAAGACTAAATCATCGTAACTGGATGTGGTACATTTCAGTATAGACTATTAGTCTTGATTTTGTTTCCGAAATGATCCTCTGGTAGTGATACCCAAAACGTTATAAAACTCTACAAAAGTTACTTGCCGGAATGGGTAAGCACAACAGAGGTCCATAACACGAAATCTTTGCATTGACTATTGTGCTAAATAATTGCCAAACAGAGTCAATGTATCTGTTAATTTGAACCTGAAGCTGAGGGCTTTTAAATATCTATCAGTATATGTGCTCTAGAGATCAGGCTTCCAGACGACCTCAGCTGACACTACAACTGCCTTTCTACGGTAACTGGGGTATCATTGGGTGTGGACAGCACCCGCAACTCATTCTTACACTTCACCATGAATGCGGAAGGTTATACTTTCCCTACTACTCGGAACATTCGGACCAGCAAAATACACCCCTATATCTACTGACCACATTCTTCACAGGGAAAGTCCAGCATAGCATGGCTTTCTCAGAATGGAGCCCACATGACCACGGACAGTTGCAATGTGTAACCCATGTCCAGGCACCTTGGTCGTCTAGGTATAACCTACAATATTGTAGTAGACATATTTACATTCAGTAAAAGTCACTGTGACTATAGAAACTATTTGGAGTTAAATCAGCACCGTGTTTAAACCATAATATTGAAAAATGATCTGGATGTCTGGAAAAAATAATCTGCTTTGTATATGTGATGCGTCTCAACTGGATATGAATCATAAGAAATCAGCTCATACTAGTAGGAAGTGGCAAGTCACAACTGCAGCTGAAACACTAGAGACCAACTCATTATATAAAGTGGTGCATCACAACTGGTGCTGAAACATTAGAGACCAACTCATTATATGAAGTGGTATGTCACAACTGGTGCTGAAACATTAGAGACCAACTCATTATATAAAGTGGTGCGTCACAACTGGAGCTGAAACATTAGAGACCAACTCATTATATGAAGTGTTGCGTCACAACTGGTGCTAAAACATTAGAGACCAACTCATTATATAAAGTGGTGCGTCACAACTGGTGCTGAAACATTAGAGACTAACTCATTATATGAAGTGGTGCGTCACAACTGGAGCTGAAACATTAGAGACCAACTCATTATATAAAGTAGTGCGTCACAACTGGAGCTGAAACATTAGAGACCAACTCATTATATAAAGTGGTGCGTCACAACTGGAGCTGAAACATTAGAGACCAACTCATTATGTAAAGTGGTGCGTCACAACTGGTGCTGAAACCAAAGTCATGATATGAAGTGTATGTTTGTTTGTTGTTTAGCGCCGCACTCAGTAATATTCCAGCTATATGACGGCGGTCTGTAAATAATCGATTCTGGACCAGACAATCCAGTGATTGACATCATGAGCATCGATCCACACAATTGGGATACGATTACTTGCATCAACCAAGTCAGCAAGCCTGACCACCCGATCCCGTTAGTCGCCTCTTATGACAAGCATAGTCACCTTTTACGGCAAGCATGGGTTTCTGAAGACCTATTTTACCCCGGATCTTTTAAGATAATGACAGCAATACCTTTTTTGCATTTGGGTTAACCGCATATGGATACAATGTGCTGTAAGGTTCGATTTCGATTTGTTTTTCCTTTCATTGAAACTGTGATAATGGCGCTATGATTGGTTTGCTGAAAAGGTATTTTCCGTGAGTCATGGTACATGCTGTGATTGTACAAGATAACTGATCATCAGTTATGTATGTATATACATCATCAAATACACATAATTATCCTCAGAAAATGGAATATATTATCATAGGACGACTGACTGATCGTATTTCCAACATTCTGCCATGGATATTAGATCCAATTAATATTAAATTAACAAATTATTGATGTAGACTCCACTCTCGATTAACGTATGATAACCTATTGCAAGTCGTCAACTCTTATTTGATATGTTATCTGAAAAGTCAGCAGTGAGTAAACGCTATATTATTTTCGTTCAATGACGTTACAATCTTCAATTTTATTTGTGTAGACTAAATAGACGGTCGGTGATTTCCCGCCGCTGTAATTTTGCCGTCTGGACAGGTGCGCGTGATTTGACCTCGCGCGTTGTGACGTGGATGACGTCACGTCAAACAGCTGATCTAATGTTGTGGTCGTATAATGGATACACGTGATTTCAGTTTCCAAATAATATTATTATTTTGGTTCTTTTTTCACAATTCTAGATCTAATGATATTTACTGTTTTTTTTATAATTTGAACCATGCGAGATTCTAATATTTTTTCTTTTGGCCTAGCTGTAGTTTAGCTAGGCCAAAAGAAAAAAAGAAAGCCATAATAGCTGAAAACCATTAATATTAAAGATTGTGTTAGTTATATTTTCGAAGTTCAATACCAAGAATATATGACAAATAATTCCATTACTTTCATTCACCAAATAGAAAACTGTATTGGAAATAAACTATCACCAATGTCTTTGAATGTGCATGGACATACCTAGGTGTAAATTACACTTCTAAAGTCGCATTTATAGAACAATATGAAACAAAAAGTTGTATTTCAAGGATTGACCGTGCAAGTATATTTTGAGCAAAGGTCTAAGTGAGGCAGCCAAGTTCGAAATACATGCTGAGACGAGATGGCAAGCCGTTTTCACATTTATTACGGAATTTACTGATATCTTGCCAGGCACCACGAGAATCAACAGCGTTGTGAGACCCAGCAGGTTGCGCGGTAGCTGCGCCTAAATTGCATTATGCGCTGATTGCAGTGGGCTATTGTCAAATTGAGCTGAAGTGATGTGAGTAAGCAAGGATTGCTACCCGAATGCGAGCCGCGAACTGTGGTTAAAGGGTTACAGGCCGCCTAAGCCACATTTCGAAAATAGATAGCCAACATTGATGTGGCTCGCAGGGTAATGGTTACGGTTGCGTGATTGTGGAATATGGCTCTCGTGGCTATGCTGTCAAAACATGCTTTGTGATTCTAACAGGTTACCGCCATTGATCTCTAAAGAACACCACGCTTAGTAATCTCTACAAGCTAATTGAGGTGAGTTTACTCAATTTAAATGTGGGACACTCGTTTAAAGGTATCGGTAATCTGATTAATTAATTACCGGCTAGAGTTGGTGAAATGCACACAGCTAAAATGTGGCGCATTCGGCAATAGTCATTTCAGAAATGTGGCTCAACCGGCTAGACACCGATAAAACAGCTAACGCGCGCTGTACCTCATTATTTGTAGTAGGGTGCACACCGGTTGATTGAACCGGTGGTAAGCTTGATACAAGTAAGTCTGGATTAATATTTACTGTTGTATCTACACCTGCTCCTTGAGACAACATACCCGTACTGAGTAGCTCCGAGTGGTTATTTGTTGAAGCTACTGCTGCATTTCACCCCGCTGCCGTTGTGGTTTTCTTGGCTGCAGGCTGCTGTCTTACTTGTGAGCTAACGATGCTTTCCTTTTTGGTGGCATTGCTAGATCTAGTACTGATTACTACTAGGCCTAATTGTTATCAAAGTATAATCCCGTACCGTAGCAGTTACAAGATGGCGATCGAAGTGAGTGTTTTTAAAATGACGTATTATGACGTCACTTGAGAAACAAAACAAAGACGATAACAAGCGGAAGAATTTGTTTGACAACAAGGCCACGTGTTTTCGTTGTGTTTGTTGCGTATCATAAAGTGAAGGGTGGTAAGTTATCACGGAATGTTTGATTAATATTGATTAATATTATGATTTTAACTTAGTGTGACTATGTAAAGTTGAATGCGGGTGTATGAATGGATGGATGAGAGTGAACACATGATGTACATAGGATACTTTGATATGCTTGGAATTAGATTTAAGATTATATGTTACGGTAGATTTATCAAGTGGGCCATTTCGCTTAATATTGCTGAATTACATTATATGAAGTGGTGCGTCATAACTGGCGCTAAAACATTATTAAAAGTACAACGTCACCAAACAGTGACTATAACGAAACTATATGGAGTAAAGTGGCGCCGAGATTAACATTCGAAACGAGCTTATGAAGTGGCGCATCACGATCGGGGCTGGAACATTAGAGACCAAGTCATTATATGCAGTGGCGTGTCACAACAGGAGCTACAACACTATAGAGACCAACTCATTATATTGAAGAAAATGATTCTGTCTGGAACCATAAGCTGCTTCGTCTTAGTGATGCGTCTAAACATGATATGAATCATGAAAACAGCTCACAATAGTTGGAGGTGGCGCGTCTTAACTTAAGCTCAAACATTAATTGACCTACACATAATAATAATAGGATTTGGCCAATCTCAACTAGATCTGAAACATTAGAGGGCATGACATTAAACTAGGGGGTGGCGCTTCTTAACTGGATTTAAAACATTAGCGACCATCACATTATACTAGGAAGTGGCGCATTTCAACTGTAGCTAAAATATTAGAGACCAGCCCATTATATGAACTAGTGTCACACACCTGGAGCTAAAGTATTAGAGAACCAGACCATTATATGAACTAGTGCAACACACCTGGAGCTTAAGTATTAGAGGCCAGCCCATTATATGAACTAGTGCCACACACCTGGAGCTAAAGTATTAGAGACCAGCCCAGTATATGAACTAGTGCCACACACCTGAAGCTAAAGTATTAGAGGCCAGCCCATTATATGAACTAGTGCCACACACCTGGAGCTAAAGTATTAGAGACCAGCCTATTATATGAACTAGTGCCACACACCTGGAGCTAAAGTATTAGAGACCAGCCCATTATAAGAACTAGTGCCACACACCTGAAGCTAAAGTATTAGAGATCAGCCCATTATATGAACTAGTGCCACACACCTGAAGCTAAAGTATTAGAGGCCAGCCCATTATATGAACTAGTGCCACACACCTGGAGCTAAAGTATTAGAGACCAGCCTATTATATGAACTAGTGCCACACACCTGGAGCTAAAGTATTAGAGACCAGCCCATTATATGAACTAGTGCCACACACCTGAAGCTAAAGTATTAGAGACCAGCCTATTATATGAACTAGTGCCACACACCTGGAGCTAAAGTATTAGAGAACAGCGCATTATGACAGGAGATATCTCAACTAGAGCTAAAACATGAGAGAACATCACATAATAACAGATGTCTCAACGGGAGCTGAAACATTAGAGACCAACTCATTATTAGGAGTGGTACGTCACGCCTGTAGCGTTCAAAGATAAGATATCTCAAATTTAAGATCAGATACATTTTCGAAACTATCTTAAATATGTCGCAGATCGTATAAAGTTACGATCTCTATCAGAGAACTCATTTCTGTTAGAGATTGAAAAAGTGGTGCTTTCCAGTGATGTCACGGGTATGTCCCAGCTGCTGACAATAACAACATGGAGAAGTGACACGGAATTTGACACTATTTGAGTGACAGTCCGTTCAATGCTACATATGTCCAATATGTAGACGTTTTGTTCTTATGATAAATGATACCATGACTACCCGAACATAAATAGCATTCGTGTGCCATGCAAAGTGAGTGAGTGAGTATGATTTTACGCCGCTTTTAGCAATATTACAGCAATATCACGGCGGGTACACCAGAAATGGGCTTCACACATTGTACCCATTTCGGGAATCGAACCCGGGTCTTCGGCGTGACGAGCGAACGCTGTGCTATGCAAAGGCATTTTTGAAGCCCAATAAATGTTATAATCAATAAGTGTAGTGTTACCACATAATAGTTATTAGAATTGAATGATCTAATGATCCTCTCGCGAGAGAACAGAGCTTTATGTCAACACATCGCGTACAAAGACAAAGAAGAAAGTAATCAATGGACGGTATTCTAAATGACAATCACGAGACCTATGATCTAATAGCTGGCTTTCAGCATTTAAGATGCGTGTTCAGGTCTGATGTTATGTTATGTATGCTGGGTCAGTTTCAGAACAATGTTTGTTTTTGTGTTTATGTCAAAAGTCAAGTTTATAGAGAAATCAATAACATTATACCTGGAAACACTCAAAACAAAAATTGTTCAGGAAGCAGCGCACCAACGAGCGAGTTACAATGACAATGTAAGTTTCTTTTGTTATTGACATATCCAATATATTTCACGAATAAACAAAGGACTCAAATACAATATCAAGCTGTTTGTTTTTAGATGATGTATTTTTTTAACCTATCTAGATCCATAATTCTTACCAAAATTTGAAAGTGACACTTTCGTTCACAAAGGGAGATAATTTAGGAATTGTCAAGTTATGCTGTCTCATGGAACACGCCACAAGTTAACATAAACAAACATATAATGTAGTCCTTTTCTATCCTTTTAAATTAAGTAGGGCTAATAAACAAACTGATTTGTCTGATTTGATTCAAATCTGGCTGAGCAGCGAAATATCTGCATTGTCAATGTGTAAAATCTAATCCAGAACGTAGTTGCAAGACGCTTGGCTTGTCTGACAATGCAGCATTGCTGAGAGTCATTTGTCCGGTGACCCTATCCTTTACAATGATATTATTGTTTGAATGATTTCGAGTATCTATATTTTGTGAATATAAAACGGGTAAATGTACACTTAAATTTTAAAAAGACCAACATCAATTATTATTTTAAAGACGGTCCATTGAATGCAAAATTCAAGGATTATTGTGGTGAAAATGTCTATTTCATATTGATCAGTAAATTTCGTTCAATAAACATTTTCTGCGAAAATATATTGGAAAGTGAATTGTGTACAATGTTCAAAATATGTTACTCCTTTACGACATTTTAAACCCCATTTGGAACCCATCTTTTACTTGATTCTTCAAATCGACATTCTCGAAAAAATGTGCTTAACTTTTGCTCTCAAAATATCAATAAATTGCTATATTAAATGGAATACATCTATGTCGTTAATCACCTGTTTTTAAAGAATGCTATTATTCAATAGACATATTTAATCACTTGTCAAATATTTGTCTTTCAGTAATATTAATAACCCAGGTGTTGTTTTGAGAAGGAAACCAAACACAATTACTTTTGCTAGAAAAAAACATTAATTATACTCTTTATACAAATATACTATACGCATATTTGATCACGTGGATTTCCTTGTTAAATCAATATGATTAGCTGCCCCTGAGTTATCAATAAGGTCATGATCATTACTATAGAGCCTGCCGACACCTTCCGTTTTAATCCAAATTATCGAAAAGTTATGTTGTTTCACACTTCTTCAGCATGGACTGGGATAGAAATATATTGTAAGCTATCGACTCCATAGTTATGTGGATCGCTGTCGCGATTAAAAACATTTCTAACGTAATATCTTCGATGCGTTCTTCGCGTCTTTTCGAAGTATCAATTTGAATCACACAGTTTAACAAAATGAAATGTCAATCTTTGAACGTAAAGCAGATTATTTGTTTGAAAAATATCTATGGCAAAGTATGCCGCCATCTTGGATGAAGATAATATGAACTTACGACAGGTATAGGGCTATCCTAGATTTATGACAAACTTAAGATATCTTTGGGCTACCATAGTTTCGAAAATAGGCTACGATAGCCTACGATTTCCTTTACGATAACTTAACGTTAATTTTAGGGCTACGATCGTTTCGCAAAAAAATCTAGCTAGTTATTATAGAAGTAACGCGTCTTAGCTGGAACTAAAAACGATGCAGTCAATTTAATACAAAATGGGGCGACTCATCTGATACTGACACATTAAAAGACCAATTCATTTTAAGAACCATAAAATTGAAAACGAGATCTAGCTGAATCTCAACTTAAGCTAAAACATTAAAAGTATAATTCATTTTAATAGGAAGTGGCACGTCTTAAATGGAACTTGTACATTAAAAGACTAACTCGTTAGTATAGGAAGTGGGATGTCACAACTGAAGCTAAAACATACGAGACGAACTGATCATGATAGGGTTTCACGCATCTGAGCTGGAGCCGAAACATTAAAAGACGCACTCATTATGATTCATTCATTCACATTATTTCATGGTATAACGAGCGACAGCGACAGCGACAACAACATCCCGTCATCATAATCAGCACAACGTCCGAATCGCCAACAGCTTTCAACCACAACCACTAAAGTCTCCATCTAAAGCCTCCGACCCTACCACAATCAAACAAAGTCCTGCCCCCATTCTTTTTCAAATAAATAAAAGCGACAATACCCTTACAACATTCAATAGAAATCTCTGCTAAAAGCAGAGTCGATTGTACGATTCCGACTATGTCATGAGCATGTGTTTATGAATCACTCGAGAAAAGTGATAATACCAGGTGTTCACGAAGAGGTGAGCGTATCCTGCACCAACGGTGGCTCCCGTCACAAACACATGTAAAGGCAAGTTAATTGTTCACCTGAAACAACACGGGAACATACCCCATGCAGCCACCATACCCGCCACCATTGCTTGCGCCAGTCGAGCCCCGACGTTCATTCAGTTTGGACCACACTTAGTCCTGCACCATGACTGTGGAATATATTTATTTTATGATTTCTTTTTCTAGAAACGCATACAAAAGCAAGCCTAGCCAGCTCTAGCTAGCTCTATTCCCCATATGAAATCAGCATAGGGATTTTTTTTATTTTTAGAGTCAAGAAGGATATTGTGTAATATAAGATTTCATAGACTAGACGTTAGTCTATGGAATCAGCATAGGGAATTCTTTTTTATTTTTAGAGTCAAGAAGGATATTGTGTAATATAAAATTTCAGAGACTAAATGTTCTAGACCATACTCTGTGAAGGTTCATACTTCATCTTTAGTAATCCCTAAAGGCCAACTGTAAAACCCTTAAACTTAGCAAGAGGATCAAAACATTAATATAAAATAACATCTAATTTCAAAATTTCATAATTATATTCCAAATTGTAAATCTATATGGACATAACTCCCTTCATACTAAAAGTATTACTAAATGGCACATTGTTACTTACTCGACCCATTCAGAAAAAAATAAGTTCAAGAATTCGCAGAGCCATTGCCTCTGCAACTGAACACCACAGTGATCAATGTACAAACTACAAAACAACCGATGCCCTTGAAAACTGATCTTTATATCACGATCAGTAACGAACTTCTGTTCGACCTCAAAACATCAAAATATAAAAACAATCTAGCTTTACTCTTCAGGCCATGCAATGCATCGACATTGTTCTCGGCAATTTCAAATTTCATTATAATATACAGCAATTATATTAGATTAATCTTTGACAAACAAAATTACAAACAAACCAATTGCCATATATATTGAATCTAAATTCGTTCTTTTTTAATCTTTGTATGCATGTAGATGTCGGTCAATGGGTGCAGGAGTTTAGCCTTGTGGAGATTTGTTGATAAAAATTCCGAAGGAGAAAATGACACCTAACCTCTCCCCTCCCTATTTTGACACTGGTACTAAGTCTGCGGTTGCTTACAGCCGACCAAACAACTACCCTCGTCGGAGTAAGTCTGCTGAAACGACGGAGCTAGACTGCAATTAATACCAAGTTTTATTGATATTAAACCAACAGTTTGCAGGTTTCACAAATAAAACAGCATGTATTGAAGTTACTACACATTTCATAGCGGACAAGATAGAGCTGCAATGAATGGTTAAAACGGAAATTTCACAGCAAATAATCTGTATGTGTGCATATGTTGTTGGCCAAAGTGTGGAGGCGTTGGGCGAAATTCTCCTTGTGAAAATTTATTGAAAAAATAATTCGGTGTGTGTATAGTGTGCACGCGCGGGTACAAATCCCGACTGAGTGCAGAGTGCAATTTGTGAAGCCCATTTCTGGTGTCCCCCGCCGTGATATTGCTGGAATATTGCTAAAAGCGGCGTGAGAGACCTACTCATTCATTCGTTCATTCATTATCCCAAAACAAACTACTATATTGACACTGCATAATTGTGTTGTGGTAGCCGTTTTGACGGCAACGAAACTGTTTTCTCTTGTTTACATCACTGGTGTTTTATGTAGTTCTCTAAACCATGTTAAAACGTTCGCTCCTGTGACGAAAATCGGGATCTTATACCCAAATTGCGTAACATGTGTGAAACCAATCCTTGGTCTTCCCGTCGTTAGGCGGTTGAAATATAATTATAATTGTGGAATTGGTCAAGTTGAAAACACCAACGACATAGGTGTAAGAACATAAACAGAGTTTGAAATCAATGTTTTATGTACATGCTGTATTTCTTACATTAAATAATATGCTTCAATCATTGATAACATGGGTCAATCTCCCGTACCCTCTCCAGACACACGCACGCACGCACACACACACACACACACACACAGAGAAACGCTCTTACTGGCCTGGTGCTGTTTAGTATCGAATATACCATCACATCATCTGCGAATCGTTATAGCCACAGATTGTTTAATTACATATGCTGCACTTACCTTGTTTTGTTCAACGTCCTCTCCAGAGTGAAAACCTACGGCAGGGCAGGAAATCAAGTTGAAAAATGTTTCTTCGTGAAAAGTCTTCATAATGCACATGACACACCGAAGTTTTAAACGCAGCGTTCAAAAGTAGCGCATGAATAATATAAACATGAGAAATTGGGGTCTAAGCCCATTGTAACCTTGACTTTAAATGAATTCTAAACAGCTTGTTGAAATTAATTTACCATGCGCCTATGCATTTGATAAAGTAAGCGTCGTCTGCTCCGATCAATTGAGTCTGGATCACGCGCAGTAAAAACTCGTGCACCGGAAGTGTTTCCCGATTGGCTAAACTCGTAACCATGACATCATGTGACTATTCTGGTGAACACCTGCATGAAATATACAACACTTCTAAACTGATATGACATTTGTTTATATAAATATTCTTAACCGACAAAGCCATTGGCGGTGGGTTTGTCTAGCGCGGTTAAAGCGTTGACACGTCACACCAATTCACTACATGGGTAAACCAAGTAGAGCCGACTTTGACGTCCCTCTCCGTAATATGGCTTGGATTTTGTTCCAATTTTCGCAAATGATGTTGTAATAATAAATGATAATTTTTAGCGGTATTCATCATTATAGAAAGAAGATGTATTCTTAGTTGGCCGAACATGAATTGTCAAGCGCCTTAACATTTCAATGCACTTTAATCATAATGATGATTATGAAATAAAAATTATCAAAGAATTATGAACAATAGGTATAAAGTACCACACGAGCAGAAACGTATTAACTGAGGGTCAAAGGAGAGTATACCGAGTTTGTTTTTTTTGTATGTAATGGAAAATTATTGAAAGAAATGTTTTTAAATTTGTCTATTTAACCATCACTCATTCCTGCAACAGTTTGTGAAAAGTAATCTGTGGCGGAATAATTTTATGTAAAAAAATATTGGTTCGATGGAGACTAGGGTAGTTAAAGAACTTGCAACCACATGACCCCTAACATGTTTGAAATGTTCTTTATTTATGCCGAAAAGAGCAAATTTATTGATTTTCAAGATAAGTTATCAGAGATGTACCAATCAACGAAATTCATATAATGGGGCCCTCAGAATGTATATTGTGAACCAATTTTAAAGAGACCATATTGCTGGGGGGTTCATCACTACATTCCAGTTTAGTTTCAAGTATCCAATGGTTCAGAGGATGGGGGGGGGGGGGGGGGTTCCATACCTCACCTGGGTACAACCCGTAAATTGTCGTAAGAGGCGACTTACGGGATCGGGTGGTCGGGCTCGGTGACTTGGTCGATGCGTGTCATCGATTCCAATTGCATGGATCGATGCTCATGATGTCAATCACTGGATTGTCTGGTCATACATTGTCTGGTCAAAAATTGTTTTATTTTTCAGGTCCCTCAATGATAATATGGAAGAAAATAAACGCGACAAAACCCTTTCCATATTCATAAGAAATCTCTGTCAAAAACAGAGTCAATTGTATGATGCTGACTATATCATGAGCATTTCTTAATGAATCGCTATCAAAGAGTGATGATACCAGGTTTTTTTTTGAAAGGTTAGAGTATCCTGCCCCATTGGTGGCAAAAGAAATTCCTTGTGTTGAGATCCATTTTCATTGTGTGCAAATTGTGTTTATTTTCATGCAGTGCTACAAGTCATAAAATATAAGTGTGTCCTGTGCGGTACAGTGCTTCAGGCAACAAGAGAACTGTGCTTTTGAAATAGTCAACCAGTGCACTAACAAGTTGCCACTAAGCATTTAGCCAGTGCTTGTGCTATTTTCTTCAGTCTTTTCCCCGGCCTTCACCCTTGCCCCAAACTACCTCATCCAGCATCAGCCACTCTGTGTTACAGAAACTTATTATAACAAGAAACAGCAAAGGCTGATTGTTGCAGAGACCATAAAACAAGATTTCAATGAAAAAAGTTTATTTTAGTGAGCATAGAGAAAAACAGTACATACATCAGATGGAAATCGTTCACGAATCACCTCGACGACACAAGATTGAATAACTCTGATTCTTCAACAATTTCTGCAAATCCAAATGTGTACCTCTTGTTTATGAGGTGTAGATAGATTCTGAAATGAAAAAGTGTCTTTTATTAGTCGCATAGTACCAAACATTACAAAAATATCATACCGTTTAAATATATATTTTTGTCATTCAATCTGGAGGGAAGCCTATAGCGGAAGCAACTTATATTGATGATATATGCATAATTTTTATACCATGTTAATAATTCAATAATAGCCAAAACAGTTAATAGTTTTCTATCATGTTGACATGATGTGTTTATTATCGGTTTGAATACTTCTCGAAATATTGTGGACATGTTTCAATATCACTGATGTAATTTAATAACCTTACAAGTTACATATGTTTTCACAACTGTCTCGCAAATAAACATTTTATGGTACTGGAGATTTATTTTACATGTCAGATTTGTTTGTTTTGCATGATAGATCTTCAAATGCATAATAAAATGAATTGATGAAAGCAAATCATATTGTATTTTTTCTGAACTTTATTTCCAGTGATCATATAAAATAGGATGGTGGGGTAGCCTTGTGGTTAAAGCGTTTGTTCGTCATACTGAAGACCCAAGTTCGATTACCCACATGGGTACAATGTGTGAAGCCCATTTGTGGTGTCCCCCACTGTTATATTGCTGGAATATTGCTAAAAGAAAGAAAACAATAACAAAGGCAACAACCAGTCCCGAGGAATTGCTTTAGATCAGTGCCCCTTTAAACAGTGTGGCCATAAATTCCGTGTCACTTCTCCATGTTTTTAACGCTAGAGGCGGGGAAATCCCCGTGACGTTACTGGGAAACACCCCGCTTTTTCAAGCTCTAACACAAATGAGTTCTCTGTCAGAGTTACGATAAGTATCGTAACTCTGTACGATCTGCGACAGGTTTACGATAGTTTCGAAAATCTGTTTTATCTTAAACTTAAGATATCTTATCGTAAGTTGTTAAGATTTATCTTAGCTAAGATCGTTTTGAAAATCTAGGCTCTGGTCTATTTATCCTGCCCCACCCTGTTACGACCCTCTCACCGGTATCGGCAGTGTCGTCAATCTGAGTTTGTCTGTATTAGGTACAACTATTCCAACCGCCTATTGACCTTTTTCACACTTCGCTACTTCCGGTTTGAAAGCGAGGCTTGGAGAGCAGAAGGTGAAGGCTGGATAGCACATGAAACACATGTGAAAATTCATTCCATTTCTTCTTCGAATGTACCTTATATGATGATTTTAGGGAGACATTACTGACAGCTATCGATAATCTTGGAGGACAAAAAACTCTACACAGTATCCTTTTTCTGATCCAAACTTAGATGTTTTCCTGAATACAAAAATATTCTTGTCTGTACACAAATTTATAGAAACGACTAACAGATTCAGTAGCTAGCATAGTATTGTTTCCAAACTGTTAATCATTAATATTGTTAAATCTATATTCAACACTAAAATGTATAATATTAGGATATGTATGAGATGCACACTGTCTTCACTTTCCAGCACATTGTACATATCCTTCATATGAGCACTGTATATATATTGTGCACTATGTTTCCACAATGTGAAGTTTCAACTGTAAATTGTTCATTTTCATTATGCAATATTATGTATAACTGTATATAGGGAGAAGGCGGTAATGTGCTGCCCTTGTGCCCAATCCCTTTGTCTTTTTGGACAATATAATATGTTTAATAATATCTCATCTTGTGATCTGACAAAGTTAATATTTTCAAGTCAAGATATCAACTTTAGTAAACCACATGAAGAGATAAACATTGCATTTGACAAAATAAATTCAAGTCTTATATTTTCTTTGTGATCTTCGTGACCTTACTCAGAAAACCATAGTGTCAATGAGGCAGACTGACTGTAGGTGTGACAAAACGTGATATTTCACCTGATTTTAATAAAAATCTTATTTATTTCACTCTAGCGAAAGTATGTTTTCAGCATGGTCAGACTAAACAAAGAATTCATGATTAAATACATACAGGTAATACAAATATCAAAACGTGTTTCATTAAAACAAGAGTGAATTTCTGTGTGACATTGATATAAAGAGCTGTAGTACACTGTCATTAAATTGATGCATCTGTTGAGTTTACTGTTTACAAAGAATATACTGTTTGAGTTTTAGACATATCAGATGAATTGATGCCTTCAAGATTGTTCTTCAGTAGCAGATGTTACACACTGTGATTAATTTTCCTTAAACTTCTCTATTTCAGAAGAATGTTGTTTTCTAAATAAGCAATATTTTGGGAGAAGGTGAATAAGCATTGTTTATAAAAAAATGTTATTGAAGTAGGAATATTATTACAATATTATTGAATTATTCATTTCAGGCCAGCAAGTCACCACAATGAAGTACTAGTATCTGGGTGACGGATGTCTGGAGGAGCTTTCCGCTGACAGTAACACAATGGTTACAATGTGCATCCTGTCAAAGGACGAGGAAGTGAAAAGCCTTATTCACTCACAAAACAACATGGCCAATATTTATCAGACACTTAAAAAGCACATTGTACCATTTGTTTACAAGCAAGAAAATTATTTTCTCGTGGAATTTAATTAGGTGCTTTTGACTGACAAAGACACCCAATCCATTTTAAGTTTTGAAAACTTATATTGTGAGAAATAAAGATATGAAAATTTTAGTTTGTTTTTCTTTGTTAGATATGAGAAATCCAGATTGTTCCATCAACATAATTTGTACCAATACATATATTTTATCTTGGCTTGATTACCAATTGAAGTTTATTCCTTTTTATCTTTTGTTATTTTATTTGTACTCATATCTGATCAAGACATTTTCAAACTATTCAGGATAAATGTATTATTAGCTTCCTTTTGATATACAATTACCTATCATCATACAGGATTGGGTGAGGGTGTTCAAGAAGTTGGTAGTTGTATCAATTCTTATATTTCTTCAATATCATGCCTTAATTATATTTATCAATTTTTAGTTTCCTTTAATTTGTTTTAAACAGTTCACACATTATTACTTTTGTCGTGCACGGTGCAATCTCAATCGGCAGTAATCAGTTAAGTAAGTGATGTTTGAAGAACAAGTAAAGTATCATCTGTTTATTGTACACACTGAATAGAGTTATCGCCCCTTCTGAATATTTATTTTGACACACGAATTATTTTCATAATTAACATTGTAATATGTAAAAATGAAAATCATAGCAGAAAAAGTGTCTTTTGTCAACTGGACTCGTGGTAAAACGATAGCGCGTTGTGCAGCAAACACCACTATGAAACGTGAAATAAACATGATCTCGATCTTGATCTCGAGTTCGCCAAGCCACGCATTGACTGAGCAATTTTGCATAAGTACATTGACGTGTTTCATGTTATGCGGTTTATTTACGATACCCAACTTCTGTCATTGAATGTACTGTCACATTGTACCTATATGCCGACGAGGTTATGACAAAACAATCTATTTCTGAACTACGTATCTCGAAATGCACTTTTCCATTCACTTCCGGGATCCTGACAGCAAAATGCAAATTCCAGTGTATTACAGGCATATTTTAGTTGGACCTCACGATTAAATGTGAAATATCTTATGTATTAGATACAGAGGATACCATTTTTATTTTTTTTGAAATGTCCACAAGTGAAATGCACAACATGCTGTCTGTTCCCTATCAGCTGATGTGACTCACACTGCATGGAGCTATGCTCTCCAAGCCTCGTTTTCGATCCAAGATGGCGAAAGTGTGAAAAAGGTCAATAGGCTACAGTGCTACTTGGCAATATCAAGAAACAAATACGATCTGTCGCCAAACGTTTTCTCAACAAGATTACACATTACCAGGTGATTATGAGAGCATATGCTTTGAGGAACACGAAAATGGGGTACGTCCCAGTACGTTTCTAAAGTCGGTTGCCGAGTGGAAACCAATCTCATTAAAATCAGATCTTAGTTCTCGCTACCGCTTATAAGATCTCGCTACCGCTAAACAAAGCGGTAGCGAGATCTTATAAGCGGTAGCGAGAACTAAGATCTGATTTTAATGAGATTGAGTTGAAACGTACTGGGGAAAAACTGATTCTCTTTGATTTTGTCCCAATCCGAATTTAAAATAACTGCCATATTTTATGGATAAGTAACTGAATTCCGTATGTCACGCCAGCACAAGTCGAGCAAACCGCGAGCAAACCTGTCCCTATTTGAAAGTGAAACGATAGATCACTCCATTGATGTGTTTAACACGCAACTATTTGAGTGACATTCCGTACAATCTTCTATATGTCCTACATGTAGACGTTTGTTCTTATGATGAGAGATGACTACCCGAACACAATTAGCATTCGTGGGCCATGCAAAGGCATTTGTCAAACCCAATAAATGTTATAATCAATAAGTGTAGTGTTACCATACTACAGCTATAAGAATGTGCATTTACGATTTGTTTGTTTGTTTGTTTTTTTGTTTGTTTAACGCCGCACTCAGCAATATTCCAGCTATATGAAGGCGGTCTGTAAGTAATCGAGTCTGGACCAGACAATCCAGTGATTGACAACATGAGCATCGATCCACGCAATTGGGATCGATGACATACATCAACCAAGTCAGCGAGCCTGATCACCCGATCCCGTTAGCCGCCACTTACGACAAGCGATGTCGCCCTTTTACGCCAAGAATGGGTTGTTGAAGATCTGTTCTACCCCGGATCTTCACGGGTCCATTGACGCAGGGATTTGTGTGAAGTCATTCCGACAGCATACAATGCCAACTCAATGTCTCCTCAAAGTAATATAGTACGGTACTTAGAGTACATGTGAGATTATACTCAGGTTAGGGAGATGTTTAATCTATGTAAGGTGTTATTATTCTACCTAACAACGCCTTTTACAACAAGCATAGTCGCCTTTACGGCAAGCATGGGTTGCTAAAGACCTATTCTACCCCGGATCTTCACGAGTCTGTGCGTTTATGAATATATGTACATGCGTGTGTTGGCTGTATGGCAAGCAGTGGTGATTATTAAGCACCAGTGATGTAAGATATACACTAGCGTTTAGGAACAAGCACTTCAACATGTCCCCTCTAAACGTTTGTTTTTAGAGTGTGGGTATAATGTGTGAAGCCAATTTTTGCTAAAAGCGGCGTAAAACCATACTCACTCACTACAAGTTAGGGCTACGTGGACGGGAAAATAATATGGTTCAGGGACTGAGATAATGTAAAATAATTCCGAATGCAAAATATGCCGTCCCGATAACTAGGACCTCTAACAGGGGTAGATCCGGGGTAGAATAGGTCTTCAGCAACCCATGCTTGCCGTAAAAGGCGAATATGCTTGTCATAAGAGGCGACTAACGGGATCGGGTGGTCAGGCTCGCTGACTTGGTTGATGCGCGTGATCGTATCCCAATTGTGTGGATCGATGCTCATTTTGTAACTCACTGGATTGTCTGGTCCAGACTCGATTATTTACTGACCGCCGTCATATGGCTGGAATATTTCTGAGTGCGGCGTAAAACAACCAACCAACCAAACCAACTTGTTGGTGAGCCGCTAGTCTACTGGTGCGTTTATAAACAAAAAAGCTTTCATGGATCGTTTTGATTTAAAGAACATGAGATATTTTCCGTCTGTTTCTTAAGGTTCATGGAAAATGTATTTGAAACACAAAATTGTTTGTGAATGTTGTTTCATATTTTTCTTGCGGCTTATACCACAACAATGTCAGATAAAAACAATGTCCCTTTAAAAACACCTACGGCAGGTGATGAAAAGGTTTCAATCTTCTGTTGTCTGTATGCCACCCATTGCCTTTCTCTTGCCCGCTGTCATCGAATTCGTTTTATACCGCTGAGCTATTGTTTTACTGCAAGGTATGCCGATGGGTATTTCTTATTTTTCTGATATTTCTGACATTCAGACGGCTATCGGATAAAACACATCATAAACTCATTTGACTTAATGCATTTTCAATCTGAACGTGTTTTTTGTCTTCAGCGTATGCCATTTTCTGCTTCAGAGAATTGAATTGCAAGATTGGCTTGTTATTCCAAGGTCCAGATTTCTTCATGCTAAGTACAATGTCGTTCTACTTGCACTTTTCCCATAATAGCCATATCAACAAGGGCGGGTCACAACTTGGTGCATATCTCATAGGCATGTCACAACTTGGTGCATATCTCACAGACAGGTCACAACTTGGTGCATATCTCACAGACAGGTCACAACTTGGTGCATATCTCACAGACAGGTTACAACTTGGTGCATATCTCACAGACAGGTCACAACTTGGTGTATATCTCACAGACAGGTGATAACATAGTGCATATCTCACAGACAGGTCATAACGTGGTGTATATCTCACAGACAGGTCACAACTTGGTGCATATCTCACAGGCAGGTCATAACATGGTGCACACGTATCTCATGGGCATGTCACAAGTTGGTACATATCTCACAGGCGGGTAACAATATGATGCATGTCTCACAGCATGGTGCATATCTCATAGGCATGTCACAACGTGGTGCATACCTCACAGGCGGGTGACAACTTGGTGTATATATCATAGGCATGTCACAACGTTGTGTTGGTCTCAAAGGCATGTCACAACATGTTGTAGATCTCATAGGCGGGTGACAACTTGGTGTTTATCCCATAGGCATGTCACAACGTTGGGTATATCTCATAGGCGTCACAACTTGGTGTATATCTCAGGCATGTCACAACGTTGTGTTTGTTTCATAGGCATGTCACAACTTGATGTATATCCCATAGGGGGGTGACATGGTGTATATCTCATAGGCATGTCACAACTTGGTGTATATCTCATATGAGTGTCAACTTATTATTGTATATCTCATAGGCGGGTGACAACTTTGCATATATAACATATCATAATTTGGTATATATATGGCATGGACTTAAGTATATCATAACTGTGTATTTCCCAAAAATGTGTCATAACGGCTACCAATCAAGAAATCCTTCAGTCCATGTGCAATATTTATTTCAACCCGATCAAGGAATTCAACCCGATCAAGGAATGCTTTTAAGGGGGGGGGGGGGAAGGGGAAGCTGTGTTCTGCTCCATGTTTTGGTGTGCTGTTTCCTGAAGGTGTTTGAAGAATGTGTCTTAAACATTTCTGGACTGACAATTTGTGCGGTCCAGCTACCTACCACCGGCTGTTGAAATTATGTACCTAGAAACCAGTTTTAGTATTACTGACCGTGAAAACAATCACTCCATTACATGACAAAGGACCAACCAATCTATATTTGCCCGGGGATTTTATTTCCACTGCGCAGCGATCATAATATAATGTACAATAGTCTACTTCAGCTTCTTCTTGGGGCGGATGTTGCTGGTGTGGCCACACTTGCGCTTGCGGCAGTTGGTCGCCCGGGGGTGGAGGCGAGCGTAGCACCTGCAACACAGAGTTCCATTTAACTGACACTATCACATGGATGCAAACCCCAAATTGAGGCAGAAACACTTTGAAAAAATTTAAAAGTCAATGTAACTTACTTGTCTAATTGGTTCTGACAAAATACATATCATTTGTTTGGTTTGCCACACTAGCAATATTCCAGCTATACGACGGCGGTCTGTAAATAATCGAGTCTGGACCAGACAATCCACTGATTGACATCATGAGCATCAATCAACGTAAGTGGGATCAATGACATGCCAAGTCAACCAACTCAGTGAGCCTGGGTACCCAATCCCGTTCGTCAGCTCTTACAACAAGCATGGGTTGCTGAAGATCTATTCTTTAACCCAGTGAGTGAGTGAAATTTAACGTCACATTGGCAATATTTCAGCCATATCGTAACCTTTAACCCAGATTTTCACGGGTGTTAATTGATTTATTAATTGGTTGTATTTAGTGCTGGAGTGACAGATTCAACAATTGGTCAATCCATCGGTCTAGAAAGTCAAAACTATTATTGATCCAACAAAAGGTATAATGATCCACTGTACTGTGATCAGCTGATGAAAGACATGCGCAATTCTGGCCTAAGGCTTAGGTAACTAGGGCTTGTATTGTCCATAATTACATACTATGCTGATCTTTGTTGGCCTGGCCACAGGCATTGGTAACTAGGGCTTGTATTGTCCATAATTACATACTATGCTGATCTTTGTTGGCCTGGCCACAGGCATTGGTAACTAGGGCTTGTATTGTCCATAATTACATACTATGCTGATCTTTGTTGGCCTGGACACAGGCATTGGTAACTAGGGCTTGTATTGTCCATAATTACATACTATGCTGATCTTTGTTGGCCTGGCCACAGGCATTGGTAACTAGGGCTTGTATTGTCCATAATTACATACTATGCTGATCTTTGTTGGCCTGGACAGAGGCCTTGGTAACTAGGGCTTGTATAGTCCATAATTACATACTATGCTGATCGTTGTTGGCCTGGCCACAGGCATTGGTAACTAGGGCTTGTATTGTCCATAATTACATACTATGCTGATCTTTGTTGGCCTGGCCACAGGCATTGGTAACTAGGGCTTGTATTGTCCATAATTACATACTATGCTGATCTTTGTTGGCCTGGCCACAGGCATTGGTAACTAGGGCTTGTATTGTCCATAATTACATACTATGCTGATCTTTGTTGACCTGGACACAGGCATTGGTAACTAGGGCTTGTATTGTCCATAATTACTTACTATGCTGATCTTTGTTGGCCTGGACACAGGCATTGGTAACTAGGGCTTGTATTGTTCATAATTACATACTATGCTGATCTTTGTTGGCCTGGACACTTTCATTGAATGCTAAGTATTCTTTAGGTCATTTGAAGCGACCTAATTGGAACTTTGTAACCTGCATGGAACCTTTGCTTGAACCAACACAACCATAGGATTCAGTGACCAATATAATAGGATAGAAAATAAGCGATTAGTCGATTATTGATCAGCCTGAGAGTTCCAATTATCATGACAAAAACACAAAGCAATAATCAGCACTAGTTTATATGTAACAATGAGCGAAGTGAGGTCAATACTTTAAGTTACACGAACTGTTTTGGACATGTTTCAAAATATTTATCACTTGACTATGCAGGTGGAATCTGGTTAAAATATATCCTAATGATTCCACCAAACTCGTACTGGTTGGCATTATACCATGGTCCGTTGGTTGGTTGGTTGGCTTGTCCTTTAACGCCGCACACAGCAATATTCCAGTTGTAAATAATCGAGTCTGGACCAGGCAATCCAGTGATTGAAATCCTGAATATCGATCCACACAATTGGGATCGATGACATTCATCAGCCATGTCAGCGAGTCTGACCACCCGATCCAGTTAGTCGCCTCTTATGACAAGCACAGTGGCCTTTTACGACCTATTCTACCCCGGATCTTCACAGACCCATAATACCAAGGACTTTGTATTTATCAAACTGTGTAAAATATTCCAAACTAAAATGTATGGTAAATAACTAAAATGAGTAAATGAAGTGACTAAATCATGGAGTAGGTGACAATTTGTTCCTCTGGAAAGCAAGGCTTGTTCAGGGGAGACCTGGAGAGCAGATGTGGAGGCAACTCACTTCCTGCAGATCATCTTGTCACAGTTGTACTTGGAGGCCAGGATTCTCAAACTGGGCTCGATGATGCCGCCACGCAGACGCAGGACCAGATGGAGGGTGGACTCTGGAACAGCCAAAACCAACACAATCAACACCACATCAACAAGGGCAGATAAAAACATTCTACTGGCTAGCAGGACCAGATAGAGGGTGGACACTGGAACAGCCAACACCAACACCATCAACAAGGGCAGATATAAACATTCTATGGGCTAGCAACCTGATGGAGGGTGGCCACTGGAACAGCCAACACCAACAATCAACAACACATCAACAAGGGCAGATAAAAACATTCTACTGGCCAGCAGGACCAGATGAAGGGTGGACACTGGAACAGCCAACACAAATCGAAAAAAGAAGCTCATATACAAACTTTCTTGCTTTTGATATCAGGTAAAAAACATGGAACTATGTGGCCAATTAGTTGTTGTAATTTTGTGACAGCTGATAGTAGAGTATCAAAGCTTCAGGCCTTTACAAAGCCTAATACACAAGCTGGCTCATCGTGGTCATACTCATGAAAGACATCAACAAACATTGATTCAATCATACTCAACAAGGTTTAATAAAAATCCCTGAAGTTTTGCATGCCCAATAATAAATGTAACCATGTGCAGCAATCACCAATGAAAAGTCACAACTACTGTAGACATACAGAAGAACAAAGTAGAAAAACAAATAATGGATAACTTCTTTATTGTCCTTTAGCGACGTTTCGGTATAGATCCTTATACCGTTGTCAAATGATGTTTAGCATGATCAGGACTCGAAGTTTAAATTTTTACCAAGTAGCCATATGGCTACAGGCATTTTTTTCCCCGGTAGCCAGTGGTAAAAACAAGAAGTCAAGCCAATATTGTAGGTAGCCAAAAGCATTTGGAATTATCCTTTAACAGATATTGTAATATGTACAAGTCAGAGCATTAGTCTTGGAAGTGTATATTAGTGCAAACTTTACTTGATTTTTGTTATTTGTGACACAAACAATGATGCAATTTATATTACTAGATTATTTAGGTATATCCTTGCTTATCCAATGAGCATTGTCAACTGAAAAAAGATTCTGATCACATTAATATTTATGTATTTCTTGTCATTGTCGACTTCAGCAGGACTTATATTTAGTTGCCACAAGATAATTTCAAGGTAGTCATTTGGCTACCTCTGAATTTTAGACAGTAGACAAATTGAACTTCAGGTCGAATTGGCGACTGTTTCAGTCGCAACTTTGAGGCCTGATGACATCATTCAGATTGATATCAAGAGCAGCTATGACTTGTTTCATACTTAGTAATGGTAATTGGAAATGAGTCTCAACTGTCTGGAACATGTTATTTCAAAAGCCAAACAGCAGCAATTAATCTCAACGATTTCAGAGGAGCATCAAGTACATTGAAATATTAGATCAGCCCTGATACAGATTCGTGCTCAAACAAATTCAACGTGTTTTGAAGGCACTTGTAGTCAAATTCAAGGCAAATATCCCCGATTGCAATCACATTTACATTAGCAAGAACACATATAATTCAAGTTAGCGTCAATCAATCAAGGCATGTAAAAAAGTATAAATTCCTTTTTGTCATATACATTTGTATTTCGTAGATAAATAGTTCTAAAAACAATTTATGTACAGTTAGGGTGTGATTCAAGGTCTTTTCAAGTCATTTTGTTTCCTTTCAAGGCCTTTTAAGGCAAATGATGATTCATAGCCTTTGGACCAGTGCAGACCCTGAGGATTTTTAACCCCGGATTTCCTGAACATGAGGTGACATGGTTAACGTCGCGTTCAAGATTATTGTATTTGTCTATTGTGTATGCGTGTGCGCGCCTATCCGGACTGATGCCAATATAATTTGCTAGCCCACCGGGATACCATACCGTAGTTTAACAGGAATAGCCTACTCAAGACACTGACCGAGCTGACCAGTTCTTGTTTTAGCCCCTTAATCCAGAGTACGAGACAGCTCGCAAGGCGGACGCTCTACCACTAGAGCATGGAGGCAGTTGAAGGAAAATGGAGTTGCCCCCCTTACATGAACCCTTTCTTTCGGCTGTTTTGTTTGGTTACATACTTGTTTGAACAACAACAAAACAAAAACCACTGGCCGGACCCTATATATTTTCAAAAGCCTTTGCCTGAGAACCAATTCTTTTAATTTTTTCAGCCTAATCTAAATGCAATCTGGGCATGTTCAACATTAATAACATAACGACTAATCATATGTATCACGCCACTAATGTGGCAAGCGCCTCCAGATACGCAATCATTGCTTGGGTATCCATTTCCTGAATGACTGCATCATCCTGGGATGAGATGCAAATCAATGAGTGAGTAAGTTTGATTTTACGCTGCTTTTAGCAATATTCCAGCAATATCACGGCGGGGGACACCAGAAATGGGCTTCACGCATTGCACCCATGTCGGGAATCGAACCCTGGTCTTGGCGTGAGGAGCAAACGCTTTAACCACTAGGCTACCCGACGGCCCTAATCAATGACCTGCTGACAAGGCATTAGAACATACCTTTCTGAATGTTGTAGTCGGACAGGGTGCGGCCATCTTCCAGCTGCTTGCCGGCGAAGATCAATCTCTGCTGATCTGGAGGTATACCTACAAAGCAAACAGTACATCAGAAAGTGTTTGAAAAGGGAGTCCGGGGTGGGTGGGTGTCCAGGGTTGTGTTTTTGTTTAATGCTGCACTCACCAATATTCCAGCTATATGACGGCTCTGTAAATAATCGAGTCTGGACCAGGCAACACAGTGATAAATGTCATGAGCATCGACCAATGCAATGGGGATCAATGACATGCATCAACCAAGTCAGCGAGCCTGACCGCCCGATCCTGTTAGTCGCCTTTTACGACAAGCATAGCATGGGTTGCTGAAGACCTATTCACGGAATCTTCACAGGTTTTTACATCAGGGAAGTTAGATCTTGGAAACATGTTTTATGAAGGCGCTTACCTTCCTTATCCTGGATTTTAGCCTTGACATTCTCGATAGTGTCAGAGGGCTCCACCTCAAGGGTGATGGTTTTGCCCGTCAAAGTCTTCACGAAGATCTGCATCTTCGCTTTTCAAGTCTGAAACAAAACAATTTCAACGTTGCAGTGCTGTAGGGTTTTACTTTTGACAGACAGATGTTCTCCATGGTAATAAAAGCCCAACTTGCAGCGTTCCCGTTACCAGTAATTACCAGTTTTCTTTCAGTAAAATTTGGCTTGGTAATTCATGTGGCCGCCTGTCCCTGCGGATTAGCAATTAAAGTTCAGGTACCTAATAAATCTTTGTTGTTGAACAAAACATCGGTGATATTCATATAAGTACATTTCCCGAACAAAGTCTGCTTGTCTGTTGCCATCCGGGTTTCCCCTTGTCTATTTCTAGGTTCAATATCCATTTGTAGCAACTTCGTGTCCAAATATTAAAAAAAGAGAGAGAGAAAATTGTGACTGAAGTTTGTGTGAATGATGTATAGATTTAACTAAGTTACTTCAGAGATGACATCTTTGCAATGAACATGATGTTGAAAGAATTAAAACCAAATAAATTTAATTTTTGTTGAAAGTTGGGACTGGCAAAAATTAGGGGTACTGGTAATTTTTAGAGTTGCTAGTCCACAAGGACTGGCAGTTTCAAAAGCCAGCGGGAACACTGAACTTGGGATCTTCAGCCACCAAACTACAAAACATGAGACCATAATACTACCTGAACATTAAATAGATGTGTGGCGAAATGGAGTGTTATTTTCAATATTATTGGACTGACATAGCTGTGTGTGTGTGCTGTGTGTGTACACGATAGTGCTAGCCCACAGAGATACCATGCTGCAGTTTAACATGAATACCCAACTCGGACACAGTATACTGGCATATACCCAATCTCTTGACTGGGCACTGCAATTTTGTTTGAAGCAAATGCAAGTCAAATGATAGTTGGAATCTGATTGGTAAATGGGTAAGGTGAAATGGGGTTTAACGTCGTGTTTAAGATTTTTGTACTAATTATTACATGCGTCCATGCATGCATGTGTGGCTGCTTTTACTAGACAGGACTAAAGCCATATTTTATAGTGCTAGCCCACTGCGATACCATGAAGCAGTTTTACATGAATACCCTACTCAGATACCGTATAAGACACCGAGCCAACCAGTCCTTGTTTTAGCCCCTTAATGCCGAGCACCAGACAGGGTAACAACAAGTACCATATTTTAACGTCTATTGGCATGACGCGACCGGGTGGATGATCTTCCACTAGACCACGGAGGCGGTCTTCAGAAATCAGATACTGTGTGTTTTGTTTTGTGGGTTGTGTAACACTGCACTCAAATTCCAGTCACGGCAGCATGTTAATAATCGAGTCTGGCCAGTAGCCTACAACCATGAGAGAAACGTCCCATGCTGTCGGGGTACAACACTAGGACTGACCACCCCATTTAATTGATCGCCTCGCACGTCTACAAGAAGTTACTAAAAACCTGGTATTGCCCAACATGACCACGACCTGGCCGAGAACATGAGCTTCCCGACTGCCTCGGGTGAAAGTGCAGTGGTGACAAATTAACGTTAGCGGCTTATCTAAAACTAAACACGGGAAATGAAATGGCAAAAAACAAAACAGCCCTAACTGCAAACAATCCCTTCGCGCCACTAAACAGTAAATGAATAGTACTTGTGAGAAATAACATATTTGGGCTATCTCGTCATTCATGTGTGGATGATCATAATTTGTGTCATCCATTATTGTATCAATTTCTGACAAGAATTCACCGCTTGTCGTTTCAGAATGTATACTAGTGTGTTGCCTGGTCACCTTAGAATTAACTTCCACAAACATTGGAAAGTTACACAGCTAAAGATCAACGATAGAAGCAAATATACTTCTAGCTACGAAAGCGCATGGGCGCCGCCATCTTACCTAGTTGGAAAAGGCAGAAGGGAAGGGGTTCCCACGTGGTCTGTCAAGGGCGATACTACTTGTTATACAACTATCTTTATTGGTCTTTTCATTTGACGACCGCCTGTTGATATAACAAGCATTTGCAAAGGTAAATAATGTATGGCTCTGTGTTGACAGTTGGCATCATTAAAATATAATTTGTCTTTAAGACACGATTTTATAACTAAAACTTTCTTAATTTAGAAAACAGGAAACATTTAATTTCTGATGAGATTGGTCATTCGACGTTCTTAGCGATTTTTTCACAACCATTTCACAACGCTACAAGGCTTCAAATTTCAATTGATATAACTTAGCTTTTTATGTCTTGATTTTATTCATATCTTGTTTCACTAGTTCTTTTAGCGTTCTCTTTCCATTCAAGGAGTACATTTTCCTGTATTGTTTTTTGTATTTTTGTTGTTGTTGAAAAGGTAGGAAATCCTTCCAACAACTTTGGACACAGTAATTAATTTAAATTTTCATTAAACAATAGCCTCGCAAAAGAATCACACATGTGAAAAAATCAGTCATAAAATAAGTTAAGTAAGATTTTACATACCTAAAACAAATTAAATATATATTTTCGAATATATATATTTAGTTGTAAGTAGAGTTAGTTTCAAGTTGCTGCTTGGAATAAATATTTCCGCCATGTCAACTGGGGACATGCCGTATGGATACACATGTCAGGAATCGGAACCGGATCTTCGGCGTGACGAGCCAATCGTTTTAACAGGGGGCACGGGTGGCCCAGTCGTCTAAGGCGCCGCGATTCGCTGTGCAGAGTTGCGTCCCCTGGACACGCCAGAAACCTATGATTGTGGGTTCGAATCCCGGTTCGCCCCGATTATGTTTCTAGGTTTGTCAGTACCATACCCGTGCTCGTGGGTTTCACCGAAGTGGTAAACGTCCGAGACCTGCATCACTTGGGGCTTTCCTCCCACATTAAGCTGACACGCCGTGATATAACTGGAATACTGTTAAAAGCGGCGTTAAACCCTATCACTCACTCACTCACTCAATCGTTTTAACCACCAAGGGGCACTCCCGCCGCCCCTTTCATTAAGAACTTGTGTTCAGGACTGGTAAAAGTCTAAAATCAATCATTTGCCCACGCAATCAACGAATCAATATTAATTGGTTGGCGTTGTTTTGACTTTACATTTTTTTAAAAGTAATTATGCCTTCCGTTACATGTCTATGTTGATGTCAAGTCGTCTACATGTCCAATCTCATTAAAATCAGATTTTATTTCTCGCTCTACTAAGCTTTGTTTAGCGTAGCGAGAACGAAGATATGCTATTCATGAGATTGTCTCCATGTCGCAATGCTTGTCGTAAGAGGCGATTAACGGGATCGGGTGGTCAGGCTCGCTGACTTGGTTGATGCATGTCATCGATCCCAATTGCGTGGATCGATGTCAATTACTGCGTTGTCTGGTCCAGACTCGATTATTTACAGACCGCCGTCATATAGCTGGAATATTGCTCAGTGGGTCGTTAAACAACAAACAAACAACATGTCGCAATGAAACGTGCAAGGAAGAAGCTGATAACAGTATGACTATTCATTTGCTATATGCTAACTATATTTACTGGTCAGATGTCACACTTGCACGTGGTATAGATTTAGCCATTTTCCCGAGACAAGCGTGTCCACTAGCCTCAATTGAAGTCTGGGGGCACGGATGGCCCAGTCGTCTAAGGCACCACGATTCGCTGTGTAGAGTTGCGTCCAGCCAGAAACCTATGATTGTGGGTTCGAATCCCGGTTCGCCCCGATTATGTTTCTAGGTTTGTCAGCACCATACCCATGCTCGTGGGTTTCACCGAAGTGGTAAACGTCTGAGACCTGCATCACTTCGGGCTTTCCTCCCACATTAAGCTGACACACCGTGATATAACTGGAATACTGTTAAAAGCGGCGTTAAACCCAACTCACTCACTCACTCAAATGAAGTCTAGTTTCCACTTGGCTATATGCCAGTGAACACTCTTGCTTCGGGAAGATGAGATTCTGCAAAATTAACAATTTTAACTTGATGGGCGAATATAAAAATGCAAAATAATTTTTTTTTTATTGCTTCAAGGGTTATTGTTTCCGAGTAGTCCTCGACTATTTCAATTAATCCCCGCGTCATTGCTTAGTAATTGTATCACGTGGTTGTGTTTCGCTCCATAACGTTCGAGTAATTTCTCAACTTTATGCAAATGGCGTTCAAATGTCATCAAACACTGGGACACACGCTGAGAAAATAAGCTGACAAACTATCTCGTTGCAGCAACGCGGACGTTACGAAATCAAGTCGCTTCGAAGTTGTAACAACGTTTTGTGTTATCTCGCACACAATGTCCGGTCATTCATCAGATTCAAGGTCATGAAAAAACTATACAACTTTACTCCCTTTTTACTGAAAAATGAATGGGTTTTGTATGAGGCAGTTAAAGCATAACTACAAGATTGTGAAACGGGCCACAAAACGACCTCAGCGCTATCGGTCCACTGCGTATATTTAAAAAAAACTTGTACAGCTCTGTGTTGTAACGTTGTCGATTTTACGAGCGCTTCCGGGTCATCCGATTTTGCACTTTAACATGTAATAAATCGGAATGTACCAGCGTTAGGGCTGTAGGGTCTATTAGAAACCCCTATGGAAAAATCGACAGAGTTATCTCCGGACAACTCTCCACTTCCGGCGCGCATAGTCGAAACGAAACATGACAGGTGATGGATACGTTTATGAATAACAACCACTTTTTTCTTTACGTCAAACATCGTCGTCCGGATGGGAATAGTATTACTAATATATATTAGCGATATTTGGATATTTGCGATACTATTAATGCAATCTTTCTCCCCAATGTTCTTATTGTCTCATTCTGGAATATGACTGAGTGACGCTTCACTCAGTTTGTTAACGTCCCGCAATTTCAAGTGTGTGTGTGTGTGTGTGTGCGTGCGTGCGTGCGTGCGTGCGTGCGTGCGTGCGTGCGTGCGTGCGTGCGTGTGGGTGTGTGTTACACTGGTAAATTTCTTCAAAGCTATCACAGAAATGTTTTTGTGTCTTACTGTGGGAGTTATTTGATGGCGAAACGAGGGCCAAGTTCATGTGAGAGAACTGCCATGCTGGTTGTCTATTCTGATTCATCAATATTGTAGTAATATTGTCGTTTTCACGTTGAAAAGCATCTAGTCCCCCCAATGGGTCGAGCGTCCAATGCGTCGAGCTGATTGACACCAAAAGTAAATATAATATAACGATTATGGTCAGGAAGCCATTCGGTTTATGATTTAGTTTAAAAATTAATAAAAAGCCTAAAAACATACCTACCGTTACTACACGTTCTTAAGCTCCCTCGGATTTAGCCCATTGGCTTAAAAACCGGAAGAATAAAACGCTCCTGTAGCACACGTCCATGCATCTTCCCGGGGCGGGGGCGTTAACTAACTATAAAAGTTGAAACTGGACTTCATTTCAAATCCTTGCCTCGGGAAGATGACCTCAATACGGTCAATATTGCACCTTCAGCGCCATGAGAGGTTTGTACGTATATAAGACACTTGGATCCCTAACATGGGTGATATCCTGGATACCCAGTGTGACCTTTTTAACGCATAGGGCACACACCCATAACTGCAATATTGGTTTGTTTATTGTTGACAGCTGTCATTTCAATTTTAAACGCTTTCTTGACTCATAATTTTCAAGTTGAAAAAGATAATCTTGTCTTGCTCCGTGAGCATTGTTTCATTAAACTTGGGATATTCATTTTTCATATCATGCTTTTTTTAGTTTCGTTTTTAATCCCCAGGCTTAAATTTGGATTAAATGGTACTCAGTTAAAATTAGCAAAAATCCAGAATTAAGCCCCGGTTTTACGAGCGTGCAGTCCCGGTAGATCCATTCGTCACCACTCGCCCCGCTATTCGGCTTGTCCCGGAATAACACGAGTTGGTCACGAATGCCGGTAGATCAAGCCCCATGTGCTCGGGCGAAATCACAAGTTTTACTTTTCATGGTAGTTTCTGCCAGGGAGAGTAGACAAACCGGGGTAGAATAGGTCTTCAACAAACCATGCTTGCCTTGAAAGGCGACTATATGCTTGCCGTAAAAGGCGACTATGCTTGTCATAAGAGGCGACTGACGGGATCGGGTGGTCAGGCTCGCTGACTTGGGTGATGCATGTCATCGTATCCCGATTGCGTAGATCGATGCTCATGTTGTCAATCACTGGATTGTCTGTTCCTGACTCGATTATTTACAGACAGCCGTCATATAGCTGGAATATTGCTGAGTGCGGCGTTAAACAACAAACAAAAAAACATTTGGTTTTGACGAAATTCATCTGCAAGAGACGTTTTGAGAACCCTAATAAAACCTATATTATAACAGACTGTTCTAGCCATACAAATTCCAAACCATGAGAAAATAAAATGCACCGAACCGATGTTACCCAAGTAATAAGACCAATGTTGCAAAAAAAACATAACATGTCATATACCTTTGGTGGATACGCCCATGAATTAATAATAGGTCTTCAGCAACCCATGCTTGCCGTGAAAGGTGACTTGGCTTGTCATAAGAGGCGACTAACGGGATCGGGTGATCAGGCTCAATGACTTGGATGATGCATGTCATCGTATCCCAATTGCGTAGATCGATGCTCATGTTATCAATCACTGGATTGTCTGGTGATCCAGACTCGATTATCTACAGACCGCGGTCATATAGCTGGATTATTGCTAAATGCGACCTTAAACAACAAACAACAAACAAACAAACAACAAACAAAACTTTCGCTTTGCCATGGACATCGTTTACCCCTGTTGCTGCTGCTGTTAGAATGCGAGCGCAGTGGGGAGGGTTTAAGTCGCTTTTAAAAATAGCCCGGGGGCACGGGTGGCCCAGTGATCTAAGGCGCCACGATTCGCTGTGCAGAGTTGCGTCCCTTGGACACGCCAGAATTCTATGATCGTGGGTTCGAATCACGGTTCGCCCCCATTATGTTTCTAGGTTTGTCAGCACCATACCCGTGCTCGTGGGTTTCACCGAAGTGCTAAACGTCTGAGACCTGCATCACTTCGGGCTTTCCTCCCACATTAAGCTGACCCGCCGTGATATGGCTGGATTACTGTTAAAAGCGGCGTTAACCCCAACTCACTCACTCACTTTAAAAATAGTCCAGCTAAACATAAAAAAAAATGGCACTTAACATATAACATGCTGGATAAATGCAAATAATTCATAAAACCCTTTGGTACTGTTATTTCGTATTGAAAACAAATGTTTTTGTTAAATATGTTTCTCATACGCCCCCTGGATCCGCGTGTCGAGCCAGTGTCTCGCCTGTAGGCATTGTGCTACCACACAACACACACAGATATTTATATCTTTCTGCGTCGTAGAAGCAAAAAGCGTGTTTCCGAAAGCATGTTTTGAACATAAATTGATCAGGGTTGCCACTTGGGGCTAGCATGGTGGAGACGAAACTCCAGACATAGTTGTACAACTGTCGTTGTTTTGTGGAAACTGTTCTTTTGTCCACGCACGGCACGACTTACTCGAAGGAAACCAGACCACGATTTAGTCCCAGAAATATAGTTATTGTATATATCTACAAAATATGAAATATAATCCAAATAGAACACAGAACAATATGCTTAATTTCAGATATGCCTTGAAGCCGTTGTAGACTTGAGCTGGATTCGGGTTTTTATATTTATTCTCAATGGCCCAGGAGGCAGACAAGAGGGAAACTACCACTCGCGTAAAAAACGGAAAGCTATCAACAAATTTATTGATCAACATTTGATACCGCATGTATACTGAACCAAATTAAAAACTTCACAATCCTAAAATTTTAACATTTTGACCATTGTGGGCCCTTATTGTGTATTTAAACAGTAATGGCCACGTATTTTCTTCAGATAACGCCCGTTTTTGTGCAGGTGAATCGATCAAAATCATGTCCACAGTACTATAGTGGCAAAAGTGTTTTTTCACGTTCAACTGGTCACGTGGCCCTAATACCGCACGTGTTTTCAGTCATACTTGTTAGCAGTCATTAACAAATAATGAAAAAAAACAAGAAAAC
Source organism: Haliotis cracherodii (assembly GCF_022045235.1). Lineage (NCBI taxonomy): Eukaryota > Metazoa > Mollusca > Gastropoda > Lepetellida > Haliotidae > Haliotis > Haliotis cracherodii. The sequence goes on from NW_027266267.1 coordinate 21,566,196, forward strand.
AAAAGTCTTTACGGCCATTTGTCATGCCACGCCTTTCAAATGTGCAACGTGAACGTGCCATCGGCATGTTGCAGACGGGAACGTCCGTTGCTGAAGTCGCAAGGACGATAAGTTGTAGTCGACGGACTGTTTATGATTTACAGACGCGTCAACAGCAAACGGGTACCACCGCTGATCGCCCTCGGCCAGGTCGACCACGTGTGACGTCACATGCAGAGGATCGTCAGATTGTCTTACGTGACCTCCGTAACCGACTTTTGACGGCTACATCAACCAGAAATGAACTGTTTAGGGGTAGACTGAGTGCGCAAACTGTTCGAAACCGTTTGAGAGCTGCTCACCTTCAAGCACGACGACCATACTGCGGGCCGATTCTGACTCAATTACAATTACGTCAATTGTGGGCACAGCGACACTTACGATGGACTCAGAGGAATTGGAATCAAGTCGTCTTCAGTGATGAATCCTGATTTAATCTTCGAATTGCTGATGGTAGGGCGAGGGTGTGGAGGCGCCGCCATGAACGTTACACCCAGTGTTGTGTACAGGAAGTTGACAGATTCCGAGGCGGAAGTGTCATGATGTGGGGTTCTTTCTGTGGCAATGCACGTTCCAGGCTTCTTGTCATCAGTGGCAACCTCAACGCTGCTGCTTACCGCGACCAGATACTGGCACCAGAACTTCTGCCTTTTATGGCAGCACATGGACCCGGTTTGATCTTCCAACACGACAATGCTAGACCCCACACAGCAATTTTGATAAGGAATTTCCTTTAGAATGCGGGAGTCAACGTCATGGACTGGCCGTCAAGGTCTCCCGACCTCAATCCCATCAAACACGTCTGGGATGCTCTTGGCAGAAGTCTGCGCACTCTCCAGAACCAACCACAGAATTTGCAAGATCTTGGCACCATTTTGCAGCAACAATGGCGTCGTCTTCCCAATCATGTATTCACAAGCATCACAAGGTCCATACGGAGGCGTTGTGTGGCAGTTGTCAACGCACATGGTGGCCATACACGCTACTGAACTTGTGTGCCATCAGATTCTCGTGCTTGGGACTTATGATTTAAACTGTTGATGTTATTACCGAATACCGTAGGTACTTGGAACAAATTATGGTTACCACCGTTAATTAAAATCCTTCTTTGGACATTAATGATTAAAAATTACCTTCTCTGATAAATTTGTCCGTTGTATATCACATATGGGATTACTTTTTAAAATGTGAAGTTTTTAATTTGACTCAGTATATATAGTGCAACCGTCTGTATAGACTCCCCGGCCAAATGTAGCGGCGAGTTAACACTGACTTAATGGCTTTTGAATAACCGGGCCTTGAAGATCACAACAAACTCGTCACACGTTACAATTTAGATCTCTATTGTTTTTCTTTATTCTGCATGTCGGGTGTCACGTGGGATTTTGTTATAGAATAGGTCTGCATCCTATGAGTGCAGTAAAAGGCGATTGAGTGGTCAGACTCGCTGACTTTTGATGCATGTCATCGTATCCCAATTGCATAGATCGATGCTCATGACGTAATCACTGGAATGTCTGGTCCAGACTCGATTATTTACAGACCGCCCTCATATAGTGCGGCGCTAAACAACAAACACAATCGAAACAAATAACATAAAAAAATAAAATCCCTGAAAATTCTTGAAAGAAAAAATATGCTTCAGATCATTGAAAAAAAGGACATTGTTGCAAAGCGTTTTTCTTTTGAAAAAAACATTTCAGGATCAGAGTTTCACAACAACAAAGTATTTGGTTTGGAAGCAGAAGCTGAAAAATATTTGATCCAGATACAAAATTCTCCCACCCCACCCTATCCCTCCCCACCCCTCCCCGAAAATCAAATGGTCAGGCCCTTACATAGCCTTCATTTAATTGCTTTGACTCTTAGAATTTACCGATAATTGACTAAGTATAATTATGTCTCTTTCAGCCGTCTGGAGAGACAGACAGTTATTCGACATCCACAATTCAAGCCTGCATTAACGTCACATAGCTTTCGATTTATGGCAGAGGCAAGAATGTTATATATGATTATGTCTGACTTGCCAAAGACCCGTGAAGATCCAGGTTAGAATAGGTCTTCAGCAATCCATGCTTGCTGCAAAAGGCGACTATGCTTGTCGTAAGAGGCGACTAACGGGATCAGGTGGTCAGGCTCGCTAACTTTGTTGATGCATGTCATCGTATCCCATTGCGTGGATCGATGCTCATGATGTCAATCACTGCATTGTCTGGCCCAGACTCGATTATTTACAGACTGCTGTCATATAAGTGCAATATTGCTGAGTGCGGGGTTAAACAACTAACACAAACAAAACAAAAAACATCGGAAAAAAAATAAATTGTCCCTGATTATTCTTGAAAGAAATAATTATGTTTCAGATGCATTAAATTTAATAAAAATATTCCAAAACCCAAGAATATGAAATGGCTGGTCCCTAATCACGAATGATCCTATTGGTTACTTGTCGGCAAAACCCGTGAAGACTCCGGGGTATAATAGGTCTTCGGCAACCCAGGCTTGCTGTAAAAGGCGACTATGCTTGTCGTAAAAGGCGACTAACGGGATCGGGTGGTCAGGCTCGCTGACTTGGTTGAAACACGTCATCGATCCCAATTGCGTGGATCGATGCTCATGATTTTAATCAATGGATTGTCTGGTCCAGACTCGATTATTTACAGACCGCCGTCATATAGCTGTAATATTGCTGAGTGCGGCGTTAAACAACAAACCAACCAACCAACCAACTTGTGGGCAAGTGCATTCACGAACCACTGGCATAATTCCGGGGGGGCACGGGCGGCCCACTCGTCTATGGCGTCTACCGCGAGTCGCTGTGCAGAGTTGCGTCCCTTGGGCACGCAAGAATCCTATGATTGTGGGTTCGATGGCACGAGCTGAAAAAGGGGGGGGGGGGGGGTGGGGGGAGGGGGTTACGGTTTGCCCAGTAGACCGAGGCGCCGCAATTCGCGTTCCTGGGCCACGCCAGACACCTATGATCGTGGGTTCGATACGTGGATCGATGCTCATGATGTCAATCACTCGATTTTTTTACAGACCGCCGTCATAAAGCTGGAATATTGCTGAGTGCGGCGTTTAACAACAAGCAAAACAAAAATCACACGACGTGATATAACTATATGTTGTTGAACACCAACCCCCACACAGGCACAGAGGGTACGGAAAGGGGCGAACGATTAATGCCAGAATAATACCTTTCGTGACCAAGCCTTGTCATTCCGAACGGCGTCTTGTAGGTTACGGTCTTGTGGGCGTGCGGTGAAAAAACAACACTTCCCGTGGCTGTAACACGCCGATAGTTTTTTGTAATGTCTCAACAGCTTTCATCCGCTTTCATCCGCTTTCATTACATTTTTCACGTTTGTTGATTCAGTTTACGTTGGCCATAAAACATCGTGATTAAAACTTCCTGGACTGGCCCGACCCCCGCACTCCGACACATCACGCAAGGGGCCGATGCAAACAGGATATGGTGAAAGCATTTGCAGATTACCGTATTCGACGTAATAAGCGCCCAGGGCGCTCTCAAAATTAGGAATATTGGGGCTCTTATTAGAATACATTATTTTGTATTATTTTGGTGGAAAAAACAGAGTTGAAAGATAAATTTCGTGGTTTATGCTGACAGCCTGAAATGTTTATATACGACAAATATATTTTTCCAGAATTTAATTGCCCAGAACACACGAGTGCGTATTTTACGCGAATAGATAAGTCTTGTGTACATTGATCAATCGGGAGGGGTGCAAATTGGGATTGTTCACTTGGCAGTATAATATAGCAAATATCACCGTGGGCGCTTATCAGAGCGGGCGCTTATTACGTCGAATACGGTACACGTCACGTGGCGTGGAGTTGAAACGCAACACTATACGAGGGCTGGTTGATAACTTCTGAGCCCCACAGAGAAATACTTGACGTACAATTTCATTAAAATAAGTTCTTAGTTCTCGCTACAGCTGAAACAAAGATTTGCATGATGCCATCTCATTACCCGTCACCTCAGAACCTTTCATCCAACCAATCAGAGCGTCCCTGACAAGATCAGGACAGTGACATTCGGAATGTCTCTTCTAATCATGCAACCTCGAAAGGTTAATACGAGGTATTCCGAACGACAGTTACGGGCTGTACGACTGATTCCGTCAAAATCATCGTCTATGGCTCGTTTCAATGGGAAAAAGATTTGAACTGAAGAGACATGCATAGCCCATGGGAAATACCACCGTACACTATCGGGCGCCAGTTTGAAACTAGTGTCGCAAAGCTGCATTGTGATTGGCTAATGTCGACTTCTTTTAAATCCTTTTGGCCGGTCAAGGCTCTCGAAATGTCGTTCTGACATGACACTTAATGGGATGTCCTCAGATCTAGCGAGAAGAGTTATTTATTTTTCAACAGATTTCCTTCCTCGTTCATACACTTTTGGGGGCGGTCGGGTAGCCTAGTGGTTAAAGCGTTCGCTTGTCACGCCGAAGACCCGGGTTCGATTCCCGACATGGGTACAATGTGTGAAGCCCATTTCTGGTGTCCCCCGCCGTGATATTGCTGGAATATTGCTAAAAGCGGCGTAAAACCATACTCACTCACTCACTCATACACTTTTGCAAATGACGTTGGAGGGATTTTATTCCAGTTCCGTAGAGGTCCTTCTCTTGGCTGTCCAAAACATTCTCCACATCTGTAATGACGTCATCATTACTAAGTCGAAATTTGTTTGGGTAACACCTTTTTTCATTTTGGGGAACAGTTTGAAGTCAGACGGGGTCAGATCAGGAGAAGAAGGTTGTTGCTGAAGAAGTTTAAAGCCACACGCGTTCACACTCGTGGATTGCAGCCACGGCAAAGGCTGATTTGTGCACTGGCGCATTGTTCTGACAGAAGAGAACACCTTTCCTTAGTTTCCTACGTCTCTTAGTCTTATTGTCATCGACCGCCTCCGTGGTCTAGTGGTAGAGCGTCCGCCCGGAGAGCGGAAGGTCCGGGGTTCGATCCCCGGCCGCGTCATACCTTAAAATATGGAACTTATTGTTACCCTGTCTGGCGCTCGATATTGAACGGCTAAAACATAGACTGGTCGGCTCGGAGTCAGTATCCTGTGCATGAGTGGGGTATTCATGTTAAACTGCTAGCACTATAAATCGGCATCAGTCCGGACTAGTACAAGCAGCCAAACACAAACACACACGTCGCTATATACGTGCAATAATCTTGGACGCGACGCTAAACCCCACTTCACCTTAATGTCATCAAGTAAGTGCAGCATAAGATGTCTGGCCTTTTGGAAGATAGTCTCCTGTGATGACACCCTCCGCATCTCAGAACAAGGAGGTCACAAGTGTCCTAACCTTTCCAGCTGATGAGACAGTCAATGCCTTGTTTGGTGGTGTACATGTCAAATGCTTCAAACGCTTTGATTGTTGTTTGGAAGTAGTGAGCCCAAGTTTCATCCATAGTCATAAATCGTTGCAAGAACCTTTCAGGATCAGCTTCAAACAGATGTCGTGCCTGGTGCGTTTTGGATCAGATGTCAGAAGCTTTGGTAACCAACCAGCCGAAACCTTCTTCATTGCCAAAGCACACAAGGTTTCTGTGATAATGGAATGTGACCACGTTGGTCATTTCTGGTGTTTCGGACGTTGGTTGGTTTGTTGTTTAACGCCGCACTCAGCAGTATTCCAGCTATATGACGGCGGTCTGTGAATAATCGAGTCTGGACCAGACAATCCATTGATTAATATCATGAGCATCGATCCACGCAATTTGGATCGATGACATGCATCAACAAAGTCAGCGAGCCTGACCACCCGATCCCGTTAGTCGCCTTTTACGACAAGCATAGTCACCTTTTACGGCAAGCATCGGTTGCTGAAGACCTATTCTGCCCCGGAATCTTCACGGGTCTGTTTCGGACGTGACAGGCCTGCTCTGCTAGGACGGGGGTCGTCTCCAAGGCTCTCCCTGCCACACTTACACTGCCCTGCTCTTTACGGTTGGGGGCACGTACACGAACGCATACAAACGCAGTGTAGTAGCAGTGGTAGTGGTTGTACCACAAGTAGTAGTTGTAGTAGTAGTAGTAGTAGTAGTAACAGTAGAAGTAGCAATTTTATCAGTAGTAGCAATATTAGTAGTAGTAGAAGAAGCAGTAGCAGTAGCAGCAGTAGGAGTAATAGTAGTAGTAGCGGCTTTAGCAGTAGTAGCAGCAGTAACAGCAGTAGTGGTGGTAGTAGTAGAGTAGTAGCAGTAGTAGCAGTTGCAATAGCAGTAGGACTAGTGGTAGTAGCAGTAGCAGTAGAAGAAGTAGTAGCAGTGGTAGTAGTAGTGGTAGTAGTAGTAGTAGTAGTAGTAGTAGTAGTAATATTAGTAGTAATAATAGAAGTAGCAATTTTAGCAGTAGTAGCAGTAGGGTAGTAATAGTAGTAGTAGTAGTAGTAGTAGTAGTAGCTTGTTTCTTTGTTTGTTTGTCGTTTAACGCCGCCCTCAGTGATTGACATCCAGTGATTGACATCATGAGCATCGATCCATGCACTTGAGATATGATGACATGAATCAACCAAGTCAGCGAGCCTGACCACCAGATCCCGTTAGTGCCTCTTACGACAAGCATAGTCGCCTTTTACGGCAAGCATGGGTTGCTGAAGACCTATTTTACCCCGGATCTTCACGAAGTGAGTGAGTTATATCACGGCGTGTAAGCTTAATGTTGGAGGAAAGCCCGAAGTGATGCAGGTCTCAGACGTTTACCACTTCGGTGAAACCCACGAGCACGGGTATGGTGCTGACAAACCTAGAAACATAATCAGGGCGAACCGGGATTCGAACCCACGATCATAGGTTTCTTGCGTGCCCAAGGGACGCAACTCTGCACAGCGAATCGCGGCGCCTTAGTTGACTGGGCCACCCGTGCCCCCACTTCACGTAGTAGTAGTAGTAGTAGTAGTAGTAGTAGACGGGAATTTGAACAATGTCTCAGTCGCCGAGAGATACGATGACATGCACAAACCAGGTCAGCGAGTCTACCTTGCAATTGAGATCCCCTGGGTGTTGTTGCATGGCTTCAACAGTTCAGACATTATCTGAACAAACTAATGGATGACACTTGGGCACCCTTGAGTGTTTTGAAAAGGAAAGGTTTAAAAAAATGCCTCAATTTTCACATTCGGCTGCTCTTTGTAGGATAAAATAAACACATAATGAACTTATCAGAGTACATAGATGTTGAATACACTTGATATACAGCATATATGTTTAAAATGTTTTGTCATACATGTGGTAGAAGTTCTTTTAAACATTAAAACGTAGGTAATTGTGAATTTCTAAACTCTTTTATCCAGACAAAATGTAATCAATGCCATTTTACTACTGAATTGTGAATTATAAATGTATAACAGTAGATAGAAAAAAACAAATATTTGATTTTGAAATTTCTAATATGAAGTTTTTAATAATTACCTTGATTTAGATCATTAAAAATGGAAGGACTCCATTTTGTGCTACTTACCGAACAACTTATTTTATTTTGCCTCCACGCGTCTTCTGCTGGTGCTTGAGATTCCTAGGGTACATGGTAAATCACATTTTAATCAATGCTCAAGGGTGCCAAATTGGCATCCAGTTGTTTCTTGATCTACATGTCTTAAACTAATAAAATCAGCAATAAAACACAATGGGACCTAAAATGCAAGGTTAGCATTGAAACTTGCTTTTAGCTACTAGACTTTGGCCCCCCGATTCTTGACACTGCCCTTACATTAAACGTATACAAACCCAAAAGCAGAAAATCTAGACTAACGCTTAGTCTCTGAATATATAATTTTTATTGAAACAAACAACAGACGGGTCAGTTCCACTTAGTAGATGGAGACATTCTATTATTGACCAAATGTTTGACAATAATTGAGGTGGAGTATTCTGTGAGTGTACAGTTGCGATAATGGGATAGTTACATAGAGAATCTCGCCCGAGTGTCTTTTGATATCAAATATATCAACATGAGTTGATAATAGTCGAAAAACACTGAGGCTTGCGTAAAAGCATCCGGCCCGTGAAGATCCGGGGCAGAATAGGTCTTCAGCAACCCATGCTTGCCGTAAAAGGCGACTATATGCTCGTCTTAAGAGGCGACTAACGGGATCCGGTGGTCAGGCTCGCTGACTTGGTTGATGCATGGCATCGATCCCAATTGTGTGGATCGATGCTCATGATATCAATCACTGGATTATCTGGTCCAGACTCGATTATTTACAGACCGCCGTCATGTAGCTGGAATATTGCTGAGTGCGGCGTTAACCAACAAACAAACATTAAAGCATGCTGATTGAAGCACGGAGACGTTTTTCAATAGAGGGTTATAATGCGTTCGAAATACACCAATAGCGAGAAAGAAAACGCTTCTCGGTTATAAAACGAATATATATTTTGGAAAAGACTGGCAATATACTGTACTGTTTGCATCCATAAATTGTCGAAAATGATATGGGGTGACGGAATAATTTCAATTCATAGATGCGGAGTAAAATCCACTTCGTGGCTGTGAAACATCCAAATTGATTTGTACATATTCTGAACCGTTTGAGGAGAAATATGTAATTCTCTCATTTTATCGGCCTGCTTCGAGTGAGATATCGCCTTAAATTAACAGCCGTTGAACCAGCGCAATGAAATATCAGGGAGCCTGGCGCGTGTTGCGGACGAGGCTGTATCATGCGCTCCATCAACGTTAACCACTTATCAACTATGTCTGGTTTCCCCCGCCGTGAATTAATGAATGGATCACTCACTCACTCACTCACTCAACCACTCACTCACTCACCCAATCATCCATCGACTCACTCACTCACTCACCCAACCATCCGCTCACTCACTCCCGCAACCACCCACCCACTCGCTCACTCACTTACCCACCCACCCACGCAAACACTTACCCACTCGCTCACTCACTCACCCAACCATCCGCTCACTCACTCCCGCAACCACCCACCCACCCACCCACTCACTCACTCTCACCCAACCATCCGCTCACTCACTCCCGCAACCACCCAGCCACTCGCTCACTCACTTAGCCACCCACCCACTCGCTTACACACGCAAACACCCATCCATCCATCCACTCACTCACTTCAGCGAGTTTTTTGCAAGTTTGTTTATTTTTATTATTAGTATATGGTCCTGTGACAGAACTGTGGTAGTCGTACTGGTAGTCGTAGTAGTAGTGGAAGAGGCAGTGGTAGTGGTTGTTGTGGTAGTAGCGGTAGTGGTAATAGTAAATGTTGTAGTAGCGGTTATGTAGTAGTAGTAGTAGTAGCAGCAGCAGCAGCAGCAGCAGCAGCAGCAGCAGTAGTAGTAGTAGTAGTAGTAGTAGTAGTAGTAGTAGCAGAAAAGATATTAATGTCAGCGGCAGTTGTGGCTACAAATATAAGTATAAGTAAACATGTTCCCTGATCAGATTGTAATGAGAGAACTCAAAATGATTCTGTTTTCATCGTTTAGCGGTCTTGCCAAAAGATCGATGAAGCTGTTATAAGTACATTTAGTTTCTCTGTGTACACTGATTTTGAAGAAGCAGAAGTTGGTTTTGGATGGGGCTAAAAAGAGAAGTTAGATCAGGTCATTTGTTAGCGCCATTAAACTTTTGACGACGGGAATTTGAACAATGTAACAGTCACCGCAATCAAACACACACACACACACCTCACACACACACCTCACACTCACACAGAGTCACACACACCACACCGCACACACACAAACACCACCCACTCACACCACACCACACACGTAGCCACACATACACACCAACACAGCCACACACCGCCACACACACACAGTCACACACTCACCACGCACACACACACCACACCACATACACCACACCGCACACACCCCCGCACCACGCCCCCACCACACTGCACACATACCCCCCCCCCTCTCCCCACACACACAGCCGCCACACACACTACACACACACACACCACACATAGCCCCCCAACCCCACCCACACATACGCACGCGCGCGCGCACACACACCAGACACGGACGCGCGCGCCGCGCACGCACGCACACACACACACCTGTGTTGTTAAGCTGTAAAGTACAATGATCTATTGTGTATGTGTGTTGAGGGGCTTCCAACTTCATCCAATGTTTCAAGAATCGGCACCTTGGCGTTGACTCAGCGAGATTTTAAACAGAATTAATTAACTGCTATAAATCACGTGACTGCCTGGAGTTATTCCATAAATTTCGTTAAATGTAGAACAAGGCGTTGATTGACCAATTACATGTGCTGTTGATCGACCAATTAGTACTTGGTGTTAATCAACCAATAAAGAATTACCGGTTTAAATGAGACAGTGATCAGTGCTGTACCGGGCCGTGATCAGACGTTGAACTGTTAGTTAAAGAGATTTCGGGTTATGAAAATAAATGTTACCAACAGCTCAATACAATAACTATTATGGAGGGGTCAGTTTCAACAAGGCCAAGAAACAAATAAAATGAAACTGACTTCAGGGAGTCTTTATCATAAAGCATTATTATACATGGATAGATTCCTGCTGTGTTCAAACAGCCATAATCATAATAAATCCTGGTTCGCAAATGCTAAATATTAATGTAATTCTGCATACAATTAGTCTATTTTGAGTTCTGTTAAAATATTCGATCTCCGATAATCAGTTGTATATGTTAATAGTATTATTTATTGAACTTAATGTAATGGTCTATGTGAAAATATAGCTTGGTTGCGTGGGTTCCCGGGAATGGCTGCTTCGTCTGAGGTTCTCTCAGACTTGTATTATCAGTTGTAAGGAAAGCAGTATTTATCGATTTCTCTAGTTAGTTCCTATCATCGCCAACAGAGGGCACAAATCAACAGGTGCACGCGCGCCAAGCAACCTCTGACCTTGTCAAAGTGTTTCAGTCTTTTGTTCCCATATACGATTTGATTGGTCAGGATCTGAAGGTACGCCAGTTTTGATTGGCTGGATGAGATCAAACAGCCGCACACTGTCTACAGAGAAGGATGCATGCATTGATTCATTATATACCAGTGAATTGGCTGCAAATTCGAAGCTAGGAACTTATTAAGCATAGAAAGTGTTGTGACAATCGCATGGAGAATTCTTAGCAGTAGCGGAGTGGATACTGTCATGAATTGCGACCTGATGCCATGTGTTTTTCTAACAGGAATCGCTTTACTAATTTTTGGTAAGTAAACACGCTTTCTTTTGAGTTTCACGTAGACTTGCCGCACAAGATATGCGATGTGCAGCGAGTCACTTGGCAATTTAGATAATTATACTTGATTACATGCCTGCTTCATTCATATTGCACTGTTGACAACTCGACGGTGCAGCTATTTCTCGGTGAGTAACGGCGAATGCACTCGGAAGCTAGCGGCATAGCGCTTGTCAAACTTCACGTAACACGTGGGGGGTTTCAGTCATTTGTTTACAGTGGCTGTCAGAGTGCGGAGCGTTTGTCGGCAAACTAAAATACGGCTTTTCTTACAACTTTTGCCTCCAGTGTCCGACAAGAGATTATTTCATAGGCAATTGAGATTGCTATTTTAGTCTGAGCATTGTCTTCAGAACAATAACTGTATGATGTCTTCTGACTCAGTCAGAAACTGCACAATTACACGTTTGTCGGAGTTGGCATAGTTCCAACTGCAGCAAGTCTCTTTCTTGTGTCATTCGTGCCGGCGTGAAGATTAGTGTAGCGACGGTTTCCGCTGTGAAATAAGAAATAGATCAATTCTTCTGGAGAGATTTCTCTAGTCGTAGATCATTGGGCTCTGTCGAACTTTTGTGTTACCTGTGTCTCCAGACGTTGTGCAGGCGGGCCGCGTTAAAATGAAAATATATCGATGTATGGCTCAGATCTCTATGCACATGTTCTGTCCAATGTTTTTTTTATATATTTAAAAAAATATATATATTGTAAACTCTCTTGGCATAATAGCATTGTTTCACCTGATTCCTTTATCCAAATGATAGATTCTTGTCTCCCATGAAAACACCTTGGAAAAAAATTCCTCCTGATATGGATCTAATACTGTTTCAGTAAGTGTAATTTTAAATAATAAATTTTAAATGTCAAGTATAGCTCAACAGTAAAGTATGTGGTAAAAACTGTATAGCGTACATATCAAATTATTGAGTCCGATAATTTACATGAATTATCTTCAAAGTCTTTGCAGTCATTAATTATTAAATTTGAATAATATAACACTGTTAACAGCTACTATTCCCATTATCTTTAAGGTCATTTCAGAATAATGGTGGCCACGTGAAATGCAAAGAGTGGAAAAAAACAAGCTTCGACATTTCAAAAACAACTTTTTGTACATACTGCTTATATCATTGGTTACTTGTTTAAGTTAAACGAACCAGTATGTTTCCTTTTTACGGATTTTCAGGATCATTGGGAGACAGAATATGTAGCTTGAATGTCAGTACACACTCTTTTTACAGACTCAATCAGAATGATACAAAAAAAGTACATCTTCAGTCCATATTTGATAATATATTTGTTTACCTTTTTTGCAAAATTTTGGGTGTCAGCCTCAAGACAGTGAACTTATCTAGTCTTTGGTTTTAATCGTTAAAAGACGTCAGGTGACTTTGTTTCTCCTACATGTGAAAGAAGACAATATACTCATTAGACTGCTTCATCATTTATGATGCTATTTTCCAAATGACTGATAAGAACTTTGTATCATCAGGATGCTTTTTTGAGATTAACATAGGAATGTCTAGGAGAGATACAGAGCCGATAATTGCTGTGAGACAGAATCAGGTGGATCAGGTTGGAGGGGGATGTTTATGGGCAATGTTGGTAGTAAGGTAAATATCATCGATCGGCCGAACATTAGGCCCTAAGTGCAAAAGTAGTTCAATTACAAGCACATATGTTTTGACATTGTTTATTTCCTAATCAACTATTAGTTCGATTCCACCAAATCATTTTATTTTTATTTCTTTATCATTATTATTATTATTATTATTATTATTATTATTATTATTATTATTATTTATGCATGGATAGATTCATCCCTCTAAGGCCTCTGGAATATTTCATAAGTAGCCCAAATGTTTTTTGAGCTTCTATATGTATTGAATGTGATGATATTATGGATGCAGGTGTCTGATTTATTTTGTTCAAAAGTTGGAATTCAAAAAATTCTTTGCTCCAGACTTGGGTCCAAATATTGGCCACTGAAGAGTTCTAGATATTTCCATGGAATGTGTTTGCTAGAATGGCAGTTGTTGCATTTTCATGTAACTCATTGATAGGTATCATATCACTACAAAATGTATTGAAACGGTCAGAACACACATTGGCCTCTGTCCAGTGGAAATGAATGTTTGTTTGTTTGTTGTTAAACCCCGCACTCAGCAATATTCCCGCTATATGATGGTGGTCTCTAAATAATTGAGTCTGGACCAGAAAATTCAGAGATGGACATCATGAGCATCAATCAATGCAATTGGGATACGATGACATGCATTAACCAAGTCAGCGAGCCTGACCACCCGATCCCGTTAGTCACCTCTTACGACAAGCATTGTTGCCTTTTACGGCAAGCATGGGTTGCTGAAGACCTATTCAACCCTGGATCTTCACTGGGTAGGAGACAGGCACTTTATCATCCAAAACTAGCTCCCACAGGAGATATCGCTTGGATGAGATCAAGCGATATCTACACTGTAGATATCGCTGCAATTACATTACATCACAATGCTTTGCAGACCATTGTGACGTCACTGGTTACCATGACGTCACAATCAAATGACATCACTAATGGCTCTGCTACGGAAGCTGTTTGCAGTACTTTTTACACTGAAGACACTGCTAATTAATGTCTACAAATTGAAAAAGTTGAAAGAATGATGTTGGATGATAAATAAAATCTCACCCTTGTGTCTTTTGATATCAAATATATCAACACTCGTTGATAAAAGTGGCAAAAATCCTCGGCAAGCCTCAGAATTTTTCCACTTTTATCAACTCGTGTTGATATATTTGATATCAAAAGACACTCGGGTGAGATTCTCTATGTATTGCTATTCACAGGTATAGAAATGAATGAACCCCTGCATGTTGTAGTGTAGATACCTGCAGAGAGACATCTGCTAGTTGTACCACTGGAGTATATATATATACACAGTGTATACAGTTGTATCTGTCTGACCCTGCTGTGACATGCTGTTATACCACAGGTGTTTATTGTGACAGCATCTGTGGAATAAACACATGATAATTAGTGGTATTGTTTGTAGTGAGATAGCGTTAAAGGCTAACTTAACAGTCATTGCTTGTTTCAGTGAAGTCTTTCAGTCACCTAGGGGTTGATCCAATCTTCTTAACTACCGTATTCAACGTAATAAGCGCCCAGCTCTAATAAGCGCACACAGAGATATTTGCTAATATATTGGCACGTGAACAATCCCAATTAGCACCCCTTCAGATTGATTGATCAATGTAAACAAGACTTATTCATTCGCCTCTAATTCGCACTCCTGTGTCATATGCACCATTAATTATGGGCAGTTAAATTTTGGAAAAATATATCTGCCGTACTTAAACATTTCAGGCTGTCAGCATAAACCACGAAATTTATCATTTCAACTCTGTTTTTTTTTCACCCAAATAATATTGTAATAAATGCCCCATTTTTCTAATTTTGAGAGCGCATTGAATACGGTAAGTGCGCCTGCCATGCAAATTTGGAAAAACTTTATTTGGGAAACAAAATTAACTTTCTCATATTCAGAGGCATTTTAAGATTTTTTTGAGATTGCATTGCAAGTAATGATATAAAATAGGGATGTGCGGTTTTATCGATATACCGGTATATTGCAATACAAATTCATCACAATACGTTTTTGGCGTATCGGTTTTTCCCTCATTATTCAAACACCACCTGATAAAAATATGTATTTTACAATCGGTAATCATCGGGAACGAAAGTTGCGGACAACTTGGAACTAGAGTTACTTCCCTTGATTGTTTATCCAACATGGCGGACGCCTTTGACATTGTGCCGAACCAAAAGGGAAAATCCGAAATATGGAGACATTTTGGGTTGAAGAAACTAAAATTAGATGATAAAATAGTAGAAAATATCGCTGTGTGCAGGAAATGTAATGCATGCGTTCGCCATGCGGGTGGAACATCGAATTGAAGCTCCCATATGCGGCAACACCATCCATTATCACTTGGCTCACAGAAATCAACGAAGTCAAGCATCTATCAAGTAGGACTATCCAATGCAAACTTAAGTGACACTGACACATGTTCAAGTCCTTTGCCAACTGCATTGCCTGCACAAACCTCCATAACTCATTTGTTTTCATCAACAAACTTGATTTTGCTGGCTGTTCACCAGAGCTCCAGATAAGCTTTTGGTGTTGTGGGTATTTTAACCATGCATTTTAAAATCATTGGGTATCAGTAATTCTATCTGGGTATTCAAATTTCTGTTACCCACTAGTTTTTACACATGTGGGTAACTAAGTTAAATATTTAAAAACTCTATTCATCTAGTCCCTGCAAACTGGTGTCGTGTGGGTTCGAGAGCTTCATAAGACTCAAAAATACTACAGTACTTCCACAAGAAAGTGTGATGGCAAATGATCGTGATGTAACTGTCATCGTGGAGTTTGGCAAGGTTGACGGAATGCCAGTTTATACTTTCAAAACAAGTTACTGATTTGCTAATCAGTAATACGCAGGGTTACTTCACAATATTTTGATGATGCGCACAAGTTTTATTTTTGTAGCGTATCTGTAATCATGGTAATGTTCGTTGCGTATTTGATACGCTTGGATTTTATTTTACTGTGTATTTCTGCATTTCTGATGCGTATTTTACGCAGATACGCAGCTTGTCTGGAGCTCTGGTTCACTATCCAGAATACTAAAGAAAAACTCATTTCATTGTGATCACAGTACTGGTAGTGGTAAAACATTTGAAATTTGACCAGTTGTATCTTTTGACATTGAGTGTAATTTTTCTCACAATGTTTGATGAGAGACAATGACTGACATGGAATTTGTCATGATGTATAATTCTTATCAAATTATGTTAATGTTAATGTTTCATTGTTTTTCAAACTGTTTCAGAGAGTTAACATTATTCAAATGTGATTGAAAAAGGTTGGAGACTGTGACTGACATGTATATGCCATGATGTATAGTCTTGCCTTATTAAATCAAAACAAAGACAAAACAAATGCTTCATACTCTGTATTTGATTGTAGATAAAAATATTAGTACAATTTATCAAAATTGGTTCATAATTTTGACCAAATTGTTAACATTGCAGCTTTCATATTAATATTTGTCAAAGGGATATGAAAAAAACCTTTTCATTTGGTAGAAATTATTTCCCAATATACTGCAATAATATTGCAATATGTTTTTAAAATATTGCAATATATCGCAATACACTTTTGGTCCCAATTCCCAACCCTAATATAAAACTAAATATTAAAACCTATTTCTAATTGTCGGTCCTGTTATCAGTAAGATATAGGTAATTTCTATGAATGCATCCCATCTATAAGATCAGTTATTAGTTTTATATATTAACACGAATTGGGAAATTTTAAATTCCAATTTGGGAATTTATAATGAAAATTTGTGGCACGAATATTGGCTTCTGAGCATGTCTCGATAAATCCCTGTTGCTAGCTTGCTTCCTAAAACTGAATGGTATGCAACTCTCTCAAACTGATAAAATGTCGTAACTACAGAGAAAAAGAGTTGATTTTACACAAGGTGCTAATCCCAATGTATCTTCTTAGACCTGTACTGAAGATGGGTCTGTCATGTAGGGCTGGGACGAGTCCAAATTTACCACCCAGGTACCCGACACCCTATTACCGAGCCCTACCTGAGTTCCCACTATAGGTCTCAAGAGTTGGGAACAAAATGTCCGAATGGGAATTGTTTTACTGCAGCCCTGGCCAAAACTATTCAGATACATGTATAAAACGATCTGATTTATGCACACACTGCAGTTGATAGACGCTTTATCTTTACTCGAACATATAAAAGTCAGAACGAATGCTTGCATAGTGAGAATAAAATGTGAACATTAGCTATACTTGTAGTGTAACCATTGAGTTTTATTGTTGATGTTGTCAAACAGAATATCACGTGACTAAACACGGGTCCGGGTAGTCATGTGGGTACCCGCGTCTTACTAAGGACCGACCCAAGTACCCGAGTTACCCATTCCAGCCCTAGTGTCATGTTTTAATTAATTAATTTGATCGGTGATTGATTGGTGAACCAACAAAGTGGAGTTTTTTTAATAGTTCATTAGATGAATTGATGGGGGACAATAAAATTGAGTACACAACTATCAACACGGCTCTAAAGAAACAATTTAAACTCTGAACTAAAACACAATAGCATGATAACCCGACAAGATTTGCAATCTTCCGAAGGTAAGAGCGTCCACTAGCCTTTTTATCAAAGTCTTGTTTCCACCCTTGCCACATCAAGCCCACTTTCCTGTGCTAAATATGATTGGACTGTCGCACATATCAATAGTCCAATCGGAGAACGTTTCATAAAGTCAACATCCACGACTGGTGCACCTTCGTATGAAAGTGATTTAACGCTGCCTGTCTTTGTGGACACGAATATGTCATTTACATCTTTTAAAAACTCCGACGATTGCCTATGTTTTTTGTGTCAGGGATGAAATTGCAGATGTTTCCGTTATCTGATCGACAAGGTCATCACCTATGGTTGTCGTCATCTTTGTGAAGAAAAGAGATCTGATTGGATATCATGTTTTCATTACAAGGTGCACAACTCGTGATCTACGCAAGGTGGCGCCAGGTTCGAGCCAAAAAAGAGGCTTTGATTTGCAAGGGTAAAAACTAGGCTTTGATATAGGCTAGTGGACATGCTTGCTTTGGGAAGATGAGATTTGAAGGCCTGGTGCCTTGACTAACAGTACTTGATTTGCAAGGGTATAAACTAGGCTTTAATATAGGCTAGTGGACACGCTTGCTTTGGAAAGATGAGATTTGAAGGCCTGGTGCCTTGACTAACAGTACTTGATTTGCAAGGGTATAAACTAGGCTTTGATATAGGCTAGTGGACACGCTTGCTTTGGGAAGATGAGATTTGTAGGCCTGGTGCCTTGACTAACAGTACTTGATTTGCAAGGGTAAAAACTAGGCTTTGATATAGGCTAGTGGATACGCTTGCTTTGGGAAGATGAGATTTGAAGGCCTGGTGTCTTGACTGACAGTAGATGTGGTTAAATGCCTTTTAATTTTATGAGTTTTGTTTTTTAAAAGTGGTGCCTGTGAACATTGTCGGGGCCGGGGAGGTTTGTCATTTTCTGATGCCTCTTCTTCACCATCATTTACCTCTTCTTCTTCACCATCATTTACCTCTTCTTCACCATCATTTACCTCTTCTTCACCATCATTTACCTCTTCTTCACCATCATTTACCTCTTCTTCACCATCATTTACCTCTTCTTCCCCATCATTTACCTCTTCTTCACCATCATTTACCTCTTCTTCACCATCATTTACCTCTTCTTCACCATCATTTACCTCTTCTTACCATCATTTACCTCTTCTTACCATCATTTACCTTAAGGATACTGAGAGAAAATGCTCTTTATGTATGATGTATGTATTTTTACAAAACAAAGATCATACTTGATATCTCAACAACTCTCCACCACTAGGTCACCGAAGACAGTCCATGTCTAAGTACAGAGCCTGCTCAATTGTCTCAAACTGATATTTGTAGCACAAAAAGGTGATCTCGCTGAAAGTTAATATTTCTTTTTAATTTGTTTATCATCTTAAGACAGGAAGTATTGTAGTGGAGTTATTTGATGCTTTGTTTGTAATTGTTAAAAAATGGTAAGCACAAGATGCAGAACATCACAGAAGTGCAGTGTATATTCCCCCAAATTTCAGTCAGACAACTGGGCCCCGTTCTGCAAAGCCATCTTAGCGCTAAGGTGATCGTAACTCCCATACTTTTACACTGGCTTACGACAGTCGTAGCGCTAAGATCGCTCTGTGGAACTGGGCCCTGGACCAGCAACATTGCAAAGTTACAAGACCAGATAAAATTTTGCCAGTCCAGAATTTTCTTGGCTAACGAACAAAAGTAAGAAAAGGGTAGTAAACATAAGAATAGTATTGTGTAATGTTAGATCTCAGAAAATAACAATCAACTGGTGGATTGTGAACTTCGTAACTTGAACTCCTGACCAGCGAGCATGGAATTTTTCAAAACTGCCCGGTCTGTCAGTGAAATAGAAATCTTGGGTGGTCGGGCAGACAGGTATTTAAACACTGAGAAGTGTTAATTTTAGTACTGGGACGATAAACTGATGTATCGGTGGATCGCTATTTTTTACTTCTTGACACTAGTATCAATCACAATGTACACTAAGTAAAAAGTATCGACCCTTAACTTAAATGTATCCTTTATAAATGATGCATCAAACGCTAATTGCTAGGGAAACTGAAAATGTTAATATTTTCATCAATTACGCCATACTTACACTGCCAACTGTAAATCGTTAGTGTGCCAGATATATGGCCATCGTGTCTATTGAAAAGATGGCTTACGCACCACAGATGAGAGCACCTGTAAGTATCGTGATACGTATCGGGTCGTGAGCAAGGTATCATGATACGTATTGGTTTGCAAAGTTGGTGTATCGTCCCAGCCCTGGTTCATTTAAGCATATTTAAATCTTGGAAGGGTTTAAATTCCTTTTATTAGCTTGGCAATGTCATTAAAATCATGATGGCACTCCTGGTTCCTGTTGCCTGAAGGGCCCAGTTTAGATAATAACATATAGCAATACCGCCTACCGTATTCGACGAAATAAGCGCCTAGGGCACTCTCAAAATTAGAAATAGGGGGCTGCTATTAGAATATTATTTTCATGTAAGAAACAGAGTTGAAAGATAAATTTCGTGGTTTATGCTGAAGTGACAGCCTCAAATGTTTATATATGACAGATATATCTTTCCAGAATTTAATTGCCCACAATTAAGGGTGCATATAACACATGAGTACGTATTATACGCGAATAAATAAGTCTTTTGTCCATTGGTCAATTGGAAGGGGTCCTTTTCTGATTGTTCACTAGCCAATATATCAGCAAATATTGCCGTGGGCGCTTATTAGAGAGAGGTACTTATTAAGTCGAATACGGTAATATGTTTTAAATTCTACTAGCCCTTGGAATACCTTTAATGTGAACAAAACTGGTCTGGACCAGTAGGATGGTGCTAATGTCCATCCCTACCTAAACAGGTGATGTGCCAGTATTTGCAGGCTCTCATGGGATGTCGCAATTCACTGATGTGTCAAGGAATTGCCAATTTGCCGTGATGATGCGTTGAATGATAGGTCTACACATGTATTGATTCATATTTTTATTAAATCAGTTTTCATGATGATATTACTTTTTACATCTAATGACGGTGGGACGTCAGAGAGAATGTGATGACTGTTTGATGTGAAGGATTTTTTTATGACGCGTCTTATGTGACGATATCACTTTGTTTATACACAAAAATAAGTATAATTTGATCGGCAAGATGCAGCCATGTTTGTATTTGCATGAACATCCTGGATGAAGCTGAACACTGAGCATGGAAAACAACGTTTTGGTCTCAGAACTCGCCTGAATAATGTTGGCATATTTATGCACAGTGTTGGGGAAAAAGAATTTTCAGGGCCTTGGTGATGTTCTCGGCTGGTAATATAGAATGTTATACTCTGATTATATGGAATGTCAGTATTGTTCCTTGCCGAGAATATAGAATGTTATACACTGATGATGTGGATTGTCAGTTTGATTCCCTGCTGAGAATATAGAATGTTATACACTGATGATGTGGATTGTCAGTATTGTTCCCTGCTGAGAATATAGAATGTTATACACTGATGATGTGGAATGCCAGTATTGTTCCCTGCTGAGAGTATAGAATGTTTTACACTGATGATGTGGAATGTCAGTATTGTTCCCTGCTGAGAATAAAGAATGTTATACACTGATGATGTGGAATGTCAGTATTGTTCACTGCTGAGAATATAGAATGTTTTACACTGATGATGTGGACTATCAGTATTGTTCCCTGCTGAGAATATAGAATGTTATACACTGATTATGTGGAATGTCAGTATTGTTCCCTGCTGAGAATATAGAATAGTATACTGTGATAATGTGGAATGTCAGTATTGTTCCCTGCTGAGAATTCAGAATGTTATATTTGTTGGTTTGTTGTTTAACGCCGCACTCAGCAATATTCCAGCTATGTGACGACTCACTCACTCACTCACTCACTCACTCACTCACTCACTGGGGAACTGAAGTCCTGAACAAATACACCTCCACATTCTACTAATGTGCGTGGTGCAAGACAAACACAAACTATTTGGAGGAAATCAGTTGTGAATACAGTGCTTGTTGGGTACCTCATGGCTGGGATATATTGCAGGTTGACATCCTGGTAAAGCTAAGGGTGACAACTCTGTGTTGTCTCAGAACAGTGGGTCTACCACTGCCATGACATAGAAGAACGGAGAACACTACATTGAGGGATACACCGTATTCAACGTAACAAGCGCCCAGGGCACTCTCAAAATTAGAAATAGGGGGCTCTTATTAGAATATTATTTTGGTGAAAAAAAAGATCAATTTCGTGTTTTATGCTGACAGACTGAAATGTTTATGTACGACAGATATATTTTTCCAGAATTTAATTGCCCATAAGTAAGGGTGCATATAACACATGACTGCGTATTAGATGCAAAAAGATAAGTCTTGTGTACAGTGATCAATCAGAAGGGTGCCACTCACTCAGTAGGGCCCTTGATGCTCCTTGTTTTGCTGACACAGTAACAGGTACAATGTGTGAAGCCCATTTCTGGTGTCCCCCGCCGTTATATTGCTGGAATATTGCTAAAAGCGGCGTAAAACCATACTCACTCACTCACTCGGTAACATGCCTTTAATGTGTATGGAGAGTCTCTCCTGCTTCACCGAAGCTATCTCTCACAGAAGTGTCTCCAACTTGCATGCAGTCTCTCCATACATACCAACACCGTCTTTCAGCTTCGGCTGCATATTTGAGACAAACCTCTGAAGACCTGTAAAACACAGACAAGATCCCGTCAACCTGCGTCGTGTATGTGCAGCGTGTCCGCCTCGCCGCCCCACTGCCCCACACGGAAGCAGCCCCCAGACGGAGGAGGAAGCCGGTGTGGGATCTGCAGCTGATCAGGATACAATCGCCCTGTAATTAATGAAAGTGGCGGAATTACTTGGGTGGCATTACTATGGACAGGATGTTTTGGGATCCAAGTCGTTGAATTGTTAATCACAGAGGCTGATGTGGATTATGAGATGTGTTTGCGTGTGTTTCTCCCCGCTTGAATATTTATGTTGTGTTTGTGGGCTCGCACAGTTTCATGTTTTGTTCATGTTTTGTTCGGGTTTTATTGTCGGGGTGGCTTAGTGGTTTAAGCGTTTCATCTTCACGCCGAGCACCTGGAATTGATTCTCCACTTAGGGAAAATATTTGTGAAGCACGTTCTAGGTGTCCTGGCCAGGATGTTGCTGTGTGTGAAGCACGTTCTAGGTGTCCCTGTCAGGATGTTGCTGTGTGTGAAGCACGTTCTAGGTGTCCCTGCCAGGATGTTGCTGTGTGTGAAGCACGTTCTAGGTGTCCCTGCCAGGATGTTGCTGTGTGTGAAGCAGGTTCTAGGTGTCCCTGTCAGGATGTTGCTGTGTGTGAAGCAGGTTCTAGGTGTCCCTGCCAGGATGTTGCTGTGTGTGAAGCATGTTCTAGGTGTCCCTGTCAGGATGTTGCTGTGTGTGAAGCAGGTTCTAGATGTCCCTGCCAGGATGTTGCTGTGTGTGAAGCAGGTTCTAGGTGTCTCTGTCAGGATGTTGCTGTGTGTGAAGCTTGTTCTAGGTGTCTCTGTCAGGATGTTGCTGTGTGTGAAGCAGGTTCTAGGTGTCCCTGCCAGGATGTTGCTGTGTGTGAAGCAGGTTCTAGGTGTCCCTGCCAGGATGTTGCTGTGTGTGAAGCAGGTTCTAGGTGTCCCTGCCAGGATGTTGCTGTGTGTGAAGCAGGTTCTAGGTGTCCCTGTCAGGATGTTGCTGTCTGTGAAGCAGGTTCTAGGTGTCCCTGCCAGGATGTTGCTGTGTGTGAAGCAGCTTCTAGGTGTCCCTGCCAGGATGTTGCTGTGTGTGAAGCATGTTCTAGGTGTCCCTGCCAGGATGTTGCTGTGTGTGAAGCAGGTTCTAGGTGTCCCAGCCAGGATGTTGCTGTGTGTGAAGCAGCTTCTAGGTGTCCCTGTCAGGATGTTGCTGTGTGTGAAGCAGCTTCTAGGTGTCCCTGTCAGGATGTTGCTGTGTGTAAAGCAGGTTCTAGGTGTCCCCGTCAGGATGTTGCTGTGTGTGAAGCACGTTCTAGGTGTCCCTGCCAGGATGTTGCTGTGTGCGAAGCACATTCTAGGTGTCCCAGCCAGGATGTTGCTGTGTGTGAAGCAGGTTCTAGGTGTCCCTGTCAGGATGTTGCTGTGTGTGAAGCAGGTTCTAGGTGTCCCTGCCAGGATGTTGCTGTGTGTGAAGCAGGTTCTAGGTGTCCCAGCCAGGATGTTGCTGTGTGTGAAGCAGGTTCTAGGTGTCCCTGCCAGGATGTTGCTGTGTGTGAAGCAGCTTCTAGGTGTCCCTGTCAGGATGTTCTGTGTGTGAAGCAGCTTCTAGGTTTCCCTGCCAGGATGTTGCTGTGTGTGAAGCAGCTTCTAGGTTTCCCTGCCAGGATGTTGCTGTGTGTGAAGCATGTTCTAGGTGTCCCAGCCAGGATGTTGCTGTGTGTGAAGCATGTTCCAGGTGTCCCAGCCAGGATGTTGCTGTGTGTGAAGCAGCTTCTAGGTGTCCCTGTCAGGATGTTGCTGTGTGTGAAGCAGGTTCTAGGTGTCCCTGTCAGGATGTTGCTGTGTGTGTGCTCAGGTGTGAATTTATTAATATCACAATAATATAATCACATGTGCAGCGGTGGTGCTGGTAGTGATGACAACCCTGTGTGGCGATGATATCAGCTATTCTAATTCTGTGTTAGGCACCCTTCATTTAACAGTGAATGGCAACAAGTCAAAACTTCTTGACTACAGTTATTCTAAGGGGCAAGGGTGGCCCAGTCGTCTAAGGCGCCACGAATAGCTGTGCAGAGTTGCGTACCTTGGACACGCCAGAAACCTATGGTTGTAGGTTCGAATCCCGGTTCCCCCGATTATGTTTCTAGGTTTGTCAGCACCATACCCCCGCTCGTGGGTTTCACCGAAGTGGTAAACGTCTGAGACCTGCATCACTTGGGGCTTTCCTCCCACATTAAGCTGACACTCCGTGATATAACTGGAATAATGTTAAAAGCGGCGTTAAACCCAACTCGTTCACTCGGATTTTCTATCGCCAGACTTTGGTATTTAAAACTTGGCACATGTCCTATGAAGTACATACTTTTATATTGTGACTTGATAATAATGTTGTTGTCTTAATGGGTGAAATATTAAGCCTCTCGATATTTTCCTCGTTTGGAATTTGGTGTCACGTGAAAATGTGAAACAAATCTGGCAATTAAAATCAGGCTTAAAAATAAAAAATAAAAAACTTCATCGTGATATAACAATTTAACTGATTATATTATATTGGTGATACTGTGTTGAACTATTGCTGTATCAGCAGTAATAATGAATTATATAGGAGCATTGAAAAACATTGCCTGGTTCTAACTCAATACAATCACTGGGCCATGACCAATGATAAACAGATCGGTAACAGCACAATGGCTGATGTTCAATTTATCTTCCACTATGATGTGCTGTCGTATTCAATAATTAAGTAATGGTGACAAGAATAATAAATTATGCACTGGCAGCACTCATGCGTTACAACATTGTGGCCATTTCAACCTGAAAATTATTCTGGTTTTTAAATAAGATTTTTTTTCTATTGCTTTTGTTTGAATCGAATCTATGAACATCATTAAATGTTATAATAGAATTGGAGATATTTCAGTAATAATTTATCAGTATAGAATTTGTTGTTGCATGAACTGTGCAGATTGTTGATGTGAAATGCTGAGATTAGTGCCAATAACTCGATGGGAGATTTTGTCATCACCTTCCCAAATTTCAACATTTTACGTGTTTGATATCGCTTTATGTTAATTACCCTTATCTGTGTTTCCATCTATGTCCCTGGGGATGTTGGCTAGCCCAGTGGTTCAAGCCTTGCTTGGGATGCTGTAGACCCAATTTTGATTCCCCAATGGGTACTATGATGGATGAAATCAATCCTGACTGCGGATAGTTGCTTATTAGGTCAATCCCTAGTTTCTCTGATCCATGCTGGTTTGATCCCCGGCCGCGTCATACCAAAAGACGTTAAAAGATGGTACATGTTGTTACCCTGTCTGGCGCTCGGCATTAAGGGGCTAAAACAAGGACTGGTCGGCTCGGAGTCAGTATACTGTGTCTGAGTGGGGTATTGATGTTAAACTGCGGCATGGTATCTCAGTGAGCTAGCACTATAAATCGGCATCAGTCTGGACTAGTACAAACAGCAACACACACATGTGCATGCACGTCGCTATATAAGTGCAATAATATTGGACGCGACGTTAAGCCCCATTTCACCTCACCTCTGTTCATACTGGATTTTCAATGGACCGGCATCATTTTGCTGGAATATTTCTGATTGTGACCCAAAACAAACGAAAACAAACTGATAGGAATAATGGCATCTGGTTTTTTTTCTGCTGTTGTACCGAAGTCAATTTAACGAACCCGAAATCTTGAAGTGTTGACCCCTTGAATTTGCTTCGTTTTGAAGAGTGAAAAGCGATACGCCAGGTTTCTTCTTTCATGAAGGAAATTGTCTGTTCATCTATCGGCAACGGCAGCAACAGCAGCAGCAGCTGAAGCAGACCTCATTAGTATCTGGGTTAGTACTGCAGGGTCGGGTCGACCAGAGAAGCCGACCGACCACTCGATAGATTGGTTGATTGTGGCCAAGTCATTGATGGGATTACCCATGATAAGTGGACATTTTGTTGATGAAATAGTTTCATCATAAGACTGTTCACATATACTGCATAAACATGAAATTTGTAGGTAAACGAATGTAGATAATATTCTGTATGACAAATATGCTGATGTATGAAATGATTGAATGAAATTTGATAATTATGTTGTGATAAACTGATCAGATAGGGTGTAACAGATATCAATAATTATATTAATTATGAACATATAAAGATGATAATCTTGATATTCTACAGGATAAATATGCTCACTTGGGAAGATATTGAAAAATAATAGATAATTATACTCCGAGACACTGATCAGATAAAGTGTAAGAGAAATATAATAAATATCTAAACATATATAGATATGATAAAATTATTTATTTTCCATATGAAAAATGGAAATAATTCATAGAATTGTTGGTGAACAAATGAAATATCACAACAACCCTGCTGGTTCCTCTAACACTGTCAACATTGGGTGGGGCGGGGTGGAGGGGGGGATGAATTATTTTGGGATATTTTCATGAAATTGTGTGCTATGTCCATGATGCCTTCACTACAAAAAAATCACTGGATTATCTGGTCCAGACTCAATCATTTAAAGACCGCCGTCATGTAGCTGGAATATTTCTGAGTGCGGTGTTATACAAGAAACAAACAAACAAAATGTTTTCCCCAAAATATTTATGATCCCTAATTTCGTTGTTGTTGTATAGTAATGCATAACTGACAACCTCCTTTCGTATATCTATGCAGAATCAGGGCAAATATGCCTCAGTGCAGGGCCCTAGATGGGTATATGAATAACTTGTCACATTTCCATTGTTTGATTATAACAGGTGTTTCAAAAACAGCTTCTTGTGTGCGTTTTAGGAAGCTCGAAAACATATAAATATATCATTATGAGAATTGATTTTTCCATGTGTGTGTGTGTGTGTGTGTGTGTGTGTGTGTGTGTGTGTGTTACACTGGTAAATTTCTTCAAAGCTATCAGAGAAATGTTTTTGTGTCTTACTGTGGGAGTTATTTGATGGCGAAACGAGGGCCAAGTTCATGTGACAGAACTGCCATGCTGGTTGTCTATTCTGATTCAGTATTCAGTATTCAGTATTCAGTGAGGGTTATTGTTACATCAATAGTCTGTGTGTCATACTAACCTTCAAATGCTTATCTGGACACGTTTAGTCACAAGAGACATTAGCATTACTTCATAACTGTCAGGGTAGAGAATAATCAGGGCCGGATCGCCCTTTGATGCAGAGACCCACTTGCGATCATCATTATCAATCCTCAATCCTCGTCATCATCACCGTCATCATCATCACCATCATCATCATTACCGTCATCATCATCATCATCATCATCATCAACAACAACATCAATCATCATCATCGTCATCATCATGATCATCATCGTCGTCGTCATCATCATCAACCATCAATCATCATCATCATCATTATTGATAGTTTTAATTAGTTTTCTTGACAACTAGTTATATATGTGATGAATGTTAGAGGGTCTCACTTGAAAGTAAAGTACAGTGTAGAGATGGAGGACGGACGGAAGGGATGAGAGGCTTTATGATTGATATATACCTACCGAGATGGACACATACCTACAGAGATCGACACATACCTTTTACAGCTTGTAAATGTCATAAGATAGGTTTGGAGTTATGCGGATTATATCGCAATAAACAAAATTAGCCTCTGCGCCTATTACCTCAACAAAATCAGAGTCTGAAATGAACATCATTCTGAGACTAGTAAAATCCCGAACGAAAAGTGACTGACACTTTAACTATAAGAAGATGGTCGATCATTTTGTAAGCAAGTTAAAATGAACCTTAGTTTCTAACTCAGCCAGAATAGGAGCACCTGCTTGCTGTATCGCCCGAGTGTGCCTGAACACTTTACGTATTCACCAATGAATAATAAAACGTAATTGGACTCCAGCATAAAACTGCTGAATGACACCATGTGAATATCAAGCATATCACCACAGAAGCAGTCTGTACCTGGAGTTCCACAAAGCATCAGTGCATGGTTCCACGGTTACAGTTGATGGTGACAGTATGGCTGGAACAGTCACAGTGGTTGATATGGGTCTTCAGGGTTGATATCATCATAGTATATATATTGTACTCCAGGGAGTTTCTACCCTAGGAAAGAATTTCTTTATTATCCCAACTCTATATTATCACGAACAATCGTTTCACCACCATATTTCTTGCTGCAAGGCTGAGTGCATTGTTCAAGTTCACAGAAAAACATGTTTCTGGATCCAAGAATATTAATCTCTCACCAAAAGTATACCGTATTCGATGTAATAAGTGCCCCCCCCCTCCAATAACTGCCCATGGCGATATTTGCTAATATATTGGCTAGTGAACAATCCCAATTAGCACCCCTTCCGATTGATCAGTATACACAAGACTTATGTATTTGTGTATAATACGCACCCCTGTGTTATATGCACCCTTAATTATGGGCAATTAAATTCTGGAAAAATATATCTGTCATGTATAATACGCATAGACTTTTCTTTTGAATCATTTTAGGCTGTCAGCATAAACCACGAAATTTACAATCTTTCAACTGTTTTTTTTTTTAACCAAAGTTTTATTCAAATAAGAGCCCCCTTTTTTCTAATTTTGAGAGCGCCCTTGGCACTTATTACGTCGAATATGGTAGTTGAAATTTGAGGAATCTCTGTGTTCTCAAGTCCAAGTCATCTATCATGGAAGAATGTGTAATGTTTATGCCAAGCTGAGCCCCGCTCTACCCATAAAGGGCTTCTCCTTAAAATAAGCCTGATTATTCCCTATGATGGTCATATTCAGAGCTCATATAACAATCTTGTCAAATGATACTCTACATATATACTCTACAAAAATAGTTAGGGATCATGAATATTTTTGGACTATTTTTATGAAATTGTGTGCTCAGTCTTCATGAAAGAAAAAAAGACAAAAAAGACCGCCCTGTGGTCTAGTGGTAGAGTGTCCGCCCAGAGAGCGGATGGTCCGGGGTTCGATCCCCGACCGCGTCATACCAAAAGACATTAAAAGATGGTACTTGTTGTTAGCCTGTCTGGTGCTCGGCATTAAGGGGATAAAACAAAGACTGGTCGGCTCGGAGTCAGTAAACTGTGTCTGAGTGGGTTATTCATGTGAAACTGCGGCATGGTATCTCAGTGGGCTAGCACTGTAAATCGGCATAATTCCGGACTAGTACAAGCAGACAGACAGACAGACAGACAGACACATGTGCATGCACGTCGCTATATAAGTGCAATAACCTTGGACGTGACATTAAACCAAATTTCACCTCACCTCATGACAAAAAAATATCCCAAAACATAATCATGATCCCAGTTTGTTTTGTTTCATTTATGCACTGTTAACATCCGTTAACGATAATTCCACGGAAAGGTGCTCTGTGCAGGCAGATTTGCAGAATCAGCATAAATCAACATGGCACTCCACCCTGCAATCATCCAGGGCATCTGTGTTCCATCTTGACGTCGTAGCGCGGGACAGGCAGGCAGGCTCGTCTTTTAAAAGTGATCGGTAGTTGTGGGGAAATCTCTAGTAATTGTATTGGAAGAATATTCAATGTCTTCTAAGTCGTTTGTTGCTTCCCGTCAGCCTGGATCATGAGTCGGCACTTAGCAGTAAGCAGTGGTCAATGCTGACATGACATCCAATTTGGGAACTTGAAGGGACCTAATCTGACCATGACAGGTGATCTCTCCATGATTTTCAATGAAATAATAAACAAGCTGCTTTGTCTCTATCAGGCACAGGGGGCACGGGTGGCCCAGTCGTCAAAGGCGCCACGATTCGCTGTGCAGAATTGTGTCCCTTGGGCATGCCAGAAACCTATGATTGTGGGTTCGAATCCCGGTTCGCCCCGATTATGTTTCTAGGTTTGTCAGCACCATACCCGTGCTCGTGGGTTTCACCGAAGTGGTAAATGTCTGAGCCATGCATCATTTCGGGCTTTCGTCCACCTTAAGCTGACACGCCGATGTGACTGGAATACTGTTCAAAGTGGCTTTCAACCCAACTCACTCACTATTGCTGGAATATTGCTGGAATATTGCTAAAAGTGGCATAAAACATACTGTGACATTTTATTTCAAACTGGCTGACACTGTCAGTTGCTGCAACCCAAGCCCTTCAAATATACATTTCGTATTTCAAATTCATGATTACTGTTTGTCTCTAAGATGAAGTATGTGTAGTGTTTGAACTGAAGACCGCTGTACAATGAAAAGACCATCCTCATCACAGCCTATTTTTGGCATTGCTAAGAATACAACAAAACTTTGTGTAATATCATTGTCAGCCAGCTGCAGAACACAGTAGAAATAATGTATTTCCAGATATTTCTAGAATTTAATTATGAGGCTGTCGGAATATGCTGCTGAGACTGTGGACAACTCTGTGGGAAGGTTCATATGATGAAGCAACACTAATTTGATGTCGCTGCTGATGGTGGTGTTCGCATCATGTCATGTGACAGTTGCTAGGATAGCGTGAAAAAAGTGTCAAGAACTTCAGGAATTCAAAAATAGGACATCAGAATTGGTCAACATGGGGATGTTAATAAATAACAGATATTAGTAGAAATCCTGAAATGTTATGAAAGTCTATATTTAGAATTCAATCAAAAAAAGAATATTATTGAGATGACCGAAAAAGGATACTATTGAGATGACGGAATAAGAATATTATTGAGATGACCTGATAAGAATATTATTGAGATGACCTGATAAGAATATTATTGAGATGACCTGATAAGAATATTATTGAGATGACCTGATAAGAATATTATTGAGATGACCAGATAAGAATATTATTGAGATAACCTGATAAGAATATTATTGAGATGACCGAATAAGAATATTATTGAGATGACCGAATAAGAATATCATTGAGATGACCGAATAAGAATATCATTGAGATGACCTGATAAGAATATTATTGAGATGACCTGATAAGAATATTATTGAAATGACCAAATAAGAATATCATTGAGATGACCAGGTAAGAATATTATTGAGATGACCTGATAAGAATATTATTGAGATGACCAAATAAGAATATTATTGAAATGACCAAATAAGAATATCATTGAGATGACCAGGTAAGAATATTATTGAGATGACCGAATAAGAATATTATTGAGATGACCGAACAAGATGGCTGTGTCATATGGCACCATTATTGTCTGATAGCGTATGTCTTAAATACAGGAGTAGGCCACTGAGAGGATGTTGGAGGGATATGAACGGGCAGCTGTGCGACAATGACGCTCTGCATGCTATCTCTGTCTTGGACGGAAGGAAAGGGTATTACATGGACATAATGAGACGCGCTTGAACCGCTCCAGGGAGACGACGGCATCCACTCAGGCATGTGCAAAACAGCACACTTTTATAGATATCGCTCACAGAAGCGGCAAGCACCGGGGTTAATTATAAGAGCAGGCTGAGTCTTATTGATTCCGGGAGTTCTCCATTAATTTGCTGGACTGCAGGAGGCGATGTTAGGCCAGAAGGAAGCTCCCTCGGTTAAGTGGATAACATACATGTCCGGCAGCAGCGTCACGGTGCTATAACTGCTGGTATTACCTACCTAACTTGTTAGCAGAGTTACATCTTGTTATCTTGATAACAATGTGTCCAACTGCTGGTATTACCTCTCTGGCTTGTAAGCTGTGTTAGATCTTGTTATCTTGATAACAATAGGTCTACCTGTGATATAACTGCTGGTATTACATACCTAACTTGTCAGCAGAGTTACATCTTGTTATCTTGATAACAATGTGTCCAACTGGTGGTATTACCCACATGACATGTCAGTGCATATTTTAGATTAAGAATTCTGGTTTCGAATCCGGAAAATACATGCAGGAATCAGTATCCATCATTCAGTTTCTGTTGGAGGTGAGGTGAGGTGAAATGGGGTTTAACGTCGTGTCAAAGATTTTTGCACTTATATAGTGACGTGCATGCACATGTGTGTGTGTGGCTGCTTGTACTAGTCCCGATTGATGCCGATTTATAGTACTAGCTCACTGAGATACCATGCCGCAGTTTAACATGAATACCCCACTCAGACACAGTATACTGACTCCGAGCCGACCAGTCCTTGTTTTAGCCCCTTAAATGCCGAGCGCCAGACAGGATAACAACAAGTACAATTTAACGTCTTTATGTCGCGGCAAAGGATCAAACCCCGCCCTTGGGCGGACGCTCTACCACTAGACCACGGAGGCGGTCTGACGCAGCCGGGGTTCGAACTTCGGACCTCGGGGCGGACGCTCTACCTTCAGATCAAGGAGGCGGTCTGGTTTCTGTTTGAAGCCAGTGAGGTACACTCCGTGTGGATTCAATATTATGGAAAATAGATGAGAGCTCAGTCACTCTGTAAAGGACAACATTGAACAATATTTCATTATCTGAATAAGACAGCACTACTTCAGTTCAAAATGGAAGAATTTTTGTGCTGAGTTGTCAAATATTTTGTTGCTCCAAAAATAAAGAAATTATTGATTTTTTGAATTTTTTTTGCAATGTTGGAGATATTTGTTGAATGTTAAAATGATTACTGCATGAAAAATGCATTAAATGTATTACAGTGTAATTCCACTAGATTAGTAGAAACGATATTTTTGTGAGATTTGCATGCATGACAGTTCCGTTACATGCATCATCAAATGTCCATTAAACTTGGAAAATAATTAAAACTATATCAGAACGATTACATCAGGGTTGACGTCTGCAGTGGGTTTCATGGAATGCAATACTAGCTGGCGATGGAACTGATAATATCCTCATACCAGTTCCAGGGCCCCAGCTGGCCTAGGTGTCTAAAGTACTGTAGTTTGCTGTTGAGAGTTACTTCCCTTAGGAGATCCAGTATCCTCTGATTTTGGGTTCGAATCCCGGTTGCCTCCTGATGATGTTTCTAGGTTTTTAAGCATTGGTTTGGCATGTTCTTGAAGGGCTCAATTTAAGTACTAGTCCAACCAATTATTGCAAAGGCAGAAATACAAACTTAGACATACGCTAAAAACAAACAACTATGTATTCAACATCACTGTTTATTGAGCAGTACTTGTAACAAGTATATAAACAATGTCATTCAAACACTAATTACATCCTGTGAATTTTCACTGCTGGGGCCAAGACAAGCTCAAGATTAGGGTTAGGATTTTCCTGTAAACCTGACTGAGACATTTTCTTTATATAATCCACTGATTCTTGATAGTAGGGGGTGTCGCATTCATACTGAGTCACATTTTTGGCAATGGGCCAGTTCCAGCGGTTGCATTCTTTTGGACACGCATTAATTTCACGATTTACAGTATATCAGACTTGAATGGTAATTGCAAATTTCCTTTAAAAATATTTTCTTATCATTCAATTTTTTTATTAATGAATAATTTTTGATATTTGATTGGGTGGTGGTGGGTAGCAAGTTTTTCCGTAATTGTAATGTTCACCCAGGACTGGTTGAAGTGAGTTGGATTCAAGATAAAAGACATAAAACTGTTAAAGACAACTCCATTCTTCAGCCAGTTGGTAATGCAATATGGAACCTTTCGATATTCATGGAGGAGACCGGAAGGTCCAAGTAGTAGTAGCAAGTAGGCCCCGAACTAGCAGGTGTGAACTCATCAAACCAGCAGTGGAGGGAATAAACATTGCTTGATTTATGAATTGTGTTCTCTGATCTGTTCATTGTCCGTGGTCTTGTGGTTGAGCGTCCGCCCGCAGAGCGGAAGGTCCGGGGTTCGATCCCCGGCCGCGTCATATCTAAAGACGTTAAAAGATGGTACTTGTTGTTACCCTGTCTGGCGCTCGGCATTAAGGGACTAAAACAAGGACTGGTCGGCTCGGAGTCAGTATACTGTGTCTGAGTGGGGTATTCATGTTAAACTGCAGCATGGTATCTCAGTGGGCTAGCACTATAAATCGGCCTCAGTCCGGACTAGTACAAGCAGCCACACAAACACACAGACATACATGCACTTCGCTATATAAGTTCAATAATCTTGGACGCGACGTTAAACCCCATTTCACCTCACCTGATATTCATGGAAGCAAAATAGATATATACGATCTCATGTTTCTGTGTTATTAATAATTTAGGAAATATTTCTGCTACAAAGTATGAATCTAAAAACAGAAATAAAAACAAGATTTCACCCAAGAAATTTGACTCCACGATAATGGCATGCGAAAAGTATAAGTGATTATAGCTATCTGACTATTTGTGGACGATTTGTCATTGTGATGGCTTGGTCGCTATTTCCATGTATATTCAACTGAATGGTTTAACTTATTTTGACCTTGTCTCCCTTTAATCACTTTAGGCCATGACACAGAATAAGATTTCCTAATTTTGAAGCTGATTATCTGTTAAATTTGCATAGTTGAAGTGACATGACGGATAGCAGTCTTCTAGGTTACCATTATCATACAGATTACGTGTCCCTCGACAGTAATCTGCAGTTGAAATTATTAAAAAATGTTTTCAATCTTCGGTAAATGTACATAATATACGTCCAATTTACATACTGGACTCTGACTTATGATAAATTGAGGAGCAAATCTTGCTGTTATGAGCGAGTAGAAGAAATGCGATGCCTCCTCCGTTGTCTGGGCTGGCGGGCAAGGCAGACGAGCAAAGCAGAAGGGCAAGGCAGACGAGCAAAGGCAGACGGGCAAGGCAGACAGGCAAGGCAGACGGGCAAAGGCAGACAGGCAAAGGCAGACGGGCAAAGGCAGACGGGCAAAGGCAGACGGGCAAAGGCAGACAGGCAAAGGCAGACGGGCAAAGGCAGACAGGCAAAGGCAGACAGGCAAAGGCAGACGGGCAAAGGCAGACAGGCAAAGGCAGACGGGCAAAGGCAGACAGGCAAAGGCAGACAGGCAAAGGCAGACGGGCAAAGGCAGACAGGCAAAGGCAGACGGGCAAAGGCAGACAGGCAAAGGCAGACAGGCAAAGGCAGACGGGCAAAGGCAGACAGGCAAAGGCAGAAGGGCAAGGCAGGCGGGCAAAGGCAGACAGGCAAAGGCAGACGGGCAAAGGCAGACAGGCAAAGGCAGACGGGCAAAGGCAGACAGGCAAAGGCAGACAGGCAAAGGCAGACGGGCAAAGGCAGACAGGCAAAGGCAGACGGGCAAAGGCAGACAGGCAAAGGCAGACAGGCAAAGGCAGACGGGCAAAGGCAGACAGGCAAAGGCAGACGGGCAAAGGCAGACAGGCAAAGGCAGACAGGCAAAGGCAGACAGGCAAAGGCAGACGGGCAAAGGCAGACAGGCAAAGGCAGACGGGCAAAGGCAGACGGGCAAAGGCAGACGGGCAAAGGCAGACGGGCAAAGGCAGACAGGCAAAGGCAGACAGGCAAAGGCAGACAGGCAAAGGCAGACAGGCAAAGGCAGACAGGCAAAGGCAGACAGGCAAAGGCAGACGGGCAAAGGCAGACGGGCAAAGGCAGACGGGCAAAGGCAGACAGGCAAAGGCAGACAGGCAAAGGCAGACAGGCAAAGGCAGACAGGCAAAGGCAGACGGGCAAAGGCAGACGGGCAAAGGCAGACAGGCAAAGGCAGACAGGCAAAGGCAGACAGGCAAAGGCAGACAGGCAAAGGCAGACGGGCAAAGGCAGACGGGCAAAGGCAGAAGGGCAAAGGCAGACGGGCAAGGCAGACAGGCAAAGGAAGGCGGGCAAAGGCAGGCAGGCTGGCAAGGCAGACAGGCAAGCAAGCCAGTTCCTCCACCATGGCAAACTGGAACTGGAAGGTTTACCGCCATGTCAGTCATTTGTTTTCTTTCCCTGACAGTCACTTGATTCACGAGGTTTTGTTTTGGGAGACAATAACCAGGCGAGATTGCCAATGAAAAAAGAAGCAATGCATGACCTTGAGTTGGGGAAGAGGAAGTAAGCCACAGCTGAATAGTTCAGAGCAGAGCAGAAAATGGGATTCAATGCAGAGAACAAGAAAAAAGATTTAACGTAAAATATCCAACTAGTCTTTGCCTGACTTCTGTAGACCAAGCTATCATTCTGTCCTTAGGCTAGCATTTAGTCCCACAAATAAATATTTTTTTATTTAAAATATATATAATACATCTACCCCAACCCCCCCCCCCCCCAAAAAAAAAATAAATAAATAAAAAAAAATAAAAAAATAAAAATAAATAATTAAATACAATTTAAAAATGAATCTAAATGGAGCCTAGAACAATGTTAAGACTTTCCCAATCTTTCTAGACTTAAGTTGGACTAATTCATTCTGTAGGGTCTGGGAGACTGACTATTCTTCTCTTGGCATCACCAGGGGAAATACAAGATAAAAGATATTTTATTATGCAAACGTTCCATGTTGAAACAGTGAGAATATTCTTTAAACATTTAATATTAAACTTAGTTCCTGTGGACAATTTTATTTTCAATACACCTGCAATTCAAACTTCATGATCATCAACTTTCGCCAGGAAAGAGTGCAAAGCAATGTCTGTGATATCCTCGAGATCCCATCGTGAAGTCCACAGTTCAAATATTCCACAGTTCAACAACATTGATCTCGGGTGACAAATAGCCGAGAGATTCATGTCACCAAACAAACCCTGATCTTCACCATCTGTTTCAGATTTGTCACGTAGGAAATCCCACTTTCAACAGTAGCAGTTGACAATACCCCATTACCGCGTGTTGGCTTGTTACTGTATGCTACAAGCCTGATACCTTGTCGTGTTGCCGGGATCTCGACCCCAGCACAGCAATCTCTCCAAATCAAACCCTCATCCATCTTTGCGGCTTTCTCACAAACAAGAAAAATTGCTCTATGGGAGTGAAAGAAAATCGTGTTTCGGTTGGCTGGTTCTACAACCCATTGATAAGTTGCTTGGTCGAGCGTAGCACGAACACACCGATTCAGAGTCTCGGATAACAAGCTGAAGTTAATTAATACTCCATTAGGATCTATCTGCGTTATGTTGACACAGTATTGTTGTTGTAGGATGAGGTACCTCGCTAAAGTGTTGTTGTGATCTGATCGTTGTTGAGAGTTCTTTATGAGACAGGTGCCATTAAGTCAGCTGTACGGGCAGAGCGAGCCTCTGCTTGTCTGCAGACCAATTATTGTAAATGCTGGCATTGTTTGTAGGTGCATTCTCAGAGGAAATCTTTTTGTGCTGAAATCCATTCAACTTGGTTGAACTTTGGAAATCAATAGCTGTTGGGCACTCATGTATTATTAAGAATCTTTCATTTTAAATTTCTTGTATAAGTTGATGAACATGGCATGGGTCAGGCTGTTACAAGGGTAGCAACCAAGAGTTCTGTTTTATGTCTCACTTGAAAAACGGTTCAGAACTTTGTGGTGACCACAGGTTAAAATGAGGATTTACATGTCTGTAAGTGGTTTAAAAATTGTGCAAAATCCAGGATTTCGTCAACTGTTCCCATTAAGGCGACTATGCTTGTCGTAAGAGGCGACTAACGGGATCGGGTGGTCAGACTTGGTTGATGCATGTCATCGTATCCCAATTGCATGGATCAGTGCTCATGATATTAATCACTGGATTGTCTGGTCCAGACTCGATTATTTACAGACCGCTATCATATAGACCTGGGTTCAATTCCCCGAATGGGTACAATGTGTGAAGCCCATTTTCTGGGGTCCCCCGTCGTGATATTGCTGGAATATTGCTAAAATCAGCACTCACTCACTCACTAACCCACCCGCCCACCCACCCACTCACTCACTCACTCACTCACTGATGGCAAGGATTCCTTGGTAGTAGTAGAGAAATACTTTCATCTGTACTATTTCATTATCAGCAGCGTAGTCCATTTATATACCAGTTGTTCTTTTACCAACTGATCTGATAATTACACTCACAAGAAAACTGTAACTCCAGAAGCCAGTCACCAGTATTGCAGGTTTCACCATATTTATTCTGGGGCTGCTGCTGAAATGTTACACTCACGCTTAGTCTCTGAAACTATATAATTTTGATGGAAACAAATAACTCCATTTAAATTGAAAAGGAGCACCAGTGATATGGGAGATTGAGGAAAATCTAGACTTTCTTCATGTAGGGTTTTTGCATCACAGAAAGGGCTGGGCAGAAGGGGACATAATGTGGTTCAGGGACTGTGAGGCAGACTACCGAAATGTAGTTATGGTTATGTATTGAGTCAGCAACTGTTCGGCCTGTCTGTGTCTTGCAGCCAAATGTTGATGTTCAACACTATGCACTCATACCGTCTCAACTCACAAAGCAAGTAATATTTGTTGTGGTTCAGTCATAGAAAGACACAGAGCTGATACTTACACACAATTTGTCATGCTACAAAAATGCTTTGGGCTCTTCTACAAATGAACAATGTGGATTCGACGGTGTGAAATTGGCATTCTACTGAGTTCCGACATCCAGTTCCTATGTTGATGAATTCCCAATGACTCTGTCTTCTAAATCACAGCCTACTGTGTCTGACAAGTGAAATAATAATTACTTTATGTGTCAGATTTTTTTGATGAAAATGGATTCAGAATGATTGATACGTTCCCGTGTTAAGCATAAGCCCTCTGATGGAGGAACCGGCCGCTCCGAGGTGTTCAAGGGCAGCTCGAGAGGGAATTCCACAACAGTATCACACTCCTCATCGTTTTCAAATGCCTTTCATCTCAGCTTGTTCGCGTCTTTATTTTGAGGATATTACCACAAGTATGTCATTATGAGAAATCGGGTCATGCAATCTTTGTGTTGAAATGAAGCGAGACTGAGCTCCGCCAGCCACCTGGAGGAACGACATTCTCTAACCATTGTGTCAGCGCGGCCTGTCTTCAAATCCAACCTTTTAAACCGGAGGTCAAGGGGTAAAGGTGAAGAGTTCACAGGGCCACCCGGTATGCCTGTTTGAATACCCTCGTGGTGAACAACGGTTTTCACTTGGAGGAAGTCGTGTCAAATTTAATTTTGTTGTAGGAATCCAAATTATTTTTCTGAGATTGAGTTGTATTCATTTGTTTGAATGATCCAAGTTCGTTCATTCATTCATTCAAATGATCAAAGTTCATTCACTCGTTCATCCAAGTTCGTCTAGGTTTAGAAATTAGTTTATGTTTTCAAAAGTGTGCAAAAATGATTTGCTACAATGTTTCCATCTACCTGATGGTAAAAGTGGAAGTCCACATGTCCACTAGCCCTGCCTGAATTTTATTAGTCTCTGACCAGCAGACTTATGTTAATTTTGAGCCCTCATCCATCCATCTTTCCACTATCCATCTTTCCGTCATCCATCCATCCATCCATCCATCCATCCATCCATCAATCAATCAATCAATCAATCAATCAATCAATCATCCATCATCTGACTGTAACTTCAACCATCAATCAATCAATCCGACCCACCCACCTACCAACCCATCCATCCATCCATCAATCAATCAATCGATCCACCCACCCACCCATCCATCTATCTGTAATTCATCCATCCATCTATC
This sequence comes from Haliotis cracherodii, assembly GCF_022045235.1. NCBI lineage: Eukaryota > Metazoa > Mollusca > Gastropoda > Lepetellida > Haliotidae > Haliotis > Haliotis cracherodii. The sequence continues at coordinate 21,605,891 of NW_027266267.1, forward strand.
CATCCATCTTCTCATTCCATAAACCATCCTCCAACCTCTTTTCCACTGACCATCAATCGGCTCCTCCATCCATCAATCTATTCCTTCATTCACCTATTTCCATCAAATCCTTCCTTCAATCATACAACGGAAAAAGGGAGAAAAATGTTTTCAGCAGTTCAATTTCTTTTTTCATATTTCAGGATAATATTCTCGTGTTCCATCCCACAACTAAATGTCACGCATATCAGCTCCCCGCAGCTGCATGTCGGCATAGAGGGATATCTGTCAAGCAGCAAAGGTTATGATGCTTCTGATTATGTTTCATTGCATGATGTAAAACAAAAAAAACAAAAATTGAATTTTTAAAAATTGGTTGGTTGGTTTGTTGTTTAAGGCCGCACTCAGCAATATTCCAGCTATATGATGGCGGTCTGTAAATAATAGAGTCTGGACCAGGCAATACAGTGATTAATATCATGAGCATCGATCCATGCAATTGGGATCGATGACATGTATCAACCAAGTCAGCGAGCCTGACCACCAGATCCTGTTAGTCGCCTTTTACGACAAGGATAGTCAACTTTTACAGCAAGCATGGGTTGTTGAAGACCTATTCTACCCCGGAATGTTCACGGGTCTTTTAAAAATTTAAAGGTTTCATCACTAGAACGAGTCTGCCTCCAAGAAGTAGTAGCAAGTAGGCCCCGAACTAGCAGATGTGAACTCATCAAACCAGCAGTGGAGGGAATAAACATTGCTTGATTTATGAATTGTGTTCTCTGATCTGTTCATTGTCCGTGGTCTTGTGGTTGAGCGTCCGCCCGGAGAGCGGAAGGTCCGGGGTTTGATCCCCGGCCATGTCATACCAAAAGACGTTAAAAGATGGTACTTGTTGTTACCCTGTCTGGCATTCGGCATTGTTACTTTCTTGTGTGATATCAGCATACCAACTAGGGCTGTGACGAGTCCAAATTTACTACCCGGGTACCCATCCTCCTATTACCTGACCCTACCCAGGTACCCATCCTCCTATTACCTGACCCTACCTGGGTACCCATCCTCCTATTACCTGACCCTACCTGGGTACCCATCCTCCTATTACCTGACCCTACCTGGGTACCCATCCCCCTATTACCTGACCCTACCTGGGTACCCATCCCCCTATTACCTGACCCTACCTGGGTACCCATCCTCCTATTACCTGACCCTACCTGGGTACCCATCCTCCTATTACCTGACCCTACCTGGGTACCCATCCTCCTATTACCTGACCCTACCTGGGTACCCATCCTCCTATTACCTGACCCTACCTGGGTACCCATCCTCCTATTACCTGACCCTACCTGGGTACCCATCCCCCTATTACCTGACCCTACCTGGGTACCCATCCTCCTATTACCTGACCCTACCTGGGTACCCATCCTCCTATTACCTGACCCTACCTGGGTACCCATCCTCCTATTACCTGACCCTACCTGGGTACCCATCCTCCTATTACCTGACCCTTCCTGGGTACCCATCCTCCTATTACCTGACCCTACCTGGGTACCCATCCCCCTATTACCTGACCCTACCTGGGTACCCATCCTCCTATTACCTGACCCTACCTGGGTACCCATCCTCCTATTACCTGACCCTACCTGGGTACCCATCCTCCTATTACCTGACCCTACCTGGGTACCCATCCTCCTATTACCTGACCCTTCCTGGGTACCCATCCCCCTATTACCTGACCCTACCTGGGTACCCATCCCCCTATTACCTGACCCTACCTGGGTACCCATCCTCCTATTACCTGACCCTACCTGGGTACCCATCCTCCTATTACCTGACCCTACCCGGGTACCCATCCTCCTATTACCTGACCCTACCTGGGTACCCATCCTCCTATTACCTGACCCTACCTGGGTACCCATCCTCCTATTACCTGACCCTACCTGGGTACCCATCCTCCTATTACCTGACCCTACCTGGGTACCCATCCTCCTATTACCTGACCCTACCTGGGTACCCATCCTCCTATTACCTGACCCTTCCTGGGTACCCATCCTCCTATTACCTGACCCTTCCTGGGTACCCATCCTCCTATTACCCGACCATACCTGGGTACCCATCCTCCTATTACCCGACCATACCTGGGTACCCATCCTCCTATTACCTGACCATACCTGGGTACCCATCCTCCTATTACCTGACCCTACCTGGGTACCCATCCTCCTATTACCTGACCCTACCTGGGTACCCATCCTCCTATTACCTGACCCTACCTGGGTACCCACCCCCTATTACCCGACCCTACCTGGGTACCCATCCTCCTATTACCCGACCATACCTGGGTACCCATCCTCCTATTACCTGACCCTACCTGGGTACCCATCCCCCTATTACCTGACCCTACCTGGGTACCCATCCTCCTATTACCTGACCCTACCTGGGTACCCATCCCCCTATTACCTGACCCTACCTGGGTACCCATCCTCCTATTACCTGACCCTACCTGGGTACCCATCCTCCTATTACCCGACCCTACCTGGGTACCCATCCTCCTATTACCTGACCCTACCTGGGTACCCATCCTCCTATTACCTGACCCTACCCGGGTACCCATCCCCTATTACCTGACCCTACCTGGGTACCCATCCTCCTATTACCTGACCCTACCTGGGTACCCATCCTCCTATTACCCGACTATACCTGGGTACCCATCCTCCTATTACCCGACCCTACCTGGGTACCCATCCTCCTATTACCCGACCCTACCTGGGTACCCATCCTCCTATTACCCGACCATACCCGGGTACCCATCCTCCTATTACCTGACCCTACCTGGTAACCCACCCCCTATTACCCGACCCTACCTGGGTACCCATCCTCCTATTACCCGACCCTACCTGGGTACCCATCCTCCTATTACCTGACCCTACCTGGGTACCCATCCTCCTATTACTTGACCCTACCCGGGTACCCACTGTAGGTCTCAGGAGATGTCTTAAAATGTCCAATTGGGAACATTTTTAGCATAGCCCTGGCAAAACGTATTTTGATACATGTATTAAACAATCTGGTCATTCATACACTGAAGTTGAATTAAGTTATATCTTTATTCAACCATATGAAAAATCAGAAGGAATGGGTGCATAGTCAGAAAGAAATGGTAACATTAGTGACTTGTAGTGTAACCATTGAGTTCTAGATAATTTTGTCATTAAACAATAGCTCACGTGACTAACCACGGGTCCGGGTAGTCCTGTGAGTACCCGGGTCCTACTCAGGACCCACACGACCCCGGTACCCGAGTTACCCGTCCCAGCCCTAATACGAACTCATATCCCCTGACTGGCTGGTATCATTTCAAGATTGACCTTCATGAATGAAAAGATCTTCAACTTCAAGGTCACAGTGGCCTGATGACATTTCAGATTTACATTCTCGTGTAAAAATGAATGAAAAAACTATATTTGTGCAAAATATTTTTATGATTTAAATTATTGTCATATTTTTAGCTAGTTTATGAATCAATTAACAAAGGACTGAAATAATGGTCAAGTAATTTAACCATTTCAGACATTTTGTAAACGTTGACATAACCAAGTTGTCACACTTGCATTTTGTTTGCAATGTCAAGTTCATGCTTAGGAGAGTATGAGGGAATATTAGGGACCTTGTGTGTTCTGCAATAACCAAGGGAGACAACTGGGGATCTAGTCTGCTGTGCAATCATCAGTAGAGACAACTGGAGACCTGTTATGTTCTGCAATCATCAGGGGAGACAACTCTGGATCCTGTCTTTTGCAATCGTCAGGGGAGACAACTGGGGACCTAGTCTGTTCTGCAATCATCAGGGGAGAAAACTGGGAACCTAGTCTGTTCTGCAATCACCAGGGGAGACAACTGGGGACCTAGTCTGTTCTGCCATTACCAGGGGAGACAACTGGGAACCTAGTCTGTTCTGCAATCACCAGGGGAGACAACTGGGAACCTAGTCTGTTCTGCAATCACCAGGGGAGACAACTGGGGACCTGGTTTATTCTGCAGGATTCCTGCATTCATTGTTTCGGAGTACACCAGTGTTTTGAATGTTGCAAATTTACTTGAAGCAATTGCATAATTGTTCCATTGCAATATTATGCAACTTTCAAGAAAATTTCCTCCTTTTTTTAAAACGATTGCATATATTGATTTAAACATTTCTGTCATTAAAAGCCGTAACCAGACTACAATGAAGCCAGAGCATGTGTTATTCATGCATCTGTGACAGTGAATGAATTATCTGTCACTTGGCGCTGATCAATCGCACGTGGTGCACTTGACCTATTGCATATTTCACCTTGGATGCCAATGAAGTCTCCGCTGCTTTTCAAATTTGCGATCGGCTGAGTTAACTTTATGTGACGGGTCACAGCTGATCCTATGGGGCATATTAAAGCAAGTCTTGTCTTTTGATTTAGTTGGGAAAGTTTTAATTGTATAATTTTTATGTTCAAGCTTGTGAAAAAAATCGGGCCGTGATGGAAAGGTAAGTTGAAAAACAATCGGTTTCAGTCCTGGCTTGAAGAGGATGTAATGAATGCTCCCTTACGTTACTGACTTAGTAATTTGATCTGAAGTTTGTCGAAAACTTTTGTAGATGCGGAAGTTTTTTGTTTTGTTTTGCAAGGTTTGTGTTATATGCTAATGTTGCTTAATGTATTATTCACAGTGTAGACGTGATTAGAGTTCTTCTTTTTGTTCCATGATGGATGGATTGTAATTATCCTCCTTCCAAATATTTGCAGATGTTTACATTAATGGCTCGTGTTTCTTGAGCCAGTGATCCATTACATACCGTAATCTTGTGTTTGGGCTCCTGCTTCCAAGGCAGGACAATGTTTTGTTCCAGAAAATTAAGATGATTATTTTGATTGGTGAGGGAGGAATGTCTGCCTGCTACAACGGAGAGAAAGTTTTCTGTGTGACATGGACACACTTGCTCGCCTACCGCCTGCCCGACCGCTCGCCCACCCGCTCGCCCGCCCAGCCGCCCAATCATCTATCTGCCCACCCACCCAAGCAGGCACCAATCCACTCTTGCATCCATCCATCCACCCACACACTCCACCCGTGAAGATCCGGGGTAGAATAGGTTTTCAGCAACCCATGCTTGCCATAAAAGGCCATTATACTTGTCGTAAGAGGCTACTAACGGGATCGGGTGGTCAGGCTCGCTGACTTGGTTGAAGCATGTCATCATGTCCCAATTACATAGACAGATGCTCATGATATCAGTCACTGGATTGTCTGGTCCAGATTCGATTATTTACACACTGCCGTCATATGGCTCAAATATTTGCTGAGAGCGATGTTAAGGAACAAAAAAACAAAACACCCACACACCCACCCACTCAAAATGCAACAAATGTAATCTTAACCATAATGAAGAATTTGGTCCCTTGACGCTAGAAGCCATTGATGATGTTTAAAAAAGGTCTAAACAATATTTTGGGATCAATACACTGTGCTCCAATATAGGAGAGACTGGCGTCGTTTTTCAGTTTAATCATTTATCATGACGATATGACATCCACCCTATTATTGTTTTAGGGTTTTTGCCAGTGTGACTATTGTGTAGTGCCTGTTTATGTGGCAGACATCACATCCCGTGGAAGTGGAGACACTGTTGCTTTATTCATGCCCCCAAACCGGATGTACCGTATTCAACGTAATAAGCGCCCACGGCGATATTTGCTGATGTATTGGCTTGTGAACAGTTCCAATTAGCACCCCTTCCGATTGATCCATGTACACAAGACTTATTTATTCGTGTATAATACGCACTCGTGTGTTATATGCACCCTTAATTACGGGCAATTACATTCTTGAAAAAAACCCTTTTCTTTTGTATCAATTCTGGCTGTCAGCATAAACCACAAAATTTACGATCTTTCAGCCCTTTCACCAAAATGATATACTAATAAGAGCCCCCTATTTCTAATTTTGAGATCGCCCTGGGCGCTTATTACGTCGAATACTGTAAATCATGATTTGTAATTGATTTGACAAGCTTGGATCTTGACATGTTCTTATGCAGTATATGAAAGAGGGGCATTATTGTGTTTTCTGCACAAATTGCCAATTACACCGAGTACAAAAGGAGTTATTCATAGCTCACACATGAATTATAGACAAACATAAATACTACCCATATGTTTATCAAGAGGCAGGACATGTTTAGTTAAGCATTTGGTAGACAGTATATTGAATTCCGTTCTTTTGTACAGTATTAAGTTGAAGCAAATATTGGTGCAGACTCACATGTTGATGATGTTGAACAGATTCCGCCATCCATCTGCCAAATATTGATTAATCATGTTCCAATCCACCTTCAAATATCTCATTAATTGATTGATTGATATACCATCAATGAATCTATCCATTCCATTCTTTCGTGGATCTATTGCCATCCATTCATTGATCTATTGCCATCCCTTCATTGATCTATTGCCATCCATCGGTTCATTGATCTATTGCCATCCGTTCATTGATCTATTGCCATCCATTCATTGATCTATTGCCATCCATCCATTCATTAATCTTTTGCCATCCGTTCATTGATCTATTGCCATCCATCCCTTCATTGATCTATTGCCATCCATCCCTTCATTGATCTATTGCCATCCATCCATTCATTAATCTTTTGCCATCCGTTCATTGATCTATTGCCATCCATCCCTTCATTGATCTATTGCCATCCATCCCTTCATTGATCTATTGCCATCCATCCATTCATTAATCTTTTGCCATCCGTTCATTGATCTATTGCCATCCATCCCTTCATTGATCTATTGCCATCCATTCATTCATTGATCTATTGCCATCCATCCCTTCATTGATCTATTGCCATCCATCCATTCATTGATCTATTGCCATCCGTTTATCGATCTATTGCCATCCATCCCTTCATTGATCTATTGCCATCCGTTTATCGATCTATTGCCATCCATCCCTTCATTGATCTATTGCCATCCATCCGTTCATTGATCTATTGCCATCCATCCATTCATTGATCTATTGCCATCCATCCGTTCATTGATCTATTGCCATCCATCCATTCATTGATCTATTGCCATCCATCCATTCATTGATCTATTGCCATCCATCCCTTCATTGACCTATTGCCATCCGATCCTTGATTCAACTGTGTCGTTTATTTAATGTTTCTGTTTTGGACAGTGACCGGCCCCTCGCACAGAACCTCTGTTGTTTTTCTCAGGGCAAGGTGTTAATCCTCCTTATATTGTATTTAACCAGTTGCATGGCATTCAGAAACAAACCTTGTGTTTAATGATCTTGGTTCCGACTCTAAGAACAGCAGAACTCAACATGCCATCCTTTCCGTGTGCGCTCCTCAACATTGATAGATTGTTCAAGTGTTGGAACTGTAGGAATTAGTTTCTCTTGATTACAGCCGTCACTGGCCACCGCCTCCCCCAGCACCACGCACCCCACCACAGCCTCGCTTTCCCAGTACAAAGCCACCACCGGTATTAACTGAGCCTCGTTATTAACTGAGCCTCGCAAGCATATCCACCACTGTTTATTTACAGTTGTAGGGGTCTGAAAGGTGTAATTTCAGATCGTAATCAGAGGTTAAGGTCTCATGTAGCTTGTCCCAAGGCTGTTGATGTGCTTGTGTCATGAAATTCACCCAGCTCTGTTTGTCGTGGTGGAGTGGTTCGGAGTGGTTCGCACGGAAATGTCTGTGATACAGAATCTGAAGGCAAGGATGTGCCATGGGGTTCTCAAAGGGGATGCTCGGACAATAGCAAATATCAGTAAAAAAAATCCCCATATTGCGAATAAATATGGTACCCTTTTGAAACATCCTTTTTCATTGAAAACTGGAGTAGAACACAGCGAGAGAAATTGGCACTCGTCTTATCGTCCTTGCCAAACTGCCCAATAGTTTAGGTGGTAGATATTTGACATTCTAAGGGTTTTGCTATAAATCATTATCAGGACTTGTGGACTATAAATGTTAGTTTATATTACTGCTAAGAGTTAGCAACATGTAATGCAGGTTTTAAGTGAAACCCTTTTGAAAAATATGTTATAACAAAGAAAACTGGAGAACAACTCTGGTATGTTTTGGAGATAAACATTGTGGGTCAGTGGTTGACAGCACGAGTAATAAGAGTGAGTGAGTGAGTTGGGTTTAACGCCGCTTTTAACATTATTCCAGTTATATCACAGCGTGTCAGCTTAATGTGGGAGGAAAGCCCGAAGTGATGCAGGTCTCAGACGTTTACCACTTCGGTGAAACCCACGAGCACGGGTATGGTGCTGACAAACCTAGAAACATAATTGGGGCGAACCGGGGTTTGAACCCACAATCATAGGTTTCTGGCGTGCCCAAGGGACGCAACTCTGCACAGCTATTCGCGGCGCCTTAGACGATTGGGCCACCCGTGCCCCTACGAGTAATAAGAAGCCTGAAGTTACTAGTGATGGATATGTAAATCAATCACTCACTCACTCCCCTGCCTAAGATGGGTAGATGAATTTACAATTTAACAATATTGCTGCCATAAAATTATACCACCTCACATGTTATAAAAAATATATCCTTCATTATGCCTTGTATTTTATTCAGAGTAAAATGTTTCAATGAACATACAATTACCCAATTATTGTGCACGTAATTGTGGAAAATGTTCAAACAAATCCCTCTGCCTGTAACTCTCAACTTTCCAATCTTCCTATTCAGAAGAGTTCCTAGAACTCCAACTTTCATATCTCCACATTCAGGAGAGCTCTTGGAGTTCCAACTTTCATATCTCCATGTCCAGGAGAATTCCCGGAGCTCCAACTTTCCTATTTCCATATTCAGGAGAGTGCAGATCTTCCCTCATCACCTCAACGCCTATTTTTGGCCTAAGAATCCTCCACGAACATAAATCAAATTAAAAATGGGGCAAGTACGAATCCTGGGAGAATGGTCTTAAGTCTCCATTACTGCACGCAAATGAACAAAATGTTTTGCTCTGTTTGGGTGTTTATTACCATCTTAAGAACCTACTGGCCATCAGCCCTCATGGCAAGTCCTGCCACCTTGGTAATGCTGCCATTAGACAATTAAACTGCAGCGGAGACAGACCACCACTGTCAACACCTGCGGCGAGCGGTAAAGCCCCGGCAGATTTATCAGGAAGCCACTTTGCCTCCGGGTTGTCCATCTTAGGAGTGATTCCGGTGTAGAATAGGTCTTCAGCAACCCATGCTTGCCGTAAAAGGCGACTAACGGGATCAGGTGGTCAGGCTCGCTGACTTGGTTGATGCATGTCATCGATCCCAATATCAATCATGATATTAATCACTGGATTGTCTGGTCCAGACTCGATTATTTACAGACAGATATTTATAGTCATATAGCTGGAATATTGTTGAGTGCGGCGTTAAACAACAAACCAACAACAACAATCTTAAGAGTGAATGAGTGAGTGAATGTTAAACCACAGTCACACGGATGTATCAGTAAAAAAATTTTTTATGGGTTTATTAATTAGATAAATTAATATTGAAAAAAATCAGAAAACATTTTGACGAATGGTTAGTGACAGACACTTAGCGTTGTGAATTAAACGATGGCTCGGTTAGCTAGTTGACCTCAGGTACATTTTTGGCAGCCCGAAACTGGTTTAGGCTACTGGGTTTTAAGAAATTATGAATCTCAATGCCTGTTTGGAAAATTCAACCATCTGATAGAGGTCCGACATAGGTTTTGCGCTGTTTGAAAAAATATGTGTGGGGATCTGACCATGCCTGGAGTCTACAACATAAGTCTGCACTAATGGTGGTATCTGACAGATTTTATTGACGAGATGCGTGGAGAATTAGATCATATTCATGATATGTTACAAAGATGAACTACCTGGAGAATTGCTTATTATCATGACAGGAAATTGATGTGATCGGCTCAGATCGAAACACAATTGGCCACACCAAGTGCTTAGAAAAGGCAGTGTTTATAGTTAAACAATCAATACAAAGATTACTCATGTTGACAGGGTTCTGTCTACTGTTTCATTTCATAACGGATTTCCTGTTGATTTTGATCAGCATTGCTGCGGAAAATGACTCAGAAATGTGTCAGTCGATGAAATCAAGATGGTACTTTGTGTAGCTTGAAGTGGAATATGGCCAAAATGTCAATTTGTTAAAAATCTTGGATTTAAAGGAATTAACATTTATCCCCACCATCCCCTCACAACTAATTACCTGATCAATCCTCAAAATATATCAGACAACGTCATTTGGTATTTTGACATTTAATGAAACAACTTTGTTATCTCTTAAGATCGTCACTACATTTAATCTGATCGAACAAAGTTGCCATAAAGATGTAATTCAGTAACATGAATTATGCCTACAAACAAATATCTGTGAAGGGATTGTTCTACAAATATCCTTTCTTTTGCTAGAAGTCAATTAATGAACACGAAATGCTAGTCTGTCATAAAGACAATGAAACCAATATATCCAATACAGCCCATGCAAGTCTATAATGTTTGGCAAGTCTAGATTACTGCAGTATCAAAGGAAGTCTCTGGGCTCCTTTTTATCATATTTTATAACTATGATTTATCAACTGTTTTTCTGTAAAATATGTGTGGGGCTGTCAGGTAGCCTAGTGGTAAAAGCGTTTCACTCGTCATGCCGAAGCCCCGGGTTCGATTCCCGACATGGGTACAATGTGTGAAGCCCATTTCTGGTGTACCCCGCCGTGATATTGCTGGAATATTGCTAAAAGCGGCGTAAAACCATACTCACTCACTCACTCACTCACTGTAAAATATGTTCACGTCAGAGTTCATTTGAATCTTAATCCAAGAAGCACTTTAGCTTCAGTTCTAGCGTGCTTATTGAACAAGACAAGGTCCAATCATTTCTTCACCAGAGAATTGTCAATAACTTAGAATTTCTAATCAGCCAGATTATTTTTTCTCCCATTGTGGAGCAGAGCATATGGTTGTTAAATAAAGGCCAGTGTGAAAATGACACTGTTACCACTTGAGCTGTTTGACTGCTCGTGAAATATAGATGTACGTGAGAAGTCCTCAGGGTGATATTACCAACCAAACTGGGCTGGCCGTGAATGGACTCGCAAACCCCTTTCCATACTCAATAGAAATCTCTGCTAAAAGCAAGTCATTTGTACGATTCTGACTTCATAATAAGCATGTGTTTATGAATCGCTACAAAGTAGTTTAAATATGCTTCCAGATGTTCATGAAAAGATGAGTTTTTCAGTCTCAGTGATGGAGACATGACCGTTTCCTTCACTGGCTTTTTCTGTTGTGTAATATCATACAACTGCTCGATACAGTGACTGCTGTACAGTTGGGTGACTTGATGAACTTTGCATAACCTTCTGACACTGTATATATAGCACAATTGTGTGATGCATTTTATGTTGCACAATTGTCTTATGTAGTGACTATTGCAGAATTGTCTGATATAGTGACTATTGCACAATTGTCTGATAGAGATAACATTGCACAATTGTCTGATACAGATAACATTGCACAATTGTCAGATAGATGATAGAGATAACATTGCACAATTGTCTGATATAGTGACTATTGTCTGATATAGTGACTACTGCACAATTGTCTGATACAGATAACATTGCACAATTGTCTGATTTAGTGACTATTGCACAATTATATGATGGAGATAATATTGCACAATAGTCATACTTGATTATTTCACAATTGTGTGATCTGGTGAATATTGTGCTGGGGTATGGGTGGCCCCTTGGGCTAGGTTTTACGGCAGCTTGGTGATGGGTTTGTAAAAGTGTGTGTGTGTGTGGGTATACTCCCTACTTTTCCCGCCTGAGTTTTGTTTTAATCTGTAGAAGAACGTTTTTAAGATTCAGTAATTGTCAATATGTTCTTCCAGCTCTGACATCACTCTGAAGGCCCGTGTTCGATTCCTCATATGGGTAGAGTGAGTGAGTGAGGGTGGTTTTAAGCCGCTTTTAGCAATAGTCCAGCAATATCACGGCGGGGGACACCAGAAATGGGCTTTACACATTGTACCATGTCGGGAATCGAACCCGGCTCTTCGGCGTGACAAGCGGACGCTTTAACCACTTGACTACCCAACCGCCCCCATATGGGTATAATGTGTGAAGCCCATTTCTGGTGTCCCCTGCCATGATTGCTGGAATGATGCAAAAACTCACTCACTCACTCAGTCTAAAGCCATGACGTCCTCAGTGTTGTCACCAGCAGCGTAGGTTGCGCAGATTCCTTCAGCTTCCATCCTATTCCCCTGAAGACACCACGCTGCACATATTAAATGCCCTTAACAGTGTATGCCATGCTAGTCCCCAATTAGAGCAGCCCTGGATCCCTCTGATCCAAGGGAGGCCGACACCTCAGATGGGTGATCAGTCTCTTTCACACACACCAGATTTGGAGATTCACACACACCAGATTTGGAGAGTCATTAACATTGGAGCTTCTTGCTGGGGAGAGGACAAAAACCTGGTAATGCCTGGCAGAGTATTTAATGATATACGCCAAACCAGCCACTGAGTTAAGGTGTTCCCCAGGACAAGGGTAGAAGTAGCCGGAGCCTGCTTGTTGGGAGTGAGGCTGACTGGAGCCTGTTTGTGAGTTAGGCCGACTGGAGCCTGTTTGTGAGTTAGGCCGACTGGAGCCTGCTTGTTGGGAGTGAGGCCGACTGGAGCCTGTTTGTTGGGAGTGAGGCCGACTGGAGCCTGCTTGTTGGGAGTGAGGCCGACTGGAGCCTGCTTGTTGGGAGTGAGGCCGACTGGAGCCTGCTTGTTGGGAGTGAGGCTGACTGGAGCCTGCTTGTTGGGAGTGAGGCTGACTGGAGCCTGCTTGTTGGGAGTGAGGCTGACTGGAGCCTGCTTGTTGGGAGTGAGGCTGACTGGAGCCTGCTTGTTGGGAGTGAGGCTGACTGGAGCCTGCTTGTTGGGAGTGAGGCTGTCTGGAGCCTGCTTGTTGGGAGTGAGGCTGACTGGAGCCTGCTTGTTGAGAGTGTGGCTGACTGGAGCCTGCTTGTTGAGAGTGAGGCCGACTGGAGCCTGCTTGTTGGGAGTGAGGCCGACTGGAGCCAGCTTGTTGGGAGTGAGGCCGACTAGAGCCTGCTTGTCGGGAGTGAGGCCGACTGGAGCCTGCTTGAGAGAGCAAAAATATTACACAAAATGCGTTGTCTTTATATTAAAAGCATAAAGATGACTACCCATACTTTCAGCTTCTCTTTGCACTACCATATCTCAATGGTAACCTACAACAACACACATAGAAAACACACTTATAAAACAATTTCAAAGAAAGACGACAAGCCTGTCTCAGTATTTCAGTGTCTCTTTTTAACAAAAAAAAAAGTTCGATCCTTGAATGAAACCAGAAACCCTCAGTGTTCATTACAAAGAGGAAGTGTCTACGCTGTGAGGGTATTACCGACTTTTGCAGCAGTGACCTTTGGAACTTTCAACACTAGAGCCTGCAGGTCAGTCATTCAAGATATTTTTACAACAGGCTGCAACAAAAATCAAACACTGCCGTTGAAAGATTGGGGGCAAAGATTACCATCCGTCTCTCGTTGTCAACAATATTGTTGCTTTGATTGGCGATGATGAGGATGGAGTTGATGCTGACACTGTCCACCCTCGCTTCATTATTTGTTTATTTGTTTATTTATTGTTGAACGCTGCACAGCTATATGACGGCGGTCTGTGAATAATCGAGTCTGGACCAGACAATCCAGTGATTGACATCATGATCACTTCGTTATTTTACCGACCCAAAACTTGAGATGATGGGTTCGAGTCCCAGATTTGCCCTGATTGTGTTTCTAGGTTTAACAGCACAATGACATGCTTGTGGGTTTCAGGAAAGTGGTAAATGTGTAAGACCTGCATCGCTTCATCACGTTGTTATGAAACAACGGAAATATTCCTCAGACCAAAACTCTACTCACTCGTTCATGCTTTATTGTATTATGTAATATTGCGGAGTGCGGCGTAAAACAAGCCAACCAACCTCACTTGGTGTTCCAAATGTGTGATGCTTGGACAGTGACTGGTGCTGAAGAATTAACACTTACTGACTGAGCGCTGCTCCAAATGCCTGTTGTTGCTGGAACAATGTATGACCGAAATGACCTTGCATCTGTTACTGATGCTTTCAATCACTTGTTTATCAGGTCAAGGCTGATGGTATTTCCATTTTTCTGTGATGTAGCTGGAATACTGTCATGAAGTCAATCATCAGATTCCAATAAGGATTGGGGGCATGGGTGGCCCAGTCGTCTCAGTCGTCTCAGGCATCTCAGGCACTGCGATTTGCTGTGCAGAGTTACGTCCCTTGGGCGCATCAAGAAACCTATGATTGTGGGTTCGAATCCCGGATGGCCACGATTATGTCTCTAGGTTTGTCAGCACCATACCCGTGCATATGGTTTTCACTGAAGTGGTAAACCTCGTGAGACCTGCTATAACTGTAATACCGTTAAAAGCAGCGTTAAACCTAACACACTCACTCACTCGCCTTTAAGGATCTTTTACTGTAAACTTAACCATTTTCAAGATGGCTGCCACAGTGAGTTGCTTATATTGATTGTTGTGTGTCTATGGAGGCCTTCACTGTCATACATTTTCTGTCAGTCCAGACAGCAACCCCTGGAGTCTCCTCTCAGAAGACATTTGCTTGTCTGTTTTTCTGTTGACATGTCAATGAGCTAGGTCAGGTGTTTATGTATTGGAGAAAACACGCTTACGAGGTTTTGGTAGATAGAGCATGCCCTGCGAGCATGCCCTGCGGAGAGGGAAAAACCAAGGGGGCAAAGCCCCCGCGGTTTTTCCCGACCCCCAGGGCATGCTCTGTCTACCAAAACCGAGGGAAAGTGTTTTTCCATACTTATAAACCGAAAAAAACAACATTTATCAACATTTTTATGTTTCGAACACACTTTCCATGAACCTTAGGAAACCCGCGTAAAATATCTGTTGCTGGCGTACGGATCTTGAAAAGGACATTCTAAAAACCAGTGTGGCTTATCAACACCTCTGTTACTAAGCCTCGTGGTACACTCACTGGACTACTGATATGAAGGTTGCGAGTTCGATCTTCGGGAATATAAAGCAAATTTGTCATTTGATTTTACATTTCATTACATGTTACAATCTGAACGGAAGTTATATTAATAAAATACCCAGGACATTATATAAAATCCCTGTGATATTATAACACATTATATAGCAAATATGACTTGAATATCCTATAAAATCCCTGGGATATTATATAAATTCCCAGGGACATTACAACGTCCCAGTTTATGAGATTTAACCCGACTGGAAAGTAAAACCTCACAATAGGTTTTAATGCCTATAGAAAGAAGTCTCTTACTTAATAGCGATCCCAATGAATAGGTTTATAACTTTTGTTTTTGAAGTCTCATCAATATTTGGGGTGGGGGGATAATATGGTGGTTAATGTGGTGGCTCATCAACCCATAGACCTGGCTGTGTTTGCATCCCATATTGGTACACTGTGTGAAACCCTCTCTTGATATTGTTGGAATAGAGCTGTACTAACTCACTCACTCACTCACTGCAGATATTGTCAATATTTTTCACCTTCCTGAGAGATGGTTCTCGTCCTTGTTTCTGAGAGAGATGGTTCCCCGTCCATGTTTCTGAAAGAGATGGTTCCCCATCCATGTTTCTGAGAGAGATGGTTCTCGTCCTTGTTTCTGAGAGAGATGGTTCCCCGTCCATGTTTCTGAGAGAGATGGTTCCCAGTCCTTGTTTCTGAGAGAGATGGTTCCCCGTCCATGTTTCTGAGAGAGATGGTTCCCCGTCCATGTTTCTGAGAGAGATGGTTCCCCGTCCATGTTTCTGAGAGAGATGGTTCCCGGTCCTTGTTTCTGATAGAGATGGTTCCCCGTCCATGTTTCTGAGAGAGATGGTTCCCGGTCCTTGTTTCTGAGAGAGATGGTTCCCCGTCCATGTTTCTGAGAGAGATGGTTCCCGGTCCTTGTTTCTGAGAGAGATGGTTCCCCGTCCATGTTTCTGAGAGAGATGGTTCCCGGTCCTTGTTTCTGAGAGAGATGGTTCCCCGTCCATGTTTCTGAGAGAGATGGTTCCCCGTCCATGTTTCTGAGAGAGATGGTTCCCCGTCCATGTTTCTGAGAGAGATGGTTCCCCGTCCATGTTTCTGAGAGAGATGGTTCCCGGTCCTTGTTTCTGAGAGAGATGGTTCCCCGTCCATGTTTCTGAGAGAGATGGTTCCCCGTCCTTGTTTCTGAGAGAGATGGTTCCCCGTCCATGTTTCTGAGAGAGATGGTTCCCGGTCCTTGTTTCTGAGAGAGATGGTTCCCCGTCCATGTTTCTGAGAGAGATGGTTCCCCTTCCTTGTTTCTGAGAGAGATGGTTCCCCGTCCATGTTTCTGAGAGAGATGGTTCCCGGTCCATGTTTCTGTCAGCCAGCCTGTCCGGAGTCCGTCATATTCAGGTGAGCTTATGTCATAGCCGGCCTGTCCGGAGTTCGTCATATTCAGGTGAGCTTATGTCATAGCCAGCCTGTCTGGAGCCTATCATTTTAACAGTTGACTGTATATTCAGGTGAGCTTATGTCGTAGCCAGCCTGTCCGGAGCCCATCCTTTTAACAGTTGACTGTATATTCAGGTGAGCTTATGTCATAGCCAACCTGTCCGGAGTCCATCTTTTTAACAGTTGACTGTATATTCTGGTGAGCTTATGTCATAACCAGCCTGTCCGGAGTCCATCGTTTTAACAGTTGACTGTATATTCAGGTGAGCTTCAGTGCATTTGTTGTTGTTGTTATCACTTTGATGGTGTTGAAGAGATTCAACTGACTCTATCATCCACACACAGCACTCAGGGGAATCTAGACTTTGATGGATTCTCTGCGCCACTGGAACCAGGGGAATAGTAACTATAATTTCTCCAACATTCTGTGAAGAAAGGGCAGAGATCTTTCTTGAGCTTCATCCATCATATACAATTGTGTTTACAGCCATGCCGAGCAATTTGTTCCCACAATGCACTAGGTTGCACCAATTAGTATGTACATTAGCCATTACCTATGCCTGATTGGTTAGTTATCTGGAAAATATTTGAAAAAGACAGATGTTAAAATTTTAAAAAAGATTAGTTTGTATGCCAAAATTAGAACATGTCATTGTTGTTGAAGTAGAGAGATTCTTCTTGTGAAGAAGTAAGATTAAGTCACCTGAAAGTTTGGCTCAGGGGATTAAGTCCGTGAGATACTGTTTGGCTTTGCTTTAAGTATATTTTCTCTTTATTTGAAGGCGCAGTTGTGTAAGAATTGCCACAATTGATAATGCATGCGCAGGGCTTGTTTTTGACCAGCATTTCAAAGATTAAACCGAATTGTTAAGTAAGGCACAACCCGGAATCAAGATGAAAGACCAATGGATTTTTTTCTGCCAGACAAGTGAACGCTGCCCCCTATACTCTTGTCACGTTTTTGCTGTGAGCGACTCACTGCTTCTCCATGTCTGCCCTAGCCTCCGTACAACTTTGACATTCTCGACTCGGACCAAGAGGCGCACGGATGATTTCGCTCGCTAATTATTTTGACACATTTCTGAAATGACCCTCATTCACTTTTACTTAAAAAAAACTAATTACCCATTATTTCTGCGTCTGCTCCCCGAAACATCACCGTCTGCTCCGTAGGCTGTGAGCCAGAAGCGGACAAATTTGCCTAATGCGATTTTTGTGGTTCTGTATCGTATAACGGGTTCAATTTGGGGACGGAATCTTCGGATTTGAATGTTAGATGCTTTGTAATGTGGATCACATCGTGTGTGTTTGACGTGAGCTTCCTTGGCTTATATCTCATGAATGCAATCAACGGCCGGGACGCATCAATTCCCACGAGGACACAAGACAACTTGTTTTGCACTCTGAGCCAATAACGTCCACAACACCGTTATATTTTCCTATGTCGAGTGCACTAATGCTGGAATCAAATTGTCAACAGGACCTTCGTTAAGGGAGAAAGGGATGATCTAAATATTGTTTGTGATGGTTTTGATCTGCTTAGTGTATGGCTTGTGCAGTTGACATGATTGTCTGTGTAGGCAAACTAAGTTTCTGTCATTGTGCTGCTGAGAAGAATCAAATTGTTTCATTTGATTTTGAGACTGAACGAGAGGACATATTGTCGCCCATTTTGGCAGCATGGTTTCCAGTCATGCCTCGATTTCTTTTTCACATACATACTGGTTTGTTTCAAAGTGCATGAATGAGTTTGAGCATTATAATTTAATTCTATGATAGGATTTATCTAATTTATCTCAGATTCGAAACTTTAAAAAAAAAAAGTTGTTTTCTTAGATTTTGAGTTCTATTGCCCTTATGTTAAAAGTATTCAAACACTATAGCAGAAAACCTAGACTTAAAAAATTTCATACCTGTGAAGATCCGGGGTAGAATAGGTCTTCTGTGGATCGAGCCTGGACCAGACAGTCCAGTGATTGACGTCATGAGCATCGATCCACACAATTGGATACGATGATATAAATCAACCAAGTCAGCGAACCTGACCACCCCATCCCGTCAGTCGCCTCTTACGACAAGCATAGTCGCCTCTTACGACAAGCATAGTCGCCTTTTACGGCAAGCATGGGTTGCTGAAGACCTATTTTACCCCAGAATCTTCACGGGTCTCATCAATGCTCTGTACAAGATGATCATTGCTCCATACATACACATAGCACAAGCACAGGCTTATCAGAATCACAAGTAAGTGTTACATGCCAGTCTTCCATAAGAGACTCAAGATAATCTGTGCATGCTAAACGCTTATACTAGAGCATGTACGGTAATAAACATGCAACACAATAAAAGATAAATATATACACTATTATAGATATTGAACATAATAATACACACATTCTATTCAAAATGATTCACATATATCACATCTGAATCTGTACATTACAAACACTATTTAGAAATGCTTATTAAACATTCTGCAAGTAAGACAATATTTCATTCATTCATTCATTCATTCATTCATTCATTCATTCATTCATTAGAAGTTGCAAGAATATATTTTAGTGATAACACACCTTTTCAGACAACACTAGCAACTCTACTCCCCTTTCATTAGCATTATTTGCTAAAACTATTTAGCGCCATGAGCATTAACTTGGTGAATGGAATCTGGCGCAATATAAATTAACTTATTATTATTATTAAATTATGGTTGTTAAGCTCACTTATTATAATTGTTAAATATTGAGACATAACCTACATTTATATTAGAATAGATAGAAAGATTATAGCCATGTAACTGACCTGATCTATACAACTTGACTCCTTGCTAGTCTGAGCAGTTGTGTCAGTTTTAGGTGCAGAGAGAGAACGCAGGGTGACCAAAGCTTGCAGTTTAACAATAGGTGTTAGCTTGGCCAATCATCACATACAGCTTCTGGCCAGGGGGCAATTAGCAGGTTGCATAGGAAAGATACACTTGGCTTTTCCTGACTGATAAAATAAATAAAACTGACTACTTATTATATGTTTAATAAATGTATGTAATGATTCAGTAGTCTTTGTTCAAGTGTATTGTAGGCCTTAGATCCATGATACAGACGGAAAATGTATAGTAGAAGTTCGAGGATCACATTTATGTATTTAACAATGATTGTGTAAGATACATGGCTTTAACAATAAACTAAGAAAGACTTTGTACAGTTCCTCGATGGACAGATGACATTCGGATGTTGACCTTTTGCCTGGTTGGGAATTCATAATATTTTCTTGGTTTAAATTCTGCCTTAAGAATCTGGAAACATTTGCAGAATAAAATGGTAATCATCTTCAACATAATTGTATTTACATGCTTTGCAAACTCGTTTCACTCCAGGTTCCATTTTGTGTCAACCAGATTCGATCCGAAAATGATGGGAACTATGCCGTAATTTAGTCAGAGCATGTCGACATTTCTTGTGTGGTAACAAATGTATGTAAAAATATGGAATGAAATTTTAATGAATATATACAAAAACTGCAACAGCCACAGCTGCCTCTGGTTTAGCTATAGTGGCTTAAAGTAGATAGATCTTGTTTCAAATGTATTTAATGAGAATCTCACCCGAGTGTCTATTGATATCAGATATATCAACACGAGTTGATAAAAGTGGGAAAATTCCGAGGCTTGCCAAGGATTTTTTACACTTTTATCAACGAGTGTTAATATGTTTGATATCAAAAGCCACGAGGGTGAGATTTTATTTATCATCCAACATCATTCTTCCAACTTTTTCAGTTTGTAGGCAGTAATAAGCAGTGTCTGAAGTGTAAAAAGTACTGCTAACAGCTTCAGTAGCAGAGCCTTTAGTGATGTCATTTGATTGTGACGTCATGGTTTGTAGACAGTAATAAGCAGTGTCTCAAGTGTAAAAAGTACTGCTTACAGCTTCAGTAGCAGAGCCTTTAGTGATGTCATTTGATTGTGACGTCATGGTTTGTAGACAGTAATAAGCAGTGTCTCAAGTGTAAAAAGTACTGCTTACAGCTTCAGTAGCAGAGCCTTTAGTGATGTCATTTGATTGTGATGTCATGGTTTGTAGGCTGTAATAAGCAGTGTCTCAAGTGTAAAAAGTACTGCTAACAGCTTCAGTAGCAGAGCCATGAGTGATGTCATTTGATTGTGACGTCATGGTAACCAATGACGTCATAATGGTCTGCAAAGCATTGTGATGCAATTTCATTGCAGCGATATCTACAGTGTAGATCTCACCCAAGCCATATCTCCTGTGAGAGCCAGTTTTGGATGATAAAGAACAAAACGTACACACATGCTATAAACAGGAGGTTACAAACTCTCCCTAGTTGATTAGTTTATATTTAAATCCTGGTGAGTAAGTGACAATGGTAATTACCAATATTGGTTAATTCTTGGTATTTATCATTGAAGTTAGGGTTGCATTGGAAAACTAATTGATTCCTTCTTGACAAGAACACTGTGTCAGGTGACATTTGATTGTCTAACAATAGAATGACAGAACTGGATTATATTAAATCCGATATGGATCTCAGTAATGTCACAGTTCAGTTCAGCCTACACAGGATCAGCCTACACAGGATCAGCCTACACAGGATCAGCCCTCAGATGACCATCGTCCTCTGTTGATGTGGGACCGCCTCCGTAGTCTAGTGGTAGAGCGTCAGCCCGGAGAGCGGAAGGTCGGGGTTCGATCCCCGGACGCGTCTACCAAAAGACGTTAAAAGATGGTACTTGTTGTTACCCTGTCTGGCGCTCGGCATTAAGGGACTAAAACAAGGACTCGTCGGCTCGGAGTCAGCATACTGTGTCTGAGTGGGGTATTCATGTTAAACTGCGGCATGGTATCTCAGTGGGCTAGCACTATAAATCGGCATCAGTCCGGACTAGTACAAGCAGCCACACACACACACACACACACACGTACATGCACATAGCTATATAAGTACAATAATCTTGGACGCGACGTTAAACCTTTGTTGATGTGGGTAATGTTGATATGAAGCCAGTCTGTGGACAGCACTGGGACACAAAGTGACAAGATGATTGAGGTCATGACAGTCGGTGTGTGTGCTGCAAGATTTCCCTTGTCACATCACAGAGGATATTAGTGTCCGACCAAAGGCCATGGCCAGTTGAGAGGATTATGTATATGTCAGTGAGTTTGGTTTAACACTGCTTTGACCAGTGTATTAGTTGTATCACAATGTCGGCTAGATGTGAGTGAGTGAGTTAGTGAGTGAGTGAGTGAGTATGGTTTTATGCCGCCTTTAGCAATATTGCAGCAATATCATGGTGGGGGACACCAGAAATGGGCTTCAAACATTGAACCCATGTCGGGAATCGAACCCTGGTCTTCGGCGTGACAAGTGAACGCTTTAACCACTAGGCTACCCGACTGCCCCCGGCTTGATGTGAAAGTTGACAGTATATCAGTTATATCACAGTGTCGGCTTGATGTGGAGGTTGACTGTATATCAGTTATATCACAGTCACAGTCTTCGCCGTGACGAGCGAACGCTTTAACCACTAGGCTACCCGACTGCCTCGGCTTGATGTGAGTGAGTGAGTGAGTATGGTTTTATGCCGCCTTTAGCAATATTGCAGCAATATCACGGCGGGGGAAACCAGAAATGGTTTCACACATTGAACCCATGTCGGGAATCGAACCCAGGTCTTCGGCGTGACGAGCGAACGCTTTAACCACTAGGCTACCCGACTGCCCCCGGCTTGATTTGAAAGTTGACAGTATATCAGTTATATCACAGCGTTGGCTTGATGTAAAGGTTGAAAGTATATCAGTTATATCACAGTGTCAGCTTGATGTAAAGGTTGAAAGTATATCAGTTATATCACAGTGTGGGCTTGATGTGGAGGTTGACAGTATATCAGTTATATCACAGTGTCAGCTTGATGTAAAGGTTGAAAGTATATCAGTTATATCACAGTGTGGGCTTGATGTGAAGGTTGAAAGTATATCAGTTATATCACAGTATCAGCTTGATGTGGAGGTTGACAGTATGTCAGTTATATCACAGTGTCGGCTTGATGTGGAGGTTGACAGTATATCAGTTATATCACAGTGTCAGCTTGATGTGGAGGTTGACAGTATATCAGTTATGTCACAGTGTGGGCTTGATGTGGAGGTTGACAGTATATCAGTTATATCACAGTGTGGGCTTGATGTGGAGGTTGACAGTATATCAGTTATATCACAGTGTGGGCTTGATGTGGAGGTTGACAGTATATCAGTTATGTCACAGTGTGGGCTTGATGTGGAGGTTGACAGTATATCAGTTATATCACAGTGTGGGCTTGATGTGGAGGTTGACAGTATATCAGTTATATCACAGTGTGGGCTTGATGTGGAGGTTGACAGTATATCAGTTATATCACAGTGTGGGCTTGATGTGGAGGTTGACAGTATATCAGTTATATCACAGTGTCGGCTTGATGTGGAGGTTGACAGTATATCAGTTATAGCACTCACTCACTCACTCACTCACTGCAGATAGGGTCAATATTTTTCACCTTCCTGAGATCATCACCCATCCCCCATCCTCCGGATTCAGGATGAGAAGACGTCAACATCACCCATCCCCCAGATTCCGGGTTAGAAGACGCTTCCAGCAACTGATGCTGTCTTAAGACGTGACCAAATGAAAGAGTAGGTCAAGCTCTGTGACTTTGTTGATCGGTGTCTGTGTTCTCCAAACACGGGAAAATTGTCCACAATATCGAATGGAATGGAGCCAGTGTATTTATCTCAGCAGAGTGGAAATACAATACCCTTGATAGCAGAGGCTGCTCCAAACTTACATCACTCCAAGTCCACAATGATTTGGGGGAAATGGAGAACAGGGCTCACTTGCAGAAAGCGATCTTAGCGCTAAGACTATTGTAAGCCTATGTTAAAGTATGGGACTTACGATCATCTTAGCGCTAGGACTATTGTAAGCCTATGTTAAAGTATGGGACTTACGATCATCTTAGCGCTAAGACTATTGTAAGCCTATGATAAAGTATGGGACTTACGATCATCTTAGCGCTACGACTATTGTAAGCTTATGTTAAAGTATGGGACTTACGATCATCTTAGCGCTAAGACTATTGTAAGCCTATGTTAAAGTATGGGACTTACGATCATCTTAGCGCTAAGACTATTGTAAGCCTATGATAAAGTATGGGACTTACGATCATCTTAGCGCTAAGACTATTGTAAGCCTATGTTAAAGTATGGGACTTACGATCATCTTAGCGCTAAGACTATTGTAAGCCTATGTTAAAGTATGGGACTTACGATCATCTTAGCGCTAAGACTATTGTAAGCCTATGTTAAAGTATGGGACTTACGATCATCTTAGCGCTAGGATTGCTTTGTGCAAGTAGGCCCAGGAACCCTTCATCATCTTCACACAAACATGCAGAGGCAAACAAACAGCTGAATCTAGCCATGGACCTGATTCAAAATGACTTGATAACGACTTGGGTAAAACACACTTAATTGGACGTATCAGTCTTAAAGACTGAGACTTAAGGTCAGTTTTCTCACAGATTAGATAAATTATTCTTTAATTTCCATAAAAGTGAGTTGCTAAGTAGGAAAGTTAGATGTAAGACTTCCAGGCAGATTGGCGTCGGTTCCAGCGCTGTTGGTGCATAATAAGACAGAGGCTCTGCATATGGGGACAGAGTACAAAACCAGCTATCTCTTGATGTCGGATGTACCGTATTCGACGTAATAAGCGCCCCGCTCTAATAAGCGCCCACAGCGATATTTTCCAATATATATTGGCTAGTGACCAATCCTAATTTAGCACCCTTCAGACTGATCAATGTACACAATTCTTGTACATTTATTCGTGTATAATACGCACTCGTGTGTTATATGCACCCTTAATTATGGGCAATTAAATTCTGGAAAAATATATCTGTCGTGTATAATACGCACAGACCTTTCTTTTATATCATTTCAGGCTGTCAGTAGAAACCATAAGATTTATGATCTTTCGACTCTTTCACCAAAATAATATTCTAATAACAGCCCCCTATTTCTAATTTTGAGAGGCGGCGGTCGGGTAGCCTAGTGGTTAAAGCGTTCGCTCGTCACACCGAAGACCCGGGTTCGATTCCCGACATGGGTACAATGTGTGAAGCTCATTTCTGGTGTCCCCCGCCGTGGTATTGCTGGAATAATACTAAAAGCGGCGTAAAATCAAACTCACTCACAAATTTTGAGAGCGCCCTGCAGTATCAAAATCGGATGCAATAATTTGATATCATGTTGATTGGCGGACAGTCAGTGGCGCTGGAAGTGGTATAAGATTGAGTTAATGGCTGGTGTTGAGACAGTCACAGTCCAAATGACTGATAACGTTTTTTACCAAACAGGCTTCATCGACTTATACCATAGTAGCCCAACTCAGGGATCGCCCACCAAACACCTGACCCTTAAGGAAGATCTCAGATTGATGTTTTGGAGCAGGAGGTCGACCTTGTTTGTTGGCGTTAAAAAAATCGTCACAGTTGATTCTTGGCAAATAATGTGGTTGACATGAGACTCTTCTCAGGATGCACAAGATCTGTCTTGAGGGACTCGAGTTGACTCCAAAGATCGATAGATTAGTTTCATCAGCGGAGTTTTCAAGTAATGAAAGGTAATTAGCAGTTAATGTGGAGTTTCTCCAAACCATTTGCTGCCTAGCGTCGCATGAATTGGCTTTGAAACCTTTCGTCACTGGTCGGCAGTTTCAACGCTATTTTCGTAAAATATGAATTCAAAATTACATTACATAGTTGTAAGCGGCTGTGCAGCTGATGAGTGTTTTGTTTGAAGTACATGCGATGATTGTTTTTTGATTACTCCATGACGCAGTGGGATCACTCTGTTGGGTGATACCTTTATGAAGATATCAATTTGATATCAGGACAGAATTATGAAGGTGATAATTTCTGCTTTAATGAATTTGATTGGCAATGTACTGGGGGATAAATTCCACTTTGGTAATTTTCATGCTCTGGGTATTCAGTAATTCTCAAGTAGATATTCATTCACAGTTCTACACAGCTCAGTGTTTGTGTATTACGGTTTGTGGAATTGTTACTGATAACGCGGGGCGGTTGGGTAGCCTCGTGGTTAAAGTGTTCGCTAGTCACGCTGAAGACCCGGTTCAATTCCCGGTACAGTGTGTGAAGCCCATTTCTTGTGTCCCCTGCCAAGATATTGCTGGAATATTGCTAAAAGCGGCATAAAACCATACTCAGTAACTCACTGATAAGCTGGCAGCTTAAAATATTCTGCTAAGAATAGTTAAGGATTATCCAATTCTTTCATATTACTATAGTTAATCTGGTATTTGGTATAGCATTGTGGAGGTTGACTGTTTGATAGCTGGGTCCAAATTACTGTATGAACTGGCTACCGTATTTTCTATATTAAGCGCCCACTCCAATAAGTGCCCCCTGACAACCTCTACACCGGTCTGTAGGTAATCCTTCTAAGCACCTTGTACTAAGCTCTAAAAGCATGTATGTGCATAACTCTGAAACCGTTAAATATTTCTCTACGAAACTTTGCATGTCTATCTGACTCATGCTGAACTGGTGAGATTTGCTATTGAAGAATTTTTATTTTTTAAATTTTTTACGTTTCCATGGAAACAAGTTGGACAATGAGGTAGGGTTCGATTCCAGATGAAATTTTCCACATCTATCAGACATAAGCTGAATTGTTGCCTTTTGCTATTTATGAATTTTAGAAATATATTTTAGTGATAACACAACTCATTACAAATACAGTTACATATTCTGCAGAAGGCAAAACAACGCCAGTAATAACTTTTGTAAAGCTGCAATCAGGCCATTTACAACAAGGTAAAGTGAACATAGTTCACAGGAACTAATGCATTGCACACAACCTGCTAGGTCATATTGGTGGGGGATGTGAATATTTGATGCCTGTTGTGTTTTGTTTGATAACCATCCCTTTTTGTCTCGTACCAATATGGCGAATACGGTTTAGACCTATTGCTAATGTCTCCTGCTTGTGTAGTTGTCTAACAGTACATGTAGAGTGACAAATGATGGCTATTAATGTTGATTGGTTTGTTGTTTAACGCAGCACTCAGCAATATTCCAGCTATATGACGATGGTCTGTAAATAATCAAGTCTGGACCAGACAATCCAGTGATTGACATCATGAGCATCCATCCACGCAATTGGGATACGATGACATGCATCAACCAAGTCAGCGAGCCTGACCACCTGATCCCGTTAGTCGCATCTTACGGCAAGCATCATCCATCGCCTTTGGCTATTAATGCTGTGGCTATGAATGGAACCTGCACTGCGTCTAGCTTCATCTGGGCGTCTTTGGAAAATCTCCTTTGTTCCTGTAATTAAGTGACAATGGCGCTAACTTAGTTAAATATGTACTTTTTGTTGCATGGCTTGCCAAGAAAAACCTCAAACACTTTTGTGGTTCGGTTGTATGCTGAATGTATCAATCAGTTTTGTTTTCCATTCGTTTGAAAGATTGAGACATTCTGCAGTAATTCTGCACATGAAGCTGGTGAAATTGGTACTTGTTACGATACCCAACACCGAAAAAGCTCATGGTGAAAGGAAAATTAACAGCTAATGTCATTCTGCTTTTCCTGCCAACATGGTGATTTATGTGAATAGCGTGTTGAAACTCTCACTGTGATCTCGTGTAGCTGGGGCTGCTAGTGGATTCAACAGTGAAGGATTACATAGCTCACTGCAGTAGTCATAGTGACTGATTTTTCTGTGAAGATCCGGGGTAGAACAGCTCTTCAGCAACCATTTCTTTCCGTAAAAGATGAATATGCTTGTCGTAAGAGGTGACTATGCTTGTCGTAAGAGACGACTCTCGGGATCGGGTGGTCAGGCTCACTGACTTGGTTGATGCATGTCATCGTATCCCAATTATGTAGATCGATGTTCATGATGTCAATCACTGTATTGTCTGGTCCAGACTTGATTATTTACAGACCCCTGTCATATAGTTGGAATATTGCTAGTGCGGCGTTAAACAACAAACAAACAAACAAACGTGACTGACTTGGTGGTTGAAAGACAGTGTATTTATTCCTGAGGATGATATTATTCATATGTAGTTTGCATCACAGAGGCCTGTAAATAATCGAATCTGGAGCAGACAATCCAGTGATCGATATTATGAGCAAACTAACACTCACAACACACAGATGAGACATCTTTCCCTGGGGTCACAGGTGGCCAAGTCATCTCAGGTTTACGGAGTTGTGCCCCTTAGGTGTGCCAGAATCCTATGATCTTGAGTTCAAATCCCATATTCACTCTGATTAGGTTTCCAAATTTGTCAGCACCATGACCATGTCCGGGGTTTTCGCCAAATGTCTGGGTGCTGTGTCAGACCGCAACAAAGAACTGTAAAATCAAGCCAGTCGACCTAACCTTCATCATGCATATGTTTGTTAAATTTCTGATTTCTTTTTGAAAATATGAGCTTAGGGAAATTAGATGCACGAAAATAATTAGGAATATCGTATTCGACGTAATAAGCGCCCAGGGCGCTCTCAAAATTAGAATTAGGGGGCTCTTATTAGAATATTATTTTGTTGAAAAAAACAGAGTTGAAAGATAAATTTCGTGGTTTATGCTGACAGCCTGAAATGTTTATATACGACAGATATATTTTTCCAGAATTTAATTGCCCATAATTGAGGGTGCATATGACACACGAGTGCGTATTATACGCGAATAAATAAGTCAATTGGTAGGGGTGCTAATTGGGATTGTTCACTAGCCAATATTTGAGCAAATATCGCCGTGGGCGCTTATTAGAGCGGGGCGCTTATTACGTCGAATACGGTAGTTTAAACTTGTTGAGGAGTATAAGTAGAAGCAGTTGGCTTAGGAGTACGGGAACACAGGTTTACACTTCAAGTAATTACGGACAAGAGGATTAATAACACGATTTTTGCTCCTAATATCCATCACTGGTTTGTCTGGTTTAGCCTCAATTAAATGTCATATAGCTGGAATATTGTGGCGTTAAACAACCAATACCTGGTGCCTGGCAAATCTTGAAAACAGATTGTCAAGATTGGTTGACACAATTACAATATATACTTGAAAGTCAGTCGTCACGTCTGCTCATCTCGTCTCGTCTGGCATTACATTGCATATGAAACCCTAGTCCCTGATTCCTGGCGAGGGAGTGATTGAATCAATGTTGGTCTCAAGCAGGAGCATTAGCCCCCATCATCGTGGGTGTTACAAGCAATCACGTCACATCAGGAAGACGATCACAAGACTCAACTCTTTCAAAATGGCTGAAGCCTATTTGGCCATAAGCTGCTCCAGCCAACTTTTGGATATTCCATGGTGTCAGTCAAGATCCTCAATGAGCTGATGTCATTTTGCCCGAGCCTGATACAGATAATGGAATATAACCTGTCTACCGTATTTTCTATATTAAGCGCCCACTCCAATAAGTGCCCCCTGACAACCTCTACACCGGTCTGTAGGTAATCCTTCTAAGCACCTTGTACTAAGCTCTAAAAGCATGTATGTGCATAACTCTGAAACCGTTAAATATTTCTCTACGAAACTTTGCATGTCTATCTGACTCATGCTGAACTGGTGAGATTTGCTATTGAAGAATTTTTATTTTTTAAATTTTTTACGTTTCCATGGAAACAAGTTGGACAATGAGGTAGGGTTCGATTCCAGATGAAATTTTCCACATCTATCAGACATAAGCTGAATTGTTGCCTTTTGCTATTTATGAATTTTAGAAATATATTTTAGTGATAACACAACTCATTACAAATACAGTTACATATTCTGCAGAAGGCAAAACAACGCCAGTAATAACTTTTGTAAAGCTGCAATCAGGCCATTTACAACAAGGTAAAGTGAACATAGTTCACAGGAACTAATGCATTGCACACAACCTGCTAGGTCATATTGGTGGGGGATGTGAATATTTGATGCCTGTTGTGTTTTGTTTGATAACCATCCCTTTTTGTCTCGTACCAATATGGCGAATACGGTTTAGACCTATTGCTAATGTCTCCTGCTTGTGTAGTTGTCTAACAGTACATGTAGAGTGACAAATGATGGCTATTAATGTTGATTGGTTTGTTGTTTAACGCAGCACTCAGCAATATTCCAGCTATATGACGATGGTCTGTAAATAATCAAGTCTGGACCAGACAATCCAGTGATTGACATCATGAGCATCCATCCACGCAATTGGGATACGATGACATGCATCAACCAAGTCAGCGAGCCTGACCACCTGATCCCGTTAGTCGCATCTTACGGCAAGCATCATCCATCGCCTTTGGCTATTAATGCTGTGGCTATGAATGGAACCTGCACTGCGTCTAGCTTCATCTGGGCGTCTTTGGAAAATCTCCTTTGTTCCTGTAATTAAGTGACAATGGCGCTAACTTAGTTAAATATGTTAAACAACCAATACCTGGTGCCTGGCAAATCTTGAAAACAGATTGTCAAGATTGGTTGACACAATTACAATATATACTTGAAAGTCAGTCGTCACGTCTGCTCATCTCGTCTCGTCTGGCATTACATTGCATATGAAACCCTAGTCCCTGATTCCTGGCGAGGGAGTGATTGAATCAATGTTGGTCTCAAGCAGGAGCATTAGCCCCCATCATCGTGGGTGTTACAAGCAATCACGTCACATCAGGAAGACGATCACAAGACTCAACTCTTTCAAAATGGCTGAAGCCTATTTGGCCATAAGCTGCTCCAGCCAACTTTTGGATATTCCATGGTGTCAGTCAAGATCCTCAATGAGCTGATGTCATTTTGCCCGAGCCTGATACAGATAATGGAATATAACCTGTCCGCCGTGTATGACAGAAATGGGGTAGACAATGACCTTATTTAGAAATCCTTCAATCATTTCGCCTCTCATGGATTTTCATGGCTGATCAAAGCTCAAGATCAGCTTTAACATCAAGGACTGGGTCTCGTGGATCGGAGCCTGGAGCAGTGTTCCCTCAGACTTTCCTGACAGTCTGATATCCGACATACAGCTGGGTTCTCTACCTTGATAAATCTCCTCAAAAGGAGATAGAGAAAACCAAAGCTTATGCACATCATGTCGTGAACAGTCCTAGCGATAGGCTACCGCAGAAAAAGAGTTTTGAAAAATTTCAAATGACATCTTTGTTTGTGTATCTGTTTGAAGATGTTTTTGTGCTCTTTCTATCGTTGTCTTACACATGCGGGGCCGCGGTGCGCGTGGCTGGGGGAAGTCTCGACAAGTGCATTATCGTTCGCTAATGTATAATACGCGTACAGCGCGGAGGCTTATGAAGTAGACACTGCTTTTGCTTTGATGACAGTTAAAAGGCTATGGCGTATAATAAAATTAAGATTAAAGCTCGGTTTATGATAGCCCAACATCTTCTGTGGCCTGTCAATTGATGGCTTATTTCCTTCCACCGTGGTATGGCTGGGATAACGCTGCTTTCAACCTCAGATAGGGTTAGGCTTTGATGGCGTCAGGAGATCGGAACTAGAAAACAGTGCTTTCTTGTATCAGCTTTCCATGCTGCATCTGTTAATAGCTATTTTAATTAAATTGTTAATTGATATTATTAACTTAAACCATTTGCAAAAATAAACGGTGAACATTATTTGTTTTTCTTTGTTGGCTGTCGCAGTATGTTGTCCATTGTGATGGCACGGAAATAACGTTCTTGTACTTTTGGCAGCAATTGTCTGAATAATTATAAGTGATACCGAGACGCTATAAAAGGGACATTGACTTGAGTTGTTTGGCCAGCCAAATTGATTCAAGTCATTCAAACACCAACTCGTATGATGGTTCCTGTTTTAAGATACATGCATATCAAACGAGCAGTAAATAAATTAGAAATTTAGCAATTACTCATGTCTGATTGGTCAGTTAGAGGTATCAAATCACAAAAACCACAACTATTATGCTAAATACATAGTGAAAATTCCAGTGTTTCACAGAGGTATTACTTTCAGTGTCAAACACAAGTCAGAAAATGGATGCATGATGGAGGTGAATACTTCCTCCACATAGGCAATGTGTCCGACCCAAGCCCATATCTGGTGTCCCCCGCCGTGATATTGCTAGAGTGAATGAGTTGGGTTTAACGCCGCTTTAAACAGTATTCCAGTTATATCACGGCTTGTCAGCTTAATGCGGGAGGAAAGCCCCAAGTGATGCAGGTCTCAGACGTTTACCACTTCGGTGAAACCCACGAGCTCGGGTATGGTGCTGACAAACCTAGAAACATAATCTGGACGAACCAGGATTCGAACCTATTCTGGCGTGCACAACTCTGCACAGTGAATCGTGGCGCCTCAGACGACAGGGCCACCTGTGCCCCCGATTTTGCTGGAGTTAAAGCTAAAAGTCACTCACTCACTCACTCACTCACTCACTCACTCACTCACTCACTCACTCACTCACTCACCGACCCACCCACCCACCCACTCACTCACTCACTCACCATGAGCAAGAGCCCTGGTTCATTCCTGTCACAGCAGTAGGCAAATTGACCAATGATGTCATTTTTGAAGAGCAGTCTCAACCATAACATGTGTTTGCCAACAGTTGGCTGAACGCTGAACACTGAAAGTGGAAAAACCCAAATGAGACAAGAGTGAGCAGTTGTTCTCACGTATTCCAATAAGTAGCCACGGTGTGTTTACTGAAACCACATAAGCCCCGTTAACACGTTTAGTACCTAATTCCTTCAACATACATCAGTGTCAGCGATGACTGGGACAGTGGGAGGAGAAGAGGGAGCCCACGTTGCATCCACACAGGCCAGA
This sequence comes from Haliotis cracherodii, assembly GCF_022045235.1. NCBI lineage: Eukaryota > Metazoa > Mollusca > Gastropoda > Lepetellida > Haliotidae > Haliotis > Haliotis cracherodii. Next base: position 21,638,310 of record NW_027266267.1, read on the forward strand.
TCTCGTAACGGGGTCTCCTTGGCTACAGATGCACTTCACGTCAGCCTCATTGTTTGTTTGTTTACTAAACTGTTGACACCACGGTCATCGCTGCTTCGTGGACCCGGAGTCTTGCGTTTGCTATCTCTGACACCAATATGACCCCTGTGCTGTTACACAATTCAAGCAGGGATGGAGAGTTAAGAGAGATGCCTGAGAGCAGCTTTGTTGAGATGCCCAACACTCAATTTGTACTCCTGTTGTTACGAGTTTGACGTTATGCAATTGTGAATTGGGTGTTAGGTGATAGAAGATGGTGGAGAGAGTTCCATTGTGGTTTGAGAGTTGAGAGGGGAACTTGTTGAAGCTGTCAGGGATGGAGAGTTTAGATGCCCGAGAGCAGCTTTGTCGAGATGCCCAACACTCAATTTGTACTCCTGTTGTTACGAGTTTGACGTTAGGCAATTGTGAATTGGGTGTTAGCTGATAGAAGATGGTGGAGAGAGTTCCATTGTGGTTTGAGAGTTGAGAGGGGGACTTGTTGAAGCTGGGGCGTTTGCATTACAGAAAGGGCTGGGCGGAAGGGAAAATAATATGGTTCAGGGACTTCGAGACAGAATTCTAAAAAAACACATTTTCTTTGAGATCAGTTGCTGCAAAAGGCATTCAGTGGTGTTTTATGAACAATAAAGAAATTTTCACAACACAATTCTTTTCAGTCCATCCAGCAAATCACAAGCAATTTTATTTTTGTAAACCTTAGAAAATAATTGTTTTCAATATTTTATAAAATAATTCCATGCCACACCCCATCACATGGTTGGGTATTAAGGTGGTGAATGGCTGAGTGGTGTAAGTGTTGGCTTATCCCACAGAGGACTTGGGTTTGATTCTACACTCGTATAATGAATCCCTTACCGTGGTGTTGATGAGATACTGGTGAAAGTGGCCGAGTCCTCACTATGAGGTGAGGTGAAATTGGGTTTAACGTCGCGTCCAAGATTATTGCACAGTGAAGTGAAGGTGAAATGATTATTGCACTTATATAGCGACATGCATGTACGTGTGTGTGTTTGTGTGGCTGCTTGTACTAGTCCGGACTGATGCCGATTTATAATGCCAGCTAACTGAGATACCATGCCGCAGTTTAACACAAATACCCCACTCAGACACAGTTTACTGACTCCGAGCCAACCAGTCCTTGTTTTAGCCCCTTAATGCCGAGTGCCAGACAGGGTAACAACAAGTACCATCTTTTAACGTCTTTTGGTATGACGCGGCCGGGGATCGAACCCCAGACCTTCCGCTCTCCGGGCGGACGCTCTACTACAAGAGTCTTCACTATGAAGAACTGATGGATTCTGATTGTTTTTTTTATCAACCTGAATGGTTATTAAAGTGAGTGAATGTGTTTTTATGGTGAAGATGACAAGTTCAAGCAGCTATATCACAGAGACAGGTGATATATCAAGTATGGACCAGAGCAACACTGTTGAGATGGACTAAGTTTGGTGTGGAATTACATCAGGAAGAATTTCACATCTGAAAATTTAGATCGGAATGGTTTACTGGTCATAGTACATTTAACTTAATTCAGATTAAACTTTTTGTGAAGATGAGGAGGTGAATAAGAAACAAACCTGTCCAGGAAAACAGGGAATCAAGAATCTTATTGTCTTGTAGTTTAACCCTCTGTATCTAATTGTCTTGTAGTTTAACCCATTGTATCTAACCATCTTGTAGTTTAACCCTTTGAATACACAAGTTTATTGTGGTGATCACAGAAGTTTGTATTCAGCAAAATGAGATAAAATATTTTTTCAGATTTTTTCTCCCTTCAGTTTTCACCTCTGGAGGAATCTTTAATTCATTTTTTTTTTAAAAACTCTTGGCCAAGAAGTGTTCAAGATTAAAATGGTACCTTGAGATTTTTTCTGCTATAGTATTTGTACCAAGGATCCCCAAATTTTCAACTGGTAACTTTTGATCAGGATTGCTTTTAGTCTAAATTTCGACCGCTTTTCAGCTTACTGATGTAACAGGCTTAATCATTGTAGGCAAACAGTAGTGAGTGTAAGATGTTGTTGCAGCATGGAGTGTAGACTGTCGCTGTCGATGGGTACAGCGTTGAATGCAGGCCAGACAAATTGATGTGGTTCTCACAAGATGGACGAGTCTGGGCCTCCGTGCTATGTGTTTTCACACAATCTTGGCTCGTACAAGTTGCAGAAATGACATGAACGTCTTCGGTAAACATTGTCGATTTGAAAGAATTCCTTCAGTTTCTTGTCTCATGTTTCTTTGTGAGATGCTTGACAACTTGTGACTCTCTCCTTCGTCTTTGTGAGATGCTTGGCAAGTTGTGACAAGCCAGTTGTTGCAAGGAGAAGTGCTTGTTGACATTTGAAATGAATAAAACATGCGCTTGATCCCTCTTGTGGTTTTCTGTGAAGAAACTTTCAAATAAAAAAATTTCTTTTTGGAGAAGGTTTCAAACTAACCTCCAACCACTTAGGAATTGGTCGAGGAGATGCTAAAAAACTGTCCCAATGTCTTGTGGGGAGAATTGTGTAGTTTTTGTTCTTACCCACCGTGGTTTTGGTTCGATAGATGAACCACAGTGAAACCGAGAGAGCTTATGCAAGCACATGGTCCATACAAGTGAAAGGTGATATCATTAGATGGTTCTGAGCGCTGCTGGAACTTCTTGCAGGCAATCAATCAGCCAAAAAACAAACTCTTACTGCAAGAACAAAGAAAATTGGTTCCTTTTGGAAGAAAATATGACTATTATATGCTTGCAAGACAACGCTGAGCCCTTATTTCCATGGTGATAGTTTAGAAAGAATAAGCTAAAGTGTGTCACTTAAGACATTTTTGTGTGTTTCATGTGATGGTTGTATTTAGGCCAATAATTCATGGAGAAAATTTCAAAAACTTGCAACCTTTGGTGTCGTAGTTTGGTTGTGGATTGACTGGAGATGAAAGCGAGTGTTGAATTTAATGTTTGATAACTCGGTTAAGGTTGAGATGCTTGGGGGCGAAGTCAGTTGACAGCCATAATCAGGATCAGTTGTAATCAATTCGGGATCAACACTTCTCGTGGGAAGGATTACCTGCCTGATGAGTGTAACAGCCATTTTAATCTGACGATGTGGTTTTATTACAGCCTCGTCTTGTTCAGTTGGATGGATTTAATTAGGAGGACTGTAAGTGAATGTTTGATTAAAAATGTGATTTGATCATGTAGATTCTTTGAAATGTTTCTTCGGCCAACATTTTGAGTGATACAAATTGCTTTGAGAAAGCAAACCGCTCCCGGGATGTCACGACAACAATGAACATTGAAAAGAAGCGGTTCAGAATTTGGGGAAAGCAACAAAATCAATTTACATGTGGACACCAGCAAACAAATCAGATCCTGGTGAAGTCCCGCTAATAGGTTCGTCATACACCTGGCTTTAGTTGTTAGCTGTTGCACTTTGCTCTTTTTACATGTGCTTATAATGCAAAAGTAAAGAGAGGTCTTTCAAGGGAGATAACCCTGTTGTTTCTGGTTTCTTTACAAAGAGTGGAATTTTGCAGCATTGTGTAATATTTGCCAGATTGCTTGGGACTGCAGGTCAATGACCCCTGAAAGTATTTGAATCTCAAGGGAGACAAGCCAAAAGAAGGTGAAAAGCAGGTAAATACCTGACGTGCCTCCAACTGATTGAACTATGAAGACAATTGGAGTCTGTATGCTGTGTATGAGTGGGGTACCCATGTGAAACACTGGAAGGTTTGTATTCATACAACCATCCCATCCTACCGGGTACCAATTAGCTGCTGGGTGAACAGAGGCTAACAGTCCCAGTGAACAGTCACCAGTCCCGGTGAACAGTCACCGGTCCCATTGAAAGGTCACCAGTCCCAGTGAACAGTCACCGGTCCCAGTGAACAGTCACCGGTCCCAGTGAACAGTCACCAGTCCCGGTGAACACTCACCGGTCCCAGTGAACAGTCACCAGTGAACAGTCACCAGTCCCAGTAAACAGTCACCGGTCCCAGTGAACAGTCACAGTCACCAGTCACCAGTCCCAGTGAACAGTCACCGGTCCCAGTGAACAGTCACCAGTGAACAGTCACCGGTCCCAGTGAACAGTCACCAGTGAACAGTCACCAGTCCCAGTGAACAGTCACCGGTCCCAGTGAACAGTCACCAGTGAACAGTCACCAGTCCCAGTGAACAGTCACCGGTCCCAGTGAACAGTCACCAGTGAACAGTCACCAGTCCCAGTGAACAGTCACAAGTCGAAGGAGATAACGCATGATTCATCTATCCATCTGTCTGCTGAGGGCCTCAGGACCTGGAAAACCACCTCACCGTCCTCCATCTGTCAAACGTGATGAGCACCTGAACCACTTGGCCACCAAGCTCCCCTACAGACAATGGAGGACAATCAAAGAAACCTGCCTCCTCAGCCACCAAAGCAAGAATCACTTTGTAAGCGAAAAGTATTTCGGGGGTTCGGGATTCCGCCATTTTTCCGGCAGCTTAATGGTTTTATGTTGATGAGGTCATTCATTACCTGAGGAGATGGGATGATGACAGATAATTGGAACGTCTTAAACAGGCTGTAATTGTGTCTGATAGTACAATTATCTTGCCGACATCTTCCTTCAAACGTGCAGGCCTTGGTCAATCGAGCCAAGATGGCCCACCGCCATAGAGAGCATCCGTCTGTATTTCAGATGATGTGAATAGAACCCACCGACAGACACTGCCACACAAAGCTTCTGCTTAATAAGCTAGATGCGGCCCTTGTATGGCATCAAGACAGTTGCCCGTAAGGGCTGGGAATCTGTAGAATCAAAACCAGTTGGTTGCTTTTATGTTCATTTTTCTCTCCATGATATTACTTGTTTGATTATTGGTGTTTTGCCATCTCTTGAATCTTGTTAACACTTTGATGACATCTTTCAAAGACTTCATCCATAAATGTTTGGTAAAAACTTAGGTTGATCTGGCTGCGTCATATATAAAATTGTAATTTTCATGTGGGAAAACATGTTTTTAGGGTGTTATCGTATTCGACGTAATAAGCGCCCAGAGCGCTCTCAAAATAAGAAAGAGGGGGCTCTTATTAGAATATTATTTTGGTGAAAGAGTTGAAAGATCATAAATTTGTGGTTTAGGCTGACAGCCTGAAATAATGCAAAAGAAAAGTCTCTGCGTATAAGACACGCCAGATATATTTCCAGAATTTAATTGCCCGTAATTAAGGGTGCAGATTACACGCGAAGGGTGCTAATTGGGATTGTTCACTAGCCAATATATTAGCAAATATCGCCGTGGGCGCTTATTAGAGTGGGGCGCTTATTACGTTGAATACGGTAATTCTATCTTTTTTTTTACCGTTAGATCTTATTGAAACATTGGGTAAGGGTTGGCGTGAAGGAAGGATGACTATATGGGTGAAGGTCATGCATAGATTTGTGTCTTCTCTGATTATAGAAGGAGAGCATGGCGAGATTCAATAATCCTTCACAACTCGATAACCTGACTCGGCATGGATGAAACAGATTTGTGTCGTCTTTGCTCCCAATGTGCTAAATTTCATCTCCAAAAGCCGGCCACAGAAGCAATTCACAACTGTGAAACCAAGTTAAGAAGAGCCCATTCCCATGCAGTACGAAGACATTTTATGAATGGGTATGAAAAATATTCCGCATTTCATTGTGTGGCGATTGTAGTGATGGTCTTCAATGGATCAGCGACTACATTGCTGTGGGAAAGGAAAAAAAATTAAATAAATTACAGGAAAATGAAAGAAATTGGTTTTCGCCTCTATTTCATTGGGATTTATCCTTTCTGATAGATTATTTAATACAATTGAACACGAGAGATCCTGAGCTGCCCAGGCCTCTGATGCATGCACAACCATGCTTCCATCTCGCCAACAACTTTGTCAAAATTGCCTTTGGCGAACAATTTTCTTGAGCAAGGAGAGGGTATTGCTGGCCGCGTACGGGAAGACACGAGGCAACAAAAACTGACTGGAGATGGTTTGTTCGCACAGTCTTGCTCCCGGTGTAAATATGATTGACTACAGTCATAAAATTGTTGGCGTGAGAAGTTTTTTGGGGCTGTTTGAGGTTACAAAGATGGCAGAAAATGACTCAACATTGTTTTTGCTCTCGTGGAAGTCATTGACTATTGTCACAAAAATGAGAGAATTATTTTAAGTGCTGTCTGTCGGAAGGTGCATAAACTACCTGGACAATTTTGTACGGCATTGAAAATAGCGTCAACTGTGGTCTGGGATGTATTGGTGCAATAAGATAACTGGCTATGAAGGGGTCATGTAAACATGATGAATGAAGATGGAGACGGTTGCCAGGGATGACTCGGTCTTCGTGAGCTGCGACGTCAATGCGCTCTCTCGTTCTGAGCACAAACCAAGAGATGAGGTAGTTCATTTTCTGGAGACATTACTTGCAGGTGACAGGCAATTTTTCGAAATAATAAATTTCATTGATTCTTTAAGTTCTCTGCTGCTGCCGAGCAGCCAAGTTTTTGCAATTCTTTAACCGATGTCATGTTTGGGAGAAAATGATCATGCTTTTCATTGTCTGTTTTTTTCCATCAATTAAATCCGGAGATATAGGATTGCAGTTCAGCTAACTCGAGACTGTCTGGGCACAACGTATTTGAGTTACTTGCGGCAACTCCAGTGTGCAGTTGGTCATCGCCTGGGCTCAGTAGTCATTTCAATGGACAATTTGGCTGAATAGAAAAGTTGAATCCAATAGTGGAAAATGGATTTGAGGTGATCGTTGATTCAGAAGTACAGAAAACATTATCAGGATTACGGGAATGGATGGTGGTTTCAGTTGTTCAGTTTGTGTGCAGAGTGATTTCCCTTTACCAAGCCAGGATCTGCCTATCTCATATTAATACCCTTGGACTGTCAGCACCAATATTATGCCCAAAGCTAGAAAATGCTCAACCCGTAACCAGAGCAGTGAAATCTTTCTCAATTTTTGTGTAATATTTAGGGATTGTGAGTGGTTTTACAGGCGACTATGCTTGTTGTAAGAGGCAACTAACGGGATCGGGTGGTCAGGCTCGCTGACTTGGTTAATGCATGTCATCGTATCCCAATTGCATTGATTGATGCTCATGATGTCCATCTCTGAATGTTCTGGTCCAGACTCAATTATTTAGAGACCACCATCATATAGCGGGAATATTGCTGAGTGCAGTGTTAAACAACAAATAAACAAACAAAATGAGTTACTGCTATCCTGTACATTTTACTGTACATTGGTTATAGGTAATGTTTATAGTACACCCTTGGATATTATGCTGTGATGACTATAATTCTTTCAGAAAATCACCTTATGAAATGTGAGCCGATTAACTGAGCAATAAAGCAATAAAGTTAAAGCAATAAACAGCTGTACCTGCTGTAGTTCTCACCTTTATTGGGTAAAAGGAACATCTGTTCGGGCTCAATCACATTGTTGACATTTAAACGTGAAACTTGATGCTGGATCTACTTGCTGTAAAAGAATGGCGTCAAACATAATCTATTTTTGTGCATGTCTCAGCCGCATGAAAACACAGGTGTCACACTCACCTGTGTCGTGTATGAACAGGTGTCACACTCACCTGTGTCGTGTATGAACAGGTGTCAGGCTCACCTGTGTCTTGTATGAACAGGTGTTAGGCTCACCTGTGTCTTGTAAACAGGTGTCAGGCTCACCTGTGTCTTGTATGAACAGGTGTTAGGCTCACCTGTGTCTTGTATGTACAGGTGTCATGCTCACCTGTGTCTTGTATGAACAGGTGTTAGGCTCACCTGTGTCTTGTAAACAGGTGTCAGGCTCACCTGTGTCTTGTATGAACAGGTGTTAGGCTCACCTGTGTCTTGTATGTACAGGTGTTATGCTCACCTGTGTCTTGTATGAACAGGTGTTAGGCTCACCTGTGTCTTGTATGAACAGGTGTTAGGCTCACCTGTGTCTTGTATGAACAGGTGTCAGGCTCACCTGTGTCTTGTATGTACAGGTGTCATGCTCACCTGTGTCTTGTATGAACAGGTGTCAGGCTCACCTGTGTCTTGTATGAACAGGTGTCAGGCTCACCTGTGTCTTGTATGAACAGGTGTTAGGCTCACCTGTGTCTTGTAAACAGGTGTCACACTCACCTGTGTCTTGTATGAACAGGTGTCAGACTCACCTGTGTCTTGTATGAACAGGTGTCAGGCTCACCTGTGTCTTGTATGAACAGGTGTTAGGCTCACCTGTGTCTTGTAAACAGGTGTCACACTCACCTGTGTCTTGTATGAACAGGTGTCAGACTCACCTGTGTCTTGTATGAACAGGTGTCATGCTCACCTGTGTCTTGTATGAACAGGTGTCAGGCTCACCTGTGTCTTGTATGAACAGGTGTCACACTCACCTGTGTCTTGTATGAACAGGTGTTAGGCTCACCAGTGTCTTGTAAACAGGTGTCACACTCACCTGTGTCTTGTATGAACAGGTGTCAGACTCACCTGTGTCTTGTATGAACAGGTGTCAGGCTCACCTGTGTCTTGTATGAACAGGTGTTAGGCTCACCTGTGTCTTGTAAACAGGTGTCACACTCACCTGTGTCTTGTATGAACAGGTGTCAGACTCACCTGTGTCTTGTATGAACAGGTGTCAGGCTCACCTGTGTCTTGTATGAACAGGTGTTAGGCTCACCTGTGTCTTGTAAACAGGTGTCACACTCACCTGTGTCTTGTATGAACAGGTGTCACACTCACCTGTGCCTTGTATGAACAGGTGTCACACTCACCTGTGTCTGTATTAACAGGTGTCACACTCACCTGTGCCTTGTATGAACAGGTGTCAGACTCACCTGTGTCTTGTATGAACAGGTGTCATGCTCACCTGTGTCTTGTATGAATAGGTGTCACACTCACCTGTGTCTGTATGAACAGGTGTCACACTCACCTGTGTCTTGTATGAACAGGGTCTGCCTGTGGAGGTGTGTCTGCCTCAGGGTCTGGGTCTGGCTGTGTGGTTGGGTCTTATTGATTCTTGTTTTTCATCTCTTTCGCCAACATATCCACAATTTAGAAAAGGGACTTTCTCCAGTTCTCCAACATTTCAACTTCATGCATCAATCTCTTTCGTAAACCGTGTAACATTGTAAATCAGGCCCTGTCATGCCATGGTTAAAATACCCAACTGGAGGCGAGATACGGACAAAAAGCCCGCGACATGAGCAATGGATGGGAAGACCCAGAGACCCCATATTTTCCAAAGTGCATTTGAGAAATTACACGGAAAGTTGCCAAGACGTCATCTTTCAGCGTGTGTTTTTTTTTTCACACTGTGTAAAATTCCTCTCTGCATCACGTTAACCCCATTGATATTACATAGCGGCTTGTTTTTTACGAGAATTCCAATACAATCTGCGTCGAATGTGGAATTGAATATCATAATAGCATGTCATTGTCTCATTAGCGATCATTCTAACTTGCCTTTTTACACCAGTGTCGATGATAATGCCAGGAAAATGTCCCACCATTGCGTTACAAGTGCACTAGCTGCATAATATTCTTCAATAACCCAGACCGACAACATTAACGGTACTTCTTGGCAGAAGAAGCACTTGTGCTTATGTCACAGCAAAGCCATTTATTGTGGTAGCGATGCTTTAGAAGGCTAAAACGTTATAATTTCCTCGTAAAAACTTTGGCATCATATTCTGACCTGGAAATATTGCCGCTTTAACCTTTTGTTCGTGTAATCAATGGGAATGTTGGATCGACAATGGAAAATATTTTTGGGCCCAGATTCGTCTCGTTGTGCCGGGTTACATTTGGACCAGGGCGAGACATTCTCTTGGTGGGTGTTCTTTAGTGACTTAAACAAATGGGGAAAGCTGAAATTCCTTCTAACGGATAATGGAATTGATTTTCAGAAATGTTGCGTCTTCTCTGAATGGTAGGTCAAAGTTTATGCTGAGTGAGTAAGTGAGTGAGTGAGTGAGTGAGTGAGTGAGTGAGTCCCCAGGTCATCTGAGGGATAATGGAATTGAATTTCAGAAATGTTGTGTCTTCTCTGAATGGTAGATCAAAGTTTATGGCGAGTGAGTGAGTGAGTGAGCGAGTGAGTGAGTGAGTCCCCAGATCATCTGAGGGATAATGGAATTGATTTTCAGAAAGTTTGCATCTTGTCTGAATGGTAGGTCAAAGTTTATGCTGAGTGAGTGAGTGAGTGAGTGTCCCTGGCTTGTGAGTGAGTGAGTGAGTCCCTAGAATTCCCAGGAGACAAGCATGGTTTATTGGGGACCTATTCTTCCCTGGAATCATCTTGAAGTTATACATAGAAAGAACAAATAGAGAAAAAAAAATTGAACACAAAATGGAAGAGCTCTACAAATGAAATGAGAAAACAATAAAAATGAAGAAATGAATAAAAAAAGAAGAAAGAAAGAGCAAGGAAGAATTATACGGTCGGGGGCAAAAAGTCACTAAAAACATGTTTACAGCGAAAGGTAGATTGAAGAAAAAGACAATTAGAAAGAAAGATGAACTGGAATTAAGACAGTAAGAAAGTTAAAAAGATCATGACATGGTAAAAACAGGATTTTGAAAATGAATTTGGTTTGAAGGAGTAGAAAAGACCGTAGGGGAAGTCACTATAAGTTGAGTTTGTCCTGGAGAAGGATATTTGTTTTAAGTTGTCAGATTCCTAGTGCAAAAATAAAGCATCTAGTTCCGCCTTTGTGGATTGTTGTGACTGTTTCAATAGTCCTGTACAGGTCATGCTGGTATTTCCTCTGCTTCTGTTTACGCACAGGCTCGGTCAGCTTTGCAACCAGCCTAGCAGGAACATGGATGGAGGCTTGCAGGTGCTTGCAGGTGCTTGCAGGTGCTTGCAGGTGCTTGAGGAATTGCCAAACTTAACAACTCATACCTTTGGCCAAATCAGATACCGTATTTGACGTAATAAGCGCACATGGCGCTCTCACAATTAGAAATATGGGGGCTCTTATTAGAATATTATTTTGGTGGAAAAAACAGAGTTGAAAGGTAAATTTCGTTTTTTAAGCTGACAGCCTGAAATATTTATATGCGACAGATATATTTTTCCAGAATTTAATTGCCCATATTTAAGGTGCATATAACACACGAGTGCATATTATACAAGTCTTGTTTACCTTGATCAATCGGAAGGGGTGCTAATTGGGATTGTTCATGAGTCAATATATTAGCAAATATCGCCATGGGCGCTTATTAGAGCGGGGCGCTTATTATGTCGAATACGGTTACTAAAGTTGAGACTAGACTCTTTTTATATGATAATGCATTGCTGTGCATGACGTTAAGACATCACAGAACAATGTCGTTGTCACATCTCTTAACAATGTTATAACACCACAGGAGAACAATGTTATAACACCACAGTACAATGATGTTATAACATCAGAATATGGCGATGCACTATCACAGGACAATGACGTCATTACATCACAGAACAATGACTTTACAACATCACAGAACAATGATACCGTATTCGATGTAATAAGCGCCCGGCTCTAATAAGCGCCCACGGCGATATTTGCTAATATATTGGCAAGTGAACAATCCCAATTAGCACCCCTTCCGATTGATCAATGTACACAAGACTTTTATATTTGTGTATAATACACACTCGTGTGTTATATGCACCCTTAATTATGGGCAATTAAATTCTGAAAAAAATATATCTGTCGTATATAAACAGTCAGGCCGTCAGCATAAACCACGAAATTCATCTTTCAACTTTTTCCACCAAAATTATATTTTATTAAGAGCCCCCTATTTCTTATTTTGAGAGCGCCCTGAGCGCTTATTACATCGAATATGGTATTATGAAACCACAAATACCAAGGGAGCAAGGGAGACAGTCATGACGCTTCATACTTTTGAATTCAAGTTTTGCAAAGACAGTCCCATTTCGTTTTCCGTCCTTCCTTCCTTCCTTCCATCCATTATTCTGAGGAATTTTTTGTGCGACCTATAACTTGAAAACTACAATATGGATACCTTTCAAATTTACGGAACACTTTCTATACTAACAGTAACAGGCGAGTTGCAGTGCGAAGTTTGATTTCAATATTTGGATTTTCTGAAAAAATACAGCTATTTTTCATTCTTTGACTTGAATGTTTTTACTTCAACATTTGTGCGACCTATATCTTGAAAACTAATGCATGGATTCTTTCCAAATCTAGGGAACAGCTTTCATACTAATAGAAAAGATGCAGTGCAAAGTTTGATTTCGATAAGTGGATTTTCTGAGAAAATATCTCTTTTTTCATGTTCTGAACTTAGAAATATTTTTTTACCCGCGACGTACGATGACCTTTGAGTCATGCCATTACTGTGTTATATCATTGTGCTGTTTAAGAGAAACAGTCTCAAATGTTGCAGCATCAAGATATCTCCAATATCAAAATTGTTCTTCAGTTTTTTTTGGAGTCGAGGTCGGGGTATAAGTGATCTCTGTTCTTTTTTTGTCCTTGTTTCAGGTTATATTTGTTAAAACTACCATATTCGACGTAAAAAGCGCCCAGGGCGCTCTAAAAGTTAGAAATAGGGGGCTCTTATTAGAATATTATTTTGGTGGAAAACAGAGTTGAAAGATCGTAAATTTCGTGGTTTATGCTGACAGCCTGAAATGTTTTTATACGACAGATATATTTTTTCTAGAATTTGATTTCCCATAATTAAGAATGCATATAACATACATATTATGCATGAATAAATATGTCCTGTGTACATTGATCAATCGGAAGAGGTGCTAATTGGGATTGTTCACTAGCAAATATATTAGAAAATATCGGCGCGGGCGCTTATTAGAGCAGGGTGCTTATTATGTCGAATACGGTAAGTTTGGATGTGAAAGCTTTCCACATTTCTCCCAATGGTTGCTTAAAGGTATGGTGTAGTTATGGGGCTGATTTGTTTGTGACCTGTGTAAATATATGGGTAACGTCAGCTTAAGTCCTGTTCTTCCAATGGATCTTTCACTACAACCAGAGAATATGATACAAAGTTCATACAGGCTTGAAATGACCTTGAATTTAAGGTCCTTCTTGAAAAGCCTTGATTTTTAGGCATTCGTCACCACTCGCCCCTTTCCGTAACCTGCAAGAAGACTCGTTCCCCTATCGATGAATGTACTGTGTGAAAATATGACAAACCAATCAGAATGCGCATATGATTTTAAGGTCTTCATCAAAGAATCCCTCTGAAACAATTTTTGATTTTACATTTGTCTTGCATTCTAAAATATACCCAAGAGAGTTAAATGTGTTCAATCATACTGTATAATTCTACCGGGTGGGCTTGTTGACTGGGTAGTTGGTGGGGTGGCTGTAGGTGACTGGGTCAGGTTGTTCTTCATGACATGGCTATTAGGGGTGGATAGGTGGGGTGGCTGTGAGGGTGGTTGGGTGGGGTGTCTGTGAGGGTAGTTGGTGGGGTGGCTGTGAAGGGTGGCTGTTGGTGACTGGGTCCCAGTTGTTCTTCATGGCATGGCTATTAGGGGTGGATAGGTGGGGTGGCTGTGAGGGTGGTTGGGTGGGGTGTCTGTGAGGGTAGTTGGTGGGGTGGCTGTGAAGGGTGGCTGTTGGTGACTGGGTCCCGGTTGTTCTTCATGGCATGGCTATTAGGGGTGGATAGGTGGGGTGGCTGTGAGGGTGGTTGGGTGGGGTGTCTGTGAGGGTAGTTGGTGGGGTGACTGTGAAGGGTGGCTGTTGGTGACTGGGTCAGGTTGTTCTTCATGGCATGGCTATTAGGGGTGGATAGGTGGGGTGGCTGTGAGGGTGGTTGGGTGGGGTGTCTGTGAGGGTAGTTGGTGGGGTGGCTGTGAAGGGTGGCTGTTGGTGACTGGGTCCCGGTTGTTCTTTATGACATGGCTATTAGGGGTGGATAGGTGGAGTAACTGTGAGGGTAGTGGGGTTGATAGGGTTGTCTGGATCATAATGATTTTAGGTAGCTTGTCAGGGTGACAGTCTAGCTTTGCAAATCTTATGGAAAGTGTTTTGTCGCTTTTATTTATTAGCATGTCTGCGCTACTGGTGTGTTGTAGCAAATTGCATGTGACAGTTTTCTGCTGTTTCACTGTTTAATTCAATATTTTCTCAGTCCCAACTTGAAACATGTAACCACATGATCACCAAATTCTGAATGTATTCCGTTCCTTTGTAAATGTAAAATTGACATCATAAACTTTCGGAATTGATCCTAAGAGATTAGTGTCATTTGCCTTTGAAATAATCTTCTTTTGAAAGTCTTTTTGTGAACACAAACAATATTAAGGTTAACAAAATATGTCTTGATTGGACAGGACCTTTTTTCTATTGGTCCATTGATTAGTCTAGAAGGACAGCTTGTTTTCTCCCCAAAACTACTAGTGATTCAGAGACGTCTCTGAAATATTCTATGGACAAATTAATATTAGCTCATAGCGTCAAAGTTTTATGTAACAGTTAGGGCAGCCTTTTTTTAAATGAAACAACACAAGAATGGCCTTGTCCATATGCTTAGACGTTTTTAAGTTTTCAGTGTTTACTGTTGTGTTGACACGAGTCCTCTCTGGTCAATCCCAGGAGGCTCCCATTCGTGGAATGACGTTAACAACCGAAGACAGTTTCTCCGAATGCTGTGTTTCCGCCATGGCCTTGTCAAATTGCTGATTTAACATCTCCCAACAAACTTGATTTGAAGGCATTGTGGTGTCCCCAGTTATTTCTGACAAGACTTAACTCCCAGAGTTTGGCAGCAAACCTGTGAATACAAGTGTCCAAATCCCACGTGATTGCTAACAAGATGCAAGCCATGACAGATGTTCTGTGTCGACGCTGGCAAGTCTGCAACCTCTTATAGTATTACCTTTCACAGTCGGGTTCCCTTTTGATGTCTATTTGATGTTTATTATTGAGAATTGGATGGTTATGTATACGCAGTGAATTAACCGTGGCAGCCCTCCCAGGCAAGGTGCTGGACGGAAGGTGCTGTACCAGGAATGGGCTGTATAGGGAGCATTTAACTTTTTCTAAGACAGCTTTTCTACCAAAGCGTATTATTCTATCCAATTGTCCATATAAAAAGGAGAGTGAGTATTGGGTCTTCATGGCTGACTCATTGTTCTCATGGAGGTACTGTACATGCACGTCAAAATTGGAAGAAGATTTGTCTCATCCATCCTAGTACGTTTTGGTTCCTTTTGATGATGATGATGTTGATGTGATGATGATGATGATGATGATGTGATGATGATGTTGATGTGATGATGATGATGATGATGTGATGATGATGTTGATGTGAGCATGATGATGATGTGATGATGATGTTGATGTGATGATGACTTGATGATGATGATGTTGATGTTGATGTGATGATGATGATGATGGTGATGATGTGATGATGGTGATGTTGATGATGATGATGTGATGATGATGATGATGATGATGATGATGATGATGTTGATGTGATGTTGATGTGATGATGATGATGGTGATGTGATGATGATGATGATGATGATGATGATTTCACACATTTCTAGAACTCTCAGACAGACAGACAGACAGACAGACAGTAGGCTACGTCTTAAGTTTGATGGTTTTATCATGATATAACATTTATACTAAGTTGATGGGAGATGGGATCTTGATACCATAGGCTAGCATTTATCTAAAAGCTTCAAATCTATTAAACTATGTAGACATAACCCTTGTCTTATTGAATAGTATGTCTAGGAGATGCGCTCCCATTACCTTAGGCTAGCATCTATCTTAAAAGCTGTAACTGAAACTACTGATATTTTATATATGCATTTTACCTGATGATAAGTATTACTTGCTAAACTATTATTATATGAAATGGTACATAAATATGACACCATGATAAGTCGTAAAAGCACTTGATGTGGATCTAATTATTATAGGAAAACGTAGTATAAATGTTATATCATGATAGTTTCAAGGATTCAATAAGTGTTTTCACATCTACCAGTCAAAGCCACCTTCTTTTTAAGACTTTATCAAGTTACAACTATAGTTTATCTGCTTTGTCATTTCATATAAACTTAAAGAGAGTTCTATTTAGATTATTGTTACATTCGAGAGGTGGGTTGTGGAGAGAGGAGAATAAATGTACGAGAGTAGATAATGCTGGGGTCTTTATGACTGTAATTTATCCTTAAAAGTTTGATCTTCTCTTTCTCCAGCTTGCAAGTAGTGTATTCATTTTTTTCTTTTTCTGGTGTTAATTACCCAATGCTCTTTCAAATGTGGGGGTCATGGGTGGCCCAGTCGTCTAAGGCGCCGCGATTCGCTGTGCAGAGTTGCGTCCCTTGGGCACGCCAGAAACCTATGATTGTGGGTTCGAATCCCGGTTCGCCCCAATTATGTTTCTAGGTTTGTCAGCACCATACCCGTGCTCGTGGGTTTCACCGAAGTGGTAAACGTCTGAGACCTGCATCACTTCGGGCTTTCCTCCCACATTAAGCTGACACGCCGTGATATAACTGAAATGCTGTTAAAAGCGGCGTTAAACCCAACTCATTCACTCTTGGTTTATTATCTTCAGTTTCCGGTCACAGCTGCCATGGGTTTGGTAGTATGTCAACAGATCCTGAAACAAATATATCCATTCCCATGCAAGTCTATAATGTTCGGCAAGTCTAGATTACTGCAGTATCAGTATCTGAAAATGTAGAAAGTCTCTGGGCTCCTTTTTATTATATCTTAATGACTATAATTTAACAACTGTTGTTTTCCCTGTAAAATCTGTTCCTTTCAGAGACTGGATGTCAGCCTATGGTTTGGGCTGCAGACTGACAGTGGAAAATGTTAATGTGACAAGAGAGTAGCGTTAATGATCCATAAGTTAGATCAAATATATCTTGAGAAACCAAGAAAAAATCCAGGGTTGCCTGTTGTCTTGGGTTTTTCTTCTACCAGGGGAATTTTCTTGCACTTTCATTTCGTTCTCCCCACACATATGTCAAGTAGAGTTTCTATTTTTTTCGAAAACTGTATTATTTGGCTTTTGGTTGGTTGGTTTGTTGTTTAACGCCGCACTCAGCAATATTACAGCTATATGGCGGCGGTCTGCAAATAATCGAGTCTGGACCAGACAATCCAGTGATTAATATCATGAGCATCGACCCACGCAATTGGGATCGATGACATGCATCAACCAAGTCAGCGAGCCTGACCACCTGATCCCGTTAGTCGCCTTTTACGACAAGCATAGTCGCCTTTTACGGCAAGCATGCTGAAGACCTATTCTACCCCGGATCTTCACGGATCTTTTTTGCTTTTGGATTATTAAAGTTACTGAAACTTTCAAGGTCTACTGACGGGCCAAGAACTAGATTCCAGTCCCCAGATTCGTTATCAGAATCATTAATGTTGTAGGGGCACGGGTGGCCCAGTCAGCTAAGGTGCCACGATTCGCTGTACAGAGTTGCGTCCCTTTGGCATGCCAGAAACCTTTGTGGGTTCGAATCCTGGTTCTCCCAAATTATGTTTCTAGGTTTGTCAGCACCATACCCGTGCTCGTGAGTTTCATCGAAGTGGTAAACGTCTGAGACCTGCATCACTTGGGGCTTTCCTCCCACATTAAGCTGACACGCCATGATATAACTGGAATACTGTTAAAAGCGGCGTTAAACTCAACTCACTCGCTCACTCTCTCGACAATCAGAGTTCACCCTTGTCCATGTTTTTTTTTGTTGTTCTTACAAGAGATGCTTTAAACGTTTTTTCTGGCAGAATATTGTTATCCTGATTCAGGAAACTTTTTTGATGATCTGCTAGGTCTCATGTTCCGATACATATTTCAGTGTACATCCATTGTTATTATCACTTACTAAAGGGGTTCTGAAAAAAATATCTCAATGGCGCGATATTTGGAAAGGTGTGAAGCGTTCTCTTTCTCACTTCTAGAATTCAAGTTATGATCATATCGACAACACCCTGCTGGGTATGGGCACTCGAAGTAAACAGTCAACGCTTTGACAATACAAATGAGCATTTGACAATCCATCGAGTTAGGACTCCGAGATAAATAGCCAATTGTGACCAACCATGTCTATCGTCCAGGGCTTGAGGGAATTCTAATGCTGCTGCGTTCGTCACCAGCCAGTCACAGTATTTGTTATGCACAGCTAATTGGATTATTTTTCATTGGTTAACACGATTCCATGGCCTGGTCATTGTGGATGGTATTGAAAAGAGGCTCCCATCTCAATGAGTCCCTTGGGAGACGTAATTGGCTAAAATATGCACTAATGTCAGCTTAGATTTGCTGTTCATCTACGTTCTTGGATTTAATGTAGGGATATGAAAGAATGGTGAAATAATTGCCTGTTGATGAGGCTGCGGGCTTGGCTGGTGTCGCCAGGTGGGGGAGGAGGATAGTGATATATAGTGACATCCGATTGTCGCTGCCTGTGCATTGGCGACATTTACATTTCAGATCCCTTCACAACCGTTTCATTTGATTATTTTGACAAATGTCTGGCTTGTCAGTTTCGAGGTGTCTGTGATGTCAGCACATCAATGGACCTGGGATGTCATCAGAAATAAAACATGCTATTTTGTAGTCAACATTTTTAAGGTTCCAAAACACTTTTATTTTTAGATGCGGTCTTTTGTTTCCAGTTTAGCTGACCTGAAGGATTTTTCTTGACTTTTATGCCCATTGTTGAATTTGTATCGCTATTAATCTTTTTAATGTCTCCTCTTTTCAACTTAACGTTTGATATCTTTTAGTCTTTATGCCGAAGATTGTGGATGACATTTATGGCACTTTTTTAGTTAATATAATGTTTCCTTCATTATTTGGAGAAACATTTTTCCCAAAAAATAAGCGTTATGGTTGTGAGATGAGATCTGGGAAGACGAACATTTCTCCTGTACATAATGGATATTTTTTTGCTTTAATGCCTAGCGTCATAGTGCAAAAATATGCTATTTTCTTTATTGAATAGGATAGAGCAATTTTTGAAAGTGTTTGGATGACAACATCTTTTATGGCCCGTTCACTTCAGGTGCGCAGTTGTTGAAAGGGTCTAGTTTGTGACCTTAAGTCAGCTATTATTATGAGATTTCAGGCAAAGAGATGGAGCAAGGTTTTCCATTAGGAATACACTTCAGAATTAGCGCAATGGAAAAGCTGGCTTTATCTTACAAGTGCAAACAAATTTGGAAAGCCATCACATTAATAGAATTGATTTCCTGATCATGCATTTATTCTCTATTGTTATGTGTCTGGCATTCACTTGTAATTGTGGTTGTGAGGATAGCAGCACCGAAATACTGATGGCTTATTTGATTACGAACATCTTGAGCAGCGATGTTTGTATTTTTTTTTTAATGAAAGGAAAGTTTGGTAAAAATGAACAAAGTAGAAATAGATTATGAAAATCTTATCTTTTGCTATTGCTGTATTTGAATATTAGAAACATGCATTTGTGACTGTTGAAATGATATGCAAGAATAAGGATGGTTGTGAGGAAACTAGCAGGAAAGTGCTGATGGGCGACCATTTTGGATAGTTGCTGTACTTTTGTTTCTTTATAGAATGAAAGTTTGATATGCTGTAAGAACAAAGTATATTATGAAATCGTAATTGAGACAATCGTAGTGAAAAGTTTTTTTGAGAGATATTGTAATGGGTCTGGTGACTTTTATAGAACCTGTTTGATCAGTGTCTTCTGTATGCAATGTGGGGGTGGCCCAGTCGTCTAAGGCGCCGCGATTCGCTGTGCAGATTTGTGTCCCTTGGGCACAACAGAAACCTATGATTGTGGCTTCGAATCCCAGTTCGCCCTGATTATGTTTCTAGGTTTGTCAGCACCAGTGCTGGTGGGTTTCACCGAAGTGGTAAACGACCTGCATCACTTCGAGCTTTCATCCCACATGAAGCTGACATGCTGTGATATAACTGGAATACTGTTTAAAGTGACGTTATTTTTGTATGACAAAAATCGTCAGTATTTTTTAAGGTAAATATTTCTCTAGGAAAAGAGGAAAATCAAATACTTTGCTTTCTGTAATGCATAAATATTCTCAAACATGTTGTAATTATGTTATTCCATACAAGTGGGGAAAAATTAATTCCAAAATCAATTTTGAAAAAAAAACCCCAAAAACAGCACCCACAAATGATAAACTGGTTAATCCCTAAATGGAATATATTAATAAATTGACGTAGAAAATAAAAACAAACAAGCAACATTGATGAATTGGGAATCAATATGTTCACCCTTTCATGAACCTGTTTTTGTGGAGATGCTTAATGGCTATGAGATGAGGTTGCAGCACAGGCTACACCACCAGATGGGTGTAGTGTTTGTACTTCATAACAGGATCCTAAACAAACACGGATTGTCGAGTTAAACGACCACTTTTTGCAGTGTCTGTATTTATATATTGCGTTTTACATCGCTTCTTCCGATATCAAATATTTTGATTTTATCATTATTTGATTTTCTATTTGTTAATTAATCCATATGTTCTTCCCGGACATCTAGTGTTAAGTCTTCAGGGAGGTAGTTTTTCAGCCATCTTTATCACATGGCTCCAAAAGCATTGATCCAGACGACTGATTGGCTGGAAAGGGTAGAAATGTCAACTCACCGAGTCCCCATATCCTGAAAAAAATAGTTTGATTACAAATTATGAAGAAATGGAAAAGCTCTGCTGTAAAAAAAAGCTTTTTATAGCAATAGAGACGGGAAAAGTGCAAATCATGGTTGATTGTGGCGTAATTCATCATTATAATTGAGTTTGAAATTTGGCTACTTGTTGAAGTTTAACACTGTATCAACACTGTCTGTCTTAAGGGAAATCAGTGCTGAATAACTCGCAACATGTTGCTAGCATGGACTTCAAAATGGGGAATGATTAACACTGTTTAAGTATATTCTGAATATGAGTTAGTGTTTGTGACCAGTTGTATTTTTGGTTGTATAAATTTCTCAACAATATTCCAAACAAATATCTTTTATCTACCCCATCCATCCATCATCCACCCACCCACCCATCCATCCATCCAGTAATTCATCTATCCACCCATCCACCCATCCATCCATCTATCCATCTATCCATCTACTCATCCATCCATTCATCCATCCATTCATCCATCCATCCATCCACCCACCCTCCATCCAGTCATCCATCCATCCATCTACCCACCCATCCATCTGTCCGTCTGTCCGTCCATCCATCCATATACCCATCCATCCATCCACCCACTCTCCATCCATATATCCATCCATCCATCTACCCACCCATCCATCTGTCCGTCCGTCCATCCATCCACCCACCCTCCATCCAGTCATCCATCTATCCATCTACCCACCGATCCATCTGTCCATCCATCCATCTACCCACCCTCCATCTGTCCATCCATCCATCCACCCATCCATCTAGTCATCCATCAATCCATCCATCCATCTACCCACCCATCCATCTGTCCGTCCATCCATCTACCCACCCTCCATCTGTCCATCCATCCACCCATCCATCCATCCATCCATCCATCCAGTCATCCATCAATCCATCCATCCATCTACCCACCCATCCATCTGTCCGTCTATCCATCTACCCATCCATCGTCCATCCATCCATCCATCTACCCACTCATCCATCCATCCATCCATCCACCCATCCATCCATCCATCCATCTACCTACCCATCCGTCCATCCATCCACCCACTACACCACGCTTCACCTTCACACATCCACCACCAAATAGTCCAGACCGGAACAAACATGAAAGAAACAATACTGCACATTTGGCTGAGCCCGGGAATTACCAGCCTGGATACTGGGATTCTCATGCATGACAGACGCCAAACACATCTATCATTATTGCCTGATAAGACAATGAATCAAACCAATTAAAAGTATTATTTGTCTAGAGTACGTCAGATCGCACCGAAGCCTAAAACAGGATTCCTTTACACGCCGGGTGAGTGATACCCTGGGTTCCTGTGCAGATGGCGTTCTGAATATCGCTGCAGAATGTATGCAGCTTATTGACAGACTGTCTGTACCTGCAGGGCAAACGTGCCCTCAAATCTGCATTTGTTTTATTGACAAGATTCCCATTTCCACAGGAAGAACTTTTAGCTGCGGTTGTATGGAATGGATCACCCGCATGCTATAGCGATAGGATGTCAATTGGATCCTTTCTGCATCCATTTTGACTGCAGCGTTGCAGGTTTTAAAGTAGAATCTATGGTATACTGACTCAAAAAGACAATCTCAATTTGATCTGAGTTAACAGAAATTTTGAAAAAAAGAATTCCAAAAGGGAAGCTTAATTGTCTCGTTTTTAAGCATTGTGTCAGAATGTGAATGTGACAGAGTATCAAACATCGCTTTAACAAATTAATTCCCTCAAAGCTAGAAATGCTCCATTAAGGTGTGTGCCCTCCGAAAAGGTTGGATCAGTTCAATTTGATGATTGGACCCAAGATGGTTCTCGCCAGACGATCTTTTTATTCTCGTCCAGGAATCATGCCAAAAAACAGTTCCGTGTGAATCCTGTCTTGGAGATGGGCACAGTAAAGATTCGTTTATCGACAAGAGGGGATATCGTTTGTCCATCTTGTCTTCGCAATCCAGCGCATGTCATTGATCACTGCCGCCATTGTATCAACCGTCACTTGTTCGCCATAACAGCGAGAAGAGAGGAAGAATTGGGAGATAAATGGACGTCTTTCTGTCGGAGATGCGGGCAGTCACAGCAACAATGTTTACCGGACGGTGTTGCCGGACCATGTCCGAGCACGTAACCTATATTGACTTTTTCAGGGATCAGCCTTTCTGCAGTACGGGCAATATTTACGGAAATGGTGGGGCGAAAATTCACAGGTTCAATACAAGGCTAGTTTGTGTGGGAAGTAATTGGGAGAGGTTGTGTTTAGTGGTGTTCAGAAACTTGTGGTTTAATTGCTGTATGGTCAGTTATGTTATTCTTCAAGATGGCTGCAACAACATTTACTCGCTTTGACTTTTGTTTGTTTGTTTGTTCGTTGTTTAACGCTGCATGCTGTAAAAAATTGAATCTGGACCAGACAATCCAGTAATTGTTCACTCGCTCACTAAACCATGCTTGTCGTAAGGGCGCCTAACGGGATTGTGTGGTCAGGCTTGCTGACTTGGTTGATGCATGTCATTGTGATAAAGCTGGAATATTGCTGAGTGCGGCGTTATGCAAAAAAACCAAACCAATCTTAGCTCAGAGATGTCAAATATTTAGAAAAATTAATAAAGGTCCTGATCTTTCTTTGATATTTTTTCCTTTTCACCGACCAAAGTAATTGTAACCAATACCTTTAAATATATATATGTGTTTGGAAAAGAATCCTTTTTCCAATATATCTTTCAGTAATTGTTTTCGAAATGGCAAGATCCTGTCTCATATTTTATTAATCTTATGCGCCTGAGGAAAATATCTCCTCACAGTTTTTATATGATCTTTTGAATTTTTTTATTTGTTATTTGACAAATTATGTTTCCAAGCAAAGAGCCCCTAACCTAACATCAATTCAGGATAGACTAAAGTTTGAGATTCTTGATCAGGGCCCTGCTGTTTCTTAGCTAGTCCAGAACATGGATTGAATTTCATAAAGGTCAGTGGTATGATATCTGGCGCTGCCCCCAGATCTGTTTATTTATGGTATAAGACAAGGATCTATCTGTACAGGAAGAACACAATGTCCATGATTTCCGTGTCCATCATTTCCATGTCCATAATTTCCATGTCCATCATTTCCGTGTCCATCATTTCCATGTCCATCATTTCCATGTCATGATTTCCGTGTCCATGATTTCCATGTCCATCATTTCGGTGTCCATCATTTCGGTGTCCATCATTTCGGTGTCCATCATTTCCGTGTCCATCATTTCCGTGCCCATGATTTCCGTGTCCAGGATTTCCGTGTCCAGGATTTCCATGTCATCATTTCCATGTCCATCATTTCCATGTCCATCATTTCAATTAACTGCTGGACAGTAGTGATGGAGTGTAGTTGATGTAGATTCTAGTGGCCCGGTTTGATGCAAATAGAGCAATGTTTCAGCAGTTCTTGGGGTGAAGGGTCATTGAGTCAGTGAGTTGGGTTTAACTCCACTTTTAACAGTATTCCTGTCATATCACGGCGTGTCAGTTTAATGTTGGAGGAAAGCCTGAAGTGATGCAGGTCTCTGACATTTACCAGTTTGGTGAAGCCCACGAGCACGGGTATGGTGCTAACAAACCTAGAAACATCATCGGGGCGAACCGGGATTCAAACCCACAATCATAGGTTTCTAGCATCACATGACATTGTGATGGACAGTTCCAACGAGAAATTGTTCCACTGGTGCAAAGACACTTCCCATGACTTTGCAGTATTGTTAAAACCTTTTTTCCAGAGGTTACAAAAAACCCAACCTCAAATAAATGCTGGCAATCCTTTTTTTTATCCCCTCGTGAATATTGACCCCAAAATGGTAAAAGTAGAAACATAATTAATTTGGCCTATTTCAGAAGCGCACTTCCACATGGGGAACAAGTTGTTTATTACTGCTGACATGAGCCGGTGGAGTACATGGTCAGAACGCTGGCTTCTTGCTGTGCCTGCAGTGGCTATTGTTTGCCCAGCCCTCGTGTGTGTGTGTGTTTGTGTGTGTTATGCTATAGTGTTACATGGGGAAATAATGGCTCACATGCTAACCATACCCCAGGGGAAATATCTACATGCCTGAAATAGCTGCCAGAGACCTTCCAGTGCCGGAGTGAGGGAGTCAGGGAGACGTGGGTTGTCCCGACACGTGCACGTTATGGTTCATCCTCATCCTCTGTCAAGGCTGCTGTGTGGAACTGTTTTATGATGTAACGTTGATGGACGACCTGGTAGATACGGACATTGTTTATGTGTTTATAACCCTGCCTCACCCTGTGTATCAGGGGGTCGTCTCATCAGTGGTTCTGTCAATTATATTCCCGAAAAATACTCATGATGTGTTTTGTGTTTTTCTCACAATTTGGGACACATGTCCAGTGTTTGAAATTATGGATTGAAATCAAAGGGTCTTTTTTACATTATGAGACTGCAATATTTAGGACTTGGAGGTCCTTGGATTGTAAATGTCTGTTAAGTCTTTCAACAGTCCATCTTCCCGAGGCAAGAGAGTTAACTGACTTTGAAAGTCCAGTTTCCACCCTTGCCGAACCAGGCTGGAATTACTGGGCTCTATCGTTGCGCCACCAGTGGCTGTTACCAGTTATGTCCCTTCTAAGCCTCTCCTATGGACCAATCAGATTCAACCTCTCGTATCCCTTGCTTTTGCTTCACACAAAATGGTGGCGCCCGGTCTGGGCGATCTGATCAATAATCAAGATATGTATTGTGATAAAATGGGTCGTACATCGTGAAATGCATCAAATCACAGGATTATTATTAAATTCTTAAGTTTTGTTTTCAATAAAAATGTAAGATAACACATTCAGAATGTCAAGATACAGTACCAAGTATGTGAAAATTATGGCTAGTTTCGGCAATTTAAGATTTCATATCCATTTACCTATTTTTTTGTTGTTCAAATAATCGGAAAATGATGATTAAAATAATTTTAAATACAATCTATTATCACCTATTTCCAAACAGTGGCTTTCTGATCAGTAACATGAAAAAATACCAGGATAAACCTCCGTTTAGAAGCTTTGTGTGAATATCACATGCGAAGATTTTCGATGTTTGGTACCTCGGAACATCAATAATATTACAGTAACATCACCAGGGGTAGTCTGTAGTCGTAACATGCAGTTTATTTTGTAGTAATTGGTATGGAAAGGCTCTTGTTTGCCGTTATCTACTTTACTGATTGTGATTGGTCAAATTCAAGCACGTAACCTAAGGCAGCCAATCAAATTACAGCATTGAATACCGTCTTCATGTACAATATAGTTCAAATTTAGACGAAAGACATAACTTGTGTTATTCTGAATTTTTAAAGCAGGAATCTTTGCAACCAATATTTAGAATATGGAACACATTTCGTGCCAAATTACAACCTGTGGCAAATATTTCTCATACATGAAAACATTGTGTTTGAGTATAAAAATCAAGCTGACAAAAGCCAAGATGTCATTTCCACGAATGGACAAAAAGTTGGAAATAGCACTTAACCTAAAACATTTACTCACCAATACTGTGATCAAGATGATATCATGTACATTTGGCCTTTAAAGTGATATTGTATACATTTACCCGCCCTAAAAGTGTTAACGTGTCCATTTACTAGCCTTTATAGTGATATATTTATTTACCAGCCAGGGTTTTTATGAGACGCGCTAATGTGCATCCAGAACGCACAACTGCAGAAAATGGACGCAGAAAAAATATATTTGGCATCCCGAGGGATGCGCAATAACATCCATTATACCCAGTGTTCAGGAGCAGTTAGGAGTGTCTGTTGTTTCCTCCATCAATCATGACCACTGTCCATATAATCATTGATTCATTCCAGGCTCTTAAGTAATTATCAAAATGTGCAGTACACTACACCATATCATTTCATTACAGGACCCTCAAATTCGGGGCAAGGGCCCTCAAAGTAATTACCGTATTCGACGCGTTAAGTGCTCTCAAAATTAGAAATAGGGGGCTCTTATTAGAATATAATTTTGGTGAAAAAGAAAAAAACAGAGTTGAAAAATTGTAAATTTTGTGGTTTATGCTGACAGCCTGAAATGATACAAAAGAAAAGTCTGTGCGTATTATACACGACAGATATATTTTCCAGAACTTAATTGCCCTTAATTAAGGGTGCATATAACACACGAGTGTGTATTATACACAAATAAAAAAGTCTCGTGTACATTGATCAATCGGAAGGGGTGCTAATTCGGATTGTTCACTAGCCAATATATTTGCAAATATCGCCATGGATGCCTATTAGAGCGGGGCGTTTATTACGTCAAATACGGTATTGGGGGTTCCCCAGGAACCTTAGTCCTGCAACATGACCGTGGAATATATTTATTTTATGAAAAATAAATAAATCTAGAAACGCATACAAAATCAAGTCTCTATTTCACATATGAAATCAGCATAGGGAATTTTTATTTTATTTTTAGAGTCAAGAAGGATATTGTGTTGTCTAAGGCGCCGCGATTCACTGTGCAGGGTTGCGTCCCTTTGGCACGCCAGAAACCTATGATTGTGGGTTCGAATCCCGGTTCGCCCCGATTATGTTTCTAGGTTTGTCAGCACCATACCCGTGCTCGTGGGTTTCGTCGAAGTGGTAAACGTCTGAGACCTGCATCACTTCGGGCTTTCCTCCCACATTCAGCTGACACGCCGTGATATAACTGGAATACTGTTAAAAGCGGCGTTAAACCCAACTCACTCACTCACTCATCATGGTATCATACACATTTACTTGCCCTTATAGTGATATGATATATGAGGATACCACCTAATTAGCTTGAAATTCTACTAGATCTTAGGATACCTTTAACATTAGACAAACTGCCTTGGGATAGCAGTCTAGTGCCAAGTTACATCACTGGTGTCAAAGCCATTGTGTATAGATGTCTGGTGCTGAAGTGGTTGATCTGTCAAAATAAGATAGCTACGCGATAAATCCGGTAGAGCAATGAAGAATGAAGCGTTTCGCGCAAAAATATTGTTCTGTCATTTCTTGATTTCTGGAGATTTGAACATTTGCTTGTAACTTGATGACGTAGTATTTTGGACGACGTTATTTTTGAGAGGGAAGTGTCTGGTGAGTTGTTCGCAGTAGATGTAGCTGGGCAACGCAGATAAACGCAATGGTTTAACAATAGCATCCTAAAGTGAAAGATATATGACTTTGGGTATTAGGAGAAAAGGTACAGATAATTGACATGAGGTTTGTGAGAATATGCAGGAAATACCAAACTTAACCCACTTGTCCATAAAATGGACTTGTCCGACATTTCAGAGATCAGATTCTATTTGGATTCTATGATTAATAATGAGGTCACTATTTTTAAAGCTTCTGCATTTTATTGTTAATATCTCATATATGAAATATTCATGGTCGTTGTTTATCGTACAATAAAACACTGCAAGAAGAATAAACAACTTCGCAGCACCTCATGGTTTATTTGTTTTATTGTACGATAAACAACACCCACTTTGTTTTATTTCTGAATTTTATTTCTGATTTTCATGGAACCAGATTAAAAAAAACAGTTGAGCCTGTCTCAAACTAATATTTAATTAGTTCTAAAACAATTTAAAAAACATTCACATTTATTTTCAGTATTTGACAGGTACTTTACTCAATCGTTTAATTATTCATAACCAAATTATCGTTTCATTGTGTTTACCGTCTTGAGTAGTCCTGCACCATGACCATGGAATATATTTATTTTATGAGAAAAAAACGAATCTAGAAATGCATACAAAAGCAAGTCTAGCCAGCTCAAGCTAGCTCTATTCCACTGAAATCAGCATAGGGAATTTTATTTTATTTTTGGAGTCAAGAAGGATATTGTGTAATGTAAGATTTCAGAGACTAAATGTTAGTCTACAGGAACCCGGGCTAGCCCTCATAGTGGTAGGGGGCACGGGTGGCCCAGTCGTCTAAGGCGCCGCGATTCGCTGTGCAGGGTTGTGTCCCTTAGGCACGCCAGAAACCAATGAGTGTGGGTTCGAATCCTGGTTGCCCCAATTATGTTTCTAGGTTTGTCAGCACCATACCCATGCTCGTGGGTTTTGCCGAAGGTAATCTCACTGCCAAAGTCTGTCTCCATAGATATCCCCAGACCTTCTGACACATAAGAACTGGAATGTGGATGTAATTGCCCTTTGACCTGAGCAATATATTCCACCCAATTTAAAATAGGCTTCCCAGCTCCAATAGCCCTGTCATCAAATATACCAACCATCCCTGAGCACCAAGGAAAGTCCCCTGCTGCCTATGCTAAACAGTTTATGACAATAAATATATATAATATATATTATATTAAAGTATATGATATAAGATATCTCTGAAGTATGTCGGGGCGGTCGAGTAGCCTAGTGGTTAAAGCGTTAGCTCGTCGGGCCGAAGACCCGGGTTCGATTCCCGACATGGGTGCAATATGTGAAACCCATTTCTGGTGTCCCCCGCCGGGATATTGCTAGACTATTTCTTAAAGTGGCGTAAAACCACACTCACTCACTCACTCATTCTGAAGTACGTCACCTTTGCCGTCTGACCTTCTTGTAATGAATGAGTTACGTCCATTCCCACTGACCTTCCGAGTCCAAAATGTATGGACATCACAATTACACACCGTATATATACTGGGTGAAGTAGCAGACATTCATTTCCCTGACATTTATAAGTCACCAGGGAAAGCTTTACTTGTTTGCCCCAATGCTCAAAGAAGGTCAGTTACGCTTTTGTTTAATCTGCTACCAGGGAGGTGTGAGCCATTAGATAATTGCTCACCAACTTGTCGCGCCATGCTTTTAATATGTCACTGTCAATCCCCTCTTCTAGCTGAAAGCTGATCCCGCTCGTTTGATGTTAACTATAAAATAATTTTGTTCCTATGAATGTGATACGGTTTGTTTCATGAAAGAAGCATTGTTTGGAATGTGGAGTTGATTAATAATTAATTTAATTATTTGTTATTGTTGTAAATGTTGTTACACGTTTTTTTCGGGAAATGGGAAATGGGGTTTCGATCGGCAACATCTGTTATCCAGTTATTCTTTATGTGCGATGATTTTAAAGAGGAATTGTAATGGAGCTGTCAGAGCTATCTCTGTGGTCAATCACCATGCGATTTGTGCACATTGAATAAGTTATCCTCTTTCTGTTTTTGAATCATTTCGAGATGTGCTTCAGTTGAGATCCACTTGTGTTGAAATTCTTTAGAATAGCTAACCAGGATCATGTCATTATCCCGAAGTGTTCAGCAAGGTAGTGAGCGATGTAACAACGATTACAGTATTGTTAAAGTAGGTCGCGATGTAACAACGATTACAGTGTTGTCAAAGTAGGTCGCGATGTAACAGCGATTAAATATATCAAAGTAGGTTGTGATGTAACAACGATCACAGTTATCAAAATAGGTCGTGATGTAAGAACGATTACAGTGTTGTCAAAGTAGGTCGCAATTTAACAACGATTACAGCATCATCATAGAATGTTGAGATGTTTTTCGGGACGCGTGTGTGTGTGCGTCTCGAAATCGTTTCCGGAGCATAACTCAGAAACCGTTAAATATTTCTCTACGAAACTTTGCATGTCTATCAGACTCATGCTGAACTGGTGCCTTTTGCTATTTAGGAATTTTATAAATTTTTGTTTTTAATGTTTCCATGGCAAAGAGTTTGACTTAGGTTCTATAGGGTAGAGTTTGTTTCAGGAGCCTAACTCAAAACCCATTTAGTACTTTCCAACAAAAACTTTGCATGTTTACCAGACACATACTGGACTGGTGCCTCTTGCTATTTAGGAATTTTAGAAATTTTTATTTTTCACGTTTCCATGGCAATAAGTTGGACTTAGGTTGCATGTCTATATATAAAGCGCATACTGAACTAGTGCCATTTGATGTTAAGGAGTTTTAGAAATGTTTATTTTAGAATTTCCATTGCAGCTATTTTGACATGGGCTAGGAGAAATGTTGGGTCAGTTACCTGGTTTGGGACCATAACGTGTTTAAATGGGCGTGGGATATAGATGACTTTGTCAACTATACGCTTGTTTGTTTTGTTTTAACGACGCAGTGAACACTATTCCAGTGATATGGTGATGGACGTCATGATGTAACGATTTTAGTATCATCATAGAAGGTCTTGATGTTACAGAGTGTTATGTGAAACACACTGTCACTGTAGCCATACAGAGGGTATGGGAGATTGCAATGTGAAACACACTGTCACTGTAGCCATACAGAGGGTATGGGAGATTGCAATGTGAAACACACTGTCACTGTAGCCAAACAGAGCTGTGTGGGAGACTGCAATGTGAAGCAGCTGTGTCGCCTGGTGAAATGTGAAACACACTGTTACTATAGCCAAACAGAGGGTGTCGGAGACTGCAATGTGAAACACGCTGTTACTATAGCCCTACAGAGGGTGTGGGAGACTGCAATGTGAAACACACTGTTACTATAGCCATACAGAGGGTGTCGGAGACTGCAATGTGAAGCAGCTGTGTCGCCTGGTGTAATGTGAAACACACTGTCACTGTAGCCAAACAGAGGGTGTGGGAGACTGGTGTAATGTGAAACACACTGTCACTGTAGCCATACAGAGGGTGTGGGAGACTGCAATGTGAAGCAGCTGTGTCGCCTGGTGTAATGTGAAACACACTGTCGCTGTAGCCAAACAGAGGGTGTGGGAGACTGCAATGTGAAGCAGCTGTGTCCCCTAGTGTTATGTGAAACACACTGTTACTATAGCCAAACAGAGCGTGTGGGAGACTGCAATGTGAAGCAGCTGTGTCGCCTGGTGTAATGTGAAACACACTGTTACTATAGCCATACAGAAGGTGTGGGAGACTGCAATGTGAAACACACTGTGACTATAGCCAAACAGAGCGTGTGGGAGACTGCAATGTGAAGCACACTGTTACTATAGCCATACAGAGGGTGTGGGAGACTGCAATGTGAAGCAGCTGTGTCGCCTGGTGTAATGTGAAACACACTGTTATTATAGCCATACAGAGGGTGTGGGAGACTGCAATGTGAAACGCACTGTTATTATAGCCAAACAGAGGGTGTGGGAGACTGCAATGTGAAACACACTGTTACTATAGCCAAACAGAGGGTGTGGGAGACTGCAATGTGAAACACACTGTTACTATAGCCAAACAGAGGGTGTGGGAGACTGCAATGTGAAACACACTATTACTATAGCCATACAGAGCGTGTGGGAGACTGCAATGTGAAGCAGCTGTGTCACCTAGTGTTATGTGAAACACACTGTTACTATAGCCATACAGTAGGTGTAGGAGACTGCAATGTGAAACACACTGTTACTATAACCACACAGAAGGTGTAGGAGACTGCAATGTGAAACACACTGTTACTATAACCACACAGAAGGTGTGGGAGACTTCAATGTGAAACACACTGTTACTATAACCACACAGAAGGTGTGGGAGACTGCAATGTGAAACACACTGTTACTATAACCACACAGAAGGTGTGGGAGACTGCAATGTGAAACACACTGTTACTATAGCCAAACAGAGGGTGTGGGAGACTGCAATGTGAAACACGCTGTTACTATAGCCCTACAGAGGGTGTGGGAAACTGCAATGTGAAACACACTGTTACTATAGCCAAACAGAGGGTGTGGGAGACTGCAATGTGAAGCAGCTGTGTCACCTAGTGTTATGTCAAACGTCTTTGTGCTATATTTGCAAAGCTATTTGTAGAAAAGAAACAACTAGCCTGTTTACATGTAAATGAGATACTATCAGGATATTCAGTATGATATTTAAATATTCCTCCATACTACCATAGATATAAGCTTGTTCGAGGCTTAACCCATCACAGAGAGAGGATTATGGAGATTAGTAGAGAGGGCTGGAGGTGAGGTAAAAGATCCTCGCAAGTGAACGCCTTTTCTCAAGAACATTTGTTGTTGTTAAAGCTATGCGGCCGCCATACAGACCCGCGTTCCTCAGTGCCAACAAGCGTTCCTCAGTGCCAACAAACACGTAGACCCAGACAAAACAGCTGGCTCAAGCACATGTACATGGGGTCAGAGGTCAACTAGGAAGCATGAGCTTGTTGAGTACATGTGCACCCAGGGCCCACAATGCTGCTTTCGGAATGTGAAAACTTGTTCTCATCATTCTAAAGTAATTGGCCGGTTTGGGAATAACATTTTTGGATGTGAGTCTGTGGATGGCTGATGGCCTGAGATGTGGATGTACCTTTAGATAGCTTGATGCTTGTTGGGGGAAATAAAAACATGGTTCACTATGGTGCTGAGTAGATTAGCATGAAATGGTATAAATGTTCCAGTGGATTAAAACTGTATGTAAAATTAATGGCACTGACTAGTCTGTCTTACAGACTCTGATACAAATATATATCAAATACAGCCCATGCAAGTCTATAATGTTTGGCAAATCTAGATCACTGCAGTATCTGATACAAATATATATCAAATACAGCCCATGCAAGTCTATAATGTTTGGCAAGTCTAGATCACTGCAGTATCTGAAAATAAAGAGAGTCACTGGGCTCCTTTTTATTATATTTTTATTAAGATAACTGAACAACTGTTTTTTTATGTACGATATGTTCATTTCAGAGACTAGATGTTAGTCTAGGCACTGACATTTGTTACATTTAACAGACTGATATTTCAACAACACATGTATAATGAATGTGGTAGACAAAATATTGATTTCATTATTTTGATCGTTGGAATGTGAAATTTGTTTTTAATGCTTCCCCTGTTCTGTTTTTGGTTGTGGCACCAAATAGATCCTTGTGCTTATCCCAAAATATCTAGTCCCTGAATACACCTTGATAATAATAACTTGTGAAATAGATCCTTGTGCTTATCCCATAATATCTAGTCCCTGAATACACCTTGATAATAATAACTTGTGAAATAGATCCTTGTGTTTATCCCAAAATATCTAGTCCCTGAATACACCTTGATAATAATAACTTGTGAAATAGATCCTTGTGCTTATCCCAAAATATCTAGTCCCTGAATACACCTTGATAATAATAACTTGTGAAATAGATCCTTGTGCTTATCCCAAAATATCTAGTCCCTGAATACACCTTGATAATAATAACTTGTGAAATAGATCCTTGTGCTTATCCCAAAATATCTAGTCCCTGAATACACCTTGATAATAATAACTTGTGAAATAGATCCTTGTGCTTATCCCAAAATATCTAGTCCCTGAATACACCTTGATAATAATAACTTGTGAAATAGATCCTTGTGCTTATCCCAAAATATCTAGTCCCTGAATACACCTTGATAATAATAACTTGTGAAATAGATCCTTGTGCTTATCCCAAAATATCTAGTCCCTGAATACACCTTGATAATAATAACTTGTGAAATAGATCCTTGTGCTTATCCCAAAATATCTAGTCCCTGAATACACCTTGATAATAATAACTTGTGAAATAGATCCTTGTGCTTATCCCAAAATATCTAGTCCCTGAATACACCTTGATAATAATAACTTGTGAAATAGATCCTTGTGCTTATCCCAAAATATCTAGTCCCTGAATACACCTTGATAATAATAACTTGTGAAATAGATCCTTGTGCTTATCCCATAATATCTAGTCCCTGAATACACCTTGATAATAATAACTTGTGAAATAGATCCTTGTGCTTATCCCAAAATATCTAGTCCCTGAATACACCTTGATAATAATAACTTGTGAAATATTTAGTCCCTGAATACACCTTGATAATAATAACTTGTGAAATATTTAGAGCCTGAATGCACCTTGATAATAATAACTTGTGAAATATTTAGAGCCTGAATGCACCTTGATAATAATAACTTGTGAAATATTTAGTCCCTGAATACACCTTGATAATAATAACTTGTGAAATATTTAGAGCCTGAATGCACCTTGATAATAATAACTTGTGAAATATTTAGTCCCTGAATACACCTTTGATAATAATAACTTGTGAAATATTTAGTCCCTGAATACACCTTGATAATAATAACTTGTGAAATATTTAGTCCCTGAATACACCTTGATAATAATAACTTGTGAAATATTTAGTCCCTGAATACACCTTTGATAATAATAACTTGTGAAATATATAGTCCCTGAATACACCTTTGATAATAATAACGTGTGAAA
Source organism: Haliotis cracherodii (assembly GCF_022045235.1). Lineage (NCBI taxonomy): Eukaryota > Metazoa > Mollusca > Gastropoda > Lepetellida > Haliotidae > Haliotis > Haliotis cracherodii. Next base: position 21,673,193 of record NW_027266267.1, read on the forward strand.
TATATAGTCCCTGAATACACCTTTGATAATAATAACTTGTGAAATATATAGTCCCCGAATAGACCTTTGATAATAATAACTGGTGAAATATATAGTCCCTTAATAGACCTTTGATAATAATAACTTGTGAAATATTTAGTCCCTGAATACACCTTGATAATAATAACTTGTGAAATATTTAGACCCTGAATACACCTTGATAATAATAACTTGTGAAATATTTAGTCCCTGAATACACCTTGATAATAATAACTTGTGAAATATTTAGTCCCTGAATACACCTTTGATAATAATAACTTGTGAAATATATAGTCCCCGAATAGACCTTTTATAATAATAACTTGTGAAATATATAGTCCCTTAATAGACCTTTGATAATAATAACTTGTGAAATATTTAGTCCCTGAATACACCTTTGATAATAATAACGTGTGAAATATATAGTCCCTGAATACACCTTTGATAATAATATCTTGTGAAATATATAGTCCCTGAATACACCTTTGATAATAATAACTGGTGAAATATATAGTCCCTGAAAAGACCTTTGATAATAATAACGTGTGAAATATTTAGTCCCTGAATAGACCTTTGATAATAATAACTTGTGAAATATATAGTCCTTGAATACACCTTTGATAATAATAACTTGTGAAATATTTAGTCCCTGAATAGACCTTTGATAATAAGAACTTGCATCACTGATGTCAGTATTGGCAGTTCTTCAAGCAACAACCTGGCCTGTTTCCGAGACCCTATAGAATAAATTGAAAAAGGAGTGCAACTCAAGTTTAGAATGATTGTGGGTAAGGAATATGTTTCCGTTAAACGTTATTGGCTGTTTTACGTTGCCTTGATTTGATATTCCATGTAACGAATCAGCTGATGTTTTTTCTCAACAGTCCTGTTATCGGGAATTTGCAAATAAATTACATGTTTTCTGTCAAATGCTCTCTCTCGCTCTCGCTCTCGCTCTCTCTCTACCCCTAACTCTAGCTCTAACTCCAGCCCCAGCCCCACCACCCTAGTTCTAACCCCAGCCCAGCCCCAGCCCCAGCTCCAGCTCCTGGCCCTAACTCCAACCCCAGCTACTAGCCCCAACCACAGCCCCAGCCCCAGCTCCAGCTCCTGGCCCTAACTCCAACCCCAGCTACTAGCCCCAACCACAGCCCCAGCCCCAGCTCCAGCTCCTGGCCCTAACTCCAACCCCAGCTACTGGCCCCAACCACAGCCCCAGCCCCAGCTCCAGCTCCTGGCCCTAACTCCAACCCCAGCTCCTGGCCCCAACCACAGCCCCAGCCCCAGCCCCAGCCCCAGCCCCAGCTCCTAGCCCCAGCCCTAGCCCTAACCCTAACACTTCCAATCATTTGTGGTCTGATCCTAAGACTGTACTGTTCCCAGTTGGGGCACATGATTACGTCTGTTCTTGGTGGAGATCAACATGGAATTTAAATGATGAATTTATTTTGAGATGGGCCCTGTGTAGGGCATAAGGAAGTGCGCCATGTGTTGGTGTTCATCATTGTAGGTGACCGGGGAAACCATGCTGTATGTTTATAGAACATCTGTACTGAGAATCATGAGAATGGTTGTAAACAGGGGGAGATTTCATCAGGGACTGACCTTTAGATATCACAAATAGCCAGCAATCTTCTCCTTAGCCAGATAGCTTGCTCCTGGCGGCTTACAGCAACCACAGTCGCTCACTCACTCACTCACACTCAGACCTTCAGTCACTCACACCTTCGATCACACTCACTCACTCACTCACTCACTCACTCACTCACTCACACCTTTGATCACACTCACTCACTCACTCACACTCACACCTTCACTCACTCACTCACACCTTCGATCACACTCACTCAGTCACTCACTCACACCTTCGATCACACTCACTCAGTCACTCACTCACTCTCACCTTCACTCCCTTACTCACTCACACCTTCGATCACTCTCACTCACTCACTCGCTCACTCACACCTTCCATCACTCAGTCACTCACTCACTCTCACCTTCACTCCCTTACTCACTCACACCTTCGATCACTCTCACTCACTCACTCGCTCGCTCACACCTTCCATCATTCACTCACTCACTCTCTCTCACCTTCACTCACTCACTCACTCTCACCTTCGATCACTCTCACTCACTCACTCTCACCTTCACTTACTCACACCTTCGATCTCACTCGCTCACTCACTCACTCACTCACTCACTCACTCACTCACTCACTCACTCACTCACTCACCCACCCGTGGGTTCTAGCATCCCTGACAAACCTCCCCTCAAAGGGTCCAGGCTGCTGATGGGGCATTAGACCTTTAAGTATTTGTCAGCTAGATGTTTACCTTGTTATAGTGGGTTGTCCCCACACCGTAATAAAACCCCTGACCGGGGGATTTGTGATCGTTCATAGGCTTCCTCATGTGACTTCCAGCACTGAGCCTCATAAGATACATTGTGTATTTAACTGTGACATTAACAAATCCAGATTCCATAACAACGGTGAATCATTTAAGTGTGGGATGAAAAAGTGCATATTTAACAATACTTGAATATTTATAGGATGAAGATGAAGATAGATCTACAGACAAGGAAGCCAGATTGTGTTTGCCTTGTTGACATATCTTCGATCATGTGAGAGGAGCGCATTACGTAACTGTCGGACACAAACTGATCTGTAACGTATTTACAGTTCCATGAGATCCATGTAAATGTGTACCCCTTGTCTCATTGAAATCGTCATGGGCTAAGTATTTTTAGACTGACAATAACAGAAATTGCAATCTGTCGACAAAATTAAATTGGCAAAAAAAAGGCCTAACTTATGAATCCGTGGACGACTGTGTGAAGTTTTGGCGTTCATTGCACATGTGGTGGTGATTCCATCTTGGAAGGCAGTGATTAGTTGGGGCTTATGACTGTTATAAAAAGACGTTCTCATTCTCCACTGGTCATCAACAGCGGTCGCTAGTAGCCAATCAATACGTATATAGTCAATAGTTAGCTTTTGATGCACTTAACGCTGAATTCCGGCTTTAATTGTGGCAATAACATCGACAGCAAGAATTTGAGAGCGGGGCTATTGGTAAACGCATGTAACAGCTCTTGTCAGGCTCATCAAGGAAGCGGGCGTCAGGCATCAGGTGCCTGGTCCTCAGTAATTGTACGTCCCGGCAGAAACCAGGCTTTATTTGTATGTTAATGCACAGTCAGCAATATTTGGGGGCACGGGTGGCCCAGTCGTCTAAGGCGCCGCGAATCCCTGTGCAGAGTTGCGTCCCTTGGGCACGCCAGAAACCTATGATTGTGGGTTCGAATCCCGGTTCGCCCCGATGATGTTTCTAGGTTTGTCAGCACCATACCCGTGCTCGTGGGTTTCACCGAAGTGGTAAACGTCTGAGACCTGCATCACTTCGGGCTTTCCTCCCACATTAAGCTGACATGCCGTGATATAACTGGAATACTGTTAAAAGAGGCGTTAAACCCAACTCACTCACTCACAGATGAGGAACACAGTTGAAACCACAGTGAGTGAGTGAGAGTATGGTTTTATGCCACTTTTAGCAATATTTCAGCAATATCACGGCGGGGGACACCAGAAATGGGCTTCACACATTGTACCCATGTCGGGAATGGAACCAAGGTCTTTGGCTTTAACCACTGGGCTATCCAACTGCCCCGTTGAAACCACAGTTGGCATATGTCTTTTTGGGGGAGTACAGATTTTTGGCCCAAAAATAACATCTGTAGTTCGAAAAGGAAATATTTAAGAAATCCAATTTCAAATATTGTTATATTATTTCCTCATCGTATTCATCAGAATTTGTTGTGTTTTTGAATTTTTAAGATCCATTTTCAACAGGTTTTAATCAAAGTGTAGCAATTTTCTGGTTGACTAATTTATAAAAACACCACTTTCTGTATTATTTTTGGTCACATTTCAATTTTTGGGAAACGACCGGTTCATAAACAAAGTTTAAGAAGAGGTCCGGCCTAAGCATTATTTAAAAACAATAGATGGCTTTGAAGGTGCTGTATTGAATACTATTTGTATGACGACATCTCAAAGCAAATAGGGGGCGGTCGGGTAGCCTAGTGGTTAAAGCGTTCGCTCGTCACGCCGAAGACCCGGGTTCGATTCCCGACATGGGTACAATGTGTCAAGCCCATTTCTGGTGTCCCCCGCCGTGATATTGCTGGAATATTGCTTAAAGTGACATAAAAACCAAACTCACTAACTCACTCACTCAAAGCAATTAGTGACATTCACCCGCACATGGGCACTTACAATACGCCCATCATTAGCCCGAGAGTGTATTGCAATAGTTTACTATTTCATCTTGTCGATCTTTCCAGCCGATGACATAATAAATACTTCTTTGAAATGTATACAAGTGATGTGCTGAGCTGTTATCAAAATGTGATGGAAATCTATTTCGGGGAATCTTTAAGCACACGATGAATATGAAATAGTGTCTGGTCTATTCTAAGAGGTGGAAGTCGGAAAGGTCATTACAAGAAGTGACATGTTTGAATGCTGTGCACATGACCAGCGATGTAGTAAAGATATAGATCATATGTGGTGTGCACGGAGAAGTATGAGGGGAGATTTTAAACATTGATTGGTTTTATTGGCAAGGCACAGTCAGGCAGGTTTCAAAATTATTTTTGTTCGAGTGGACTAAATTTGAAAATTAGCCAAGCTTGAGAGTACTGGTAGAATCCATAATGCTCCGGTATTATTGCTTGTTATGGAGTATGGCCTGTTGGCTACAATCCCGTCATAGGGAAGCTGGGCTTTTGGAGTAGGAGACATCTTGTGCTGCTGTTCACGGAGCCTGTGGAGATCAGGGTTCATCAGTGTCGGAGTCCTCTGTAGGAATTTGACAAAATGAATCAATGGCAAAATGGATAATGGCAACCTGGATCAATGGCAGAATTGATCAACGACAAAACGAAGAATGTGTCACACATTTACATTTTAACAATTTCAGCTTGCAGCCTTCGCAATCTTTGTCTAGTTTTGCAAATTAATTTGCTGACAAACTTTGAACATATTTCTTGTTTTATTGGTTTTAAATTGCTTCTTTTTTATGTTGGGATAATCTTAAAACTTACTGATGCAGCATATTATTCACTCACTTGCCCGGTCCGAAAGACATGTTTCTAGAATGTGACTTTAGAAAGTTTGTTTGTTTGTTTTGTTGTTTAACGCCGCACTCAGCAATATTGCAGCTATGTGACGGCGGTCTGTAAGTAATCGTGTCTGGACCAGACAATCCAGTGATTGACAACATGACCATTGATCCAAGCAATTGGGATCGATGACATGCATTGACCAAGTCAATGAGCCTGACCACCCGATCCGTTAGTCAGCTCTTACAACAAGCATAGTCGCCGTTTACGGCAAGCAGGGGTTGCTGAAGACCTATCTACCCCGGATCTTCCTGGGCCGGCTTTAGAAAGAGATTTGTTTGTTGCTATAGTAAGAGGTGGTTCAGTACTATCCCAGATGTCACTTCTAAAGTTAGAAAAATCCCATATAGGCCTATTGTAGAATTCTGAATTCTGCACATTATAAACCCATCTGTCTCTACATCTGTCACAGTGGTCTAAAGCATGCAATTACTTATACAGAGTTGCACCCCTTAGTTTTACCAGGATCCGTTGATATTAGGATTTTAATCCGCGCTGTGATATATTATCTTTTATTTGTCAGTTCCATTCACAGTTCCCAATTGCGTGGATCAATGCTCATGTTGTCAATCACTGGATTGTCAAGTCAAGACTCCAATTATTTATAGTCTGCCGTCATATAGCTGGAATATTGCTGAGTGTGGCGATAAACAACAAACAAACAAACAAAATTATTCGCTAAGTCCCATAATGTCCTATGTTCAGATGATATTGCCAAAATTTAATTCAATTTTATTTGTGATGTGTTTGTAAGATTCGTGGCATTGATTCTCGTGTTTGGTTATCGGTGACAGTAGTTCAATCAATCAATCAGTTCAATCAATGACAATATTTGATTAAAGTGTTTAAAAACAGAAAATATTATTATTATTTTTTTTTTTAAATAGACTTACGACACTTGTAGATGTATGACACTTGTGGACTTCCGACACTTGTAGACTTCCGACACTTGTAGACTTACGACACTTGTGGACTTACGACACTTGTAGATGTATGACACTTGTAGACTTGTGACACTTGTAGACTTACGACACTTGTGGACATATGACATTTGTAGACTTCCGACACTTGTGGACATATGACACTTGTAGACTTCCGACACTTGTGGACATATGACACTTGTAGACTTCCAACACTTGTGGACATATGACACTTGTAGACTTACAACACTTGTAGATGTATGACACTTGTAGACTTCCGACACTTGTAGACTTACAACACTTGTGGACATATGACACTTGTAGACTTCCGACACTTGTAGACTTCCGACACTTGTAGACTTACGACACTTGTGGACATATGACACTTGTAGACTTACGACACTTGTGTACATATGACACTTGTAGACTTACGACACTTGTAGACTTACGACACTTGTGGACATATGACACTTGTAGACTTACGACACTTGTAGACTTGTGACACTTGTAGACTTCCGACACTTGTACACTTGTGACACTTGTAGACTTACGACACTTGTAGACTTACGACACTTGTAGATGTATGACACTTGTAGACTTCCAACACTTGTAGACTTACGACACTTGTGGACATATGACACTTGTAGACTTCCGACACTTCAAGACTTACGACACTTGTGGACATATGACACTTGTAGACTTCCGACACTTGTAGACTTACGACACTTGTAGACTTACGACACTTGTGGACATATGACACTTGTAGACTTACGACACTTGTAGACTTGTGACACTTGTAGACTTCCGACATTTGTACACTTGCGACACTTGTAGACTTACGACACTTGTAGACTTACGACACTTGTAGATGTATGACACTTGTAGACTTCCGACACTTGTAGACTTACGACACTTGTGGACATATGACACTTGTAGACTTCCGACACTTGTAGACTTACGACACTGGTGGACATATGACACTTGTAGACTTACGACACTTGTAGACTTGTTACACTTGTAGACTTGCCACACTTGTACACTTGCGACACTTGTAGACTTGCGACACTTGTAGACATGCGGCACTTGTGGACTTACACCTCTTGTGGACTTCCGACCCTTGTGGACTTACGACCCTTGTGGATCTACGACCCTTGTGGACTAACGACACTTATGGACTTACAACCCTTGTGGACTAACGACCCTTGTGGACTTACGACACTTATGGACTTACGACACTTATGGACTTACGACCCTTGTGGACTAACGACACTGGTAGACTTACGACCCTTGTTGACTTCCGCGTGGGATTGAAACTCGACGGTGCAGCTTTAAGCATTTGGGACGATGCTAATATTACAAAAACTATGTGTGATGCCGAGTTGCTTTGAAACAACTTCTGATGAATTCTTTTCTGATAATGCAAGAGATATCTCCTTTGATCTTAGGTTTCCTCCCTGCATCATATGGATTTTAGAACATTCAAGAATATGTTTTGAAAATGAAAAAACATCTTCACTTTGAGACGACAGAAAACATGAAACGCTGCAAATGTGAAGTATGTGGGTGAAGCACCCTTGCACTGATGTCGTCCATGTTTGACAGAACGCGCACTCAGTGTGACATGCAGTTTGGCTGTGCACGTTACAGAAGCTGTCACCACTGTCACGCAAGACGTTTCTGTAATTGTGTTTTTTCGATTAACATCTCTTGCTGCATCTTATGCATTAGCCTTAATTTTTATGAGCATCGTCGTTAGCATCGTCATTAGCATCGTCATTAACTTCCACCTCAGCTTCCACATCAGCTTTCCAGTTTATGGCATATACCACCTGGACAAGGTTTTTCCGAACAAAATTGCAATGTTTCAAATTAGCCTTAATTTTTATGAGCATTGCCATTAGCATCATCATTAGCATCGTCGTTAGCATCGCCGTTAGCATCGTCGTTAGCATCGTCGTTAGCATCATCATTAGCATCGTCGTTAGCATCATCATTAGCATCGTCGTTAGCATCGCCGTTAGCATCGTCGTTAGCATCGTCATTAGCACCGTCATTAGCATCGTCAATATCATCGTCATTAGCATCGTCATTAGCATCCTCATCAGCTTCCACATCAGTTTCCACGTCAGTTGCCACGTCAGCTTCCACGTCAGCTTCCACGTCAGTTTCCACTTCAGCTTTCTAGTTTATGGCATATACCACCTGGACAAGGTTTTTCAACTAAAAATTGACCAAAATTGCAATGTGTCGAATTGGCCCTCCTAAGTCAGTAGTAACCTTGGTAACATCATGTCCGGAATGCTATTACTTTTGAAAAACACGGAAAAACTGAGAATATTGGTCACAAATGTCAGGCTGAAGAAACATGTCAACTCTCGAATCGAGAACTGTTATTAGTTTACCGCCAAAAAATCGAAGAGTACTTGGCACAAGTTTAGGTTTTTGGGACGTAATTTCAGATTTGTGTTTTCGTTCATTGTGAGAGATGTCGAACGTTTTTTAAATATATTTGGATCCTTGAACTTTTCTCTTTATTGTGCACTGTCAGCAGAAAATTGTGGTGATGTGAAACTCTGGTATCATAGCAACCTAACAGGTGGTCTTTACATGTACAGTTGTAAGGGATCTACCACTGAATGGACGAGGTGTGGCATGGGGATGACGGGGGGCGGGAGGTGGTCCAGTTTCTATTTTTGGAGACTATTTTTTCTACCTATGCTTCAAGAGATACAATATTTTTTCTGCCTCTGCTTCAAGAGATACAATATATTTTCTGCCTCTGCTTCAAGAGATACATTAGGCTGTCCGCTTCTGCTTCAAGAGATACAATATCTTTTTTTACGTCTCTGCTTCAAGAGATACAGTATGTTTTCCGCCTCTGCTTCAAGAGATACAATATCTTTTCCGTCTCTGCTTCAAGAGATACAATATCTTTTTCGTCTCTGCTTCAAGAGATACAGTATGTTTTCCGTCTCTGCTTCAAGAGATACAAGTTTTTTCACTGGATGGAAAAGCCAATCAAGTTTTTATCCACAACTAATTATTATTCAGAACGTTTAGAATGTCCAGTAAACAATTTGTATATTGTTCGAACCCAAGACATATTTTTCTCCCTTTACGGGAACATCTGCTGAAAAAAACCGAGTGTACCCCAAGGATAACATGTGGCCAGTCTGTTAGTGATGCATCTGCTGTAAGCGCATCTCATCACTTCAATAAGTAGGGGCGGTCGGGTAGCCTAGTGGTTAAAGCGTTCGCTCGTCACGCCGAAGACCCGGGTTCGATTCCCGACATGGGTACAATGTGTGAAGCCCATTGCTGGTGTCCCCCGCCGTGATATTGTTGAAATATTGCTAAAAGCGTCGTAAAACCATACTCACTCACTCACTTCAGTCATTGAGATACTGCTGCTTTCGTTGGAGACATGTACCAATATGTATTCATGATAAACTAGGCACAGTGTCCGACATTTTGTCTACTGTGCAACCAAACTCTCAACATTATTGGTTGAATCGGGGATTATATCTGCAAAGTCTGTATGTTGATGTCGAGGTGGTCAAAATGTGTAAGCTGTGTCCCAAAGCCAGTATGATCTTGAGTTCGAATCCCATATTGTCAGCACCATACTCATGGTTTCACCAAAGTGGTTACAATCTAAGACCTGCATCACTCTAGGCTTCCCTCCCACATAAAGCTGACATGCCGCGAGAATGGTTTTACACCGCCTTTAAAAATATTCCAGCAATATCACGGAGGGGGACACCAAATATGGGCTTCCCACATTGTACCCATGTCGGGAATCGAACCCTGGTATTCGCCATAACGAGCGAACGCTTTAACCATGAGGCTACCCGACTGCCCATGACACGCTGTGACATGACTATGCCTGTATACAGGGGGATGGAAACGACACTAGTGACACTCCAGCTAATATTCCAGCTTTATGACGGCGGTCTGTAAATAATCGAATCTGGACCAGAGAATCCAGTGATGGATATCATGAGCATCGATCCACGCAATTGGGATCGATGTCATGCATCAACCAAGTCACCGAGTCTGACCACCCGATCCCGGCAAGCATGGGTTGCTGGAGACCTATTCTACCCTGGAATCTACCAAGGGGCACCTCGTATGTCACTAGTGTCGACAATCCAGTGATCGACATCATGAACATCGATCTATGCAATTGGGATCGATGACATGCATCAACCAAGTCACCCGATCCCGTTAGTCGCTTTTTACGACAAGCATAGTCACCTCTTAGGGCAAGCATGGGTTGCTGAAGACCTATTCTACCCCGGGTCTTCACTGGGTGCAGAGTGGAAGACACTTGCATCATGCTTCCATTTCTGTGTACCGACCGATTCCAGATTCCAGATCCTTAAATGAAAGTGAAGCCCATTAAAGCTGACTTAATAAAAGGTTATCAGCAAGGCCGTGGTGTCTGCTGTGGTGGAGATAATTGAGAGAGGATTGATTCTGTCTTGCCAGATAATGTGATCCCCGCTAAATTTTCTCCCCCTGTACAGCTGATCAGTGGCCAGATTTCGTGTGCGATATAACGACACACTTCCTTCTCACCGCTGATCATTTATAACGATTTGGGAATAAAAAGCACACTTTTCCTGGAGGAATTTCACAATTTTGAATTTAGCAATTGAAGATTGGTACCGTCTCTTCACTCGAAGAATTGTGGAATTGCGATTTTCTTGAAAATTAGAATGTGGCGGTTTTTGAAAGACGGTCTGGTAAAGTCAAGATGGGTTACACGGAATACAGGGTAAATGTGACATTTGGATGAAGAGTAGGATGTGCAAGTTGAGCTATCTGGTGCCAAGCATACTGAGACAAACTTAATATTAAAATAATAACATTGGTAGATTTTCCAGCATGGCGTATATGATATTTTATACAGACAGCAGTGCACATTTCAACAAGTGGTTAACGTAAAATAACTAGATTTCGAAATAGAAAAACTGTTTTCTCTTGATTTTTTACTAGTAATGGACTGATGACTGTGTCTTATATTTATGTGGTTCTGTTCTGGGAATTCCCTGTAACAAGACTTGAAAGAGGATTGGATGGTTGTGAACTGTGATGCTGTGGATTAGTGCTCATGCTGTCAAACACTGGTTTGCCTGTCCCACTTGACGATTTCCAGGCAGCTGTGGTTTCAAGGGCATTTATAAGATGAAACAAATGATTTCATAACCCATAAGCCCATAAATGATTTCATAACCCATAAGCCCATAAATGATTTCATAAATGATTTCATTACCCAGAAATGATTTCATAAATAATTTCGTAACCCAGGAATGATTTCATAACCCAAAAATGATTTCATAAATCATTTCATAACCCAGAAATGATTTCATAAATGATTTCATAACCCTGAAATGATTTCATAACCCAGAAATGATTTCATAACCCAGAAATAATTCCATAAATGATTTCATAACCCAGAAATAATTTCATAACCCAGAAATGATTTCATAAATGATTTAAATAACCCAGAAATGATTTCATAACCCAGAAATGATTTCATAAATGATTTCATAACCCAGAAATGATTTCATAAATGATTTCATAACCCAGAAATGATTTCATAACCCAGAAATGATTTCATAAATGATTTCATATCCAGAAATGATTTCATAAATGATTTCATAATCCAGAAATGATTTCATACCCAGAAATGATTCATAAATGATTTCATAACCGAGAAATCAGTACAGAACTATATTTGGAAATCAGTAAATGATACATAAATAACAATACAATTTGTCAGATAACTGGATTCAGTAATATATAACAAGCCCTCTCATACTGTCAATCACTGGTTTGTATAGTCCTCAATCATACTGTCAATCACTAGTTTGTCTGGTCCACACTCATACTGTCAATTACTGGTTTGTCTGGTCCACAATCATACTGTCAATCACTGGTTTGTCTGGTCCACACTCATACTGTCAATCACTGGTTTGTCTGGTCCACAATCATACTGTCAATCACTGGTTTGTCTGGTCCACACTCATACTGTCAATCACTGGATTGTCTGGTCCACAATCATACTGTCAATCACTGGTTTGTCTGGTCCACACTCATACTGTCAATCACTGGTTTATCTGGTCCACAATCATACTGTCAATCACTGGTTTGTCTGGTCCACAATCATATTGTCAATCACTGGATTGTCTGGTCCACACTCATACTGTCAATCACTGGTTTGTCTGGTCCACAATCATACTGTCAATCACTGGTTTGTCTGGTCCACACTCACACTGTCAATCACTGGTTTGTCTGGTCCACACTCATACTGTCAATCACTGGTTTGTCTGGTCCACATTCTTACTGTCAATCACTGGTTTGTCTGGTCCACATTCTTACTGTCAATCACTGGTTTGTCAGGTCCACACTCTTATAGTAATGTACCCATGCAGATCCGGAGTAGAATAGGTCTTCAGCTTGCCCTAAAAGGCGACTCTGCTTGTCGTGAGAGGCAGTTAACGGGATCGGGTGGTCAAGCTCTCAGACTTAGTTGAAGCATGTCATCGAATCCAATTGCGTGGATCGATGCTCGTGATATCAATCACTGGATTGTCTGGTCCAGACTCGATTATTTACAGACCGCCCTCATACAGCCGGATTACTGCTGAGTGCGGCATTAAACAACAAACAAACAAACAAACAAACAAACAAACAAAAAAACAAAAATAAACGACCTGTTCGATAACAAGTTTGTTGGGACTCCCCAAGTATGCTCAAGAGAGTCGAGATATTTTTCCTGCCAACAAAGTTGTGACTGCGGTAGTTAGACCGGTGTGTTACAGCTAGGCCAATAACTGTGGGTAATTTCTGTCTGAGAACCTCAAGGAACTCCAAGGAGCCTGTGATCAGAGGAGGCCATCCCAGCTGAAATAATGTCCTCATGTAGATGAAAGCTCCTGGAAAACATACCCACTTTATGGGGGTATCAGTGTGGCAGGAGCTTATCCGACGGAGATTGTTAAAACAAAAGTCCATCGATCGAAAATGTCTGCTCAATTCGCCGTTCGTGTAGAACATGCGGAAATGCTCTTCTTTTGACTTTGAATATTTTGGCCATCTTGCAAGGCAATTACAGAAAACAGAACCCAATTTGGGGCAGTCTTCACTCGACTCCATGCGCGATGGCGGCAGGAAATTTAATTGCTATTGAAGCTTAATCTCTCCGTCTAATTTTCGATGGCAGACAAATGAAGGGTGCGTTGTACTCATGCAGAAAGCAATCAATGCTGAGAGAATTTTTCTTTCACGTTTTTGATGTCCGGGGAATATTCTGACAACTTCCCGTTTTGGATCAGAAAATACAAACAATTTTCTCTCATCTTGCTCGTGCACATGGCGATACCACATCTCTAAAATTATATCACAATTTCTTCAAACATGCTCATAATTGTTTTTGTCTTGCGGTATTCTGGAGTAGAAAAATACATGCCTTTTATGAACTAGCTGTATTTCTGTTTCAGTGCTTGATAATTAATTTGACCATGCTTTTTGTTCTTAAGACTTATTTTTTCTGTTAAAATATACACATGTTTTAAAAATTGATCAGCATCCCAACTGACTTTAATACTTCAGCAATAATTAGCTGTCGTTCTCAAATGTCAACATCTCAAAATTAAGTTTGTCTTGATTCTAAAATTTGGTTTAAAAGGACTCGTGGCTGTGAAAGGTTTTTCCATCTTCAAATCAAGTTCAAAAGATTTCCTTTGGAACTGATATGAGACGATCTTTTAAACCTCCTTCCTTTCATGTGTCATGATATTACCTATGATGTGTAAAAAATGGAAAATAATTGGTTGCAAAGGGCATATAGTATTGTGGACTATTTTTTCGATCGAGTTTTCGATAGAGATAATTTGGTTTCTTGCCAGATATTGTCATAAAACAATCAACATCAATAATGTACCGTAAGTCTCCTTTTGTATATGCATAATATACCTAGCGTTATCTTAATGTCATCCGAACTACTTTGTGTTTCCATCATTAGGAGAATATATTGAGTTGATTTGTCAGACAGATATCGAGATGAAGATTGAGAAAAGATTCTGAACAAGTGGTTAGGGATGTAGTCTGTTCCTGGGGGAGACTCCGTTTCGGGAACAGTTCGCAGAAGTATGGCTGCCTCTTGTTTGGTGTGTGAGACAAGAGAGACAATAGCTTTTATGACGTGTCTCTTGGTTCTGAAACATCTTTTGCGCTTTAATCTTTTTGAAGACAATTCAAAGGCATATCAAAGTTGGAATAGACTTTCATGAATTGGCTTAGTTTGAAAGGCGACATCGTCTTGTAAATAATGAGGGTCCACACAGAGGGGGGTCCCAGATTGTATAAGTTAGTGCTGTGTGAGTGGTGAGACCGTGGCTGTATCAAGCTGGGTGAACACATTACTGTGAGTTGATTGTGGTCAGCTTCCGTCCCATGTTGCAAGCTGTTTGTTTGTTTGTTTGTTTGTTTAATGACACACTCAGCAATATTTCAGCTTTATGATGGTGGTCTGTAAATAATCGAGTCTGGACCAGACAATCCGGTGATTAACATCATGAGCATCGATGGGATACGATGACCTGCATCAACTAAGTCATCGAGCCTGACCACCCGATCCTGTTAGTCACCTCTTACGACAAGCATAGTCACCTTTTAGGGCAAGCATGAGTTGCTGAAGACCTATTCTTCCCCGGCTCAAGATGTAAGGAGAGAGAGAGAGAGAGAGAGAGAGAGAGAGAGAGAGAGAGAGAGAGAGAGAGAGAGAGAGAGAGCATCTGGATAAGGTAAATTAAGACATATACTAACTGGATCCAGAGTATTTGTCATAATAGAATTGGGATATAGTACCCTGGACATAAGAAGATGTAACAAGATCATCACAGGATCTCCCTTGAAGCCTTCATTTATCACGGGACAGTCGGTGTGTGAAGATGCTCTGATATATAGAAAAGTGCTATTTGATATGGCCATTATAGATCCATCATTTCACAGTCAATTTGATAAATATTTGATACGGTCATGTTACAATATGTATTGTAATAGTCAGATGACATTATGATATTATCATCATAAACTGGCTTCCATGGGTCATCATCCAGACCATTGTGACATCATCTGTTACTACTGAGGGGGCACGGGTGGCCCAGTCGTCTAAGGCGCCGCGATTCGCTGTGCAGAGTTGCGTCCCTTGGACACGCCAGAAACCTATGATTGTGGGTTCGAATCCCGGTTCGCCCCGATTAGGTTTCTAGGTTTGTCAGCACCATACCCCGTGCTCGTGGGTTTCACCGAAGTGGTAAACGTCTGAGACCTGCATCACTTGGGGCTTTCCTCCCACATTAAGCTGACATGCCGTGATATAACTGGAATACTGTTAAAAGCGGCGTTAAACCCAACTCACTCACTCACTCACTGTTACTACTGACTTTATGTTGACACTAGTTTTGTTCTAAGATGGAACCTTACTGGCTAAACAAATATTTCCATTTCATTACCTCGGAGTCTCTTGTACAGACAATGAAACAAAAATATGTGAAAAAATACATCATGTCTACACTATTTTGAGAGTCTGGATTTCTTCAGTTTTTATGGGGGCGGTCGGGTAGCCTAGTGGTTAAAGCGTTCGCTCGTCATGCCGAACCCGGGTTCGATTCCCAACATGGGTACAATGTGTGAAGCCCATTTCTGGTGTCCCCCACCGTGATATTGCTGGAATATTGCTAAAAGCGACGTAAAACCATATTCACACACTCCCTCACTATGACATCTCAGTCAAATGGCATCACTGATCTCTCTGCCACTGAAGCTGGTTAGCTTTACCTGTTACACTTACAACACGGGTTATTGGTGTTAACAGAGAGATCCTATTTGTCTTGCCCACCACGCAACATGGCTTTACAGAAACAACCTATAATTCCACCCAGGATATTTCACAATCTGATAAATTTACCATCGCGTCCTCCATTCCAAATATGGTGATAAATCAGAGGGGCGACACATTTTCCCCAAAGCTGAAATCAGAAGCAGTAATCGGGCAGTGTGGAACGGTGAACTTGGCCTTACCGAACCTCCTGGGGGAGCAGTGCTAATTATTAATAAGCCACCACTGCTGTCAAGTCCCATTGGAACTATTTATTTGGTGGTGGTAATTAACACTGTCATCATAGGGGGATCACTCTCCTGATATTACCTCGGTCCTTCAAATTAGATGACGGAGTCTCCCTTGCGACAGTAGTGCAATGGGAAGCCAACAAAGTGTTATATTTGTGAGGTGAGAGGAGTATTAAGGTTATTTGGTCATGAAGTATGAAGGAAACTCAAGAAGTATACATGTCATCGAGCTGTTAGATGCTTCAATTAGGAGGTAAATGTAAAACATCATCACCAGAGAATAATCAGTCTCCATTATCTGACGAAACAGATTCCATTGGGCGTAAAAGACAACATAGCGTTGAAAATTATGGGAATGGATCACTGAAAAACTGTGATGGCATCAGGTGTTTGCAAAATAATTTGAATGTTAGCGGGAAGGTGATTGCTAGGTTCTATCCTGTGAGTTGTAGGATGTCGGATGTTTTCTGCAATTTAATTTATCATTTGCGTACAGTTGCCAGTGTTCAGTGTCCCTTCGCTCTCTTGATGTTAAGGGGGCGGTGAGGTAGCCTAGTGGTTAAAGCGTTTGCTCGTCACGCCGAAGACCCGGGTTCGATTCCCGACATGGGTACAATGTGTGAAACCATTTCTGGTGTACCCGCCGTGATATTGCTGGAATATTGCTAAAAGCGGCGTAAACCCAAACTCACTCACTTGATGTTAAGATTATGATTTGTCTACACCAACCACTGCTTCAGGGTATCTCCAGGGTGATGACATGTTTGACCTTCATTGCTTTGGGCTTTCCTCCCACCAGTGTTTCAAATAATTTTAAAATTTTAAAAGTGGCACTTTCAAAAACTATTGGGTTGCCGTGGAGCAGTGTTTAAACTAACCCAACAAGACTGTTGGCCAGTTGACCCATAAGTGTTGCCTGTCCATCTTCAAAGTTACCTGCCTTCATTCTGACATTATAGGGGCGGTCGGGTAGCCTAGTGGTTAAAGTGTTCGCTCGTCACGCCGAAGACCCGGGTTCGATTCCCGACATGGGTACAATGTGTGAAGCCCATTTCTGGTGTCCCCCGCCGTGATATTGCTGGAATATTGCTAAAGCGGCGTAAAACCATACTCACTCACTCACTCACTCTGACATTATAACTATTGAAAAAAGGCAAAATATGAGACAAAATGCGTCTTGATTCAGTTGAAAGAATGTTAAAATTAAGTTGAGAATCTACAAGGAGTTAACTGTAAAAATAAGAAGTCTTAAAGTTATCTGACAGACAGTCGGGCAGGAGGAGGAAAATTTCACGCAGCCCAACAAAAAAGTTACACTTTTTTGACAAAAGTTACAAGGCAGTTATATACCCCTCCTGTGCTTCGGACTGTCACATGCATTTCCAATCTTTGTAGAGGCCCCTTATAGAAATTACTTGCAGATTTGTCCAGAATTTGGTCGGAGGGGCACTTATTGAAATAGGGCCATGAATACAGTGAATATGTTAGATCAAACAAAGGCTTCCTGACAGAGATAATGTGGAGAAAGTACTGATTTCAAACAATCAAACAAACGATCAAACAAAAGCTGACTTACGGAGGTTTATTGTGGTACTGGAACTGCTCGTTTTTGAAGCCACAAATTGCCGCTCTTAACCAATTGAGTACTGCACAGGGACTAATTATTTCAACTTGCACCGAAGACTCACTCTGACCTCTATATTCACTGCACTTAATACCAGTGAATGCTAAAGGCATCTTAGTACTAGTGGATCATTCTATTGGATGATAGATCACACATGAAGCGTGTTCATTGGATGGGTGTTACTCTGTCATTCTCTGTCAGTTTGTTTTGAAACCCCCTGCATTTGTCAATGCCTTATGAAGCTCCTGTCTCTGAGTCCATATGAGGTGTCGCTGACCCAGTCATATCTGCACGGAACCCAACTCACGGGAGTTCAAAAGAAGAAGCCAGCATGGTTCGTCAGAATAAGATTACTCGTACTCCGGCCAGAGTTGCTGCTTCATCGTGCTGTTCTTGAAGGCCAAAGTGTTACCACCAAAGACAAACTGTCTGTTGGTAATTAAAGCTGGATTTCTTTAAGCTGCTTGTGGTCAATAGAAGTTAGGTTTGTGTGAGCAATGCGGGAGGTCACCCAGGAAGGAAGTATTGATATTACATATAAATAATGACAAAACTAATGTTTGTGGAGGGAAACCTGCGCCTGCCAACCTCTGCTCATGGTGGAGCTTGAGTGATCTGCAAACTATAAGAAGGTCTTTATGGGCTGTGCCGATTTATATGGTGTCGGATGTTGACTGAAGAGAGGCACCATGTCAATTGGAATCGTTTAAGACTCAAGTATATGGATCACTTTGATTTTTTTTATTTTGGTCGCCACTGTTGATAGTGACATGAAAAACATTTTAATAAAAAAACACTTTGAGGTCAATTGTAATTACTGTGATTGATGAAATATAATTTGTAAGAAATACTAATTTAGTTCTTTTCTTTTATCAACAAGTTATTTCTCTTCCCAGATTGATATTACCGTATTCAACGAAATAAGCGCCCATGGCGATATTTGCTAATATATCGGCTAGTGAACAATCCCAATCAGCACCCCTTCCGATTGATCAATGTATACAAGAATTTTTTATTTGTATATAATAAACACTCATCTGTTATATGCCCTTAATTATGGGCAATTAAATTCTGGAAAAATATACCTGTCGTGTATAATACTCACAGACTTTACTTTTGCATCATTTCATCGCTTATTACGTCAAATCCGGTATTTGAAATTTGTCAACAGTCCAGCAGGGAGAAAAGAGAAGTTGAAAACCTCAAACCATGAATTACTCATTAAACTTCTTATGCTGGTGAGGCCCCTGATCATCAGTTTTCTGTGAATTGTTTTTATTTCATAATTTCTGTGCTTGACATTTCAAGAATATTGCTTTTGCCGAGACTCATAAACAAGAAAACAAGAAGACAATTAAATGCCATTTTTATATTTTGGAAGTATTCTGATTTAATTACATTGGTATAGTCCCTTAGGAAAGTTAAAAAAAATTCATGTTTTATTTTTTGAGAGGAATGCAATTCAGGTTTGACAATTAATTCATTATAAATGTTCTCTTGATTGCTGTTGCAGTTTTGCAAGCTAATCTTTACTTTTCATAAAACTCCAATTTATTAAAGTAGTTTTTTTTATGGTGCTGGAACTTGACACTTCAGACAAACAAGCTGATAGTTGTCAACTTTTGAAAAGAAAATTATGAGGAATTTGAAACTCATATCAAATTTCAGACAAAGTGAAAAGAACAGTTGTTTCTCGACTATGTTGTTTTTTCTGAGAGACGCATTTGGCTTTGTGGTCTGTGAAGAGTTGTGTCCCTTATCTGTGTCTTAGTTTTCAGTCGTTATGCTTGTAGATTCAGATCGTTTGGGCTCAGAATAGCAGACATAATGCAGTTGATTGGTCGTATTTGTTCAAT
The DNA here is from genome assembly GCF_022045235.1 of Haliotis cracherodii. NCBI lineage: Eukaryota > Metazoa > Mollusca > Gastropoda > Lepetellida > Haliotidae > Haliotis > Haliotis cracherodii. Next base: position 21,692,935 of record NW_027266267.1, read on the forward strand.
GTAAAAACCGGTGTGCAAGTTTGTGTGCGATTTTTACGTTTATACCTCCATAAACACAACTACATATTGAAGTCAATTCTTATACAGTGATCGCTCGCTATAACGCTACCAATGGGGTCCAAATAATTGGTGGGCGTTATAGACGATGAGCCGTTTAACCGAGGCGCGCGCTCGGAAAATCTCAAATCATCAATATGTGTTTATCTCACGTCACATCAAAATAGTATATATTTTTATGGACCTAGAACTACCTGTAATATCATTCATTTATTAAATCTGTCACATTTCACAATGTCTGAAATACGTATTCCATTTCAATTTATCAATTTTAATCGATAAATTATAAAATTATTCACTATTTCCCGCGATGTTATTGAAAATAAAATTCTCGGACACACATTTCGACAACGGGTCCACATCAAAGAGCAAAATAAAGACGTTTTAAACAAATCTTTAAATATATTATACAAAGTGATAAAAAAATCAACAAAAATATATCTAAAAGTAATCAAACTTACATCTAAGTTATTATTTCCATCGTTTCGTGCGATCGCGTGTAATGTAAGTCAAATGACATCTCGGCTTTCGTCGCCTTGAATTCTCGGCTCGGACACAATGTTTAATGCAAAAATATATGCATGAAAAATCTATGTCACAGCTCATAACCTAGCACGATACATTCGCGAAGTTCCATATTTTTAATATATATCGTGATTTCCTGCTTAAAACGTTCAGATTAACACGATTTAACAAAAAATCTTTCGCCAACTTCTGAAATTTATCAAACACGAGCTTGGTATCACAGCTATAATTTGATTGGCTGCCTGAGGTCACGTGCTCAAAATTGACCAATCACGAAACTTGTAGTAGATTTCGGCAAGAAAGCGTCATTAGAAACAAATTTTAATCCAATGAAATCGCTTGTTATAACTACGGAAAAAACCAGGCGATGTTACGAAAGCGCGATTACGAAATGAATGACCGCCGTGTTGTGACAGCAACTACATGTGTGTGACAGTGTCGCCTCAAATTGGATTGCCCACTAATTAAGAATATAAACTTCGCTTGTGGTTCTCTTTTATTGCATGCATGCGCTTCTAAGATCAAAGGTCGATAGTGTGAAAAGTTAACTAGTTGAACAATCGTATTTCCGGGACTTGCCGCGGATGTTTTCAAACAGATTATTAGAACTCCATTCAGCGATAAACGGTTGATTATGCAATGAGAAGCGTTATGTGCAAATGAACAACGAACAACAATACAATTATGTCTGTGTAAAACTATCAGTAATAAAAGTGTACATAAATTTTGGGAGCCATGCGTTACCGCGCGTAGTAACCGAAGTAGCGCTTTATCGAAGAGCGCAATAGCGAGCGATCACTGTAAATAAATAATAACTTCACAGACTGCTTGTTCAATGATTAATACCAAAAACTAGAGACCACAGTATGAAATCAGTGACATCGTTCAGCACAATAATGCAATGCAGACCCCGCCTATTGTGTTATAGTGAGTGAGTGAGTATGGTGTTACGCTGCTTTTAACAATATTCCAGCAATGTCACGGCGGGGGACACCAGAAATGGGCTTCACACATTGTACCTCTGTCGGGAATCAAACCCGGGTCTTCGGCGTGACGAGTGAACGCTTTGACTGCTAGGCTACCTGACCGCCCTCATTCTGTTTTAAGCCAATCAGGAAACAGTAGTTTGTTTGTGGGTGTGACCTAATTTTTGTCAGTTTATGGAAACATCAATGCAAAACAAATTGCTTGGTTAGCCAATCAAATGCCACAAAATTGCTTGCAATTTATTTAGTCCATTAGTGACTCTGTTGACACTATTAAGATTCCGGGATAGTATAGCTCCTGGATAGTGCAGCTCCGAGATGGTGTAGCTCCGGGATAGTATAGCTCTGGGATAGTATAGCTCCGGGATAGTATAGCTCTGGGATAGTATAGCTCCGGGATAGTTTTAGGATAGTATTGCTCTGGGATAGTATAGCTCAGGGATAGTGTAGCTCTGGGATAGTGTAGCTCTGGGATAGTTTAGCTCTGGGATAGTTCAGGGATAGTATCGCCCTGGGATAGTATAGCTCAGGGATAGTGTAACTCTGGGATAGTGTAGCTCTGTGATAGTATAGCTCCGGGAAAGTAAAGCTCCGGGATAGCATAGCCCCGGGATAGTTCCAGGATAGTATAGCTCTGGGAAAGTAAAGCTCTGGGATAGTATAGCTCTGGGATAATTCCAGGATAGTGTAGCTATGAGATAGTATAGCTCCAGGATAGTGTAGCTCCGGGATAGTATATCTCTCTGATTATATAACTCCGAGATAGTATATCTCTGGGATAGTATAGCTCCGGCATAGTTTGGCATAGCTCGGGATAGTATAGCTCCCTAGGAAGCTTTCTGGTCTTAGGAGGCTACTTATGAATGACGTGGTCCAATTCGGTGACTTGGTTGATGCCATGTCATCTTACCTCAATAGTGTGGGTCGTTGCTCACAATATCACTCACTGGTTTATCTGGTCCAGACTCGATTATTTACAGACCGCCGTCATATAGCTGGAATAGAGCTGAGTGCGGCGTTAAACAACAAACAAACAAACAAGCAAATACAGACCGTCGTCATATTGCTGACATACTGCTGCGTGCCACATTCGACCACAATACACAGAGTGACTCTGGCATGAGATAAGAAGCTGTTTCAAGCTGGAAGATCTATGTGATGGTTGTGGTGGTTGTTTGATGACTAGAATCAGGAAGTCACCTCTTCCATCAGCCCGAGATCGCCAGACAGCCGACGTGTCGGTTCTGTCCTACTCCGAGACTGCTTTCGTCTCTGATTGATGTCCGCATTGTCATATCTAAAGGTCGGGATCATATGTCGATGAAATCACCTGTTCCCCATCTTCCTCGAAGTGTAGTGATAGCCTTTCTTCATCACATAATGTGAGATGGTGAACCTTCAACCCAAGAACTACTCTCTGTCATCATAACATGAAATAAAAATAACGTTTACGGAGTCTGAGTGAGTGAGTGAGTGAGTGAGTTGGGTTTAATGCCGCTTTTAACAGTATTCCAGTCATATCATATAGCCTTTCTTTATCATCCAAAACTGGCTCCCACAGGAGATATCGCTTGGGTGAGATCAAGCGATATCTACACTGTAGATATCGCTGCAATGAAATTACATCACAATGCTTTGCAGACCATTGTGACGTCATTGGTTACCATGACGTCACAATCAAATGACATCACTAATGGCTCTGCTACTGGAGCTGTTAGCAGTACTTTTTACACTGAAGACACTGCTAATTACTGTCTACATATTGAAAAAGTTGAAAGAATGATGTTGGATGATAAATAAAATCTCACCCTCGTGTCTTTTGATATCAAATATATCAACACGAGTTGATAAAAGTATAAAAATTCCGAGGCTTGATGAGGATTTTTGCCACTTTTATCGACTCGTGTTGATATATTTGATATCAAAAGACACTTGGGTGAGATTCTCTATTTATCACATAATGTGAGATCGTGAACCTTCCAACCCAAGAACTACTTTCTGTCATCAGAACATGAAATAAAAATGACGGTTACGGAGTCTGAGTGAGTGAGTGAGTTGGGTTTAACGCCGCTTTTAACAGTATTCCAGTCATATCACGGCGTGTCAGCTTAATGTGGGAGGAAAGCCCGAAGTGATGCAGGTCTTAGACGTTTACCACTTGGGTGAAACCCACGAGCACGGGTATGGTGCTGACAAACCTAGAAACCTAATCGGGGCGAACCGGGATTCGAACCCACAATCATAGGTTTCTGGCGTGTCCAGGGGACGCAACTCTGCACAGCGAATCGCGGCGCCTTAGACGACTGGGCCACCCGTGCCCCCATTACGGAGTCTGAGGAAACACGATCATCCATGCTTCCAAAGAATGTGTTTTCAAAGCGACACCTAGAAGCAATTGTTCTGCTGTTTCCAGTAATTGCTTGTGACAGGGTAATAAAGGTGGAAAACATGGGATATTTATGAAGAGTCACAAAATTGACTGAAACTAAAGACCGAGCCATTTTCATTTGAATAATTGACAGATTGTAAGCGATGTTATCAGGATGGACATGCATCAGGCCCTGTGGAGGGTGCTGTATTGTTCTTACAGAGATGATGGCAGTAACTTGTGATTTCCACTCGGGACTGTCGTCAAGTATTCATTTACGTCTCCTGCTAGTTATGAATAAGTCATATTGTCTGTTGTAGTTTGTGTGGTCTGTGTCGCTGATCAATTTCTTCATTTGATTGGTGTGGCAGTGAGCAGGCAGAAATTGTACAGAGTGTTTATTTGTTTATTAGCAGTGGATGTTCTTTTTTTAAGTCAGGGCTGATATTTTGAAATACCGTATTCGACGTAATAAGCGCCCCGCTCTAAGAAGCGCCCACGGCGATATTTGCTAATATATTGGCTAGTGAACAATCCCAATTAGCACCCCTTTCTATTGATCAATGTACAAAAGACTTATCTATTCGTGTATAATACACACTCGTGTGTTATATGCACCCTTAATTATGGGCAATTAAATTCTGGAATAATATAGTTGTCGTATATAAACATTTCAGGCTGTCAGCATAAACCATGAAATTTATCTTTCAACTCTGTTTTTTTCCACCAAAATACATTCTAATAAGAGACCCCTATTTCTAATTTTGAGAGCGCCCTGGGCGCTTAATACGTCGAATATGGTAGTCTCACTTTCATGGCTGGTTCTGATGGCAATCATACACCAATCGTCTGGATTGTTTTACAAAATGTCTTTTTAAATTTCAGAAATCTGTCCATCCACATTTTATCTGATATTGCATATCAGTTTGATATAATGACACACATGGTAAAGATATTTTTAAGTACTTTGTTTGTTTGCTGATTATTCTCTTTTAAAAAGTGGTGAGCAAAATAGAACTTATATGACAAATTTTTTTTCGTGAAATTATCTTTAAGGCTCGCTGACTTGGTTGATGCATGTCATTTTATCTCAACTGCATGGATCGATGCTCATGATGTCAATCACTGGATTGTCTGGTCCAGATTTGATTATTTACAGACCGCCATCATGTAGCTGTAATATTGATGAGAGAGGCGTTAAACAACAAATAAACAAACAAACAAACAAACAATATTATATTTTACAGTTCATGATCGTATCGAATTAAGTGAATCAGTAAAATGTTTTTGAAAATGTAGTTTTTGTTTCAAACTATTTCCATTGTCAGATTCAATCATCTTTCTTACACCAGTCTACTAAATACCTGTCAAATTTCAAAACAAAAGAAAGTGTCAACGTGAAGTTATGGAAAAATACTTTGATCCCGGTCCACGTCATACCAAAAGATGTTAAAAGATGGAACTTGTTGTTACCCTGTCTGCTGCTCGGCATTAAGGGTCTAAAACAAGGACTGGTCGGCTCGGAGTCAGTATACTGTGTCTGAGTGGGGTATTCATGTTAAACTGCGGCATGGTTCCTCAGTGAGCTAGCACTATAAATCAGCATCAGTCCGGACTAGTACAAGCAGCCACACAAACACACACACGTACATGCAAGTCGCTATATAAGTGTAATAATCTTGGACGCGATGTTAAACCCCATTTCACCTCACCTAACCTCACTCGTTCAGGAGTGTTTTCATATCAAGTCTCCCTTGATAAAAAATTTGTAACTTTAAGTGCATCATAGTCAAAGTTAGTAAACTTTTTTATATTGTCATACAAAACTATGTTGGGAACTTTAAAATATGAAGGCGGCTTTTCGTCGTCATTCATGTTGGAAATACCAGACAGTTTTTGTGAGATACCAAGGCCAGCACAAAGACTGAAGTACTGTGTTCTCAAGCTAATGCATGGATTACAAATCTCATCTTGAGAAAAATAAATCGCCGAGACGGAAAGCACGAATCATTCATTTGATTATATGCTGTTTTGGAGAGATTCCTAAAGAACTGCATGGTATAATTTTTCCTCGACCGTCAATATGCTTTTTAAGAATTCCAATAATTCATCTTTCTTTTTCTGTAAGTTGTTTTTTTTGCCTTTTTAGAATATTGTCCACGTGGTCTTTACGATTCCATGAAGTGCCTTGCAAATACTGCGGTATGTCGCACACAATAAATCTCTGTACTGAACGTCGGGCTCCTATAAGAACTCACTGTTCTGTGTGCATGTTTTAGACTCGAGGAGAGTTTTATATAAATTTGATTTCTGAATTTCATTGATTTCTGGTAAGCCTGGATGTACAGAGTGTTCATGTTCATGTTTGTACCAGTATCGATGTCAATAAGATTTAATACCTCCCAATCTTGGGAGAAATATTACATTGCATGGTAAAGATTACGATGGAACTGACTCGACTTGTTTGGCGCAGTGTTTAATGGCTGATGGAGAAAAACTTAAGTGAAACTATCCAGGTTTTATGAGATTTGTTAGTTTTGTAGATGAAATAAATATTTCAGATGTAGGGTGATGAATTGAATTCTTTGAATTATGAAGATTTATTTTTCTATGAAATAAAAATGTTATGACTTTATTTTATTATTTATTTTATTATTTATTTTATTATTTCATTATTCTATTATTTATTATTAGGGGTGTTGGGCACCAGAGGTTGCTGTAAATTTTGTGTTTTTTATAGATTTGCTACGATTGTGTAATCATTGGATCACTGACTGACTGACTGACTGATCCACTCTACCACCAGTCCACAGAGACAGTGAGGGTGGGGCCAGCAGTTGAAATACGCTTGCTTCTGCATGGTGCCATTTGAACCAACTGTTGGTCATAACACCCACACACCCACACACCCGCACACCTGCACACCGATACACAGATACACCCACACACCTGCACACCTGCACACCCGTACACCCGTACATCCACACACCCACACACCTGCACACCCACACACCCACACACCCACACACCTGCACGCCGATACACCCGCACACCCGCACACCTGCACACCTGCACACCCATACATCCACACACCCACACACCTGCACACCCATACACCCGCACACCTGCACACCCATACACCGATACACCCGCACACCCGTACATCCACACACCCGCTCGCCCACACACCTGAACATCTGCACACCCGCACACCCGCACACCCATACACCCGCACACCTGCACACCCAGACAACCACACATCCGTACATCCGCCCACCTTTACACCTATCCCTGAACACGCCCATCCATATACCTTAACCAGAATTATGATCAGTAGAACAGAACGATGTCCCCAAGAATTGTCCCGATAATATACTCACTCTCACTCACTCACTCACTCACTCACTCACTCACTCACTCCATCCATCCCAATTGCGTGGATTGATGCTCATGATGTCAATCACTGGATTGTCTGGTCCAGACTCAATTATTTACAGACTGCCGTCATTTACCTGGAATATTGCTGAGTGCAGCGTAAAACAAACAACCACCCACCCACCCAACCACCCAAACCCACTCACTCACTCACTCACTCACTCACTCTGCTGGTCATAAGGCAACTTGATGGATCGGGTGGTCAGGCTCCGTCACTTGTATCATTGTGTGTCATAGCATCCAGAAGAAGGGGGATATTGTTCATAACATCAATCACTGGATGGTCTGGTTCAGACTATTATTTACAGAAGCATATTACAGAAAACTGGAATATTGGCGTGTAGTGTTAAACAACAAAAGCGAGTCTACCAACTGCCGTGTGGGCCACCAAACAATCCCAGGGGGCACAGAGGTTGTGCTCCCCTGGTCTTGTAATCACCTCGCGGTCACTATAGTCAATAACACCCCATAGAAATATTTTTGTAAAGCCCAGATTTCATGATGTGTTCTTTTCATTACTGCTTGGCGACTTAAATTTTCTTGTTCTTCCATTGTCAACATGAAAAAACAATTTAGGAGCCAATCAAGTGTGATCTTGAAGAATTACGTTTTCGTCTCTCAGACGAGTTATGGATCTCCAAGATCTGTAATATCAGACTCGAGTCAAAAAACATTGTAGATTGTTTACGTACAATATCCCGAGTTAGGACAAGATCTATTTCTCTGTTTGAAGAGTATTCAGGCCTGTGTGTCCCCGAAGGATCGATGGTAAGTCTATCAGTCGATCAAACCTGCTGAGAAAGTTTCAATACAATTATTACATTTATAATGCCCCTTCCCCTACGACCCTGTCAGCCATGTTTGATTACGAAATTGAATTGTGCTAACATGACCATGTCTCAGAACACTGTTATTTGCCGTCTTCATCAGTGTATGGCCGTGACAGCAGGGGGCAGCCCGTGTCAAATTGCCATTCTTTGCCTCGACCTTTGTTACTGCAAGTTTCTAGAGGCTGCTCTCCAGGATGAGGATGGTGTTTGATCACTGAATTAGGGAAACTGCCCTTGACTTACTGAGACGGAGTCCTGCAGCACTCATTGACTCAAGGACAGCCTCCGTGGTCTAGTGGTAGAGCGTCCGCCCGGAGAGCGGAAGGTCCGGGGTTCGATCCCCGGCCGGGTCATACCTAAAGACGTTTAAAGATGGTACTTGTTGTTACCCTGTCTGGCGCTCGGCATTAAGGGGCTAAAACAAGGACTGGTCAGCTCGGAGTCAGTATACTGTGTCTGAGTGGGGTATTCATGTTAAACGGCGGCATGGTATCTCAGTGGGCTAGCATTATAAGTCGGCATCAGTCCGGACTAGTACAAGCAGCCACACAAACACACACGTACATGCACGTCGCTATATAAGTGCAATAATCTTGGACGCAACATTTAACCCCCCCTCACCTCACCTCACCTCACCCCCCTCACCTCACCTCACCCCCCTCACCTCACCTCACCTCACCCCCCTCACCTCACCTCACCCCCTCACCTCACCTCACCTCACCCCCCTCACCTCACCTCACCTCACCCCCTCACCTCACCTCACCTCACCCCCCTCACCTCACCTCACCTCACCCCCCTCACCTCACCTCACCCCCCTCACCTCACCTCACCCCCTCACCTCACCTCACCTCACCCCCCTCACCTCACCTCACCCCCTCACCTCACCTCACCTCACCTCACCCCCCTCACCTCACCTCACCTCACCTCACCCCCCTCACCTCACCTCACCCCCCTCACCTCACCTCACCTCACCCCCCTCACCTCACCTCACCCCACCTCACCCCCCTCACCTCACCTCACCTCACCCCCCTCACCTCACCTCACCTCACCTCACCTCACTGACTCAAGGCCATTTTTTCAGTTTACAACTTTTTGGGTCTGAATTCATTTCAGGACCAAATTTGGTGCTATGGATTTTGTTTATGATGTAATTACTGACTCTATGACACTAGTTCTGTTATGAGATGGAACCTTACTGGCTAAACAAATATTTCCTTTTCATTACCTCAGAGTCTCTTGTACAGATGATGAAACAAAAATATGGGAAAAAATACATCATGTCTACACTATTTTGAGAGTCTGGATTTCTTCAGTTTTTATGGGGGCGGTCGAGTAGCCTAGTGGTTAAAGCATTCGCTCGTCACGCCGAAGACCCGGGTTTGATTCCCAACATGGGTACAATGTGTGAAGCCTGCTGTGACCCCTGCCGTGATATTGCTGACATATTGCTAAAAGTGGCGTAAAACCATACTCACTCACTCACTCACTCATTTTTTATAGGATCCTTTCATTTTATATCAGAAGACAATTTGATGTGGATCTCTGAGTGTGTCGTCACTGTGTGACCCTGATGGTGTGGATCTCTTGAGTGTGTCGTCACTGTGTGACCCTGATGGTGTGGATCTCTGAGTGTGTCGTCACTGTGTGACCCTGATGGTGTGGATCTCTGAGTGTGTCGTCACTGTGTGACCCTGATGGTGTGGATCTCTGAGTGTGTTGTCACTGTGTGACCCTGATGGTGTGGATCTCTGAGCGTGTCATCACACCCTGGTGGTGTGGATCTCTGAGTGTGTTGTCACTGTGTGACCCTGATGGTGTGGATCTCTGAGTGTGTTGTCACTGTGTGACCCTGATGGTGTGGATCTCTGCTCATGCTCCTACTCCTGGTTTCGTCTGTACAGGAGTATATTCTACACACTGATGTGGTATGGCTGGAATAGGCCGACAGCATCAGTCCCGAGTTCCCTCCCTCTGAGATGAACTCTCTCCCTCTCAGCCAGTCATATGAGGAGACACAGCTCCTGACATCACCAAGGTGATGTGCTGTATATTGAATTAAAACATCTACTCGTTGATCAACCCAGGTGTTTTTGAGTCAAGCGTCCTCTCGCCTGATTGGGCTGCATCAAACACAGATGAGGATGGATTCTGCAGGGAAGTAGCATCATTTCAAGACGTCTGTCAAGTTGATTTGAAACTATACGTCTTGTGTTTTCAAATCATAGGTTTAAATGAAGATTCAATAACTGTAAATCTCAATAGAAACTGGATATGTTTACTGAGGTTTCAAATTTACTGTTTTCTGTTGTTCAGGGGTTGTCTTGCATATTATTGCTTCACGCTCTTTACGTACCTTGCAGAATATTGCAATACGTGTAAAGTAAATATGTATTAAAAATATCAACTATTTTGTTTTTTCAACGAGAATATTGCTGTTGTGGCTCGACTTAGATCAGGACTATCACTGGCAGACCAATCAGAATTCAGGATTCTTAAATGCCATGGCGGGATGAGTTTCGTCTGTAATTAGCTTGTCACTGACACACGATGGAATTAAATGTGTCGTAATGTCAGGTGGATAGGAGAGAAGAAGGAGATCTTCGAACCATTGTCATGAACCCGTGAAGATTCCGGGGTAGAATAGGTCTTCAGCAACCCATACTTGCCGTAAAAGGCGACTATGCTTGTCGTAAGAGGCGACTAACGGGATCGGGTAGTCAGGCTCGCTGACTTGGTTGATACATGTCATTGATCCCAAATGCGTGGATTGATGCTCATGATATTAATCACTGGATTGTCTGGTCCAGACTCGATTATTTACAGACCGCCGTCATGAAGCTGGAATATTGCTGAGTGCGGCGTTAAACAACAAACCAACCAACAACCAACCATTGTCACTAACTGTCGTGCAGTACTCTTCATTATCCTCCATAATTTGTCACACCAGCCATTTGTCTGTCAGTTCAACTTGCTGTATGTACAGAGTTACCTCCCTTAAACGTGCCAGGATCCATTGGTCAGGTTTGAATCCCAGGATTGCTCCAGTTGTTATGCTTAGTCATTCACCACCTTTCCTCTTAGACCTATAATTATGAATTTGAATTCTGGTTCACCCTGATTATGTTTCTAGGTTTGTTAACACCGTACCCGTGCTCGTGGGTTTCACCGAAGTGGTAAACGTCTGAGACCTGCATCACTTCGGGCTTTCCTCCCACATTAAGCTTACACCCATGATATAACGCATTCGACATAATATGCGCCCCGCTTTAATAAGCGCCCACGGCAATATTGGCTAATGTATTGGCTAGTGAATAATCCCAATTAGCGCCCCATCCGATTGATCAATGTACACAAGACTTATTTATTCGCGTATAATACGCACTCGAGTGTTATATGTACCCTTAATTATGAGCAATTAAATTCTGGAAAAATATATCTGCAGTATATAAACATTTCAGGCTGTCAGCATAAACCACGAAATTAATCTTTCAACTCTATTTTTTTCACCACAATAATATTCTAATAAGAGCCCCCTATTTCTAATTTTGAAAGTGCCCTGGGCGCTTATTACGTCGAATACGCTAACTGAAATATCTGAAGTGGTGCTGAACTCAACTTTAATTCCACTGGGATTTTATTTTTTTGACAAATATACCAAGTATGCACTATTTCTGCAGAAATGTCGAAACACTACCCAGACTTGGACCATTTTGGGATTTCCTCCTGTTTTATTCTTCTGCAGATCCGTGAATTTCCACCAGTTTTAGTGACCACAAATTTGTTAAAATTGTATGGCTTCCCCTAAACACCCCCAAATTATGGACCACGCTTCATTGCGGTCGGGTAGCCAAGTGGTTCAAGCGTTCGCTCGTCACGCCTAAGACCCGGGTTCGATTCCCGACATGGGTACAATGTGTGAAGCCCATTTCTGGTGTCCCCCGCCGTGATATTGCTGGAATATTGCTAAAAGCGGCGTAAAGCCAAAACTCACTCATTGCAAAGATGTTTCAGCTGAAAAGGAAAATATCCATTCTCATCCCTGTATAAAAGTGAAAGTGTTTTAGAAGCTGCCCAACTCACTCCTTCATTCAACATTGATGTAAAGATGACTTTGAGAGGGAAAGAAAAAACCCAGGAATTGTTATCCTAGGATTACAGATGGTATGAATTCTACTCCCTGGTAAACCTGTTGGGGATTACGCCCTCTCGATGCCCACCAACACTCACAGCAATGGCATTACTCTGTATCCTGTTACCCACAAAACTAACCGGACTAGTGTCCTCCTCTAGCTAAAGACCCTCAACCAGATCAGCTTGCAGGATTGGAACAAGCTCAGTAAATTACATCCGAATTAGTCTTTTTTAACAATATTTTGTATAGGTTTTAGTCCAGATTATCAGTTTGCGTAACACTATTCCTTGAGGATTTTTCTTTCTCGTCATAGCCAGCTGTCAACGAATCTGTTTAATTCCCACCCAAGTCGATGATCATCAGAGTCACCTGTTTCTTTAAGGACCTGTTGTGGAGCCCCAGCAATATCTTGTCCAGTTTTCCTGTCCTCGTGATGCAGAAATGAGAAATGTTTGTTTGGGGTTGTTCACCACTATCTGAAGGTGCAGGGGCAAGGGTGGCCCAGTCGTTTAAGGCAATGCAATTCGCTGTGCAGAGTTGCGTCCCTTGGTCGCACCAGAAGCCTATGATTGTGGGTTCGAATCCCGGTTCGCCCTGATTATGTTTCTAGGTTTGTCAGCACCATGCCCCTGCTCTTGGGTTTCACCGAAGTGGTAAACGTCTGAGACCTGCATCACTTGGGGCTTTCCTCCCACAATAAACTGACACGCCGTGATATAACTGAAATACTGTTTAAAACAGCGTTAAACCCAACTCACTCACTCCTGTCCTCTTGATGCAGAGGGGGGGTCGGGTAGCCTAGTGGTTAAAGCGTTCGCTCGTCACGTGGAAGACCCGGGTTCGAATCCCGACATGGGTACAATGTGTGAAGCCCATTTCTGGGGTCCCCCGCCGTGATATTGCTGGAATATTGCTAAAAGCGGCGTAAAACCAAACTCACTCACTCACTCATGATGCAGAAATGAGAAATGTTTATTTGGGCTTGTTCACCAGTATCTGAAGGTTCATCATTGCTGCCGTGGACTTTAATTTTCTCTGATTTAAGTCACGCTGGCAAACCCTGCAAATACGGCTTTGATTCAACTTACCCCAGGGACATGGCCATGAAATAGTATGGCAATGGTTCATTCAATATCCAAGATAATGCTTCTTGATGATGACTTCAGGGATTAAACAGAAAAATATCCAGTGTTAGGTCCCTTGTCAGTTGGGCAACCTCTGCATAGTACTGCCACACTCACTATCTGCAGTTGAAGGGGGGCTTGGGGGGTCACAAGAAGCCCTGACCTTCACCTTGGGGTGAGAGACTTGACAATCTGGGTTCCAGCAGGAGGCAAATGCTGTCACATTTTGACCTATCGGAAATCTCCAGCAGTTAGTGTGTGATGATTGACATTGTCTTGGGTGGGACTGACACATTGTGTTAGGGGATGGGATGTTGGAGAGGACTTTGATCCTTCTTTGAACTCTGTTTCTGCTGTTGTGAAGCAGAGGGAATCCTGCAATCGAGATTGTTTTGTGACCATGTGTGTCATACTGATTTTACGAAACGAGTGTCAGAATACACAATGCCATTAAAGTGGTCAAATGTAACAGTGGAGTTTACTATCGCCTGCAGTGTCCACTGGTCCTTATAATTATAACATGTAGCAAACACCTTAAAAAATGGCAAATTTCTACTCGTCCTTATGATACCTTAACTATTGGGCAGTTTGGCAAGGGCTACAGGACTAGTGCCAATTTCTAACGCTGCCTTGGACGACTGGGCCACCCTTGCCACCCCGATGTTAATGATGGTTATGTTGATGGCGTTGTTGACGCAGACAGTGATGGGGGATTTTGATGATGATGCAATTATAAGAGGTTGTATTAATGAAGTTAGGTGTAAGATTTTAAAAATGAAATGAATAATTAATTACCATCATGAAAATGGCAACATTGACACAAATATTTTCAGATGATGATAGTAAGTTTTAGGAAGACAGTACTCTTGAATTAGCCAATGACCCCTCATCAACCTTGGTGTCTGTATGGTTCTCACTCTATATGTCACAGTTTTACTTCGACCGCCTCCGTGGTCTAATGGTAGAGCGTCTGCCCGCAGAGCGGAAGGTCCAGGGTTCGATCCCGGGCCTCGTCATACAAAAAGACGTTAAAAGATTGTACTTGTTGTTACCCTGTCTGGCGCTCGGCATTAAGGGGCTAAAACAAGGACTGGTCGGCTCGGAGTCAGTATACTGTGTCTGAGTGGGATATTCATGTTAAACTGCGGCATGGTATCTCAGTGAGCTAGCACTATAAATCGGCGTCAGTCCGGACTAGTACAAGCAGCCACACACACAAATACACGTACATGCACGTCTCTATATAAGTGGAATAGTCTTGGACGCAACGTTAAACCCAATTTCACCTCACCTCACCTCACAGTTTTACTTCATGTTTATTCAGGCCTGGACAATCAATACAGACAGGCACATCATGTCTCCCAAGACAGATGGAGGTAATATGTCAGCACTGAAGGTCATAGTTAGGCTATAGCTATAGCTGTCAGGAACTTCGACCAACATTAGCCTCACCTTGCATAAAGTGTACCTAGACCTAGAGGTGTGAAGGCAGCCTTGTCAGTCTTATTTCCACGTTTAGGGGTTTACTGTAAAACTTCTGGCCGGATGGGATCTTGGGTCGGGGTCTTGGGTCTTGGGCTGGGGCTGGGGTCTTGGGTCGGGGTCTTGGGCTGGGGTCTTGGGTCAGGGTCTTGGGCTGGGGTCTTGGGTCGGGGGTCTTGGGTCGGGGGTCTTGGGTCGGGGTCTTGGGCTGGGGTCTTGGGTTGTGGTCTTGGGCTGGGGTCTTGGGCAGGGGTCTTGGGTCGGGATCTTGGGTTGGAGTCTTGGGCAGGTATTATGGGCTGGGGTCTTGGGCTGGGTTCTTGGGTCGGGGCCTTGGGCTGGGGTCTTGGGCTGGGGTCTTGGGCAGGGGTTATGGGCTTGGGTCTTGGGTCGGGGTCTTGGTCTTGGGTCGGGGTCTTGGGTCGGGGTCTTGGGTCGGGGTCTTGACCCCTGCCCATGACCCCTGCCCATAACCCTTACCCATAACCCCAGCCCATAACCCCAGCCCATAACCCCTGCCCCTAACCCCAGCCCATAACCCCTGCCCCTAACCCCAGCCCATAACCCCTGCCCATAACCCCAGCCCATAACCCCAGCTCAAGATCACAACCAAAGACCCCAGACCCCACCCTTCCCAAGGGTTTACAGTGTGCCGTTTACAGTGTGCTGTTTAGGAGTGTGATCAGACCAATGTAAGCCCCTACATACATAAACATCATCTTTATGTGCCGACTGTGCAAAGGACATCGGCCATGCTGTGAGTCTGTGCATCTGCTTGGCACTTTCATCTTTGTATTGGGCTTTGTAGAGATGTATGTGTATAAGGATGCCATTGATTGGACACTTTAGTATCGCTATGTCAATTAATAATAAAGTTATTATTCTGTATGTGGATAAAAAAGTATGTATGTATCCCTGCGATTAATCAGTTTACTGCTGAATATGAGCCAGGCTGATCATTAAATGTTTAAAGTTAATTTTTCTTATCGTCCATCTTAACCTTAAAAGTTTCTGTGACAGGGAATTATTAATTTGGTGTCGATTTTCCTGAATTTGTATAGATACGGCAGAGATGGACAAGAATTACTGATACATCAATATCGTAGTCAATCTCATTAATATCAGATCTTAGTTCTCGCTACCGCTAAACAAAGATCTGGGGACATCCCATTACGGGTCAAGTCAGACCACTGAGAAGGCAGCTTTCTCGTGCTTTACGGCACCGGGGGCAGGGGGGGATTTTGCATTAAGACCAGATATGTTTTCGGCTACGTCTGCAAAACCATATATTTTTTTAGTTAGAACCATGAGCAAAAATAATATTTTCTAACACATATTGCAACAATGTTATTTTTGTGGCAGAATGGTCGGACGCTTAGCACAAGCATTATCAAACACTGTCTCATTATAATCACCCAGTCCTCGTCGGTCAGCTCTGTTCTAAGTTGTGAGCTACCAGATTCATTGACATCATTGACACACAAACATATATCATCCATACTTGGGGCACAGATGTGGGTGAAATTAATTCCAGTAATTCTCGCTTTGCTTTATCATTTTAGATTTTATGATTCATTGGCCAGTTTGTTCCGGTTTTTTTATTGGCAATAAGCCCACACTAATATGATATCACATGAGTGAGTGAGTTTGATTTTACGCCGCTTTTAGCAATATTCCAGCAATATCACAGCGGGGGACTCCAGAAATTGGCTTCACACATTGTACCCATGTAGGGAATCGAACCCGGGTCTTCGTTGTGACGAGCGAATGCTTCAGCCTCTAGGCTACCCGACCACCCCTGATTAAGGGTGAAACGATACACTGATATTCCGATGCATCGCGATACTTGACCCATGATACGATATACGATAAACGTGGGCCCATTTATCGATACGCCGTGATACGGAACGCAAATCTCAAGTACAGTGTTTCCTCGCTATTGTCCCTTTCAATAAACCGCTAACTTGGCTATAGCGCGCGGTAACGCATGGCTCCCAAAAACGTACTTACATTTTTAATAAGCTCAGGTTTTACACTGACAGATGTTTTTCCCCATCTATAAAAACATTATCAGCTGATCACTGCAAGCACATAACACCGGAAATACCAGTCAGTAAATCCGAACTGAAGTACGCAATTCAATACCATCATAATACTATCATGTTATTAAAACGTGTTCATTGTATATCTGGACATGTGTTTGCAATATATTTTGTTAATTTTACACAAAATTTCATTTAATATTGTTTTCATTAAGTTAGGTGAAATTGTGTTTGAAGAGATACAGCAACCACAGTCAGATTACCGCTTTTGACGCATTGAAACGACTTTAGTCGCTAAAGATTGGATACATATATTAAAAATTCCATACTTTGACTCGTTAAAAGTCATATTTGTGGCAATCTGGCTAATATATGTCAACATAACGTTTTCGCAATCGAAATACATGTAGCGCAGGAAGTCCCTAGGGTGACTGGTCAAACTGTTCCATACGTAAAAATATCCTGCAAGAACAATCACCAGTGCCAAAATGCTACGCTTGTGGTTCTTATAATTTTAAATATATATATATAGTAAAAGCTGCAACTAAGGTAACACGATATTGGAATATATTATTCCTGATAAAACAATAATTTCAGATCAAAATTCTTTGAAGTTGTATCACTAGTGAAGTACATTCATTATTTTCTGGTGTTTGAACTTTGAACTGTTTTGAAGGAAAGTTAGTGAAAGTTCCACTTTGAAGCTTAACGACTAGTCCTGTTATTATAAAATGATTTTGACTGTTCCAAAATCATGAAAGGTTCAATCTTGACATGCTTTAAGTCTTGTTTTTTTATCATTGCGTATCGAAATACATATCGTATCGCGACCAGAATATCAAGATGCGTATCGTATCTTGACCTGCGGGTATCGTTGCAGCCCTACCCCTGATATATTATGAACACAAATACTTGCAAGGCCGGTCGTCTTTCACAAGTGACACATTTCCAATGGTAAACTGACAAACGGTCTCCGTTTCACATCAGGAAACAGTTTCCTACATTTCTCAGAAAAATGGCTGTGGGTAATTTAAATATTTACTCTCAACCTCAGAGAACAAATCTTCTGTCCCTCATGAATAAATGTTGAAGATTAAAAATGCAAAACTTCCAAAATTAATTTCGCTTGGGAAACATAATCTGTAATTTCTCATAGCTCATAGGTTATTCTCTTCAGGGCGCGGTCGGGTAGCCTAGTGGTTAGAGCGTTTCGATCGTCACGCCGAAGACCCAGGTTCGATTCCCGACATGGGTACAATGTGTGAAGCCCATTTCTGGTATCCCCCGCCGTGATATTGCTGGAATATTGCTAAAAGCGGCGTAAAACCATACTCACTCACTATTCTTTTCAGTTAAAACCAGAAATGACTGTGTCCAGATTTTTATTCTCCTCTAGGAGCAGGCTGCTATTGGTCGAGATGCAGAAAATGTGTCTTTAAATTGTCACATATACTTCTAAGTGTGAGATTTTCCCACTTTACAAGCAACACATCCTTGGCAATTGTTCTCCAGGGAGGAGCCTGCCATGACATCTGTCATATTCTTCCAGGTACTGCTAAGATGCACTCTTACCTCGACAGATACTGTGTCAACGGGTTCAAGGACACGACCCTTGTATGCCAGTTCTATCTAGCTGTTCATCAACAGGACCATTTGGGTCGGTCGCCGAGATAAGCAGATGTCGGCCATCTTGATTGTAAAAAGCTTCCTGCGAGCCCCATGTGGCAGAGAACTATATGCTTCCCAAACGATGTGATCTTTGCTGGGAGATTGTACCGTCACTGATGATGAAGACATGATTAAGGCTCTACTTCTTGGCAATGTCCTGATTAGCTGCATTGATAGACTGCAACCCATCAGTGCAAGTTTTCAAACATTTCACAACTCAAATGGATGTGCTCTTGCTGGCAGAAAGTTGTGATGAGATTTCTTTTTGATTCTATATGGTCACTGAGAGTAGAAAACCAACAAAGTTTTTTGGTTTAATGGCACATGGTCACTGAGAGTAGAAAACCAACAAACTTTGTTGGCCTCATGGCACATGGTCACTGAGAGTAGAAAACCAACAAACTTTGTTGACCTCATGGCACATGGTCACTGAGAGTTGAAAACCAACAAACTTTGTTGGCCTCATGGCACATGGTCACTGAGAGTAGAAAACCAACAAACTTTGTTGGCCTCATGGCACATGGTCACTGAGAGTAGAAAACCAACAAACTTTGTTGACCTCATGGCACATGGTCACTGAGAGTTGAAAACCAACAAACTTTGTTGATCTCATGGCACATGGTCACTGAGAGTAGAAAACCAACGAACTTTGTTGATCTCATGGCACATGGTCACTGAGAGTAGAAAACCAACAAACTTTGTTGATCTCATGGTACATGGTCACTGAGAGTAGAAAACCAACAAACTTTGTTGGCCTCATGGCACATGGTCACTGAGAGTAGAAAACCAACAAACTTTGTTGATCTCATGGTACATGGTCACTCAGAGTAGAAAACTAACAAACCTTGTTGACCTCATGGCACATGGTCACTGAGAGTAGAAAACCAACAAACTTTGTTGATCTCATGGCACATGGTCACTGAGAGTAGAAAACCAACAAACTTTGTACATCCTGCTTATGTATGCTGCAGATCACTAATCTTCTCTGTGAACAGGTTAGCCAATCAAATCCATCTTCCTTATTAATTTAAACACACATAAATTCCCGTAAGAAAACTGATGACCAATCAGAACATTTGGTTTCCTCTTGAAGCCCAAAGAAATGAAGTAGGCTTTCCAATTGCTACAGAACAAGTTCACAGTCAACATGTGATGACTGTGTGTCCTCGTGCCGATTTCTTGAGAGTTTTGACCACCAGAACAGCGAGTAAGCGAACAGGTCATGGCTTTTGTCTATATTTTCCAGTGTGTGGTGCAGTCAGTTGTTAGTTGCAGCCTACACTGGGTGCAGTGGAGGGGAAAAAAGCTGAAATTGCAGCTTTCTCATTGGCACGTGTTCATTTTCAAAGTGGTTAAAACATGTCAGGATTGTTAGCAAGAGGCGAGATGATGGATTGGTGTCTTTGGTTTAACCACTGTGTGGTGAGTGAGTGAGTGAGTGAGTGGGTTACACCAATTTGAGTGAGTGATATGAAGTGTATTTCAGGTATTTTACAGCAGGAGGAAACCCCAAAGCAATAGTGACCTTCAATATTTATCTTTCACATTGTTTGCCTTACCAAGAATGTAACACAATATATACCATAACAAGAACATAACACAATATATACCATAACAAGAACATAACACAATATATACCACAACACGAACATAACACAATATATACCATGACAAGAATATAACACAATGTATACCACAACAAGAACATAACACAATATATACCATGACAAGAACATAACACAATGTATACTATAACAAGAACATAACATAATGTATACCATGACAAGAACATAACACAATATATACCATGACAAGAACATAACACAATATATACCATGACAAGAACATAACACAATGTATACCATGACAAGAACATAACACAGTATATACCACAACAAGAACATAACACAATATATGCCACAACAAGGACATAAAACAGTATATGCCACAACAAGGACATAAAACAATATATACCATGACAAGAACATAACACAATATATACCATGACAAGAACATAACACAATATATACCATGACAAGAACATAACACAATGTATACCATGACAAGAACATAACACAATATATACCATGACAAGAGCATAACACAATATATACCATGACAAGAACATAACACAATATATGCCACAACAAAAACATAAAACAGTATATACCACAACAAGAACATAACACAATATATGCCACAACAAGGACTTAAAACAATATATGCCACAACAAGAACATAAAACAATATATGCCACAACAAGAACATAACACAATATATGCCACAACAAGAACATAAAACAGTATATGCCACAAAAAGAACATAACACAATATATGCCACAACAAGAGCATAAAACAATATATACCACAACAAGAACATAAAACAATATATACCATTACAGGAACTTCATTGAGCACATTATGTCGAAGTTATTTTCCCGTCACATGATACGTTTTTTGCCCTATTTCACGATCATCAATGAGTTTTTCAGTGGAACACTTATTCTGAAAAAAAGGTTAATCAGGCCAGCACTTACATTATCAGGATGAAGTTGCTTGAGAAGCACAGGAACGGCAGCATGGCTTATAAATATTTGATTCTCAACTTCTCGGAGTTAAAAAATTCAATTAGACACATTTAGCCCGAAAACCCCAGAGGAGGAGCTGCGGTGTGTTGTTAATCAAAGTGTCCGACTGGTGGCAGAAGGGTAAACACTTTAATCAGCCGAGGACCCTCGTGTGAGTGGTGTGTCCGCTGTGAACAGATTGTCGCTGTCGGCTCACTGCAACTTCTTTATCATATGTAGTGTTGGTAATTTGGTATATATATTGGTGTAACAGTCATTTCCTCGTTTGGACTTTGAATTTGCGAGTAGATGGGAATTTTATGTGAGGAGTTTTTCGGGTGTTAAAATTTCGGACATTGTTTCTCGGATGCCATCAGCTAGACAGCCATCATGGTGTAGTCACTGATAAAGCCTTAGGTCCTCAAGGCACCCCTGTGAAGATGGTGCTTGTGTTTTAAGGGACAAATTGTGAAATTTATTCCAGGATTAATGCGTAACTTATGGAGTTGTACAGACACAGACACAGACAGACACATACAGACACATACACAGACATAGACACAGACACAGACAGACAGATACAGACACACAGACACAGACACAGTCACAGACACAGTCACAGACACAGACACAGGCATACTGATACAGACACAGACACAGGCAGACACAGATACAGACACAGACAGATACAGACTCAGTCGCAGACACAGACACATTCACATACGCAGTCACAGACATACAGACACAGTCGCAGACACAGACATACTGATACAGACACACACGCAGATGCAGACACAGTCATACACACAGACTCAGACACATACACACACAGACACAGATTCAGACACAGACAAACACACAGACACAGATACAGACTAACATTCAGCCAGACACATACAGACATAGTGACACATGCAGACATACATGGAGACACACGTAAAGACATAGAGACACATGTACAAACACATGTTCATACTTACACTTTCTACGAACACCTGGTGTCATCACTGACTTTCATTGATGCAGTTATAAAGTTTTCATCACAATTTGGCCTTTTGCACCCCATGGAATCTGTTTCGGCAGAAAATCAAGACTGATTCATAATTCTTGGATGTTGATGTATTCATTTCCACATCACCGCGGGTTCAAATCTTCCCACAATGGTACGCAACCCCAGGCTAAAATAGAAACATTTTTTCTCTGTTGTCATAGTCTTAACATATAGGGGTCAGTAGGTATGTCAACACAAGATATTTCCTTAATTTTCTTCAACATTTGTTACATTGTTTTCACAACAAGCTTCAGGTGTGGTCTGGTAGCCTAGTGGTTAAAGTGTTCGCTCATCATGCTAAAGACCTGTGTTCGATTCCCCACATGGGTGCTTTGTGTGAAGCCCATTTCTGGTGCCCCCCACCATGATGTTG
Source organism: Haliotis cracherodii (assembly GCF_022045235.1). Classification (NCBI taxonomy): domain Eukaryota; kingdom Metazoa; phylum Mollusca; class Gastropoda; order Lepetellida; family Haliotidae; genus Haliotis; species Haliotis cracherodii. The sequence continues at coordinate 21,715,575 of NW_027266267.1, forward strand.
CTGGAATATTGTTAAAAGCAGCATAAAACCTCATTCACTCACTCACGAGCAGCTTCTGTCATGATAGAAACATTGAGGGTTGCAGCTGAAAATATTTTGATGCTGTTTTGAAATCTCACAGGCATGAGTGACCATGTTTACATTTCCACACTGACGTTGGTTATGTTTCGCTGCTGGAAATAAAGCACATGTGTCAAGCATGTATTCAGGAAAATTGCCAGTTTCAGATGACTGATTGTAAACATTATCCCAAACCTGTCATGTCCTACCACTTGGCTGCTGCTGCTGTCTCAGTGATGTCGGCCCCTCCCGTGTTATCTGGGTATTAGGCTGTCAAATAGTCAGTATTCTTGAACACAGCTATTATGTAGGTGCCACTCCTTCTACCCATCCAGTTCCATCCATTTCCATCTGCTCTAATCCAGTTTGTTCCTCTTCCATCTGCTATAATCCAGTTCCATCCATTTCCATCTGCTTTCATCCAGTTCCATCCACTTCCATTTGCTCTAATCCAGTTCCAGCCACTTCAATTTGCTCTAATCCAGTTCGTTCCTTGTCCATCTGCTCTAATCCAGTTCCATCTGCTTCAATCCAGTTCCATCTTCTGCCATTTGCACTCATCCAATTCATTAACTTCCATCTGTACCCAGTTCCATCTACTTCAGTCCAGTTCCATCTGCACCCAATCACTTCCATCTACACCCAGTCAGTTCCATCTGCTTCCATCCAATTCCATCTGCTTCCACCCAGTTCCATCTCCTTCCATCCAGTTCCATCTGCTTCCATCCTCTTCCATCTGCTTCCACCCAGTTCCATCTGCTTCCATACAATTCCATCTGCTTCCATCCATTTCAATCTGCTTCCATCCAGTTCCATCTGCTTCCATCCAGTTCTATCTGCCTCCATCCAATTCCATCTGCTTCCACCCAGCTCCATCTGCTTCCATCCAGTTCCACCTGCCTCCATCCAGTTCCATTGGCTTCCATCCAGTTCCACCTGCCTCCATCCAGTTCAATCTGCTTCCATCCAGTTCCATCTGCTTCCATCCAGTTCCATCTGCATCCATTCACTTCCATCTGCTTCCATCCAGTTCCATCTGCTTCCATCCTCTTCCATCTCATCCTCACCCATCCAGTCTGATATGCTCATCCATGTCTGTACTTGAGGACCATCACGTGGGATGGCTGCAACATATCCTCCAACAATTTCTTTCCTATCAATTTTCACTGGAACCAGATCCCAAGATATCTAATTTAACTCTTGTATGAACATTTCTTTTCATCTGTAAACTGTAGTCATATCTAATCAAATACAAATGCTAAACAAGATGACTAAAAACAATCCTGGTAGACCTTTGAAATTCAATTAAATATAATTATAAATTGAAATATTATTTACAGTTTGACATCTGTTGCCATGGTAATGAAAATATTTCTATCAATGTTTTTTCCCCATCAGTATGCAAAAGTCTCGTCCTACATTTTAATGAGACGGGATGATGGAACCAAGATTGGATGGCGATGATTGATTCGAGAATTTCTTTCTCTGGACAGTCTATCGAGAGTGTCTTGGTTTGATGAAAATGTTGATAAACGGTGTGTTTGCATTCACTCTCATCCACACCAGACCGGTTATTTGAACGCCAATCCCACCACTCTATTGATGTCAACCACAAAGAATATTTGTTGTAGAGTGTCTGTGTTTGAATGTCTTAGCTTGAATTTCATAATGTCGGCATTTTAGTCGGCTCAAGTTTTCCCTTCTTGAGGGCATGTGCACGGAGTTGCGTCAGATTTTAGATTTTGATTCCAACTCAGTTGGTGCCTAAATGTAGAACATCCCTGAGGTTGTGATCCTACTGAGACAGAATAATGACCTGATATTCAATGTTGAACTGTTTGGCTCGCCATCAGTATCTGGAAATTTAAGCTTTAAACTTTACCTGGCTTGGTCACTCACTCACGCACCACCCAGACACTCACTCACTCACTCACTCCACTCACTCACTTAACCACTCAACCACTCTCACTCACTCACTCACTCATCCCACTTTCACTCACTCACTCACTCACTCATCCACTCACTCATCCCACTTTCACTCACTCACTCACTCACTCACTCACTCACTCAACAACTCAACTCGGTGTCCCCCACTGTGATATTGCTGGAATATTGCTAAAAGCGGCATTAAACCCAGCTCACTCAACCACTCAACCACTCACTCCCACTCACTCACTCATCCCACAAATTCATGCCACTCACTCACTCACTCACCCAAAGTTATATCACCTCCCAGTGCTCAATTATTTCTCAATTACCAATCTCAAACAAGGGTATGTTTTAGAACTCCTCCCAGAATGCCCTGTCAAAAGATCGACTTAATTACAGCCGCCGAGGCCCTCTTCGCATTATTAACCCGTTTAGCCCAGGTCCGAGAGAGGCCATTCTGTCTTATAGGTTTTGGCCGTACAGTGAGATATGGTTGGAAGTCAATTTGGCCATAATGGGATTTCGGTCGGAACAAATTGGAAACATTTCCTTTATAATTACATGCAATTCTTTGATGTCAACATTTCATATATTGTCTGCTGGAAACATACTTTGTCAAAGTCATACCAGCATCATTGTGTCGGTGAATAGCGGGATGAGTCTACCAGTTATGTGAATTGATTCGGTAACGATCCTCAGACACTCCTCTCAAACACCTTTTTGGTTGGAAGATTTCATGGCAGCGTCTCAAGTCAAGTCAACATCTCGGGATGTTTCTTTCATTTGACTTGCCTACTATCTACGTACAAGTCGGCAAGCCGCCTCATTATTTTAATTGTGACGGATTTGAGGGTCTGAGTGCAGTGATTCGTAGAATTCAAGTGGAAAATGGTCAATGACGATGTCCTCGAGGTCTTCCGATTGCACTACCCAGTGAGGCATACGTCTATTTCATTAGTTCAGCACTGCCTACAATTACCAAACCTGATTGGTTAAACCCAAGCCAGGGCAATGTTCGGGCAAGGCGATGGCAAATTTGTGTTTCCGGCTGCCCTCAAGTGAGTTTTCGGTCAGCGTAGGAAAGCTGGCAACCCGATATCAGACAATTACGGAGGGGATATTTCACAATTGAATCATATTGGTGCTATTACAGGACTACAACCACCAGCAACATGAGCTGGTTATTACGAGCGACGGCCATCTTCCCAGCCAATATTACCACTTCAGAACAGGATATTGTTTATTGCACAGCTCTGTCAAGCATGAAATAACAGCTGCCATTAGGGTATATTCACAAGCAACAGCAGTAATGACGATTTCTTAATTCCATTTTTCATCGTTGGGAGTAAATTGAGCAGCGTCTTGGTGGAGTATTGTATGTCGCAGAGTGATATTGCCGTTGTTGACACCCTGACAGAAGGAAAGTAGTTGTGTTGTTTACATGTCATAATAGCTGCCGTCCAGCTTCTGGGCTGATTATTCGAGATCATGATATCAGCGTTGATGGAAGTAATTCGGCCAAGGCAGTATTGGATTCTACGACAATGGGAAACAGGTGAAGATCCTTCGTAGCTCAAGGCGTGAATTTCAAGTGTTCGTTAGCGGGAGGAGCACTGCGATGATTTGACTGCGAGACACGGACCAGCACAATGAGACGCATGTCCGCACATCTCTTTGCCAAACTATCAGCTTTTGTCTCCTGTTTTTGTTCTGTCTGAGAAGGATTTGTCTCCTGGTCAAAGTTGGTCCTTGTTCAAATTATTGACAAAGTAGATTTTAATTTGAGAATCTGAAGGATTTCTGTTTGGATTGAGTACTACGTGTCTTGTTATGAAATGTTCGGTGGTTTTTTGCTCGGTCTACAACACAGGCGTTTCATGTGGCTACAGTCAAAGTAGCCATTTTTTTGTCATCTTTCAATGGATAAGGATGGCTTTATGCCTTGGTTTTGAGTTATCGGTCCAAATAAAAATTGGCTGAAATGTCGCCGTTTTTTTGGTGATATGGAAATGTTAGTCTGAAGCCTCATTCACATTGTGGGAGAGCAGTGTGTGTCGAGGTGAGGTGAGGTGAGGTGAAATTAGGTTTAACGACGCATCTAAGATTTATGGCACTTATATTGCGACGTGCATGTACGTGTGTGTGTGTGGCTTCTTGTACTAGTCCGGACTGATGCCGATTTATAGTGCTAGCCCACTGAGATTTGTTATCAATAATGCTTTCCATTATTCATTGAACAAGTCAACAAGGTAATTTTTGTTGAAGAAAATAATCCATTATGTTTTGTTGAAAGAGCAGTGAGACATTTGACCTCTCTGTGGATGTTGTACGCTCCTGCAGTCAATCAGGCCTCTTGCTTGTAATACTGGTCAGATTTTACTCTCAATCACCCACTGCCTCACTCACTCACTCACTCACTCACTCAGGCCTCGTGATTGTAATACTGGTCAGATTTCACTCATTCACTCACTCACTCACTCAGGCCTCTTGCTTGTAAAACTGGTCAGATTTCACTCACTCACTCACTCACTCACTCAGGCCTCTTGCTTGTAAAACTGGTCAGATTTCACTCATTCACTCTCACTCACTCACTCACTCACCCACTCACTGCCTCACTCACTCACTCACTCACTCACTCACTCACCCACTGCCTCACTCACTCACTCACTCACTCACTCACTCACTCACCCACCCACCCACCCACCCACTCACTCACTCACTCACTCACTCACTCACTACCTCACTCACTGCCTCACTCACTCACTCACTCTGGTGGGGAAGCAGTGCACTTAACATGGCAAACACACCACAACCAATGCTGACCCTTTCTCCACTCTGAGGTCCAGTTGTTTTCAGTCATCAGGGACAGTATTAGACTGATCTTGCACTTAATGCTCAGATGTGACTGCCCAGTTCAGAGCAAGTGAGTGTCTCTCACCACAAAGATAGCTGTTACCACACAATTGGGAGGGTTTAGTATGCCCATCTATCCATCCACCCAATCCCACCACACCACCCCCCATCCTTCCATCCGTCCTTCCGTCCATACGTCCGTACGTACGTCCGTCCATCTATTCATCCATCACGGGTGAGAATCTTCCCAGCAAATTTTACAGGCAGCAAATTTGTAAAAATCTGATGGCTTCCCCCCAAAACAACCCCATGTTTTATTGACCATGCTCCATTGCATCCATCCATCCATCCATCCACCCACTCACCCACCATCCATCCACCTACGCACCCACCCACCCACCCATCCATCCATCCACTCACCCACCAGCCACCCATCATCCATCCATCCATCCACCCACTCACCCACCATCCATCCATCCATCCATCCATCCACTCACCCACTCACCCACCATCCATCCATCAACCCACTCACCCACCATCCACCCACCCACCCACCATCCACCCATCCATCCATCCATCCATCCACCCATCCATCCACCCACCATCCATCCATCCATCCATCCATCCATCCATCCATCCATCCACCCACTCACCCACCATCCACCCATCCATCCACCCACCATCCATCCATCCATCCACCCACTCACCCACCAGCCACCCACCATCCATCCATCTATCCATCCACCCACTCACCCACCATCCACCCACCATCCATCCATCCATCCATCCACCCACCCACCCACCCACCCACTCACCCACCATCCATCCATCCATCCATCCATCCATCCACCCACCCACTCACCCACCATCCATCCATCCACCCACTCACCCACCATCCACCCATCCACCCTCTCACCCACCATCCACCCATCCACACACCCACTCACCCACCATCCACCCACCATCCATCCATCCATCCATCCACCCACCCAATGCCATCCATCCACCCACCCAATCTATACAGTTTACAGGAATATCCGTCAAGAGTCCGATTTTCATATGTAACATTTCATATAATACAGATCTTCAAGTGTAATTATTACAGACATATTGTACAACACCAGTGTTCCCATGTCATTATTAAAACAAATATCCGATTGTAATGAAAGTCTATCATATATCAAAACGTTATTAAACTCCGCGAAGTTCGTATGCTGCAGGTGACATTTTCATGCCGCGGTGTTTGTAGAGTAAGGAGAGACTTGCGCGTCATACAACATTAGGAGGCACTAACCCTCAAGGCAGTTTCTCGACGGCCATATGTATTCGTTTTAGATTTTCATCAATGCACGGCTCACATCATCAACAGTTCGGGTTACTATCGCCATCGACAGTTATTTTCTGATCTATGAATAAGAACTGCCTCTCGCCTGGCATTAGGATTAAGATCCAATCATTTATTGTGGTCTATTTCAAGGTGAGGTGAAATGGCGTTTAACGTCGCGTCCAAGATTTTTCCACTAATATAGCGATGTGCATGCACGTGTGTGTGTGTGTGTATGTGTGTGTGTGTGTGTGTGTGTGTGTGGCTGCTTGTACTAGTCCGGACTGATGCTGATTTATAGTGCTAGCTCACTGAGATACCATGCCGCAGTTTAACATGAATACTCCACTCAGACACAGTATACTGACTCCGAGCCGACCAGTCCTTGTTTTAGCCCCTTAATGCGCAGCGCCAGACAGGGCAACAACAAGTACCATCTTTTAACGTCTTTTGGTATGACACGGCCGGGCATTGAACCCCGGACCTTCCACTCTCCCGGCGGACACTCTACCACTAGACCACGGAGGCGGTCGGTCTATTTTAAGGTACCAGTACGAACATTTGTTTGGTAGCCTGACGTGTCCTGCTGTCAGGCCAATGTCAGGCTGGGTTTCAGGAATTTACACCCAGTGCTTGTTGACATGAAAAGCAGGTTGCACCTTGGTCCCATAGATTTACCAAAGTTGAAACAGATGCATGTCCAAATAAAATTTCAGATCTCTGATGACAGTGTCATGTGTCGTGAATTCCACAAAGCACAGGGATTAGTCATGGTATGGGTAATACAGCTGAGTGTTCAAAGATCAATGATGCAGTTGGTGCATGTAGACACGTATCAGGTTGCCTTTTTCAATCATAGGTTGCAATGGTGCATGAAGACAAATATTAGGTTGCCTTTTTCAATCATAGGTTGCAATGGTGCATGAAGACAAATATTAGGTTGCCTTTTTCAATCATAGGTTGCAATGGTGCATGAAGACAAATATAAGGTTGCCTTTTTCAATCATAGGTTGCAGTGGTGCATGAAGACAAATATTAGGTTGCCTTTTTCAATCATAGGTTGCAATGGTGCATGAAGACAAATATTAGGTTGCCTTTTTCAATCATAGGTTGCAATGGTGCATGAAGACAAATATTAGGTTGCCTTTTTCAATCATAGGTTGCAATGGTGCATGAAGACAAATATTAGGTTGCCTTTTTCAATCATAGGTTGCAATGGTGCATGAAGACAAATATAAGGTTGTCTTTTTCAATCATAGGCTGCAGTGGTGCATGAAGACAAATATTAGGTTGCCTTTTTCAATCATAGGCTGCAATGGTGCATGAAGACAAATATTAGGTTGCCTTTTTCAATCATAGGTTGCAGTGGTGCATGAAGACAAATATTAGGTTGCTTTTTTCAATCATAGGTTGCAATGGTGCATGAAGACAAATATTAGGTTGCCTTTTTCAATCATAGGTTGCAATGGTGCATGAAGACAAATATTAGGTTGCCTTTTTCAATCATAGGTTGCAGTGGTGCATGAAGACAAATATTAGGTTGCCTTTTTCAATCATAGGTTGCAATGGTGCATGAAGACAAATATAAGGTTGCCTTATTTGGGCACTGCATGGTGTGTCCATTGTTGCTTATTGGCCTCTTGTTGAAGTGTTTCAACTAGAGGCTGCACTCCAGGATGAGGATGGTGTTTGATCACTGAATTAGGGAAACTGCCCTTGACTTACTGAGACAGAGCACTGCAGCACTCACTGACTCAAGGACAGCCTCCGTGGTCTAGTGGTAGAGCGTCCGCCCAGAGAGCGGAAGGTCTGGGGTTCGATCCCCGGCCGCGTCATACCAAAAGACGTTTAAAGATGGTTGTTGTTACCCTGTCTGGCGCTCGGCATTAAGGGGCTAAAACAAGGAGTCAGTATACTGTGTGTGAGTGGGGTATTCATGTTAAACTGTGGCATGGTATCTCGGTGAGCTAGCACTATAAATCGGCTTCAGTCCGCACTAGTAGAAGCAGCGTGTCCGAGCATGCACGTCGGTATATAAGTGCAATAATGTTGGACGCGATGTTAAACCCAATTTCACCTCAACAGTTGTTAAAGTGAATGTGTTGTTTCAGTGCCACTGGTGTGTTAGCCTAATGTAGAAGGATTATACTTGAAATGATCTGGACGTTGACGTGTGATTTGGCAAAACACAACAGTAGTTATGTGCTGACAAACCAAGAGTTAGTGGAGAATGTGCACTTTGAACACATGGTCACTGATCCTGGTACAACTAAGGGAGGCAACTCTCCACAGGTTATTGCTGCACCTGGGATCACTTGTGCGTGCACTTGAGAGCTCTCTTTATGTATGTTCTCTTCCTCTAAACGTAAGGTTGGATCTCAAAAGGATCAGTCACGGCGTGCAAGACACGTTGCGATACTGAATGCATGCTTTTCCTTAGCTGAGCCTGCTTCCATAGTATCTGTGTAATGTTATAATGGGACGTCTTCTCAGCATCAGCAATGGGATGTGTAAGGCTTCAGTTAATGTTCTTTGCTTGCAAGGTTAAATCATAAATGAACTTGTTACTGATCAGGTTGCTTGCCATTGCATATTGGTAATTGGAAAGAAATCAGTCTGGGGACTGAATCATGGTAAACTGCTAGGTCTTTAGTGGGGTGGAGTTTGTTAAGTGACACTATCATGTTTGTCCCATGAAGTTCACAGGGTTATTCTGATATAATCAACTGCAATGATGATGTTGATGATGATGTTTTGTGATGATGTTGATGGTGGTGACAGTGGGGGTGATGATGGTGGTGGGGGTCATGATGATGATGACGATGGTGACGATGATGATGGTGATGGAGGTGATGGCAATTATGATGACGATGATGATGATGATGATGATGATGATGATGATGACGATGGTGACGATGATGATGGTTGTGATGGCAATTATGATGATTATGTTGATGTTGATGATGATGATGATGATGGTGATGGCGATGATGGCGATGATGATGACGATGAGGAGGATGAGGATGATCATCATGTTATACACGAGGAAATGAACCTGAGCCTGCATCCGCTGATGCTAATGCCGGGCAGATTCCTCTTGTGATATGTGAGCATTTGATTCCTTGATGTCGTTCCTTATGCAGATGATGCTGTGTAAGCATTTCCCGACACCATCTTCTCCCCACTCCCTGCTCCCCAGCTTCATGTCTACATCCACATTGATTATATTCTAACATTTCGCTTCATTGATTATTCCATTAAAAGTGGAACATTTTCTCCAGGTATCTGAACGTCCTACAGATGATTGCGGAGCAGCGGAAGCTGTATTTTAATGGTTTATATGTGGGTTTAGTCAACTCCACTGAAGGCACCAAATCTCTGCTGATCAATTATTCATACAACGTAGTCCTGCCGTCCCTGTCGTCCCCGCCGCCTCACGGAGACCTCACAGAGACCTCCATATAGGCCAGTCTGTGACAGGCCTAGCAGGACCTATAGTGCAACGCCAGAGTTTCTTTTAGTTTTTCTTTTTTTTGTAATCAATTTTCAAAATGGCTGTTTCACAGTTATGCTCAGCAGATTTCACATAGGGCACAGAAAAGACTGAAGCCAGGATGATGGGGCTGGGGTGAGCAAGTCAGATTCAGAAGATTTGATTCAGTAGGCTAGATTCTGTAGGCAAGATTCTGTAGACCAGATTCCGAAGGCTAGGTTTAGTTGGCAAGATTCTGTGGACTTGATTCAGAAGGCTAGATTGTTTAGACTCGATTCTGTAGGCAAGATTCAGTAGACTAGATTCAGTAGACCAGATTCCGTAGGCTAGATTTAGTTGGCAAGATTACGTGGGATTGGTTTAGTTGGCAAGATTACGTGGACTTGATTCAGAAGGCTAGATTGTTTAGACTCGATTCTGTAGGCAAGATTCAGTAGACTAGATTCAGTAGGCAAGATTCTGTAGGTTAGATTCAGGAGACTCGTAGGCTAGTAGTAGATTCAGTAGGCTAGATTCTGAAAACTAGATTAGTAGGTAAGATTCCGTTGGCTTAGGTTTAGTAGAGTAGGTTTAGTGGTTTGGTTGATGCATGTCATCAATCCCAATTGAGTGGATTGATGCTCATGATATCAATCACTGGATTGTCTGGTCTAGAATCGATTATTTACAGACTGCCGTCATATAGCTGGAATATTGCTGAGTGTGGCGTTACCAACCAACCAACCAACCGACCAAACAGTCTAACTCTTCACACTGATGGAGTGAGTGTGCTGGGTTTAACGCCGCTTTTAACAGTATTCCAGTTATGTCACGGCGTGTCAGCTTAATGTGAGAGGAAAGCCTGAAGTGAATCAAGTCTCAGACGTTTACCACTTTAGTAAAACCCACGAGCACAGGTATGGTGCTGACAAACCTAGAAACCTAATGGGGGCTAACTGGGATTCGAACCCACAATCATAGGTTTCTGGCGTGCCCAAGCGACACAACTCTGCACAGCGAATCGCGGTCACACTGATGGAACTGTAATACTGCTCAAAGCTACGTTAGAAAAACTCACTCACACACTTAAGACAGTTAATATGCAATTGCTTTTGCAAATACACACCAGTGGTCCTGTAGATATAGGTTCAGCCTCTACAAGAAATAAGAATGTCAATTAGTTTATTGAATTACTCAAATATTGTTTTCACACAAATCGACACACATCCTGTGACATTTGTGCTAAAGTAACGCTACAGAAAACAGAAAGCAGCAATTTAATCTAATGCCAAGCAGAAATGCCATATTATTGGAAATAAAAAACCCAATTTCTTCTAGTCTCTCTGACAGGTTGGTTAAATTATTGATGAAAAGTAACCATCTGTGAAGCCAGTGCTGATCTCAACAAGCAGATTGGAACCTTAGATTCATGGCCAACTGAAGAAATGACACTGTCGAAAATTTCAATATTCTTCATTTTCTGTTGCAGGCAATGAGTTTAATAACGGTCTCTCCGCAGTTTACGGCCATTTAGATAAAACAGCTGTTTTTCAGTTCTTGGGGAATCTGAACTTCTTCCACGGTTACCCATCGCGATACGGCTGCAATATTGCCGATGCGATGTAAAATCATAACTCACTCACTCTTCCACGGTTCACTTCAGAAATACTCTTTGTCATGATTGGTTTCGGAGAATTTATTCTGAAATGCCTGGTGACTAGATGGTTTTTTTTTCTGAACTTCTTCCACGGTTACCCATCGCGATATGGCTGCAATATTGCCGATGCGATGTAAAATCATAACTCACTCACTCTTCCATGGTTCACTTCAGAAATACTCTTTGTCATGACGGGTTTCGGAGAATTTATTCTGAAAAGCCTGGTGACAAGATGTATGTTTATAAGATGGACAAAATATTTTGGTTGATCTTATTTCGGAACAAGAGGTTGAGAACTCATTGAGAGTAATGATGAATGGCTATTTAGATTTCAGAGAGTCTGTCAAGGTTAGAGTCAAGGTCATTCCAAAAACCTGAAATGTGGTTTCACCGAGCAGGACGAAATATAAAAAATGATGCTCCATAAAGTTGATGCGTAACTATTGATTGGACAAAGCATCGGTGGCTGATGGTGATGCATTGATGGATGACACTGTGGACATTGACATCAATAAGACTGACAGATATGACAAGTGACAGCTACAAATGTATGCTATTCTGCCATTGAGAAGTTCTTTACAGTACTACTAAGCTGCTACTAGGAACTCACAGAAACCAGGAATTGTCAGTTTTACCAATACTTGGACACATGTCACATCTACGTCTTGATCTGGAATCTTCTGGCATGGTTTTGAAAAACGGGAAAAATATAGAAACATTTTATGAATAAAAATACAAATGTTTGCTACAAATTGTAGCCAGAAACTTATGTTTTTGGGTTCGAATCCCGGTTCGCCCCGATTATGTTTCTAGGTTTGTCAGCACCATACCCGTGCTTGTGGGTTTCACCGAAGTGGTAAACGTCTGAGACCTGCATCACTTTGGACTTTCCTCCCACATTCAACTGACACACCGTGATATAACTGGAATAATGTTAAAAGCGGCATTAAACCCAACTCACTCACTCACTCACTCACTCCTGTGTCCGTGGTCTAGTAGATAGAGCGTCTGTTCAGAGAACAGAAGATCAGTAGTTCGACCACTGGCCGCGTCAAAGCAAGAGATTTTGAAAAGATGGTACTTGTTGTTACATTTCCTGGCGTTCAGCATTAACTCTGCCTTGACTCTGACCTTGACCCTGACCTTGACCCTGACCTTGACCCTGACCTTGACTCTGGCCTTGACTCTGACCTTGACAGAAAGTATCAAATCTAAAATAATCATGGACTGGTTGGCTTGGAGTCAATGTTCTGCATCTGAGTTGGGTATCCATGTTAAACTGTGGCATGGTATCTCAGTGGCCTAGCACAATAAAACAAGCATTCATCCAGCGTGAGTGAGTGACTTAAGATTTAACGTCACATCGGCAGTATTTCAGCCATATCGTGACGACATTCACCCAGACTAACACAAACTCACATGCATGTTGCTGTAGAAGTGCACTTATTTGGAACATCACGTCAAGCCCCATTTCAAGTTAACTCAATTCAACATCCAACAAAAACCCCATGCCCCCAACCCTGAATATTAAGTGGGCGAACCCAGAACGACTGGCGACTGGAATGTTACCTCATGGAAGCTGTCTTGTCCTACGGGTTAGTTCATGCCTTTTGTCTTCCTACAGAAATAACACGGCCAAGTTACTAATAGATGTATTGATGCGTGGTAGCTTGTGGTGGAACTCACTGAGAGGAAATGTCTACACGCCTACCAGTTCTCTTTTTTATACACTGAATCTTTCTCCTGGGGATCCTGAATATTGTCATCCGAGATATTTTAAGATTTATTCTCGTTGGATTAACTTGTGATTACGTGGGTTCCAAGCTCTTACTGTATTTGTGGATAAAGGTACTTTTTGGAATCGACTGTAGTTGTGTGGAAGATATTTTCGTAGTCTGGGAGGCTATTGATTGGCACAAGTATGCAATTAGCTTCAGTTGAAATTGTCAACAAAAACAACTTTAGGAGTTATGCGTACTGTAGCAATATAAATACGTGAAATGGATAGGTATTCGTGATTGATGTGTTTGGAAATATTGAAATAGATATATTTTGATAAGCTCGAGAAAAAATAAAAGATTTTCTTCAAGATCATGTGATGCTGAACATTAGAAATATGCTATTACCATTCATAAGGTCAAAATAGCTTGCAATCAATACCTTGCATGAGACAAATAGTTCTCGGAAAATTATTAGAAATCAATATATCATAGATATGGTTTGCATGGCAAAAGAGTTGAGTAAGGAGGGTAATATATCTGAATTTGTTACGTGTTGTCGTGGATCATGTTTATTCTGGCATTGAAGTCAACCCGGTTTGATCTTTATTGAATGGCGGATTCGTTGTTATGTTAGGTGTTTCAACACCTAACCGGTACTTGTGGGTTTCACCAACGAGGTTAGCATCTTAGATCAGCTTCTCCTTGGGCTGTCTTCCCACATCAAGCCGACATGAAGGGTTATGCCGTATATATCGCTGTGTATTTGGCGAGTTTTACGTACCTAGTTTTACGTACACAAAGACATTACTGTGAGCACGTAACACCGGCAATACCATGTCAACAAATCCGTACTGAAGTACGCAAACTAATCATATAGTTACACTGTCTGGTTATAAAAAGTGTTCATTATTTATCTGGTCTTGGTTATGTAATCTATTTTATTAATTTTATTCAAAATTTCATTTAGTATTGTTAATATTCCTTTTGGCGAAATCGTATGTTAAGTGATCGGAAGATCGCACAACTCACCGTTATTTACAGCAACCACGGTTGTATTTCCGCTATTGACGCCTTGAAACAAACTTTAGTGGATAGAAAATGGATATATATCCTCATCAAATGCGGTCGGGTAGCCTAGTGGTTAAAGCGTTTGCTCGTCATGCCGAAGACCCGGGTTCGATTCCCGACATGGGTACAATGTGTGAAGCCCATTTCTGGTGTCCCCCGCCGTGATATTGCTGGAATATTGCTAAAAGCGGCGTAAAACCATACTCACTCACTCACTCACTCACTCACTCACTCACTCACTAATGTGCCTAGTGTAAGACAAACTATTTGGAGGAAATCAGTTTTTGAATACAGTGCTTGTTGGGTACTTCAGGGCTGGGATATATTGCAGGTTGACATCCTGGTAAAGCTAAGGGTGACAACTCTGCGTTGTCTCAGAACAGTGGGTCTACCATTGCCTTGACATAGAAGAATAGAGAACACTACATTGAGGGCTATACCATATTCGACGTAACAAGCGCCCAGGGCACTCTCAAAATTAGAAATAGTGGGCTCTTATTAGAATATTATTTTGGTGAAAAAAAACAGAGTTAAAAGATCAATTTTGTGGTTTATGGTGACAGCCTGAAATGTTTATGTACGACAGATATATTTTTCCAGAATTTAATTGCCCATAAGTAAGGGTGCATATAACACATGACTGCGTATTATATGCAAAAAGATAAGTCTTGTGTACATTGATCAATCGGAAGGGGTGCCAATTGGGATTGTTCACTAGCCAACATATTAGCAAATATCGCCGTGGGGGCTTATTAGAGTGGGGCGCTTATTACGTCGAATACAGTACTGCTGTATCAGGGACACATGGACGTGCACAGGTCCAACTTTGGGTTGAGGGACAAGGTGACACCCTCACATGTGCCAGGAATGTGTTACTGCAGTTTCGGTATTATTTCGTACGTGAATAATATTTTGTAAATATTCTGACCTATCATTTTCCTAATGTAGCCAGATGTTCATGGTAATATTGTATGTGGAGTGTATATTTTTGTGTGTAAACAGTTGATAACTATCAGACTTGTTGAATAGAATTTTATCAGATCTAATTTGGCGACTGGCACTTTATTGGGGAATGAGGACAGGTAACCAGGAGTAGATGTGGATGGGAAATGGGACCTTATTGGTTGGAAGTAGAACAGTCAGTGAACATTGTCAGTGAACATTGTCAGTGAACATTGTCAGTGAACATTGTCAGTGAACATTGTCGGGGGGGGGGGGGGATAAGGAGGAGGGTGTATAAGTGATGTAACTATGAGCTTGGGAGTGAGTGAGTGAGTTGGGTTTAACGCCGCTTTTAATAGTATTCCAGTTATATCGCGGCGTGTCAGCTTAATGTGGGAGGAAAGTCCGAAGTGATGCAGGTCTCAGACGTTTACCACTTCAGCAGTGAAACCCACGAGCACGGGTATGGTGCTGATAATCCTAGAAACCTTATCCGGGCGAACCGGGATTCGAACCCACAATCATAGGTTTCTGGCGTGCCCAAGAGACGCAACTCTGCAAGCGAAACATGGCGCCTTGGACGACTGGGCCACCTGCGTTGACCCCAACTCACTCCCTCACTACTTCTGTATGTTAAGGGGCGGTCAGGTAGCCTAGTGGTTAAAGCGATTGCTCGTCACGCCGAAGACCCGGGTTCGATTCCCGACATGGGTGCAATGTGTGAAGCCCATTTCTGGTGTCCCCCGTCGTGATACTGCTGGAATATTGCTAAAAGCGGCGTAAAACCATACTCACTCACTCACTCACTCACTCACTTTTGATGTTAAACTCCATGCTAACTGGTGTTCACTATAAGACACTGTAGCTAACCTTCTTTGTTACTGTCGTATATGTTTCATGAAGCCTTGAATATTTGACCATAAGTAGCTAACATGGCTTCAGAGACTTCAGCGTGCCTACGTCGTTGAGCCTGTCACGTTCTTCTCTATTCAAAAACGACCTCCTGGTATTCCTGTGTTTGTAAAGGCCTGTTTTTCTCCGTGTTGAATGATCTATTGACATTTTATATAGCAAGTTAAGTGAAACACATTAGTTGGACATCCTCAGGTCTTTTAAAAATTCAGGTTTCATAAAAGCTGTTTCAAGTCAGCTTCCATTAAAATCAATTCGATGCCGATGGTCGCTTGTGAACAGCAAGCTTGGAGAGGGCCGAAACACGACAACAATTAAATGTTGATACGATATAGCTGGACAAATTTGAATTTAATTCATTCCAGTAAGATAACTATCAAAGGAAAACTTTGATACCAGCCCGGGGGTTTGTGATGTAGGAAATTAACAAGTTTTCATGAACAGTTATATTGCATACTAATATTAGTTGGGAGGGAAATAGTTTTGTTTTTCTTATAGGTCAAGGCTGGTGACAGACATAAATAAAACATGTGTTTTACAGAAACGAAGTACTGGGCTGTAATGACGTACATTCGCTCAGGATCAAGTTTAAATAGTGAGCTTTTAAGAGGCTTTGAATAATGATGTTTGGACTCGTTTCAACTTGGCTTTTAAAAACTTGGATTTCATGAAATTGGATGAATGTTTGAAAATTATTATCTCTTTTAGGAAAACATGATAAAGTCATTGTTTCCTTGAGAGATGAGATTAGCTCGGGTGATGGTGGCTTGCGGGTATATATTGCCAGACAATTCCCCAGATGTTGATGATACTGTAGTTGCAGAAACTAACAGTTTTACTCCGCTAGTGAATATAAGGCCAGGCTTTTTTTATCATTAGGATTACGGATTTTTCAGCCCAAAGTCCAGGGTTGGAGGAAGGAAAAAAAAGAAAAAAGAATAAAGCCAGATGCATTTTTTTTTAATGCAGAATGCCTCTAGCATACTTTATGAACATATTCTGTGCTCAAAAGACCACAATTTGTGACGATAAAGCGGGCATTTTAACAGCTATGGCCAATGGTCTCGCTCAGCTATTGGATTGTCATATTTAAAAAAACATCATCGCTGACATCACGGTAATATGTGTCATAAAACTGCTGGAACACTTTGTACTGATTTGTGGGCCATGATATGTTTTATCACATTGTCATTATTCTGTTGCTATTTCCAAAAATATAATAAGTTGATATGAACTCGAGAACGAAATATGTTCACATTTTCCAGCACAGGATGCAAAAGAATGGCTATTTCGAGTCCTTTAAAACATACACGGTATGCATATTCAATCCAAGTGTTTTAACGATTTTATGAATTGTGGGAAATCTGCAGTTTTCGCCAGTAACAAACATCAGATACAACAAAAAAATGTCAACAGTCGATTAGTGTCCATTGTTACATGTTTTACATCAAGATACTCATCCATGATCAGGGCTTGTTTTAGTTACAGCACAGATGAGATCTAGCATATATACGAGTCTTTTTTACACTGATAAGATACATCTGTGTATTCACAGATATCTATCCATAATTATGGGCTTAGTCTGCAATCTGTCAGCCCTGATTGAGCATGTTTATGATGAACTGTGGCAAAGGTTTAGCTTGATGGTAGTTGACGAGCATGACAATTCAATTTGGTACTTCCAAAGGTTTGACTATCAACAAGAAATTCCAATGTCTGTCAACTGATAATTGTGTTATTAGCTGCAGGCTGTGAGGTGTTCTTATGTGTGGCTTTTGCGAAGTTTTCAGATTTAAAAATGTTAAATTCTTGTGAAAATGTCAATTAGTTTGTAGTAATTCCAAGGGAATTGATGGGGTAAAAAAGGAAAGTTGCTGTAGACCGGGCTTGTTTTTTATCATTTGTTCCAGTCACTAGCAGCTGTGGAGCCTTGCACGAGTTGTCTCCCTTTCTGAAATGTCTGGGGGCGGTCGGGTAGCCTAGTGGTTAAAGCGTTCGCTCGTCACGCCGAAGACCCGGGTTCGATTCCCGACATGGGTACAATGTGTGAAGCCCATTTGTGGTGTCCCCCGCCGTGATATTGCTGGAATATTGCTAAAAGCGGCGTAAAACCATACTCACTCACTCACTCTGATTTGTCTGTAACTGAATGTGAGAAGACAAACAGCTGGAGAGGAGATTCTGTTTCTGCCTGGTACCCATAAATACAGATAAAGCTAAAGCTAAGATCTTAGCCCTACGACTATAAGAAGCGTATGTTAAAGTATGGGAGTTACGATCATCTTAGCGCTACGACTATTGTAAGCCTATGATTAAGTATGGGAGTTACGATCATCTTAGCGCTAAGACTATTGTAAGCCTATGTTAAAGAATGGGAGTTACCATCATCTTAGCGCTACGACTATTGTAAGCCTATGTTAAAGTATGGGAGTTATGATCATCTTTGCGCTACGACTATTGTAAGCCTATGTTAAAGTATGGGAGTTACGATCATCTTAGCCCTACGACTATTGTAAGCCTATGATAAAGTATGGGAGTTACGATCATCTTAGCGCTACGACTATTGTAAGCCTATGTTAAAGTATGGGAGTTACGATCATCTTAGCCCTACGACTATTGTAAGCCTATGTTAAAGTATTGGAGTTATGATCATCTTACCGCTAAGATCGGTTTGTGTAAGTGGCCCAGGTTTTATACTACCAGGTACCCATACTCACAACTGTTAGATAAAAGGGGATCCTGTGTCTGCCTGGTACCCACATACCCTTTGGGTCTGAAATTTAGATGGGTCTTGGTTGTAATTTCCCTATAATCCTCAAATTAATCACTCAGATTAACATTGGGTATGGGGCGGTCAAGTAGCATAGAGGTTAAAGCATTCACTTGTCACGCCAGAGACCCGGGTTTGATTTCCGACATGGGTGATATGTGACTGTGATATTGTTGGAATATTGCTGAAAGTGGCGTAAAACCGAACTCACTCACTCACTCAGTGTGTACCCTGTGTTTTATGCCTCCATATTCAAGTCAATTCTTAAGCTACAGTTTTCAATGTCTAGACCGAGCTGTATAAATCATGTACAGCTGTTGGGGTTTGAGGTCATTTTCCAACATGGCACGCCCCCCCCAAAATCAGATAAAACCTTTTACACTAGAAAAGAAAATGTAGGTTTGTTTTCCAGATTATTAAAAGGAAAAAAGTGAATGTTCATTTCGTCAACGTATGTACAGGAAAACAGAAATGGAAGTAAAAACCAAATAATTTATGATAGGAAAAAGGTCTATCGAATCTTTTTGTTTTATTGGTATGTCCTAAAACATTAATAACTGATGAATATATTTTCATGGTGCCAGGCAGCTATGTCGGTTCTTCACATATGGTTCCTTGTTTGAACAGGAACTAATCTCTTGAACTGGATAAAATCAATGGTTGTTGCGAATGAAATTTTCTCCCTCTCTGTGTAGATAACTGTTCTCATCCAACGCGAAGGAAGAAGAATCTGAAACTAAATACAAGATTAGATGTACCTGATTTTGTCCTTAAGATTAGACAGTGTCAGTCTGAAGAACTTAACGACGGACACTCTGAATTCCGGAGTGTATTTCCTACCAGGTGGAATGTCAGTGATACATGACATGTAGTTCTCAGTTTTGATTGGTTGTGCTTTCTACATCCCCAGGGCTCACAATGTAAAGCATTGGCATCGGTTTTCAGTTTTTATCTGTATAGGACACATAGTGTCTGGTAACAACCTGGTGCTGGGGAGGCATTCTTTATTTTTATTTTCATTTTTTATTTTTATATGGATGCTGAAAGAAATTTCCTGATGGTTTCTGTGTTATTTGTGGAAGAGCTGCACCACCTGAAACCACCTCCAGATTGTCTTCAACCAGTGTACTCTACAGTGCTCCAAGTGGATGCCGTATCGGGGAGGGGCGATCGGGTAGCCTAGTGGTTCAAGCGTTCGCTCGTCACGCTGAAGACCCGGGTTCGATTCCCGACATGGGTACAATCTGTGAAGCCCATTAATGGTGTCCCCCGCCGTTATATTGCTGGAATATTGCTAAAAGCGGCGTAAAACAATACTCACTCACTCTCTGTATCGGGGTCTTGTACGGATGACAACTAGTCAAATACAGACGGATTGCAATTTACAACCGTATCAAATATGTGTGCCAAACATACTTCAAGCTCATGTGATTAATTGTTTCTGTACCATGTCCGTTTATGCTCAAAAAAGCTCTTCAAAACATTGTTATAGTTCTGAATTATTGGGCATTACCCTCTGTTTAAGGAGGAATACATTTTGTGTCCGCAGCAAATGGATTTTCTCTCAATCCTGTATTGTGATTGGCTATAATAACGCACTTGATTTCTCTTGTCTCAATTATATTTATGTTAGGTTGGCACCAAATTTGGAAGGTGAAACACGAGGTCTTTGAATTATGGCGGCACAATGTCATACCGGTACTGCAAGCGAGCAATATGGTAGTTATTGGTATGTCTGGAACTCGTCAGTTCTGATAATGACCAGTACTAGACTCATGTGGTTGCAACACTATCAGAATCAACAGATGTCAAATGAGTGAGTGAGTGAGTGAGTGAGTGAGTGAGTTGTGTTTAACGCCGCTTTTAACAGTATTCCAGTCATATCATGGCATGTCAGCTTAATGTGGGAGGAAAGCCCGAAGTGATGCAGGTCTCAGATGTTTACCACTTCGATGAAACCCACGAGCACGGTTATGGTGCTGACAAACCTAGAAACATAAACGGGGCGAACTGGGATTCGAACCCACAATCCTAGGTTTCTGGCGTGCCCAAGGGACGCAACTCTGCACAGCGAATCACGGCGCCTTAGACAACTGGGCCACCCGTGCCCCCGATGTCAAATGACATAAAGCTAAAGAAAGCAAACATTTTAATCCAAATTAAATTGATCCAGAGAGTTTCTTTTCAAAATAATGGTAAATGTGGCTCAATTGGCAATTGTAATTTGAGTTAGTGGGATTGAATCCCATCATAACCGTAACTCATTGTCAACTTTTTCAAGAATATCTCGATTAAGAATTGATTAAATAACACAAGAAAATAATCCACAGCATTCAACCCATTTGGCTGTGACATCTGAGTATGAAGATGGTGATCCTTCAGCTGCCAGTGTTTGGTCCCAAGCCGGATTAGGGGGAATTGACAAAACACCCCCTTTACACGGACGATTACACCACAATTTACTAACCTCTTCAGTTGTAGTCGGACTTAACTGCTGAAAACACTGCCATTTGGTGGAGTCTCTACGGGAAGTAGCACTAATGAATCCTTCCTGGCACTAAATATACGACGTGACCTTCGCTGCAGCGTAGAGCAGGGCAATGCCATTCTGAAAATGTGCAGCATCTATTGCTTAGCCTCATCATTCAAGGCAGTAAAGCGGAGATGGGCGTGAGGTACGAGCCCACGGCCATGTCCGCATCACTATATTGAAGTTCATGGGAGTCTTTGCGAAAACAAATCCGGGTTTGCACAGTTAGTTTATTAGAACAGGCTTTGTTTGTGCCATGAGGGGGATATTTATCAGAATGTTTTCTACGAGGAAAATCCAATTTCCTTGTATCTTTCAATTGCTCTGAGTCGGCCATATTGGTTCCATCAAAAGAGTCAATTCTGAATTTCCGATGACAATTTTCTAGGTCTACGATGCAGCATGATTTAATTTTGTGGCCCCGGTCTTTTATTTGTTGGTTTGCACAGCTTCACCACTGGAGTTTAGACGGAAGACACGAACAAACACACAAACGTTGAGAAACACAAAATGCGTGGCAAGGAGGGGATTGGTGTAATTGCTTACACAGTTCGTTACAAAAGATTTCAGACTTTTCCTGAAGAAGATGAAAATCCCTTCCCCTATTTCCTTCATGTTGATTGAAGTTTACTCCGTGGAAATAGTTGCTAACAATCGGCGATTGCCTTTTCAATTTCAGCCGGCAAATTACTTTAATGGATCATGGCCACTATCTGCTGTGTATTTTGCGACTCGTCTCTTTGTGGCTCATGCTTTGCCGCCGTCTTCGGCACGGCGCCGATAGTGAACGGGCAGTCACCTGGAACTTCGTCCATGTTGGTAGCTTAAAAAAGGATTTCATGTACGAGGCGGATTTTTCCCTTTTTGTTTGAACAGGCCAGATAATCCATGGTCAATGGACTAGTTTCTTGGTTCTACTTGTGTGTAGGGCTGAAGATATTGAACCATTAGAAAACTGTCCCTTTCAGCTTCACTAAAATAGTTTCCTGAATTCATGGGTTTTTTAGTTGATTAGAGAAAAATGATATAGAACCATAAAGTGTTTGCGACTCGGATTATGTTTGAGAAATGGATTATATTCTGTACTAATTAGTGAATTAACTAGATGATTTGTGCAATTGATGATTTGGATTCCGTGTTTTATGTGAAGGTCATTATATGTATACACTGACGTGGTGAGGTGAGGTGAAATTGGGTTTAACGTCACGTCCAAGATTATTGCACTTATATAGTGACATGCATGCACGTGCGGGCGTGTGTGGCCTGTATACTAGTCTGGACTGATGCTGATTTATAGTGCTAGCCCACTGAGATACCATGCCGCAGTTTAACATGAATACCCCACTCAGACACAGTATACTGACTCCGAGCCAACCAGTCCTTGTTTTAGCCCGTTAATGCCGAGCGCCAGACAGGGAAACAACAAGTACCATATTTTAACGTCTTTCGCTATTTCAGGAGGCACAGGTGGCCCAGTCATCTAAGGTGCCGCAATTCACTGTGCAGAGTTACAACCCTTGGGCACGCCAGAAACCTATGATTGTGGGTTCGAATCCCGGTTCGCCCCGATTATGTTTCTAGGTTTGTCAGCACCATACCCATGCTCGTAGGTTTCACCGATGCGATAAACGTCATCGCTTTGGGCTTTCCTCCCACATTAAGCTGACACGCCGCAATACAACTGGAATACTGTTAAAAGCAGCGTTAAACCCAACTCACTCACTCACTATAGATATATTTCAATTGACTGCAGAACATTATCATTCTAATGCATCATTGCAGGGGGAACCACCTAAACACCTCCCCCATTTGTAGCCGCCCTTGCCTCCCCCCCCCCCGATGAAGGAATCGTGTTTCAGTGTGTGTCCTGGTAACTAGTTTAGTTATGACAAGTTGATACAATCAGCTTCACACCACGAGATACCCCTGGGCCTTTGTCCAAAGTCGGCCATCTTCTTCTGACGTTTGCTTTTAGCTTGCGGAAATCCCCTTTTAGAAATGTGATTAGAGCTGACCTATGAGGCGTAGTCGACCAAGAAGCAGTTACGATGCTCACCAGTTGTGTGTGTGTGTTGGCGGCAGATGTACGCATAATGAAACAGAGGCAATCAATGTTATAGATAATCTCCATTCCCATAATATATTGGAGCGTTATATCCTTGGATATTAGTGGTCTGATTGGAACAAGTTGTTGGGATAGTATTGGGTTTGTTATGAAAGACCCAATCAATGGAACGCGGAGAGATATTAAACACACAGAGGTTACAGTGTTTGTGTTCCATAAAACATTTAATTAATTGAATACACCGGGGCAAAACGTGACAAAACCAATGGGAAATGACATGCAAGGGAAACAGCGGTTTTTTGGGCAATAATTCATATTAATTCTGATTGGCGTATCCAGGATTATTCCTATTTCAATTTGCTTGATGGAAGTGTGTCAATATTCTATGAGGAACTTACATTGTTGTGTTCAAAGATGCTGCTTCTTTTGAAGCTGGGTGCTTTGGTTGACATGGCAACTATTTTTGATTGACATTTAGAATAAAAATGAAAAAGTAGTCGATTGTTAAATGATCAAGATGAGCTAGGAAAGTGGTTTAAGAGGCACTGTGTTCTTCAGCTCTGTTGGTTGAGGAAAAAATGCGATTGTCCCCGAGCGAACTCTCTCATGTCCCTTGTGTCATTTAGGTAGCGATAAAAGTTGACAAGATTCCGTAATTTTTCCCCCGCAATTTTAAAGTCAGATGTGTGTTTGTCAGTATGTTATTGGGCATGTTAAACAGACACTATCTGTCGTTTCTGTAGTCCATGTTACAGAGGGAGTGCGTCAGAAAGGCTGTTGTTATTCATCGTTAACTTCACAAATTCTCAAAGTGATCAGGGCTGCAAGATCACATGATTGTCAGTTAACGTACATAGTGGGTTAATGGGTGACACCGCATACATAATAAGATTAAATAATGGTGGCAGTTGTGTCATTTAGGCCGAGATAAAGGTCGAAATGGTTTCGCAGCGGTAGAAACTTAAATTTTTAGTCCTCTTGTCAAAGTGTCAAATTTCTACTAGTCCTTATGATACTTTAACTAATGGGCAGTTTGCAAGGACTACAAAACTAGAGCTAATTTCTAACATAGTTTCTTAAAAAGATTTTTTTCGCGATTATTAGATTCGGATATGTTTTTGATGAGTTTCTGGACATGCTACATTGCTATACACACGAAGCCAGCAACCAATTATCAAAAAAGCGTTAACTGCGAGAAAGATTCACAACCATACATAATTCAATTATACTCTTTCTGTGAATCGTCATAAATCCTGAATAGTGAATTATGATATGTCAGAAGTTTGTTGGTCCTTTGAAGCAATTATCATACAAATCAAACAGTAACATTTTGTGTTAATTTATTGGACAGAAATGATAAGGACAATGTATTTACCCTGTCTCATTAACACAGCGACTGATTGTCAGGTTTGTTGGCTTGTTGACGGCTGCTAGACTGGGGGATGTCAGTGGTGTAAAACTGCCGATATTAAAGCCGATATTAAAGCCGATATTAAAGCCGATATTAATGATGGTTAATGCAACGTAGTGTCTATTGGCTGCCATGGGACATGGGATGGTGTGACACCGTGATGAATGGGCAGTTAGGTGCTGCTTCTATGGCTGTTGATGATGCTTATTAACGCACCATTGAGGTTAGGTTTTGCGTAGACTGGCGACTAGTTCTGATATATGGCTCTGGGTAACAAATGTTATATTTGGGATAATACTTTGTTTGTAAATTATAGATTCTCGTACCTTTTTTGGGCCGAGTCCTGTCGGGATTCGAACCCACACTGCCAGAGTGAGACACCTAATCGCCAGCACACAAAGTCAGCGATCTAACCCACTCGGCCACAAAATGAAAGTCTGACAACTGGTAGTCTAGATCACGTACTTTGGGTACCCCTCTGTCAAGTGTAAATTGGCACGGCTCCCATGGCCGAATGGCATTGTGTCACACACACTCTCAGTCACTCACTCACTTACTCACTCCCTCCCTCTCTCTGTCTCCCCCCCTCTCTCTCTCTCTCTCACCCTCTCTCTCTCCACCCCCCCCCCCCCCCTCTCTCTCTCTCTCTCTCTCCTTACATCTTGAGCACCAGAAGCCTCTCAAAGGAGAATCACTGCTCTGAAACACTCACTCACTCACTCACTGTTAAAGAATGGCAGTTGCAGTCTGGCCCTATGTTAAGGTATTGGAGTTATGTTCAGTAGAGCACTACCATCCCTCCATGGAGTGGGACGCAGGGGTCACACTGAATCAGAAGACAAGGGAGTGTTCTGTTGCGGGGATGAGCCTTCTTCATTATTGACACAAACACAAACCCTTGCGGCCCGTGGCTAGTGGATTATTGAAGGTCACTTGCAAGTGCAATCTTCTAGAAAACAGTTTTAAAACCACGCATAGTCAAGGCTGATTTTCTTCAGTTATTCATAAAATGATTTTTAGAGAATTGATTTGATGGAGGTAAATTGAATTTGAAATGAAGCGCAGAGGGACATAAATATTCTGGCGTTCGGTTACAAATTCAATTTAGAAAGATTAGATCCACAGGTAAGCTAGCTCCAAATTGAAAACACAGCTATAGGTTTATCTTCTAAATCATTGTGATAACAGTTTTAATATAGTACATATAATCCAACAAAAAGCCATCTTGAAACAGAGCTGGCTAGCAGACATGTTGTTATTAATGCAATGTCATATTGTCATGACAACTACTTTTTCTTGTAATATTACTTGGCTGCAAGCCCCAAAGAGCTCAGGGAGACTTTATATTAGTGAACATGGGATGAAAGTTGCATTAATAGATCAGTTTCAGGGAAATAGATTGTGGATTTATCCTGGTATATAAACGTGAAGAGACAGCTCTGTAATTCCTAATTTGTGGTTAGTTGTCAGAATATACTATTTTTACGGGTAGATAATTGAACAAGACTTTGATCTGTGTGGACTGGGTTATGATATAGATCGGATATGTTTTAGGGGAAATGGTTTAGGAATGAGTCTGAAGATTGACTGTATACATGCAAGATATAGGATTAAAGAATGTTGTTTGGTTATGAATGCTGTGCCTGCCCTGTGGTCAGTCTGGTTGTTTGTCGTCATCAGGAAGAACAGAAGACTGATAGGATTAGGACAGGCCATTGTTGTCCTGAGATTGGAAAGAACGTAATGAGTGTTCGTCTGTCTTGAAATTGAACAATTATCGTCTATATTGTCATGCAGATTGATTTCTATGTTGATATAGGGCGGTGGGGTACCCTTGTGGTTGAAGTGTTCTTCAAGACGAAGGTCTGGGTTTGATTTCTATGTTGATATAGGGGCAGTGGGGTAGCCTTGTGGTTGAAGTGTTCTTCAAGAGGAAGGTCTGGGTTTGATTCCTCAGATTGATTTCTATGTTGATAAAGTGGCGGTGGGGTAGCCTTGTGGTTGAAGTGTTCTTCAAGACGAAGGTCTGGGTTTGATTCCTCAGATTGATTTCTATGTTGATATAGGGGAGGTGGGTACCCTTGTGGTTGAAGTGTTCTTCAAGACGAAGGTCTGGGTTTGGTTCCTCAGATTGATTTCTATGTTGATATAGGGGCGATGGGGGTACCCTTGTGGTTGAAGTGGTCATCAAGACGAAGGTCTGGGTTTGATTTCTATGTTGATATAGGGGAGGTGGGGTACCCTTGTGGTTGAAGTGTTCTTCAAGACGAAGGTCTGGGCTTGATTCCTCAGATTGATTTCTATGTTGATATAGGGGAGGTGGGGTATCCTTGTGGTTGAAGTGTTCTTCAAGACGAAGGTCTGGGTTTGATTCCTCAGATTGATTTCTATGTTGATATAGGGGAGGTTGGGTATCCTTGTGGTTGAAGTGTTCTTCAAGACGAAGGTCTGGGTTTGATTTCTATGTTGATATAGGGGAGGTGGGGGTAGCCTGGTGGTTGAAGTGTTCTTCAAGACAAAGGTCTGGGTTTGATTCCTCAGATTGATTTCTATGTTGATATAGGGGAGGTGGGGTATCCTTGTGGTTGAAGTGTTCATCAAGACGAAGGTCTGGGTTTGATTCCTCAGATTGATTTCTATGTTGATATAGGGGAGGTGGGGTAGCCTTGTGGTTGAAGTGTTCATCAAGACGAAGGTCTGGGTTTGATTCCTCAGATTGATTTCTATGTTGTTATTCTCACGTAAAAGTATTGACTCGTGCCAAAGGCATTGATCTTGCTGGAATTAACGATGTTAAAACTCCATGTTGATGTTGCTCATTTCAGTGTTTCTCTTGACACATGCTTTAGTGCCAGATTTTGGTTGTAACCTTTCAGATCAACTCAAGGAATGACTTCTTGCTATTATCATTCCACTATAAGAAGCCCAGTTTTTTAATATAGGTTTAATGTTTGCATTATTTAGATTGTTGTATCAGCTGAAGACAATTATCGCTATTTTCATTCCGCTTCACAATCCCAGTTTTTGAATACACCTTACATGTTGGTGTTGTTTCAGATCGTTGTATCAGCCAGAAGACGATTATCGCTATTTTCATTCCGCTTCACAATCCCAGTTTTTGAATACACCTTACATGTTGGTGTTGTTTCAGATTGTTGTATCAGCCAGAAGACGATTATCGCTATTTTCATTCCGCTTCACAATCCCAGTTTTTTTAATACACCTTACATGTTGGTGTTGTTTCAGATTTGTTTCAGCTGAAGACAATTATCGCTATTTTCATTCCGCTTCACAATCCCAGTTTTTGAATACACCTTACATGTTGGTGTTGTTTCAGATCGTTGTATCAGCCAGAAGACGATTATCGCTATTTTCATTCCGCTTCACAATCCCAGTTTTTGAATACACCTTACATGTTGGTGTTGTTTCAGATTGTTGTATCAGCCAGAAGACGATTATCGCTATTTTCATTCCGCTTCACAATCCCAGTTTTTGAATACACCTTACATGTTGGTGTTGTTTCAGATTGTTGTATCAGCCAGAAGACGATTATCGCTATTTTCATTCCGCTTCACAATCCCAGTTTTTTTAATACACCTTACATGTTGGTATTGTTTCAGATTGTTGTATCAGCTGAAGACAATTATCGCTATTTTCATTCCGCTTCACAATCCCAGTTTTTGAATACACCTTACATGTTGGTGTTGTTTCAGATTGTTGTATCAGCCAGAAGACGATTATCGCTATTTTCATTCCGCTTCACAATCCCAGATTTGAATACCCCTTACATGTTAACGTTGGTATTGTTTCAGATTGTTGTATCAGCCAGAAGACGGTCACTATCAGAAAGTCAGCAAGCCTCGGTGGTCAGCAGAAACTGGACTGTGACCTCAAGTATCCCCGAGGTCAGCCCGTCCCCTACATCATACAGTGGAAGAAAGATGGCCTCCAGCAACCCATCTTCATCAAGTACGATGGCTACCCGGCACAGGTACCCTACCAGCAACACCGTGGCCGCATCGAGCTAGCCGATATCGTTTCTCTGGAGATCAGTCACATCGAGGCCGAAGATGAGGGATGGTACGAGTGTAATATCATATTCATAGATGGCGCTGAAGAGACGACGGTCAACGGGTCGTGGATCTACCTGACAGTGCATTGTGAGTACTGACCG
The DNA here is from genome assembly GCF_022045235.1 of Haliotis cracherodii. Taxonomy (NCBI): domain Eukaryota; kingdom Metazoa; phylum Mollusca; class Gastropoda; order Lepetellida; family Haliotidae; genus Haliotis; species Haliotis cracherodii. The sequence goes on from NW_027266267.1 coordinate 21,744,463, forward strand.
TTTGGTTCTTGGTAGGGGCCCTTTGAGTGGGGTGATGTATAGACAAATTTCCTGGTACATGGGGCAATATATAAGATAGAACCATTTGGATATATTATGAAATCTTAAATTATCTTCTGTTTATAAGTGATCTGATTGCCAGGAAGCTTAGTAGATTTACTCAAAGAGTCCCTACATTGCATACAGCTATATCTGTAGGTTTTGCCCATTGAATACCTTCAGAAACACATCGTTGTCTGGAGCTGAACGCTTTGAATGGCAGTGTCTTCCTTTCAGGGACTACAGATCAGCTCTATATCACAGGTCTAGCATACACAGACCACAGACCCTGTAGATAGAACCATCTGCTAGATCTGTAGGTTTTTCCCATTGAACACAGAGCTCCAGATAAGCTTTTGGTGTTGTGGGTATTTTACCCATGCATTTTAAAATCATTGGGTATCAGTAATTCTGTCTGCGTATTCAAATTTCTGTTACCCACTAGTTTTTACACATGTGGGTATTTAAGTTAAATATTTTAAAACACTATTCATCTAGTCCCTGCAAACTGGTGTCGTGTGGGTTCGAGAGCTTTATAGGACTCAAAAATACCGCGATACTTCCACAAAAAAGTGTGATGGCAAATGATCATGATGTAACTGTCATCGTGGAGTTTGGCAAGGTTGAGGGAATGCCCGTTTTTTACAAAATAGGTTGCTTATTTGCTCATCGAATACGCAGGGTTACTTCACAATATTTTGATGATACGCACAAGTTTTATTTTTGTAGCGTATCTGTAATGTTCGTTGCGTATTTGATACGCTTGGATTATATTTTACTGTGTATTTCTGCATTTATGATGCGTATTTTACGCAGTTACGCAGCTTATCTGGAGCTCTGGAACACCTTCAGAAACTCATCGTCGTCTGGAGCTGAACACTTTGAATGGCGGTGTCCTCCTAACTGAAAACGCTATTGTATACCCGTACTACCCAGGTACCCACACCCCTACTACCTGACCCTACCCAGTACCCACACCCCTATTACCTGACCCTACCCGGGTACCCGCTATAGGTCTCAAGAGATAGGTCCAAACTGTCCGACTGGGAATAGTTTGACCGTAGCCCTGGCAAAATGTATTTAGATACACAAATAAAAACGATCTGGCCATGCATTAACTGAAGTTGACTGAAGTTTTATCTTTATTCAAACATATAAAGTCAGAAGGAATGCAAACATAAGTCACTTATAGTGTAACCATAGAATTCTAGATAATTTTTGTCATTAAATATTATATCACATGATAAACCATGTGTCCGGGTAGTCCTGTGGGTACCCGGGGTCCTACTCAGTACCCACCCGACCCGAGTACCCGAGTTACCCGTCCCAGCCCTAGAAGACATGACACTTTTGGATAGCAACTTCTTTTATTTTTGTACGACGTTTCAGGGATTCTTCTTGCATCTTCATCAGTTGAATGCTTTCTAAGTGCATAGAGAGATGTATAAATCATGATGTTTACAGATATCGGTTATAACACACTGTCATGCTGTAATAGACTACGGCCTGTGGTATATACATATATATCACTGGGTAAAACTAACCATGATTTACCAGACTCCCTCTTGCTGTAATAGACTTCTAGGTGTGTGAGTGAGTATGTGAGTGAGTTGGGTTTAACGCCGCTTTTAACAGTATTCCAGTTATATCGCGGCATGTCAGCTTAATGTGGGAGGAAAGCCTGAATTGATGCAGGTCTCAGACGTTTACCACTTTGGTGAAACCCACGAACACTGGTATGGTGCTGACAAACCTAGAAACATAATTGGGGCGAACCGAGATTTGAACTCACAATCATACGTTTCTGGCATGCACAAGAGACGCAACTCTGCACAGCGAATCACGGCGCCTTAGACGACTGGGCAACCCATGCCCGCTTCTAGCTGGGATATATATATATATATGTAAGTCAGAGTAAAACTAACAGTGTTCTTCCATGCATCCATACCATCAATAAATACCATCAATAAATACCATCAATAAAGTCTTTTGTGTTGCAGTAAGCAATGACACAACTTATACTGCATTTTGCTGTATCAGCAATTTTGAGCTACTTGCAGTGCTTCAATAAACCAAGATTGATATAAAAGGAAAATCTGTTTGTCTGAGACTCCTGACGATGACACCAGTTTAGGAATAGTTTGTTCAAAGGAGCTCCTTACTACGGCTGCAGTTATGTATGTCTTCTTTGATTAAGGATCTAGTCTTTCCTGGGTAAAACAATGGCCTCTAAGATTGGGTCATTGACCCTGTCTGTGGAATACAACTCAATATTGCCCAAGAAGATAGACCATTGGAATAATAAGACTGGGCATAACTAAAACATCATGTGTGACTGATGCTTTATAATATTACCTCGAGCTTGAGATGGTTGTGATGCTTGAATGTTTGTACGACTGAACACAAAAAAAACCGTCGTGGGCCAGACTTTATTTTGTTCACAGATATTTGGCCACAAAATTCAGGTCGGTAGCTTGTAAAAAGAAAGTAAGTTTGATTTTACGCTGCTTTTTAGCAATATTCCAGCAATATCACAGCAGGGGACACCAGAAATGGGCTTCACACATTGTACCCATGTCGGGAATCAAACTCGGGTCTTCGGCGTGACGAGTGGACGCTTTATCCACTGGCTACCTGACCGCCACCGTAAAAAGAAAGAAAAATTATTTCGAATTATATTTTTTAGTTTCTCCAATATTAAGTTGGTAGGAAAATAAGGTTTGGACAGGGGACTAGGGAAAGAAATGAGTTAGCTAGCTTCTGTGACAAACATTTTGAAGTTTAAAGATAAATTTTCAACAGTTTTTATTTGAAGTATTTTAAATAATACATTTATATTGATAGCAACAGTATATGAATATCTTTAAACATCTTACTAATTTCTGGTGGGCGAAATAAGATACCCCATTGATATTCATTTTTAATGTATTTTTTCACAATTCAAAATGTTTAAGCTGGCGGATTCGTGAACCAAGCTTAAAATAAGTTTGACCTTACTGGCAAATTGGTCGTGGTGGTGTCTCAGTCAGAAGCGCTTGGACAAACAAACTGTAGTTACCTCTGCTTCATAGCCAGGAGGGGGCACGGGTGGCCCAGTCGTCTAAGGCGCCACAATTCGCTGTGCAGAGTTACATCCCTTGGGCACGCCAGAAACCTATGATTGTGGGTTCGAATCCCGAGTCGCCCTGATTATGTTTCTAGGTTTGTCAGCACCATACCCGTGCTCGTGGGTTTCACCGAAGTGGTAAATGTCTGAGACCTGCATCACTTCGGGCTTTCCTCCCACATTAAGCTGACACGCTGTGATATAACTGGAATACTGTTAACACCGGCGTTAAACCCAACTCACTCACTCACTCATAGCCAGGAGTATTCTGGTAATGAGACAATCAGTACGATTGTTGATCATCAGACAATTTGATGAGGATCACTGAAAGTAATGACTTTCGTCGGGAAAGGGTCGGACTTGTGTAAACTCCTTAAATCACCCCATTGGGAGAAGCATCTCCTTCTTGTTGTAGTCATTGACTGAAGAGAGGCTAAGTGGTGTCATCGTAATGTGATGACGCTGATCGTACCGCATGCATTAATCACTGGATTGTCTGGTCCGGGCCACCATATAACAGCTAGTTATTGCTGACTGGGGCATTTACCAATATTCACTCACTGCAAAACAATGACTTCTCCCCAACTCTCTTCAACAATGACTGCTCCCTTATTGACTTGCACCAAGGAAGGAGGTGTAGCTTATGTGTACATAGATATGATACCGAGGATCAATATTGTTGTCCTTGTGGGCCTCGACGAGTGAGAGGATGGATGGTCCAGAGGGTGGGGAGGATTTACTGTCTGTACCTGCCAATATCGAGTACGGCCTCTCAACTCTTTGACAATCTTCATGCACATTAACATGGGCTCAGAGACAATTAGTTTCTCTCTGTGCCGTGACAAGACAGCCTGCAATAATTAATATCAGTCACAGCTGTTTTCCTGTTGACTAAACTCCCACTTATCTCTTAAACAGCAAAATGTCAACCTCGATCCTCTATCCAGATTTTGCGGTAACTACTGTCAAAAATCGTCGCTGGATGTTTTGAGCCGATGCTTTCCCATTGGCTTCGAACTTGGGGTCCGATCTTGGGAATCTGGAGTCAACTGCCGCATCAACAAAATACAAAGTCTCATTTCATTTAAGCAATCACAAGTCACACAAAACTGTCTGACAGAGGCTGAACAACCATCCACAGAGGGTAGTGTGTTGTCTGTGTTCCTACCAAGCTTGGCAACTGTGTAGACTGTCTCATGGTCCCTCAACCATATTGTTTCCCTACCGCCCAGCCCTTTCTGTAATGCTATATCCCTAAATGAAGCAAGTCTAGATTTTCATGCTTTCAGGATCTGAATCTCTTACCCACTCGGGCTTCTTTTCAATTTAAATGAATATTTGTTTGTCAAAATTATATCTTTTCAGAGAGGTAATTCTAGTTAACTGTGGTCTGAGGCCATTTCTGGGAGATCAACGCTGAAATTTTGTGTGGTCTCTTTGGCCCGTTGGAGATTTGATCATGGGATATTGATGAATGGTCTGTACAGGAATAGCTCCCATCACTAGTTAGTGACCTGCTGACTTGCTGACCTGAAGGATATTATTGGTCCGTATACGCCATGCAGATTGTTGATAAGTGCAACAATGCACGGATATTATTTAAGATGGGAATTTATCATCAGTAGGGATGAAAGCCTTGCATGCAGTATCTCTACTCTCTGTCAAGTGATATTGTTGAGTTATGTTGTTTTGCTGTTTTGTTGTTTAAAGCCAAATACCATACCGGGTTAGAAATTGGCACTAGTCCTATAGGTCCTTGCCAAACTGCCCAACAGTAAAGGCATCCTAAGGACTAGTAGAATTTTGACATTTTTAAAGGTTTTGCTAAATGCTGTCATTATAAGGACTAGTGGACTGAAACTGTTAGTTTCTACCGCTGCCATATTTAAGCTATATGACGATGGCCGTTATTAAATAAACCTGGACCAGACAATCCAGGGATTGATGTTTTGAGCAAAGATCCACGCCATGGATACTATGACACACACTACTGATAAATCTTCCCTGATGAAGTGGATCATTGATCATGATGCTAATCACACGATTGTCTGGTCTTGCTTCGTTTACAGGCTGCCGTTGTATGGCAGGAGTACTGCCAGGTGCAGTGATGGGCAACAAACGCCTACCATATTCGAAGTAATAAGCGCCCAGGGCGCTCTCAAAATTAGAAATAGGGGGCTCTTATTGGGGTATTATTTTGGTGAAAAAAACAGAGTTGAAAGATAAATTTTGTGTTCATGTACGACAGATATATTTTTTTCAGAATTTTATAATAATTTTCTTTGCCCATAACTAGAGTTGCATATAACACACAAGTGGGCATCACACATGAATAAATAAGTCTTGTGAACATTGATCAATCGGAAGGGGTGCTAATTGGGATTGTTCAGTAGCCAATATATTTGCAAATATTGCCGTGGGCGCTTATTAGAATGGGGCGCTTATTACATGGAATACGGTACCTTTGTTGCAATCACCAGGTGTCATTCTTTTTCGTAACTTTCATCACAATGTGGGCTTTATGCCCAATGGAATCCCTTTTGGAAGATAATTGAGACTCAATAATGATTGTCTGGCATTGACGTTATATTTACTATATTCTGCAAAATATTGACTTGTGCGGATATTGAATCTCGTCTGTGGTTTTGTTGAGCTTCCTTTTGTCCGATGTTAAAGGGAGGCTCCGAGGCTTGTACTGCATTACCCACAATCCCCTCCAGTCGCAGGATTCTCAAAAGTTAAGAAATTGTCGGGCAGATAGGTGGCGCTGTCGTGCTGAAGGCAACGCTATTGGTTTGCAGAGTCCCATGGAAATCAAATAGTCGGTCAAGGCTTTTTGGGTTTGTTTTTAAGGAAAAGAAAAATTTCCAATATTCCCAATCAGGTGCCATTATTCACATCAAGTTCCTTCTTCGTCATGTCCCTCGTGCGAGCCCCATGATGGGGATGTTTCCCACAGTGCAATCAATAACAATGTCCAAATAGGGGCAGTCAGGGAGAAACCTGGAATGTCTTACAAATCCTGCTGGAGAGTCGAAACACGACCTTATTCCTTAAAAACATATATCGTATTCGTTGTAATAAACACCCCAGGCATTTTGGTGATTAACAAATGGAGGCACATGTTAAAACCACTCACAACAAGCTTAAATTTGTTGTCGGTGATCAATCGGAAGCGAACAAAATACCAGGCAATTATATATGTACCCTTCTTCTCTGTAAATTATCTGTGATATACACAAGACGATATCAGAGCTCCAGATAACTTTTTGAGCAATTGAGTTTTAATTCCAGGGTTTCTATTTTAATTTGGTTATTACATTTTTCATTGGGTAACAAATATTTTTTCACTCATCTATTCGTCAATCTATTGGGTTTTTCCCCAAATTAGTGAACATTTTAAGATTTTAAAAAAATGAAATAATGTTTTTAGATGATAATTGTTCCAAATAGATAGGCTTGACTCGGAAAGTAAATTAGCGTGTAATTGTGTTTCGGAAATTAGTTCCTTTGGACGCATGATGAAAAGGCTTCATTGGGAATTTACGCGTGCTGTTTTAGACATTTGAGTTCTTCATTTAATGCATGCATTTCTGTATGCAAGTTAATTAAAAGTGATTGGGTTTTGAATATTTTGGGGGTTATTTTATGCAAATACACTGCTTCTGAAATATGGACTGATGTACAAATTATGTTTCTCAGTAGAGGGCGCTTGAGTCAACCTCCCAGAGGCCAGAGAATAAATTAATACATGAATCAAACTCAGTCCAGATTGACTCAGTTCCAGGCCTGAAAGGGGCACGGGTGACCCAGTCGTCTAAGGTGCCACGATTCGCTGTGCAGAGTTGCGTCCCTTGGGCACGCCAGAAACCTATGATTGTGGGTTCGAATCCCGGTTCGCCCCGATTATGTTTCTAGGTTTGTCAGCACCATATCCATGCTCGTGGGTTTCACCGAAGGGTAAACGTCTGAAACCTGCATCACTTCAGGCTTTCCTCCCACATTAAGCTGACACGCCATGATATAACTGTAATACTGTTAACACCGGCGTTAAACACAACTCACTCACTCACTCACTCACTCGAGGCCTGTAATTAAGCATTGTTCTTGCCTCCATTTGGATTTTATTTTGATTTTGTAGATGTATATATCTTAAATAAGATATCTCCATTTCGGGGACTAAATGTTTGTCTGGGGGTGCTTATAAAACTTACTTCAGATAGGTGAAGATTGCCCAGGGGGCACTTAAAGGAGCAGGGCACAATATGGGGAATATGGTATGGTGAAGATTGACCAGGGGGCACTTAATATGGGGAATATGGTATGGTGAATATTGAGCAGGGGGCACTTAATATGGGGAATATGCTATGGTGAAGATTGACCAGGGGGCACTTAATATGGGGAATATGGTATGGTGAAGATTGACCAGGGGACACTTAATATGGGGAATATGGTATGGTGAAGATTGACCAGGGGGCACTTAATATGGGGAATATGGTATGGTGAAAATTGACTAGGGTGCACTTAATATGGGGAATATGGTATGGTGAAAATTGACTAGGGTGCACTTAATATGGGGAATATGGTATGGTGAAAATTGACTAGGGGGCACTTAATATGGGGAATATGCTATGGTGAAGATTGACCAGGGGGCACTTAATATGGGGAATATGGTATGGTGACGATTGGCCAGGGGGCACTTAATATGGGGAATATGGTATGGTGAAAATTGACCAGGGGGCACTTAATATGGGGAATATGGTATGTGGGTGTCCTATTACAGCCCATCCAAAAGGAGATTAGTTACATTGTTTTAGGATTTTTTAAACCTTTTTTTTTCAAATCATAATTTGCAGTATGTCAATAAATGAACTCTATATTGCTCGCAACTTGAATCTTAATCACAGAATGTCACAATTCCACATCGCTGGAATGGCTTGTTTTCACTTTGTAAGTATTAGCACACCTGCAGTTATCTTTGTAAATAAGTCATCGCGATAGTTCATGATTCTATTTGAAGTGGCAAGGGCTACACAACACTGCCATCTACAACACGACGCTACTGCAGAAGGTTGGGAGGTCGAGCCCCGGCCGCCTCATGCCAAAAGACGCGTGGAAAATGAAACTTGTTGTTGCCCTGCCTGGCGCTCGGCATTAAGGAGCTAAAAAAAGGACTGGTCGGCTCGGAGTCAATATACTGTGACTGAGTGGGGTATTCATGTTAACTGTGGCATGGTATCTCAGTGAGCGAGCGAGCACTGTAGAACCAGCATTAGTCCGGATTTGAACAAGCAAAACACACATATGCACACGCGCCCGTCACTCTAAGCACAATCATCTTAAACACATAGTTAAACCCCATTTTACCTCACGTGTATTTGGTATAATGACCGTATAATCGGTGGTCATCGACATGGCCCTCCAAGAAGCCTCAGAAATCATTGACCTAGTCACATATATATAATGAAGAAACCCATTTTAAGTAATGGACTGTCATGAATTGATGTGAAATATGTAACCAACAGGCCTCAGCTGTTGTGATATTGCCCGTCATTACCATGTGGTCCACAGTAAATGACTTGCGCAGTGAGGAGTAGGTCCAAAGCTGTCTGATCAGGCTGGTATACATATTCTATTTTTACACTTTTTCATTAGATTTTCATACATTATTTTTCAAAGTCCTTAGGCTGGTATTTGTTTATTTATAATACATTTTTAAAAATTAGATTTTCATCATTTTTTCTAAAACTTGAGTATATTTGAGGCTAGTATATATTTTTTGTTACTTTTTTTATTCGATTTTCACCCATTTGTTTTAAAAATTGAGCTTGGTATTTTTTTTATTATTACCTTTTTTTATTAGATTTTTATCCACTTGTTTTCAAAAACTTGCTATCCGTATTTGTTGTTTTTTATATTGTTACTGTTTTTTGTAATCCAACTGTTGGAGCATCTGTGTACACTGTTGATGTGGATCATGTCCCAGCCTAGACTTGGTTTACGTGTGAGTGGTTCCGCAAACAAACATGGCTGCACATCGTTTGAGATTGTCAGCCAAGTGCATTTCTGTTTGTTTGTAAATATAGTTTTAGAAAATTAATAAATCTGTGGTATGCTCACCAAAGTTTATTTCCTAACATATGATGTATATGATGTATATGATATGATATGTATGATATATATGATATGTATGATATATATGATATGATATATATGATATGATATGGATGATATATATGATATGTATGATATATATATTATATTTATATATATGTATGATATATATGATAGATATATATGATATATATATATATATATATGATATGTATCATTTATATATATATGAATTATATATAGGATATACATGTGATATGTATGATATAAAGGATATATATACATATGATATAGATGTAATATGAACACAGTCAGCTTCTAATGTCTTTATGTGGTAATTGTGACGAGCATCAAAACAAACTCTGGGTAGTTGATGTCACTCCATGACATAGTGTAATATATTTTAACTTGTTGACAGGGCAGTTGAATCAAGATCACAGTGACTCCACAAAACGTGGTTTTAAAAACGTCATGACATGTCAGTATTGCTGTCAACTGTTTATTTCCCGCGAATATGTTCTGTATTTACCTTGTTTTGTGTATAATTTCAATACAATCAATAGTTTCTTCCTTAGCATTGTCCAGACATTGATGAAATATACCCTGGCCGTGGCTAATGTCAATAGAGGCGTAACTGACACAATGTTGCCAGAATTGACACGAGTGACCTCATGATCATCATCTGTGCCTCCGAACCATAATCTATAGTCTCGTCAGTGCCATTGTTCAGTGGCATCGGTCAAACAGACGAAGCTATAGAGTTTGTTCCATGGTTGTGTCACGCAGGCCGTGGGGCGATGTATCTAGATGGCTGTGTCGGTACTTATATCTACAGATTTATCTGCTGTAGGCTTTGGGTTTGTTTTTGTGGGAAAGCATATTTCATGAAAGAAGAGGGGATGGTGTCACCTCTGTTGTTTTCAGCGTTGTGGTGTATGTTGAACTGAAGGAGTCTTGTCTTGCGAAGTCTTCCTTCAACATATACTGAAAATTGGTGCATAATCATAGGATCAATAAGGTTGATTTAATCCTTGGCCTGTGGCTTGTTTCAATCAGAACCACTCACTCACTCACTCACTCACTCACTCACTCACTCACTCACTCAGCTTTTTATAAACCCTTAAGCCTTCCCAAACAACCCCATTGCTTCCCCCCTCCCTCTCCATCCCTCCTACTCTCTCCCTCTCTCTCTCTCCCTCACTCTCTCTCTCTCCCTCTTCTCTCTCTCTCCTCCCTCTCTCCTCCCCACCTTGAGCAGCAGAAGTCTCTCAAAGAAGAATCATCACTGCTCTGTCTGAAACACTCAACTGATGTTCTCCTGTGTAGGACACTGTGATGTGTGTACCGTGTACTAGTAGAAGGACCAAGACTCTGATTCCACTATAACAGAGCCGATAAGGACTCAGTAGAGCAGCAGCTCGATAAGCCACTGATATGGCGCCATCTCACGATCATACATGCTATATTTCCAAGGCTTTGGTTAATCTCAGTAGAAGATCAATGTAGTAACCCTAGAGCTGGAGGCTGTGTCCAGCATGGAAGTGGTCAGTACCTAAGAGGCGCTGGCCGCAGACTGTGGTCAGTGTGATCTGAGCTCATCACGGCCTGGTCATCACTGATAAAGGATCTATGACATTAGTACAATACGGCGGGGCCGTCGGGTAGCCTAGTGGTTAAAGCGTTCGCTTGTCACGCCGAAGACCCGGGTTCGATTCCCGACATGGGTACAATGTGTGAAGCCCATTTCTCGTGTCCCCCGCGGTGATATTGCTGGAATATTGCTAAAAGCGGCGTAAAACCATACTCACTCACTCACTAGTACAATACGGCCCAGACAGACGAGCAGTACTCAGAACACGGCATTCATGTAACAATGTGTCACTTTCATATGAAAGTGTCAACTATAAGTTCTCAATGATTCACAAATCCTGTCCTGGTCGAAAATATGCTTAACTTTATTTGACACTGAATATATGCTGAAGTAATACCTCGGTTAAAGTCAAGTGAGTCTTTGTTGTGGCGCTTTGTTTGTCGTCCAGTTGTATGCCCTTCTAGTTGTCCATCCTGAAGACCGATCCGGGGTAGGATAGGTCTTCAGCATCCCGTGCTCGCCGTTAAAGGCGACTATGCTTTTCGTAAGAGTCAACTAACGGGATTGGGTGGTCAGGCTCGCTGACTTGGTTGATGCATGTCATTGATCCCAATTGCGTAGATTGATGCTCATGTTGTCAATCACTGGATTGTCTGGTCCAGACTCAACTACTTACAAACGGCCATCACATAGCTGGAATATTGCTGAGTGCGGGGTTAAACAACAAACCAACCAACCAACCAACCATTGTTAAAGTTTTATCTCTGATCAAAAGATCAAAAGAATTTTCTATTTTTGTAGATTTAATTTAATCTCACAAGGACAATGGAACTGAAACTAGATATGGTGTCTCTAAAAGAACTCACAGATTATTCTGTTCTAATTTTAAAATTGAACGCCCTTATTTCGACCACCATTATTTCTTCTTAGCTCAAGGCATCCTTGTATTTTTCATATTTTTTTAATATCGTTTTTTTAATTTGTCTCACGCATATATTTTTCAAAATAAAATGCAGCCAATTGGCAGAGAAAGCCAGAAGCCAGAAACAAATTGGCCTGGTCCGGAGCTTATGCAGGAAGCCGTGGTCTGACTTCATCTCCTGGTACCAAACACAGGTCATGCATCTCTCTCAGTGTTCCCAGCCCCTTCATCAGCACATATCATATAGCTTATTATGCCAGGGGATTTATGACAATGTCACTGCTGTGATATTTTGTGGACGAGGATGGAAGGGTTATGGAAGCGATTCAGCCAGACGGGGAGTTGAGGACGGGGAGGAAATTAGCCCTGTTAGGTGGGACTGTCATTATGAGACAGGTCGGAAGGAAACATGGATTGTCTCGATGAGTCCATGCATCTAGTGGACATCTCATACCTATAGAAAGAAAGGCATTAGTCAGCTGGAGATGACATATTGGTGCCTATGGTTAGGAAATATTGTGTACAATATTATGCATTCTGGTGTATTTTTAATCAGTTCTGTGAAAACCAACGTGTGATACCCATTGATTGTTTTTTTATTTCGTTAATGGCATTTCCAAACTAAATTCAAAGTTTGGAATGGTCTTTCTTCCTGTCGGTTTCAGTGATAAAAAAGACCTTGAAAGGTCATTTGGGAAAGGGAGGTAATTTGTCTTGATTAATTCACCTTGCTGGCAATATTACATGAAATTACTTTAGAAAATTGTGGTTTTACAATGTTCCCCCATAGGGATTTAGGGTTACATGTGGCCTCCAGCAATCTTTGTTGGTCACGGTCGGTGACTTGCCTCATGATATGTCATTGTAGTTGTAGCGGGGCGTGGAGTCATCCCTCAGATGACATCCTTACCTTGCTGACAGGGTTAACCTCTTTGGTCATGTGGACAAGGCGTCCGACCTCGGATCAGAAGGTCTGTGGTTCGAATCCCATCCCGGGACTCGGAAATTTTATGGCCGCTACACACGCTTACACGCACGCACGCACGCACGCACGCACGCACGCATGCACGCACGCACCCCCCCCCCCCCCACACACACACACCAAAAACACACACACACATAAACACACACACACACACACACACATAAACACACACACACACATAAACACCACACACACACATAAACACACACACATTAACACACACACATAAACACACACACACCACACACCACACACATAAACACCACACACACACACACACACACACACACACACACACACACACACACACACACGCACTCAAGCACGCATGCACTCATGCACACACACACACACACACACAAACACACACAGAGGAGGTTTAGGTCCCACGACAGGGAGTAAGGTTCAGTGAAAGATTAAGAGAATCCTACAATTGATTTGATTGTATTCTGGAGGGAATTAGTCGTCCACAGACCGAAGTACTTCATAGCATGAACAGTATCATGGCCGAAACTACATGCAGAGTCGGGACATTTTGGGTGCTAAGTTATCTCCCCTTGGGGGGGGGATTTTAATCAATCGTCAACCCCCGGAATCATCTGTTGTCCCTCGAGTACTTTCAGGAAAAGTCTGGCAACACAATGCTGACCAGGGTTTTATTGTGCTGCCCTTCTCCCCTCACTTGTCAGAAGAGTCATTAAGGGGAGATAATAAATACGAACTCCCGACAGCCCTGGGCCCTGCAAGTTGAGATAAGCACTGCCTGATGTCTTTGTAGCGCTCCTAACAGGGTTGTAATGGAATGGACAAAATCTCTGTATGGCCATCATGGGGTGCTGTGGTGTGAAGTATCGGTGTAGTTTTGTCTTGAGAGAAGATAAGGGAATTGTCTACGCTAAATGGGCGGAATGGCTCGTGATGAGTTTCAAGAAACATGCAGTGGTCAGAGATGTATTTGCGACATGATGGGTACACTGACAGGTTTCTCAAGGTTTATGTGGGACAGCCATGCTTGTAAATATGGGACTGTTGGACATTTCTATTAATATGTAAAACGCTGCTGTAGATCAAGGTATTCACTAGCAATGATAATGTGCAGGGATGGAAGAAGTACAGTCGGAGAAGATTGGACATTTGAAGATCCGGGGTGGAATAGGTCTTCAGCAACCCATGCTTGCTGTAAGAGGTGATTATGCTTGTCGTAAGAGGCGACTAACGGGATCGGGTGGTCAGACTCGCTGACTTGGTTGATACATGTCATTGTATCCCAATCGTGTGGATCGAGGCTCATGATGTCAATCACTGGATTGGCCGGTCCAGACTCAATTATTTACAGAGTAAATACGGTGTTAAACAACAAACAATCAGAAGAGTGTGTGTTCGGGGTTATGTGAGAAGTGGGTTGGAACAGGTCGGTGAAGGTCGTTGGCATGAGGTGGGTGAAGGTCGTTGGGATGAGGTAGGTGAAGGTCGTTGGTGTGAGGTGGGTGATGGTTATTCAGGCTTCCATACTGACAGAAATGTGTGAAGCCCATTTCTAATGCTGTCTGTCATGATATTGCTTGATGTTGCTGGATCCTTGCTGGATCTATGTTGGATCCTTGCTAGATCCTTATTGGATCCTTATTGGATCTCTGCTGGATCCTTGCTGGATTGTTGCTGGATCCTTGCTGCATTGTTGCTGGATCCTTATTGGATCCTTGCTAGATCTATATTGGATCCTTGCTGGATCTATATTGGATCCTTGCTAGATCCTTATTGGATCCTTGCTGGATAGTTGCTGGATCCTTGCTGGATAGTTGCTAGATCCTTGCTGGATAGTTGCTGGATCCTTGCTGGATAGTTGCTGGATCCTTGCTGGATCTATATTGGATCCTTGCTAGATCCTTATTGGATCCTTGCTAGATCCTTGTTGGATCTTTGCTGGATCTTTGCTCGATCCTTGCTGGATCTATATTGGATCCTTGCTAGATCCTTATTGGATCTTTGCTGGATCCTTGCTGGATCTATATTGGATCCTTGCTAGATCCTTATTGGATCCTTGCTAGATCCTTATTGGATCTTTGCTGGATCCTTGCTAGATCCTTATTGGATCTTTGCTGGATCCTTGCTGGATCTATATTGGATCCTTGCTAAATCCTTATTGGATCCTTGCTAGATCCTTATTGGATCTTTGCTGGATCCTTGCTGGATCCTTCTTGGATCCTTGCTGGATCCTTATTGGAACCTTGCTAGATCCTTATTGGATCTTTGCTGGATCCTTGCTAGATCCTTATTGGATCCTTGCTGAATCCTTGCTGGATCCTTATTGGATCCTTGCTGGATCCTTATTGGAACCTTGCTAGATCCTTATTGGATCTTTGCTGGATCCTTGCTGGGTCCTTGCTGAAAGTGGTTAAAGACAATAATCATAGATTGACTATCATACTTTGACTAATTCACTGTATTGAACCACGGACCTATATAACAAGTCCGTGATTGAACACAGGCATTCTGGAATGTGGATGAAGATTCAAGATGTTCCCCATCATTCATTGGTCTTTCTATAATCAATGTACCTGAGACCACAGACCTCACGCCAACAATGTCCGACCACACATTTAACACAGTGGGGTCCCTTCAACAGAGAAGCGTTAAAGTACAATGTTGCTAGAGGCAATTGTCAATATATTGACGCTATTTATCAAAGCTCTCGACCAGGCCCTAATAAACTTGCCAATCACTGAACATGCACAACTTCTGTATATATATCATGTCAAATTCCCATTCTCTCTGCTATAGGCATCTCATTATTGTTAATTTCCACAAAGCTCTTTAGTTCATCTCAGGATCCAAACATCCCATCATCCAGGGGACTTATACTGTCACAGATTTATGTACAAAGTACAAGGGATCAGAGTTTTTTCTATAGTCCATTGCCTTAAAGTCTTTATGCCTGGTCTTTGATTGTGGATCCTACAGTCTCACTGTAGAGATGTAATACGAATCCCCCTCTGAATCAAGTTGATGCATGGATGGATGCTGGAAGCAGCAGCAGCAGCAGCAGAAACACCTGCAGCAACACCTGCACCAGCAGCACCAGCAGCACCTGCACGTCATAGGGTCCACATAATTAAAGAATAAAACAAGTTTTCAGCGAAAGATAAAACAGTGCCAATCGAAAGAGGCTAATTGTACAATGTCTTTGTGTTAGCCAGACTTAATTCTCTATTTCCTTTCAGTGACAACAGGCAAGATAACATGGTCTTTGTATTGATTTCGTCTATTGAAATGAATGTCCTTTAATACATTTATTGGGTAAATAAGACCATGGGTTTGATTCATTGCCGGGAGGAGTTTGTTTGGCTCGTTCCCTGTTGTTTGTTTCAGCTTTTCTTGGGGCTGAAGTAGACACTGTGCTGCATGATGGGAGAGTGATTTCAGCTTTCATCACGCTGTGAATATCGGTGTTTTCCGATATTAAGTAAACACTTACTCAAATTGTTTATGTTTATGTTTAATTGGTAACGTGGGGTTCAGTGAGTGTCTGTTTATTACGTATGAAACTTTGTGAGTGTGATTCATGATAGGAAAAGGTTAATGGCAAATATTGGTCAGATGTTGAGGAGATAATTGGCGTGGAACTGCCGTCAGCACTAATAGGAATCAATAAGACAAACTACACAACCTTAACGGAGATGCTGAAATAACAACTGCGATAGCTCCCGAATTGATGAATATAGAGAATCTCACCCGTGTGTCTTTTGATATGAAATATATCAACACGAGTTGATAAAAGTGGAAAAATTCCGAGGTTGCCGAGGATTTTTGCCACTTTTATCAACGAGTGTTGATATATTTGATATCAAAAGACACGAGGGTGAGATTTTATTTATCATCCAACATCATTCTTCCAACTTTTTCAATTTGTAGACAGTAATTAGCAGTGTTTTCAGTGTAAAAAGTACTGCTAACAGGTTCAGTAGCAGAGCCATTAGTGATGTCATTTGATTATGGTGTCATGGTAACCGATGAAGTCACAATGGTCTGCAAAGCATTGTGATGAAATTTCACTGCAGCGATATCTACAGTGTAGATATCGCTTGGTCTTATCCAAGCAATATCTCCTGTGGAAGCCAGTTTTGGATGATAAAATGTTATATACTGCTCAAAAGAAGTTAAAAACACCTGATTCTTTCTGTAATTCTTCTGGGTCTTACGTTGTGGCACTATTCAAAAGAAGTAAACTGCAACCAATTTGTTCTTGTTACTGTAATCAATTTGTGGAATCTGTCATGGCACAGAAGACCTGATTCTTGCCTATTACTATAGTAATCTGTCATGGCACAGAAGACCTGATTCTTGCCTATTACTATAGTAATCTGTCATGGCACAGAAGACCTGATTCTTGCCTATTACTATAGTAATCTGTCATGGCACAGAAGACGTGATTCTTACCTATTACTATAGTAATCTGTCATGGCACAGAAGACCTGATTCTTACCTATTACTATAGTAATCTGTCATGGCACAGAAGACCTGATTCTTTGATATTACTATAGTAATCTGTCATGGTACAGAAGACCTGATTCTTGCCTATTACTATAGTAATCTGTCATGGCACAGAAGACCTGATTCTTTGATATTACTATAGTAATCTGTCATGGTACAGAAGACCTGATTCTTTGATATTACTATAGTAATCTGTCATGGTACAGAAGACCTGATTCTTTCCTAATACTATAGTAATCTGTCTTGGCACAGAACACCTGATTCTTTGATGTTACTATAGTAATCTGTCATGGTACAGAAGACCTGATTCTTTGATATTACTATAGTAATCTGTCATGGCACAGAACACCCAATTCTTTGATATTACTATAGTAATCTGTCATGGCACAGAACACCTGATTCTTTGATATTACTACAGTAATCTGTCAATAAATCAATCAATGAATTAATTAATGAACTATTGAACTAACTGACTTGTTACTTAAAACAATGCATGTAGAAACTGTGTCCAGCCCAATGTCTGCGTCCACTACTTTGACAGATCCATGGCATCGTCTTGTTCTCCCATCTGCAGGAAGTATAATTTCGTTCAGTTTTGAGACAATCTGTGGCTTAGGTATCATAAAATTAGAGTCTCAGAATGAATGTTCTTATTGCATGACAAATATCATTTGGCTGCAGATATGATTGTCATATCACCAGCCACGGCCATCCATCATCACTGTATTGGTCTTGGGAGGGGGTAATCCCATCTTCCAGTACTGCTGGAGAGAAACAGCAAGTCTCTAGCTGCTGTGAAACGGGGCGTCGGGACGGGGTGGGGGTGGGGGTAGGGGAGTGGTGACCCCATCTCCCAGTACTGCCAGAGAGAAACAGCAAGTCTCTAGCTGCTGTGAAACGTGGGGGTAGGGGAGTGGTAATCCCATCTCCCAGTACTACCAGAGAGAAACAGCAAGTCTCTAGCTGCTGTGAAACGTGGGGGTAGGGGAGTGGTAATCCCATCTCCCAGTACTGCCAGAGAGAAACAGCAAGTCTCTAGCTGCTGTGAAACGTGGGGGTAGGGGAGTGGTAATCCCATCTCCCAGTACTGCCAGAGAGAAACAGCAAGTCTCGAGCTGCTGTGAAATGGGGGGTTGGGGTGGAGGTGTGGTAATCCCATCTCCCAGTACTGCCAGAGAGAAACAGCAAGTCTCTAGCTGCTGTGAAACGGGGGGTCAGGACGGGGTGGGGTTGGGGGTTGGGGTAGGGGAGTGGTGACCCCATCTCCCAGTACTGCCAGAGAGAAACAGCAAGTCTCTAGCTGCTGTGAAACGTGGGGGTTGGGGTGGAGGTGTGGTAATCCCATCTCCCAGTACTGCCAGAGAGAAACAGCAAGTCTCGAGCTGCTGTGAAACGTGGGGGTAGGGGTGTGGTAATCCCATCTCCCAGTACTGCCAGAGAGAAACAGCAAGTCTCTAGCTGCTGTGAAACACGGGCAGCTGTCAGCAAGTGTTAGTACATGTTGGAGAGATAAATAGTAAACTAAACTGAAGGCTGAGGGATTTCTTTTCTTTCTTTTCTTTATTCATTTTCAACAAATGAATAAAGAAAAGAAAAAAGTCTGTCTTTTCCACTTAGATTGTATACTTGCTATTTGTACCTGGGAGGAAGTCTGTGGATTGTTCTGAGCACATTTTATATAGCCCAGGCAGGATGTATATCAAGGAATTCTGTCCATCCTTCTGTCTGTCCCTTTTTTGTGTGCGACCTATAATTTCAAAACTACTGTATAGACGCTTTTCAAACTTGTCGAACATTTTCTATACCTATATGAGAGGTGCAGTGCAAAGTTTGTTTTCAATATTTGGATTTTATAAAAAATACAGCTATTTTTAATTGTTTTACTTAGAATCAACATTTGTGTGACCTATAACTTGAAAACTAGTACATGGATTCTTTTCGAATTGAGGGTCCACTTTTTATGCCAATAGAAGGGCTGTGGAAAGTTCATCATCATCATCATCATCATCATCATCATCATCATCATCATCCCCATCATCATCATCGTCATCATCATCTTCATCTTTGTCATCTTCTTCTTCATCTTCATCTTCTTCATCTTCATCTTCTTCATCTTCATCTTCTTCTTCATCATCATCATCATCATCATCATCATCATCATCATCATCGTCATCATCGCCATCAACACCATCACCATCATCGTCATCATCGTCATCATAGTCATCATTTGATAAAGCTTAATGTACATTCAACGAAGGTCAAGGTTGTTCCTTGAACTGATTTATTTTTGCTCTTTAAAAGAAAAAAAGCCCATGTCCGATGCAACCATGAGCAGATTGTGGAAGCAGGTTGTTGTAAGCAGGGCCAACTTCAAAGGTCCCAGTTCTTGATGAATGTGCATTGAAGATGCCTTGATGTCGGCTCTGTTGATTACGACCATCGCGTGCGGACAGTCACACATCACCGTCGTGTTTCCCCAGGTCGAAATGGATAACAGAGTTTAACACTATAATTTACCAATTCGGTTAAAAGTTGGCAGCAAAAAATCAATTTCTGAAACATTATGACTCTACCGAACCGTTTTTTGTCCAGTTTGTGCAATTTTTCTACATTCAAATGGAAAGGAGTCGTCACGTATCGGTAGCACAAGCTGAAGTGTTCAAAGAAACATTTTGATTTTCTTGCTTAATTTAGTTTGATAGTTGTGTTGGATTGACAATTGATTTGTAAAGCTGATTCTGATTGGCTGTTGCATGTTACACAGGCCTACAGGACAGCAGAGGAAGCTGTCATGTTTTTTCCACCGGCTGCAATTTTCCTTATTAAGGCCTCTTCAGTCTGCCGAGTTGACGATGCCCGGTGCTTTTTCTGAGTAGCAGGAGAGGTGATTCCTTTTCAATCGTATTAGCTTGAACTCTGCGAAGAACAGATCGGGGCTGAAAAACGACCTGCGATCATTTACAAGCCTGAATGAGGGCGGAGAGAGCCACAGCTTACGTGAAAAGCGGGACTGTCTAATGTACAAGTTTTTTGGGTCCTGATCACTGAGAATAACGGTCCAAAACCTGGCTATACGATCCATCTTCCCTTGCCCGAGGATTTTTCGGGATTTTGCCGTTGGTTCCATTAGCCCTTTCACTCTGAAAGTGATAGTCCTGGATTTGATTGGAACTGCTGGTATTTTTGACAATTCGCGTAAAGTCCGTAATGCATTGGTGTCTGCTCACATGTAGTGGCCATCTTTAGCAAGATTAGCACAGAAGTCTTTTCAGGTGTGGGTCCCATCTGTAAAGAGCAGACGACAATGGCGGCCATATTGATTCTGTCTTGTTTAACGATTCGTCCATCAAATCGAGATGGGCTCCCATTGAACACCAGAGGGCGCTAATTGTCATCTTAATCACTGCGCTGACGTCTTTGCGTTGTTTTAAATTGAAATGGGGAGCACTAAAAGGCGGCAGGGGATCGTGTTAATTTTAAGAAAGTAGAGAAATCTTCTCATCTTGGTCTTTATGCCACTTGGAAGATTTCTGTACTTCTTAGACACCGGCAATGTTCTCCGGGCAATGATTTACTGGACGGGATGAAGTGACGTTGTTTGACCAGCCCATCATAAGAACCAACTTACTTCCATTCCAGGCAATCATGCCGAGTGTGAGGAGATTTCTCTATATGACTATTGCTGGTTTGTAAACAGACGAGGGTTGGGGCGGTTCTTTATGACAGTATGCTGGGTGCAGGCAGGGAGGATGGAAGATGAGGTGGGGAAAGTAGTAAGTGATGGATGGAATACCGAGGTGATGGGTGGATGGGAACAGGGTGGTGATGGGTGGATGGGAACACGGTGGTGATGGGTGGATGGGAACAGGGTGGTGATGGGTGGATGGGAACAGGGTGGTGATGGGTTGATGGGGACACGGTGGTGATGGGTGGATGGGAACAGGGTGGTGATGGTTGGATGGGAACAGGTTGGTGATGGGTGGATGGGGACAGGGCAGTGATGGGTGGATGAGTGAATGGGAACAGGGTGGTGATGGGTGGATGGGAACAGGGTGGTGATGGGTGGATAGAAACGGTGGTGATGGGTGGATGGGGACACGGTGGTGATGGGTGGATGGGAACAGGGTGGTGATGGGTGGATGGGAACACGGTGGTGATGGGTGGATGGGAACAGGGTGGTGATGGGTGGATGGGAACAGGGTGGTGATGGGTGGATGGGAACAGGGTGGTGATGGGTGGATGGGAACAGGGTGGTGATGGGTGGATGGGAACAGGGCGGTGATGGGTGGATGGGAACAAGATGGTGATGGGTGGATGGGAACAGGGTAGTGATGGGTGGATGGGAACAGGGTAGTGATGGGTGGATGGGAACAAGGTGGTGATGGGTGGATGGGAACAGGGTGGTGATGGGTGGATGGGAACAGGGTGGTGATGGGTGGATGGGAACAGGGTAGTGATTGGTGGATGGGAACACGGTGGTGATGGGTGGATGGGAACAGGGTGGTGATGGGTGGATGGGAACAGGGTAGTGATGGGTGGATGGGAACAGGGTGGTGATGGGTGGATGGGAACAGGTTGGTGATGGATGGATGGGAACAGGTTGGTGATGGGTGGATGGGAACAGGGTAGTGATGGGTAGATGGTAACAGGGTGGTGATGGGTGGATGGGAACAGGGTGGTGATGGATGGATGGGAACACGGTGGTGATGGGTGGATGGGAACACGGTGGTGATGGGTAGATGGGAACACGGTGGTGATGGGTAGATGGTAACAGGGTGGTGATGGGTGGATGGGAACACGGTGGTGATGGATGGATGGGAACACGGTGGTGATGGATGGATGGGAACAGGTTGGTGATGGGTGGATGGGAACAGGGTGGTGATGGGTGGATGGGAACAGGGTGGTGATGGGTGGATGGGAACACGGTGGTGATGGATGGATGGGAACACGGTGGTGATGGATGGATGGGAACAGGTTGGTGATGGGTGGATGGGAACAGGGTGGTGATGGGTGGATGGGAACAGGGTGGTGATGGGTGGATGGGAACACGGTGGTGATGGGTGGATGGGAACACGGTGGTGATGGGTGGATGGGAACAGGGTGGTGATGGGTGGATGGGAACAGGGTGGTGATGGGTGGATGGGGACACGTTGGTGATGGGTGGATGGGAACAGGGTGGTGATGGGTGGATGGGAACACGGTGGTGATGGATGGATGGGAACACGGTGGTGATGGGTGGATGGGAACAGAGTGGTGATGGGTGGATGGGAACAGGGCGGTGATGGGTGGATGGGAACACGGTGGTGATGGATGGATGGGAACAGGTTGGTGATGGGTGGATGGGAACAGGGTGGTGATGGGTGGATGGGAACAGGGTGGTGATGGGTGGATGGGAACAGGGTGGATGGGGACACGGTGGTGATGGGTGGATGGGAACAGGGTGGTGATGGGTGGATGGGAACAGGGTGGTGATGGGTAAGATGTGACAGGTGGATATATACTGGTATAGAGTGAGTATTGTACCCATGTTGGCTATGAACCTGGGTCTTCATCGCGACTAGCGAAGGCTTTAACCACTAGGCTACCCGACGGCCCCAGACTCATCAGAACAAATAACATTAATGTACAGCTCAACACTTAAAGACACTTCATTCATGATATATGCTTAAAGGTTTAATTTATGAAATGACAAAAAACCCACTTCAGGATGCAGCAGCAACAGTGAAAGAAATACTGTTCAATAAATAAGATTTCACGGTAAAATGTTCTATAAATCCCCAACAACGCTCAATATTTGCAAAGTTTCAAACCACGATACTGAAATTTCTTTGTGTAAACTCTAATATGACCCCAAGTCCTGTATAAATAATGCTGCCATACCTCAAGCTGAGAGTGTTGTTAGACGAATGTAGACAAAAGCCCTGAGTGCTTGTCAATTCATCTTTTTGCTTCTACTTTAACCATTCTTTATGAATCGACCATCGTCCCAGATAGCGGAGGAGAACTTCTATCAATACCGAGACATGTTTCGTCCATATTTAGATTTAGCACATATATTTTCTCGTGTATATGAACATTAACCTGCTGGAGAACCCCAAGCGTTCTGAACATACAGCTCAGGTGTTCTCTTATTTCGTATCCATCCATGTAATGGAACGCTTTTCCGAGCTTAATTTGTCGCTTTATTATTTTTACATGCAGTGTGATTGACGAGTAGCCTTCAACCAAAGGAATTTTTTAAAAGGAAAAAAATATAATGAAATATATTAGTGATCAGCTGATGCTTGCGATTATCAAGCTGTTACGGAATATAATTTATATGACGCTTCTGACACCGCATCTTGAAGCCAGCACATGGATAGGCACTTCAAACGAGCTAGTTTTTGTAATATTACCATGATCTGTCTTGATGGTCTTCAAATTGAGCCTGTTTTTGCCAAAGTCTCGCTGAAATGATGGCCATTTTATGTTCAACGAATGGAGCGATTGCATAGGAATTATTGATAACTTGGATATTATCAGATTTGGCAGATAAATCATTTCGTGGAACAAGATCAATGCTCTCTGAATTTGGCATAGATTGGCTATCATTTTTTGTTACTTGATATGAAGAGATTTAAGAATGATGTTTGTTTAATTTCTACTTTCATTTGCGTTGATGAATAAACATAACGAGCCCCATTTTTTAAAAGAAAACCTGTTAGTTTGTCTTGTTTGACTAGAAGCGGGATTAGTTAGAATCTAACGGGTGTCCATGCATTTATGGGTGTAAATATTTGGCCACAAGATGGAACTCTAAGAATTAGTTCCATGCCAATAGTCTTGAGCAATGGATGTCAAAAATCTAATTGTGATTGTTTGTGGTTGGAATTTTTTTTTTTTTAATGGTCAGCTTTCCATGTAGTTACCTCCCTTAGTTTTAGCACCCTGACGAGCAGTGCAGCAAATCTCTCACTATAATCAGTTTCCATTAATACACACAACCCATGAAGCCTGCAAATCACCAAATTACCATCGTTAGTTTACTGGGCGGAAAACATTAATTCCAACAGATCTGGAGTTATATCCCCTGATTAGCACGACTGGGTATTATATTAATTAAGTGTATTACCTCCAATCAGCTTTTCCTGCCTAGAAGTAAGCAGTTTCTCTTTGAAAAGACATTTCTGGAGTATAATAATAAATCCATTTCAATAGCCACGGAAACCTCTGCTCAAAGATGAGTCCTTTGTATGATTCCAACTGTATTATGAGCAAGTGTTTATGAATGAATATCAAATAGTGATGATAACAGGTTTTCGCAAAAAGTTGAGCATATCCTGCCCCACCGTTGGCACCCATCACAAACACATGCAAAGGCAAGTCAATGTACAAACAAACACCGGAACATTTTTACGATTCAAAAAAGGGAATTGTATCGGACATGATTTTGTCACTGATCCATCAAATTTGGAAATGTCCTCGAAACTTCATGGAGGCCTTGAGTGTTATGATCAAACACCCGTCATGACAAAGTGCAGTCTTCATTGCTAGTGTTGTGACGATATGGTGGTACAGTGAGTGAGTGAGTGTGGTTTTACGCCGCTTTTAGCAATATTCCAGCAATATCACAGCAATATCACAGCAATATCACGGCGGGGACACCAGAAACGGGCTTCACACATTGTACCCATGTCGGGAATCGAACCCGGGTCTTCGGCTAGACGAGCGAACGCTTTAACCACTGGGCTACCCGACCGCCCTGGTGGTACTGTATTGTATCCTGATACGAGGCCCAAGGGCCCAAGACCCCGGCATCGCCCCGATTATGTTTCTAGGTTTGTCAGCACGATACCCATGCTCGTGGGTTTCACCGAAGTTGTTAACGTCTGAGACCTGCATCACTTGGGGCTTTCTTCCCACATTAAGCTGACATGCCGTGATATAACTGGAATACTGTTAAAAGTGGGGTTAAACCCGACTCACTCACTCACTCACCTTGGAATAGGATGCTGTATTATCTCCCAAATATGAGCGTCTAGACTTCTCAAAGGATAAACGCTTGTTTAAGACGACCTACTCCTTTGAATACTGAATTTCTTCACAATAAAATAATTCTAATTCAAAGAAAATTCTTTTTATTACAATAAAGAAGATATAGTTTTTAAAATATGTTTTGCATGTATGAAAGCTGAACGCTATATGTAATATGGCAATATACAAGCATGGCATTCAAAGATTTAACGATGTAGCAATACTGTTGGTTTGAGCTCAGTGGAATTGGAGAGTGAACTATTTGTTTCTATGCATTATGTTGGTTGATGGATTGCTTGTGTTTAGCATTCATCGTGTATGTAATTACGGACACGGGGAATTATGTTGAGTCGACAAAAACTGCTGCTTGCAGTCGGATCCCCACATCTGGCATGGTACTGATTGATTTATTAAGATAGGTGGCCACAGAAGTCAGCTGACAGTAATCACTATATGAAGAATTGTTCTTCAAGAAAATTGGAGAAACATTTGACGGAGGTATAAAATTACTTCTGGAATAGTCATTTCTTAAAGGCATGGTATTGGACATAGAGAACGCTGTGGGGTCTTGTCTCCAGTTAACAGGGTTAGAAACTAACAGTTTTCATTTCCTAGTCCTTATAATGATAACATATAGCAAAACCCTTAAAAAGGGCAAATTTCTACTAGTCCTTATGATACCTTTACCATTGGGCAGTTTGGCAAGGACTATAGGACTAGCGCCCATTTCTAACGCTGAATTACATTTCACTTAAACAGAAGTCAGAAATAAATAGGTTTTCACAGTCGTTCACATTTGAACAGTTATACACTTTTTATCTGGTGTTCTGATGTAATAAAAAAAGCATTCTGATTTGTAGCTACAAATGTCAATGAGAAGATGTCAGTTAATGGTCATCTGAGTTCTGTTTAAATGAAGTTCCCAATTCTCTTCTTTAACAATAGTTTGAGGTGAGGTGAGGTGAGGTGAGGTGAGGTGAGGTGAGGTGAAATGGGGTTTAACGTCGCGTCCAAGATTATTGCACTTACATAGCGACGTGTGTGTGTGTGTGTGTGTGTGTGTGTGTGTGTGTGTGTGTGTGTGTGTGTGTGTGTGTGTGTGTGTGTGTGTGTGTGTGTGTGTGTGGCTGCTTGTACAAGTCCGGACTGGTGCCGATTTATAGTGCTAGCTCACTGAGATACCATGCCGCAGTTTAACATGAATACCCCACTCAGACACAGTATACAGACTCCGAGCCGACCAGTCCTTGTTTTAGCCCCTTAATGCCGAGCGCCAGACAGGGTAACAACAAGTACCATCTTTTAACGTCATTTGGTATGACGCGACCGGGGATCGAACCCCGGACCTTCAGCTCTCCGGGCGGACACTTTACAGAGGCTGTCCCAAAAGTTTCACATCACACAGTGGTCAAAATATGGCGCTGTAAAAAATGGCAGAAGTAATTACAAATGTTTCAAAAAAACGTACCAGGGACATAAGATAAATTTGTTATCACTCATGGTTTCCATAATTCACTGAACAAGTCAACAAGGTAATTTTTGTTGAAGAAATTAATCCATTATGTTTTGTTGAAAGAGCAGTGAGACATTTGACCTCTCTGTGGATGTAGTACCTCTCCTGTAGTCAATCAGGCCTCTTTCATTTAATGTAAAAATTTCAATGAAAAACTTTGGCGTCCATCACAGATTGTTTCCAGCCATCTTAAACGACAAGCTGGTCGGGTTAGTGATAAAAAACCATAAAATCATGTAAATGATCTGTATTTTCTTCGAGGGATGCTTTCGGCAATTCCAGTGTATAAATTTGCTTAACGGAAGCCATGGAAGCTTTTTCATGGTGGACCAACATTTGGCAGTTTGCGGAGCTTGACTTTAAGCCCTGTTATAAGTTGGCAGTGACATGGAGACGAGCGGGGGGACTCTCTCAAAGCCTAATTTTACCACGACTTTTCCCAGTCTTACACCTTTTTTGTTCAAATCGCTAAAATTTGAGAAAATAGCAGTTTGGTTTATAGATTATGTGTGTATTCATGGACCCGTCCACGATTAGCTGCCTAGTGTTCGTCTCTCAATAATCTCATGTCATCCTGTGGAGGGACAATAAACCTGGTAATTGCTGAATCAACAATTCTCTGCAACGGTCGTCTATTTACAGGAATTTTCCGTGTTGTGAAATCTTTTTTGTTTAGTTCCATATAAAAACGTCCGTTTCAACAATTTTAGCAAACCTCTAAAAGTCCTGATTTTCAAGATGAACTTCTTACGTATTGTTTGTTGTAAAAAAGTTATAAAAAAAATCAAAATTGCTCAAGTTTTAAACTTTATTTTTTGGCCAGGCAGTTAACTTCTTCAATTGGATATAATCCATTTTGAAATCAACCAATCCGATTGGTTTGTAATGTGCCAGGTCTGTGTTCTTGTCTTTGATTGGCTGACGTTGATAACAGGGATGGTTATCTTGCCCTATCTGTACGTCTAATGCATGCAGCTGCCGGGATGTTGTTACAAGCAAGAACACATTACAGTCATGATGGACTCCGTTTTGGAATTATTCCGTGAATAAATATCACGGCTATCTAATGCACAAAAGCCTTTTACTTAACACTGTTGAAGCATGAATTGCTAATGTTTCTAACAATTGTTTCACGACGACGGCATCAACTGCGATCATATTAAACGTCCACCACTCTCCTCGCTGTATGTTCGTGTTACGAGTCTGCTCAAGACACTTGGTCCTTGTCTGACTTGTAAGAAATGCCTCAATACCAACGTCAGTCATTCGAATGACCTTTTAATGAGTCACATGGCAATAAAACCCAAGATGCGATACGATATTTAATTGTTGCAGGTGGGGCGAGTTTCTCCGTAGTGTATACCATTGCACACTTGCATATCAGTTATTGGTTTTGTGTGGGGAGTTGTTAACGTGGCATTGTCTTGGAGAAGCTGGAAACACAAAGAAAACACCGAGCCTTGTAAACAGAACCAATTGACACACTTCGGTGACGACATTGGCACAGGTAGCTGTGGGTGGTGTTTGTTTAGAGTTACGGTGCTGTTGACACGACACTACACGGGCTGCAAGTTTGCCCTGCATTCATCTCGACTTGAAACAATGGTAGGCCCGTGATCAATGAACCTGGTTTCATCCAAGCCGGCTGTCGATTTTCTTTCTCAACAAACATGCTTCTCTTGAAGAGGAATAATTAAACTTTCATCTGTGGACACAGGGGTGGACTGTAACTGTTAACTGTTAACCCCGTACTGGTGGCGTACGGAAGTAGTGGGGTGGTCTATAACTGTCTGTTAACCCCATACTGGTGGCGTACAGAAATAGTGGGGTGGTCTATAACTGTCTGTTAACCCCATACTGGTGGCGTTCAGAATTAGTGGGGTGGTCTATAACTGTCTGTTAACCCCATAGTGGTGGCGTACAGAAGCAGTGGGGGTGGTCTATAACTGTCTGTTAACCCCATACTGGTGGCGTACAGAAATAGTGGGGTGGTCTATAACTGTCTGTTAACCCCATACTGGTGGCGTTCAGAATTAGTGGGGTGGTCTATAACTGTCTGTTAACCCCATACTGGTGGCGTACAGAAGTAGTGGGGGTGGTCTATAACTGTCTGTTAACCCCATACTGGTGGCGTACAGAAGTAGTGGGGTGGTCTATAACTGTCTGTTAACCCCATACTGGTGGTGTACAGAAGAAGTGGGGGTGGTCTATAACTGTCTGTTAACCCCGTACTGGTGGTGTATGGAAGTAGTGGGGGTGGTCTATAACTGTCTGTTAACCCCATACTGGTGGTGTACAGAAGTAGTGGGGGTGGTCTATAACTGTCTGTTAACCCCATAATGGTGGCGTACGGAAGTAGTGGGGTGGTCTATAACTGTCTGTTAACCCCATACTGGTGGCGTACAGAAATAGTTGGGTGGTCTATAACTGTCTGTTAACCCCATACTGGTGGCGTACAGAAATTGTGGGGGTGGTCTATAACTGTCTGTTAACCCCATACTGGTGGCATACGGAAGTAGTGGGGGTGGTCTATAACTGTCTGTTAACCCCATAATGGTGGTGTACAGAAATAGTTGGGTGGTCTATAACTGTCTGTTAACCCCATACTGGTGGTGTACAGAAGTAGTGGGGTGGTCAATCACTGTCTGTTAACCCCATACTGGTGGCGTACAGAAGTAGTGGGGTGGTCTATCACTGTCTGTTAACCCCATAGTGGTGGCATACAGAAATAGTGGGGGTGGTCTATAACTTTCTGTTAACCCCATACTGGTGGCATACATAAATAGTGGGGTGGTCTATAACTGTCTGTTAACCCCATACTGGTGGCATACATAAATAGTGGGGGTGGTGTATAACTTTCTGTTAACCCCATACTGGTGGCATACAGAAATAGTGGGGGTGGTGTATAACTGTCTGTTAACCCCATACTGGTGGCATACAGAAATAGTGGGGGTGGTCTATAACTTTCTGTTAACCCCATACTGGTGGCATACAGAAATAGTGGGGGTGGTGTATAACTTTCTGTTAACCCCATACTGGTGGCATACAGAAATAGTGGGGGTGGTCTATAACTTTCTGTTAACCCCATACTGGTGGCATACAGAAATAGTGGGGGTGGTGTATAACTGTCTGTTAACCCCACCTGGCTCCTGTAGAGACAGTGTGAGAGCTGTACACAAGAGTTAGCAAAGAGAGGGTTAACGTGTCTGGTAAATACTATAGTAGTCTCACTACTCAATACACTGGAGTAGAAGTCACTTGATTGATCACAGGCAGATCATACCTGGCCATAGAATAGAAACTTATAGCATTCGAGTGGTTCATTGTGTTAAACCCGGCAGGGGATGCAGCGTTTCATGAAGGTGGTGGTTAGAGGGTGGGGGAAGGGTAGGGTGGGGTGGGATAGGGTGGAGGGAAGTTGCAGTTAGGGGCTGGTGGGGAGTTTGAAGTTTTTATGTGGCATAATTTTGGTGCAAAGGCAGTATGTCCTAGTGGTGTGTATATACAGTGTTATCCCTCCAGGTTCAGTCTACTGACCAATCAGGTCCTAGTGGTGTGTATATACAGTGTTATCCCTCCAGGTCCAGTCTACTGACCAATCAGATCCTAGTGGTGTGTATATACATTGTTATCCCTAAGTCCAGTCTACTGACCAATCAGATCCTAGTGGTGTGTATATACAGTGTTATCCCTCCAGGTCCTGTCTACTGACCAATCAGATCCTAGTGGTGTGTATATACAGTGTTATCCCTCCAGGTTCAGTCTACTGACCAATCAGATCCTAGTGGTGTGTATAAACAGTGTTATCCCTCCAGGTCCAGTCTACTGACCAATCAGATCCTAGTGGTGTGTATATACAGTGTTATACCCTAGGTCCAGTCTCCTGACCAATCAGATCCTAGTGGTGTGTATATACAGTGTTATCCCTCCAGGTCCAGTCTACTGACCAATCAGATCCTAGTGGTGTGTATATACAGTGTTATCCCACCAGGTCCAGTCTACTGACCAATCAGATCCTAGTGGTGTGTATATACAGTGTTATCCCTCCAGGTCCAGTCTACTGACCAATCAGATCCTAGTGGTGTGTATATACAGTGTTATCCCTCCAGGTCCAGTCTACTGACCAATCAGATCGTTGTGGTGTGTATATACAGTGTTATCCCTAGGTCCAGTCTACTGACCAATCAGATCCTAGTGGTTAGTATATGCAGTGTTATCCCTAGGTCCAGTCTACTGACCAATCAGATCCTAGTGGTGTGTATATACAGTGTTATCCCTCCAGGTCCAGTCTACTGACAAATCAGCTCCTAGTGGTGTGTATATACAGTGTTATCCTCTAGGTCCAGTCTACTGACCAATCAGATCCTAGTGGTGTGTATATACAGTGTTATCCCTCCAGGTCCAGTCTACTGACCAATCAGATCGTTGTGGTGTGTATATACAGTGTTATCCTCTAGGTCCAGTCTACTGACCAATCAGCTCCTAGTGGTGTGTATATACAGTGTTATCCCTTGGTCCAGTCTACTGACCAATCAGGTCCTAGTGGTGTGTATATACAGTGTTATCCTCTAGGTCCAGTCTACTGACCAATCAGCTCCTAGTGGTGTGTATATACAGTGTTATCCTCTAGGTCCAGTCTACTGACCAATCAGATCCTAGTGGTGTGTATATACAGTGTTATCCTCTAGGTCCAGTCTACTGACCAATCAGATCCTAGTGGTGTGTGTATACAGTGTTATCCCTAGGTCCAGTCTACTGACCAATCAGGTCCTAGTGGTGTGTATATACAGTGTTATCCCTCCAGGTCCAGTCTACTGACCAATCAGATCCTAGTGGTGTGTATATACAGTGTTATCCCTAGGTCCAGTCTACTGACCAATCAGATCCTAGTGGTGTGCATGTAGTGTTATCCCTCTAGGTCCATCCTACTGACCAATCAGATCTTAGTTGTGTGTATATACAGTGTTATCCCTAAGTCCAGTCTACTGACCAATCGACCCGTGAAGATTCCGGGGTAGAATAGGTCCTCAGCAACCCATGCTTGCCGTAAAAGGTGACTATGCTTGTCGTAAAAGGCGACTAACAGGATCGGGTGGTCAGACTCGCTTACTTGGTTGATGCATGTCATCGATCCCAATTGCGTGGATCAATGCTCATGATATCAATCACTGGATTGTCTGGTCCAGACTCGATTATTTACAGACCGCCGTCATAGCTGGAATATTGCTGAGTGCGGTGTTAAACAACAAACCAACCAGCCAACCAACTACTGACCAATCAGATCCTGGTGGTGTGCATATAAAGCATTGTCTCACCTTGTCCTGTCTGTCTCTGACAAAAGCAACTCACTGGGAAGTGATCAGTTACATTTCTCTTATCTTATTGATCAATTTCAACTTCAAAGAATTTCCTTTCTCTCACCTGCCTGACGTTAACGAAGCAGAAATTGACGACGATTTCTACTGAATTATTCACATACTAAGCTGCTTGCAACAGGAGTGCACACGCTGGCAGTAACAAGCCTCATCCACCTGGTTTAATATATCTGCATCAATTCCAGGTGCAATCCATCGTTAATATTCTTCCTTTTCTTATCCTGTATTTTTGGTTCAGTGAAGTATTGTGTTTTTCATTGTGATATGTTTGTCAGTTGATTTAAATAATATATGCTTTGTTTGTTTGTTTGTTTGTAGTTTGTTGTTTGACACCACACTTACTAATATTCCAGCACTATGTCAGTTTGTAAATAATTGGGCAGGGAATCCAGTGATTGATATCATGAGCTCGATTTGGGAAGGATGACGTGCAAGTAACAGTCACTGAGCCTGACCACCCAATCCATTTAGTTGCCTCTTATGACAAGCATGGGATGCTAGGGACCTGTATTCTTACCCAGAGAGCCTGTGAAGATCCGGGGTGGAGAAGGTCTTCAGCAACCCATGCTTGCCGAATAGGTGACTGTGTTTGTCATGAGAGGCGACTAACAGGATCGGGTGGTCAGGCTTGCTGACTTGGTTGATGCATGTCATTGGACCCAATTGTGTGGATCGATGCTCATGATGTCAATCACTGGATTGTCTGGTCCAGACTCGATTATTTACAGACCACCGTCATATAGCTGGAATATTGCTGAGTGCGTCATCAAACAAACAAAAATCTGACCTGGAGTCCAGCGGTATTGTAGTGTGCTGGGAGATTCCTGGGACACTGAAGTAAACAGAAGATGGCAATATTGAGTGAGTGAGTGAATGTGTGAGTGAGTAAGCGAGTGAGTGAGTGAGTGAGTGAGTGAGTGAGGGAGGGAGGGATGGAGCGAGCGAGCAATTCACAGATAATGTGGATGAAAAAAAGACATTGATAAAATTAAATATATCTTTGGCACGCCACAGATATTTGTAACTGTTATGAACTCGTCGTCATGTATGTGATCTGTGAAGACTCCTGGTACACTGGAGTAAACAGACGATGGCAATATTGAGTGAGTGAGGGAGGGAGGGAGGGAGAGAGGGAGCGAGTGAGCAATTCACAGATAATGTAGATGAAAAAAGACATTGATGAAAAAAGACATTGATGAAATTAAATATATCTTTAGCATGCCTCTGATATTTGTAACTGTTATCAACCAGTC
Organism: Haliotis cracherodii; assembly: GCF_022045235.1. Lineage (NCBI taxonomy): Eukaryota > Metazoa > Mollusca > Gastropoda > Lepetellida > Haliotidae > Haliotis > Haliotis cracherodii. Next base: position 21,777,865 of record NW_027266267.1, read on the forward strand.
TTCATGTATGTGATCTGGGAAGACTCCTGGTACACTGGAGTAAACAGACGATGGCAATATTGAGTGAGTGAGGGAGGGAGGGAGGGAGAGAGTGAGCGAGTGAGCAATTCACAGATAATGTAGATGAAAAAAGACATTGATGAAAAAAGACATTGATGAAATTAAATATATCTTTGGCACGCCACAGATATTTGTAACTGTTATCAACCAGTCTTCATGTATGTGATCTGGGAAGACTCCTGGTACGCTGAAGTAAACAGGAGCGAGCGAGCGAGCAATACACAGATAATGCAGATGAAAAAAGACATTGATAAAATTAAATATATCTTTGGCACGCCACAGATATTTGTAACTGTTATCAACCAGTCTTCATGTATGTGATCTGGGAAGACTCGGTGAGATGCTGTACATGTTTTGAAGTGGGAATGTCTTGTTGTATCTGGCCACTCAAGCCAATCAGCTGTCTTCCCACTCCTCAATATCAACAAGGAAACTGGCGTTAATGACTTGCCTCTCTAATATCTGCAGTTCAACCTCAGCTTTGAGTTTCTTCCACGGCTCATCCATCTTCATTCCAGTTTCCATGGAAACACATAAATAAACTGGAACATTTCTGAATATGAAACCAATAGCTAAATTTATGAGTATGATTTTGATTGTGTAGTTAAGTGAGCAGTATTTCCTATCCAGATAATTTTATTTCAAAGCGTTAAACACTCTGAACTTTACCTTCGTGTACTAGCGCTTCAACAGATTCACGGTTACGCTTTAATGATGCCATTTCCTCCTATCCCATATTTTACATCAATTCTTGAAATATCTGCGATGTAAAGTTTGGCTTCATGACCTATACTTTGTGGCCATAGAATGAAAATTTGAGAAATTGACTATAGCCAAAAATTTCAAGACATTAAAAATTCGAAATGATTTAAGTGCTATGTGATATAGAGAATAGACGGATCGGTAATTGATGGTGGGAATATCACGGACAAATTGCCATGCGCTTGCCACGACAGGGGTAATTATTTGAAACTAAGATGATTAATGAGAAGTCCGCCGCTTCAGGGACTTGTCCCATCACTCAGTGGAATATATCCCGGTGCTGATGCCCAGTCTTGGAGCTGTGGAAGGAATGGCTCACAGAGTGCAGTTCTTGACTGTTTCTTGTATGCCATAGTTGTTTAAGTGTTCATTCTAGGATTATCAAAGTGTTCCTGTATTCAAATATTTCATGCAAAATTCCTGTGATACGTTTTTTATTGCAATATTCATGTTTTCAACTTTTTCATGCTATATTCATCTTACACAATAAATCTTAAAATATTTATGTTATCCTAGAGTTCTTGCATTACTGCTGTTATCCAATATTTCCTGTAATTCAATAGCTCTTGCAATAGTGCTGTTATCCAATAATTCCTGTTATTCAATAGTTCTTGCAATAGTGCTGTTATCCAATAATTCCTGTAATTCGATAGCTCTTGCAATAGTGCCGTTCACCAATAATTCCTGTTATTCAATAGTTCTTGCAATAGTGCTGTTATCCAATAATTCCTGTAATTCATGTAGTTCTTGCAATAGTGCTGTTATCCAATACATCCTGTAATTCAATAGTTGTTACAATAGTGCTGTTATCCAATATTTCCTGTAATTCAATAGCTCTTGCAATAGTGCTGTTATCCAATAATTCCTGTTATTCAATAGTTCTTGCAATAGTGCTGTTATCCAATAATTCCTGTAATTCAATAGCTTTTGCAATAGTGCCGTTCACCAATAATTCCTGTTATTCAATAGTTCTTGCAATAGTGCTGTTATCCAATAATTCCTGTAATTCATGTAGTTCTTGCAATAGTGCTGTTATCCAATACATCCTGTAATTCAATAGTTCTTGCAATAGTGCTGTTATCCAATAAATCCTGTAATTCAATAGTTCTTGGAATATATCTATGATTGTTAGAGATAATATATTTATATCTCCATCTCCATGCAGGGGGGCACGGGTGCCCCAGTCGTCTAACGCGCCGCGATTCGCTGTGCAGAGTTACGTCCTTTGGGCACGCCAGAAACCTATGATTGTGGGTTTGAATCCTAATTCGCCCCGATTATGTTTCTAGATTTATCAGCACCATGCCCGTGCTCGTCCGTTTCACTGAAGTGGTAAACATCTGAGACCTGCATCACTTCGGGCTTTCCTACCACATTAAGCTGACACGCCGTGATATAACTGGAATACTGTTAAAAGCGGTGTTAAACCCAACTCACTCACTCACTCACTCCATGCAGGGAGGCACGGGTGGCCCAGTTGTCTAAGGCGCCGCAATTCGCTGTGCAGAGTTGTGTCCCTTGGGCATGCCAGAAACCTATGAGTGTGGGTTTGAATCCTAATTCGACCCGATTATGTTTCTAGGTTTGTCAGCACCATACCCGTGCTCGTGGGTTTCACCAAAGTGGTAAACGTCTGAGACCTGCATCACTTTGGGCTTTCCTCCCACATTAAGCTGACATGCCGCCAACTGGAATACTGTTAAAAGCGGCATTCAACTAACTAACTCTCTCACACACTCGCTCATCTCCATGCATTATGACATGCTCCAAGTGCCAACTTGAAAGTTTCTAGAGGTAGGGTTGGTTAAATGGGCAGGACAGGTTTTGAGTTGAAATGTTCGCTGGTATTCAATAGTTCCTGTTATCCATGGTGTAATAGCTCTTGTATATAGTGCCTGCATGCTGCCTGTGTCATTGTGGGGTTTAGGAGCCCCTTTAAGTGTGTGTCATTGTAGGGTCTAGGAGCCCCTTTATGTGTGTGTCATTGTAGGGTTTAGGAGCCCCTTTAAGTGTGTGTCATTGTAGGGTCTAGGAGCCCCTTTAAGTGTGTGTCATTGTAGGGTTTAGGAGCCCCTTTAAGTCTGTATCATTGTAGGGTTTAGGAGCCCCTTTAAGTCTGTGTCATTGTAGGGTCTAGGAGCCCCTTTAAGTATGTGTCATTGTAGGGTTTAGGAGCCCCTTTAAGTGTGTGTCATTGTAGGGTCTAGGAGCCTCTTTAAGTGTGTGTCATTGTAGGGTTTAGGAGCCCCTTTAAGTGTGTGTCATTGTAGGGTCTAGGAGCCCCTTTAAGTGTGTGTCATTGTAGGGTTTAGGAGCCCCTTTAAGTGTGTGTCATTGTAGGGTTTAGGAGCCCCTTTAAGTTTGTGTCATTGTAGGGTTTAGGAGCCCCTTTAAGTGTGTGGCATTGTAGGGTTTAGGAGCCCCTTTAAGTGTGTGTCATTGTAGGGTTTAGGAGCCCCTTTAAGTGTGTGTCATTGTTGGGTCTTGGAGCCCCTTTAAGTGTGTGTCATTGTAGGGTCTAGGAGCCCCTTTATGTGTGTGTCATTGTAGGGTCTAGGAGCCCCTTTAAGTGTGTGGCATTGTAGGGTTTAGGAGTCCCTTTGAGTGTGTGTCATTGTAGGGTTTAGGAGCCCCTTTAAGTGTGGGGCATTGTAGGGTCCAGGAGCCCCTTTAAGTATGTGTAATTGTAGGGTCTAGGAGACCCTTTAAGCGTGTGTCATTGTAGGGTTTAGGAGCCCCTTTAAGCGTGTGTCATTGTAGGGTTTAGGAGCCCCTTTAAGTGTGTGTCATTGTAGGGTTTAGGAGCCCCTTTAAGTGTGTGTCATTGTAGGGTTTAGGAGCCCATTTAAGTGTGTGTCATTGTAGGGTTTAGGAGCCCCTTTAAGTGTGTGTCATTGTAGGGTTTAGGAGCCCCTTTAAGTATGTGTCATTGTAGGGTTTAGGAGCCCCTTTAAGTGTGTGTCATTGTAGGGTTTAGGAGCCCCTTTAAGTGTGTGGCATTGTAGGGTTTAGGAGCCCCTTTAAGTGTGTGTCATTGTAGGGTTTAGGAGCCCCTTTAAGTGTGTGTCATTGTAGGGTCTAGGAGCTAGTAGGTGTTCCTCACAGCAATGTAGGGAATGACACACCCAAGTTGGGCAGGGTGCACGGGTGGCCCAGTCGTCTAAGGCGCCGCGTTTCGCTGTGCAGAGTTGCGTCCCTTGGCGCTCCCACGCCAGAAACCTATGATCATGGGTTCCAATCCCGGTTTGCTCCGATTATGTTTCTAGGTTTGTCAGCACCATACCCATGCCCGTGGGTTTCACCGAAGTGGTAAACCTCTGAGACCTGCATCACTTGGGGCTTTCCTCCCACATTAAGCTGACACGCCGCGATATAACTGGAATACTGTTAAAAGCGGCGTTAAACCAAACTCACTCACTCACCCAAGTTGGGCAGGAGGTAAGCATGGGAGGGACACCTGCTGTATCAAATGTCCCTCTCCAGACTCCCCGTCTCTCTCTAGCATGTCTCCCTGACCTGCTGAGTCTTTCCTCGTTGTCATCACCATATCTTCAACTCCCATCCCTCCTGGCAAACAGATTCTACGAGCCCCTTGATGGGAGGGTTTTGGATGGATATCTTCAGTATCGACTTCTCCCCATGTCAATTGTAGCACATTACTTGATTATCAGCGAGCCAGTGTTTTTCCAGTTAATTTTGGTGTGCGTCAATGATTCTAGTTTGTTGGTTTGTACGAGGTTTGGTTGCTGTCATGATGGATGCACCTCAAGAGTCTACTCAGGCCACGGTGACAAGTTAGATGCAACAAGATGCTCAGCTACTGAAACAGGGAATTCCGTCCGTATGTTCATCTGGACCAATCTCCATGACACTCTTCCTTGTTGTATTTGAGTGGTTTGCTGTGTGCTGAGTACAGTGTTCTGCTATACACAGTGTTCTGCTATACACAGTGTTCTGCTATACACAGTGTTCTGCTATACACAGTGTTCTGCACACAGTGTTCTGCTATACACAGTGTTCTGCACAGTGTTCTGCTATACACAGTGTTCTGCTATACACAGTGTTCTGCTATACACAGTGTTCTGCTATATACAGTGTTCTGCTATACACAGTGTTCTGCTTTACACAGTGTTCTGCTTTACACAGTGTTCTGCTTTACACAGTGTTCTGCTTTACAGTGTCCTGCTTTACACAGTGTTCTGCTATACACAGTGTTCTGCTATACACAGTGTTCTGCTATACACAGTGTTCTGCTATACACAGTGTTCTGCTTTACAGTGTCCTGCTTTACACAGTGTTCTGCTTTACACAGTGTTCTGCTATACACAGTGTTCTGCTTTACAGTGTCCTGCTTTACACAGTGTTCTGCTTTACACAGTGTTCTGCTATACACAGTGTTCTGCTATACACAGTGTTCTGCTATACACAGTGTTCTGCTATACACAGTGTTCTGCTATACACAGTGTTCTGCTTTACAGTGTCCTGCTTTACACAGTGTTCTGCTTTACACAGTGTTCTGCTATACACAGTGTTCTGCTTTACAGTGTCCTGCTTTACACAGTGTTCTGCTTTACACAGTGTTCTGCTATACACAGTGTTCTGCTATACACAGTGTTCTGCTATACACAGTGTTCTGCTATACACAGTGTTCTGCTATACAGTGTCCTGCTTTTCACAGTGTTCTGCTTTACACAGTGTTCTGCTATACACAGTGTTCTGCTTTACAGTGTCCTGCTTTACACAGTGTTCTGCTTTACACAGTGTTCTGCTATACACAGTGTTCTGCTATACACAGTGTTCTGCTATACACAGTGTTCTGCTTTACAGTGTCCTGCTTTACACAGTGTTCTGCTTTACACAGTGTTCTGCTATACACAGTGTTCTGCTATACACAGTGTTCTGCTATACACAGTGTTCTGCTATACACAGTGTTCTGCTTTACAGTGTCCTGCTTTTCACAGTGTTCTGCTTTACAGTGTCCTGCTTTACACAGTGTTCTGCTTTACACAGTGTTCTGCTATACACAGTGTTCTGCTATACACAGTGTTCTGCTATACACAGTGTTCTGCTTTACAGTGTCCTGCTTTACACAGTGTTCTGCTTTACACAGTGTTCTGCTATACACAGTGTCCTGCTTTACACAGTGTTCTGCTATACACAGTGTTCTGCTATACACAGTGTTCTGCTATACCCAGTGTTCTGCTATACACAGTGTTCTGCTATACACAGTGTTCTGCTTTACAGTGTTCTGCTTTACACAGTGTAAAGTGGTTTGCTGTGTGCTGTAGACAGTGTCCTGCACACAGTGTTCTGCTATACACAGTGTTCTGCTATACACAGTGTTCTGCTATACACAGTGTTCTGCTATACACAGTGTTCTGCTTTACAGTGTCCTGCTTTACACAGTGTAAAGTGGTTTGCTGTGTGCTGTAGACAGTGTCCTGCACACAGTATGCACTGATTGGCTCATTGTAGAATTCCACTGAGCAATGTTAGTGTGGTAATGATGAATCAGTCTGTGAAGTTATTGTTGCTGCCATAAAACTAAGAATTGACTTCAATTTGTATTTGTGTTTCTGGAGATATATACATAAAAACAGGTGTCCGAACTGGGTGGAAATCATTTGCTCCGTATGCACACTGGTTTTTAAATTTATACCTCAATAAATACAAACACAAATTGTCAATTCTTAAATACATTGTGCCAATTACTTATATAAGCCACCTGTAAAGATTCGGGGTAGAATAGGTCTTCAGCAACCCATGCTTTCCATAAAAGCAACTAACAGGATTGGGCAGTCAGACTCGCTGACTTGGTTGATGCATGTCATCGTATCCCAATTGCTCGCATCAATGCTCATGCTGTCAGTCACTGGATTGTCTGGTCCAGACTCGATTATTTACAGACCGCTGTCATATAGCTGGAATATTGCTATGTGCAGCATTAAACAAAAAAAAAACAACTTATGTAAGTACATAGTATGAACTATCTTTAGGTGAATAGTATCTCAGTCGACATGACACCCGCTGCTGCAACATGACGAGGATGAACAAGTAACACGACTTTCTTTGTTCTCTGACACGGCATCAGCGGCGATGTGAAACTCAGCTGTCACAGCAAGAAACAACATATTGTGTTTTAGAACAATCAATTTACATTTAGTGATTGAAGACTAGACCACACAGCATCCGTGCGCTATCCTTCAAGCATCAGCTTCAGCAGCAGACAAACCGATATGGCTCATATCTACCGTTTTTCCATGTACATTTAAATGGTTTCAACTGCGCATGGATATGTCTATAGATCGTCGTCCCGGTCTGGGAAATGATTGAAGATAAGACAAACTGCCGTGGGACTTTTAACATGATTAACAAATAGATTTCTCTGCCAAATCGGCGGCAGATACACTGTTTTCGACAGTCTGTGTTTTGTTCTCTGTTAATGAGCTCTTTTAATCAATTTTTCCGCACTAGTTAATGATGAAAAAGCCTGTGATTGCTACAAGTGTAGTGGTGGCATAGACACTGTGGCTAATTCCTGGACAAAGGCTGCAGCGTAGTCATTCTCCTGTACTCTATCTAGCGTAGTCACTACACAATTCCAGTAATTGCTGACCTGCTTCAAAGGGACATTAATGGTGAATTGTCTTGGAAATGATTTCGTCTGAAGATGAATGTTGATTAATTGTCAGTGAATCTGGTAACTGGAATTAATATATTCTTGTCTTTTGGGCGACATGACCTTTTTTGTGTTGTGGGATGATAATTTTGAAAAACATATATTTTAAGTTTAATGTTTGTGTGTGTAAGTTTCTTGATCACAGGTTATAGTGACCGCTAAAATATTTACATGATTGAGATAGAAATATGACAAGGAATATATGGTTGTTTTTTTATAATGATGATGATGATGATGATGATGATGATGATGATAACGATGGCATTGTTTATTGATGATGATGATGATGATGATGGCATTGTTTATTGATGATGATGATAAAGATGGCATTGTTTATTGATGATGATGATGATGATGATGATAAGGAATAAAGATTGATAATGCCCTCATTCCAAGAACAAATGGATGCTAATAGCGAGTGACATGTGAGTTTGTAGACAGATTTGTAAGACACAGCCCTATTATCACACAGTCACACAATACTGATATACGTTAAATATTCATACCATTCCAATCTGATCTCCAGCCCCCATGTCAAACACATTGTTCATCAAGTGATATATCAAAGTCGCAGCCAGTATAGTGTTATAATGATAGCAGACTTGGCCATCAATCATTGTTGTACACTGTGTTAATGCTAGGTTTTATAACACCCATCATTGGGGTATATAAGCAATAAGCACTACTTGTACTCTCTGGCTGCTGATGCTGGGAATCAGGGCAGTAAATCAACTGATAAATTGTACACATTTGGGATTGGTGAAACCGTGCAGTAGAATAAGGAGATGCAGTGTATAGTTCATTGTTTTACACTGATGAGCGGAGCCCACCACCATCAGCAGCAGCACCGCATCAACTCAGAACATCAGCGCAGAACAAGGGCAGTCCGTGAAGGAAGATCTTGTTGTACAGAGATTTGACCACTAGGGGAAACATCACTCGAGGTTGTCTGCAACACTTGTTCGTGAGCTAGTGAGTGATTGGGTGGGTGGGTGGTTGAGTGTTTTGGTTTATTGTTTGTTTGTTTAATACCGTCAGCAATATTGAAGCTATATGGTGGCGGTCCGTAAATAATCAAATCTGGACTAGACAATCCAGTGATTGATATCATGAGCATCGATCCATGTAATTGGGATACGATGACATGCATCAACCAAGTCAGCGAGCCTGACCAGCCGATCCCGTTAGTCGCCTACGACAAGAATGGGTTGCTGATGACCCATTCCAGCCCGGATCTTCACGTGTCAAGGGAGTGAGTGACTTGCTTTATGTTCCAGCAGCTAAATCACTTGGTAAACTTTGATACAAAGTTCCCTGTATAAGCATGTGTTGAATATTGAATATTGTAACGTTGAAAAACACCTCACTACGTACTCAAAGTAACTTGATGTCAAGCCTCTGCAAAAACAATGAAATCATCCAAACATCTACATCTACATCACCAACAAAGATGGATGAATTTGTGCCGTTGAATATTCCTGCAATGAGAGTCTATAATAGATGGCATTTTCATTCTGTGCTGCAAATCGTCTTGTCTATATCATCTCATGAATGACAAAACGTGAATCGTCTCATGTAGATGTGCCCCAAAGGGAAGGTAAATGCATTTCTGTATTCACATGGTGAAATAAACATGGTATTAAGTAAGAAAATATCGTCTCTTCCCATGACATTAACGTCGATGATGTATAAATATGACATTAGCTTACATCAGATCACATACTGCTCTGTGATGCCAGACAAACAAGATGGCCGACGACGTGGATTACTCTTAGCCAAATCTCAAATGTGAGGTGAGGTGAAATTGGGTTTAACGTCGCGTCCAAGATTATTGCACTTATATAGCGACGTGAATGCGCATGTGTGTGTGTTTGTTGCTGCTTGTACTAGTCCAGACTGATGCCGATTTACAGTGCTAGCTCACTGAGATACCATGCCACAGTTTAACATGAATACCCCACTCAGACACAGTATACTGACTCCGAGCCGACCAGTCCTTGTTTTAGCCCCTTAATGCCGAGTGCCAGACAGGGTAACAACAAGTACCATCTTTTAACGTCTTTTGGTATGACGCGGCCGGGGATCGAACACCGTACCTTCCGCTCTCCGGACGGACGCTCTACCACAAGACCACGGAGGCAAATCTCAAATGTCATACTCCACACACAAAGCATCGACCATCTCTTGGCGTCCAACATGGCATGACCTTTGTTGGTTTTCACTGAACATTTCAAAACAAAATCGCATGACGCAGCAATATTTCTTCAGGACTGTCTTTCACTGTTACGACTTCTGCAGAAAAACCTCCAGCATTAAAGGCTGACATCTGAATGGTTTCATGTGATGATTGCAGTGTGTTTGGCGTAATGACCCCGACAACAGAAACATAGACGTGAGGTGAACATAACGTCGTCAATTATCCCAACAAGCGGAGGCATTGCTGTAATTCTGTAGCTCCGAGAAATGTCTTACATGAGTACTCGACTACAAGACAGCTGAAGAAGAAAGTTTTTCAAACGTCTGTCTCCTTTGTAAATTTGAAAGATAACTTTCTAATTGATTTACGTAAAAACTTGACTTTTATTTCTTGGTGGTAAAATGGATTTGTCATGTGAGGAAGGTCTACTTAACAAGCTCGGACCTACACCATTGAGGGCAATAAATGCTATTAACCTGTCTCAGCGGATGAAGCACCCTGAACACTCCACTTTATTTATCTAAACACAATATCCGACTCAATTTAAGAATTTGACGAGTCTATTGTGAGAAAGTGTAGCTATTACGTGAGAGCCAAGTTATGTTTTCCCATGTTCAAACACCTCGTACAATACACTGTAATAACTCCATCTGCAGGCTGCCGTGCCCAACTTGATTAAAATCCCCCACCATTGAAGACGTGTGTTCCAATGTTGTAACTGTTGCAGAGGAAAAAGACTTCTTTCAGCTTCCATGGAATTGATTTTTGGTGATCATTTGATTTTGAGGTAATAACTGTCGTGTGATGCATTTCGAATGACTTGTGTGGGTCCTGAATTTGGCTATTTCTTCCTGGTGGTGTTACCGTACCTTTCCCAGTTTGGGTCAGTCCGTTCAATTGGATGTCGTTACAAGGCACAATTTACTTGTCATTTCGATAGAGCCCTTTGAAGAGGGGATCTGATCTTGTGAACCTTATTGAAATAAAGACGCTTTTCTCTTCGTTCTTTTGTGGATGAAGTTGGCCTCAAACCCAATAAACTTCCATGCCCCTCTGTGAAACAGCTCTCGCTGCTGAATCATGTAACGTCGTTACTTCCCGGGAGAGAGATGCTACTGGATAGTTTTAGATGAAATTCAAAATTGTACTGCTCCTTTCTGAAAGAAAACAGTCTTGGAAGCACCTTTTACCTTCATATCGGATAATGGTGTTACTGTAGTCGCGTTGTGCCGAATTTAGATTTACTTTACATGATTAAACACGTGATTTATTTCTTTAATTTGATTGGTTTGAGTTAATTTGATTGTGACATCACATCTGATGCACTCCAGTCATCCCCGATGTGGAGCTCTTCAGATGGGAAAGGAACATTGGTGTCAAATTGTAACGAAGATCTATTGCTTTTATACAACAGAAAACACAACACAAACAGCTTTCTATTGAAGACATCTTTCATTTTATTGTTCCATGGCTGGGTAGAAAATGAGATTCATCACTAAAAATTTGATTTCATGGAACTTAGTTTGTGGGAAATGAAATCTGCCATTGGTACAGTTTGGCAACATGGCTAAACATGGGTGCTTTGTAATACTGTGAAGTGTTCTGGTTGATGTTAGCGTGTCCGGTTAGTTGACTTGTCTTGTAGCTATGTATTTGAGTACAATTCGCCAAATACATCACCATTATCTAATCAGTGTTTATGTGCATATTTATGATGTGCCAAATCCACACTCCAAATCCAACTCGCATATCTATGATGTGCCACTCACTCACTCACTCACTCACTCACTCACTCACCCACCCACCCACCCACCCTCACTCACTCACTCACTCTCGCACTCACTCACTCACTCTCGCACTCACTCACTCACTCACTCACTCACTCACTCACTCACTCACTCACTCACGCACACACGCACGCACGCATGCTCGCACGCACGCACGCACTCCATCACTCACTCACTCACTCACTCACTCACTCACTCACTCACCACACTCACTCACTCACTCACTCACTCATCCACCCTCTCTCATTCACTCTCTCACTCACTCACTCAGGCTGGAAGATCGGCATCAGGATGCAGGCTCCCCTGTTAGTCCAGACACTACTAATGGTAGGTAGTTGCCAACAATGACGGACATCAAGAATTGTCTCCGCACAACAATAACGATGTGCGAGTCCAACACAACACGACCATGCCGTGTATTCAAGGGGGAATAGAGGCTTCACCCATTTCACCGAATCAGCAGATTTGATTGATTGTCATATTATGTAAAAGAATACACAGAAATAACTGAAGACCGACTTTTTGGAATTCTGTTATCGGTGGAAGCAATATTTTAAACTGGACCCCTTGACCTAATGAAAACTACATTTTCTCTGATATAATCCTGCAAAAAGAATCGAGGTCCTCAGTTGTGTTCCGAGTCTCTGTACATTGACAGATTGTTTGGAGGGAGAGCAGTCTAAGAAACAGATCAATGATCTTCATGAAAAATATTCATGTTCCTAATTTTTTTCTAGGAATTGTTTCAAAACATAAGATTTGAGTCTCCATGTTAAGCAGTTTCTATTATTTGAACTAAAAGGGTTTGGTGTTTATATTAATTGAAGTTTAGATTAATGAGAACTATGATTGATTTGAACTTTGAGGAAGGCTTTATTAGTGTCATTTGTTAGTATTTATGGAACAGCATTGATTGATTTCCAAGACATTAATTTCAAGAATGCTTGACATTTGAGTAAAAAACCCAAACCCAACCTTGCCTGCATCCTGCCTTCTTTTCATTGCCTGCAGGCTCTTGTGTTGAGGCCAGCTCCGGGTGATGTTGGTGATGCTGTTGATGATGTTGGTAGGGTTGATGCTGTTGTAGATGGTGATGGTGTTGATGATGATGGTTGATAAAAGTCATGTTGATGATGAGTTGGTTAGTTGCTGCTGCTGCTGATGGTAACACTGTTTGATGATGATGATGATGATGATAACACTGTTTGATGATGATGATGATGATAACACTGTTTGATGATGATGATGATGGTAACACTGTTTGATGATGATGATGATGATAACACAGTTTGATGATGATGATGATAACAATGTTTGATGATGATGATGATGATGATAACAATGTTTGATGATGATGATGATGATGATGATGATGATGATGATGATGATGATGATGATGATAACAATGTTTGGTGATGATGATCATGATGATGACGATGTGAGTGTCAGGAGGATGGGAAGACGATGATGAGCAAATGGTCAAATGATGATTAAATAAACCTAGGATTCAAGGAAATAAGATTGCTTGTATTGACAATAACAAAGACAATCATATTTGTTGGGATGAATTATGACTTCGCTATTAATAACAACACAATTAAACTGTTTTTCCCCAAATTGAATAAATGATAGAAAGTGTCTTTATTGAATAATGCAAAGATAAAATATGGCACAGTATTAAATTTAGAATCCTTAGGCTTTACCACCTCCATCAAACAGCAACTTTGGCAGACTAAATAAATTTGTTTCTATGCAATCTTATCAGCAAACCTCATTGCTTTTCCTGGGCTGGGGTCACAGAGGCACTGCCATTGTTTATACTGTTTTCCTGGAAGCTGCTTTTGATCGAAGGTGCGAGACAAAACGTCACTGCCTGACTGTGTATCTGTCAAGTTAGCCGGGGCCCTTACACCTTGAGGGTAATCTTGTTCTGTGAATATTCTCTAATTTACACGATCACTTCGTTCTATCATCAAAATTTCAACACGTAAATCAGCAGAAAAGATATTGACATTTCATCAAGCGCTTGATAATTGAATTTGACAGGGAATTTGGTTTGGTTTGTAAAGTCTGGCAGAATCTAAGAGGACCTGAGATAAATATTGACAATTGTTGTCTGGAAAATAGTATGATATGAGCTGAGTAATGTTCAGTTATGAGCAGGCAAGAGGGATGGCGTCTCAAAGGTTAGTCCCAGACCTTGTACATGACTGTAACAGTACTTCCGAACTGGCTGCAATATGCTTTTATAGAGGTATTAACTTAAAACACAGTGAGTGAGTGAATTGGGTTTAACGCCGCTTTTAACAGTATTGCAGTTATATCACGGCCTGTCAGCTTAATGTGGGAGGTAAGCTCGAAGTGATGCAGGTCTTAGACGTTTACCACTTCGGTGAAACCCACGAGCACGGGTATGGTGCAGACAAACCTAGAAACATAATCGGGGTGAATCGGATTCAAACCCACAATCATAGGTTTCTGGTGTGCCCAAGGATGCAACTTTGCACAGCGAACTGCAGCGCCTTAGACGACTGGGCCACCCATGCCCCCCTTAAAACTCAGTGTACATACTGTGTTAACCTGCATTTTCACCTACTTAAACACAAAAACATATTGAAGTCAATTCTTAATAATAAATACAATAACAATTAGTGTGTTAGTTGTGTAATGCTGCACTTAGCAATTTTCCAGCTATATGATGGCGGTCTGTTAATCGAGTCTGGACCAGACAATCCAGTGACTGATATCATGGGCATCGATCCACGCAATTGGGATACGATGACGTGCATCAACCAAGTCAGCGAGCCTGACCACTGGATCTTGTTAGTCGCCTCTTATGATAAGCGTCACTGACTCACCATTTACAGCAAGCATGGGTTGCTGAAGACCTATTCTCCCCCGGATCTTCACAAGTCGAGCAATAATGACAACTTCACAGACAAGTACCCAGTATTTGCATGTTCGTAGTTTCAAAGGTGATTGTTGGGTGATCCTTGTTCAGTGTTCCCGCTGGCTTTTGAAACAGCCAGTCCTTGTGGACTGGCAACTCTAAAAATGCCCAGTTCCCCCTAATTTTTGCCAGTCCCAACTTTCAACAAATGAAAAAACGTATGTAAATTAAATGGTTTTAATTCTTCCAACATCATGTTCAGTGCAAAGATGTCATCTCTGAAGTAACTTAGTTAGATCTATACGTCATTCACAAAAACTTCGGTCACAATTTTCTCTCTGTTTCTTTAATATTTTCGAGACCAAGTCGCTACAAATGGATATTTAACCTAGAAATAGACAAAGGGAAACCCTGATGGTAACCGACAAGCTGCCTTTGTTCGAAAAATGTACTTATATGAATATCACCGACGTTTTGTTCACCAACAAAGATTTCTAAGGTACTTTATTTCCGGGTCCACAAGGACTGGCAGTCACATGAATTATCAGGCCATGCCTAATTTTACCTGTAAAACGCTGGTAAACAGGAACGCTGCTTGTAGCTGTTGAATGGTAGATGACAATCTGAATGATGTCTTCTTGTTATGTCAACAACAGCAACATGGTTGAATTCACAGACATGTCACTCACTGACTCACTCACTCACACAGACTCACTCACTCACTCACTGATTCACTCACACAAATTCACTCACTCACTCACTCACTCACACACTCACTCACACAGACTCACTCACTCACTCACTGACTCACTCACACAGACTCACTCACTCTCACACTCACTCACTCACACAGACTCACTCACTCACTCACTCACTCACACAGACTCACTCACTCACTCACTCACTCACTCACCCACTCACTCACAAAGACTCACTCACTCACACAGACTCACTCACTCACTCTCACACTCACTCACTCACATAGACTCACTCACTCACACAGACTCACTCACTCACTCTCACACTCACTCACTCACTCACTCACTCACTCACACATACACACTCACTCACACAGACTCACTCACTCACTCACAGACTCACTCACTCACTCACTCACTCACACAGACTCACTCACTCACTCACACAGACTCACTCACTCACTCACACAGACTCACTCACACAGACTCACTCACTCACTCACACAGACTCACTCACTCACTCACACAGACTCACTCACTCACTCACACAGACTCACTCACTCACAAAGACTCACTCACCCACTCACTCACAAAGACTCACTCACTCACACAGACTCACTCACTCACTCACACAGACTCACTCACTCACTCACACAGACTCACTCACTCACTCACACAGACTCACTCACTCACTCACACAGACTCACTCACTCACCCACTCACTCACACAGACTCACTCACTCACACAGACTCACTCACTCACTCACTCACTCACACAGACTCACTCACTCACTCACACACTCACACACTCACTCACTCACTCACTCACACAGACTCACTCACTCACCCACTCACTCACAAAGACTCACTCACTCACACAGACTCACTCACTCACTCTCACACTCACTCACTCACTCACACAGACTCACTCACTCACACAGACTCACTCACTCACTCTCACACTCACTCACTCACTCACACAGACTCACTCACTCACTCACACAGACTCACTCACTCACTCACTCACAGACTCACTCACTCACACACACACTCACTCACTCACTCACACAGACTCACTCACCCACTCACTCACCCACTCACTCACTCACTTACTCACACAGACTCACTCACTCACCCACTCACTCACAAAGACTCACTCACTCACACAGACTCACTCACTCACTCTCACACTCACTCACTCACTCACTCACTCACTCACTCACAGACTCACTCACTCACTCACTCACTCACAGACTCACTCACTCACAGACTCACTCACTCACTCACTCACTCACTCACAGACTCACTCACTCACTCACTCACTCACAGACTCACTCACTCACTCACTCACTCACTCACAGAGTCACTCACTCACTCACTCACTCACTCACTCACTCACTCACTCACTCACTCACTCACTCACTCACTCACACACCCACTCACTCACTCACACTGCCACCCACTCACTCACTCACAATACCCTTCCTGAAACTTAAAACAGATTTTAGTGTCCTCTTCAATGAATGTCTCATGTTGTTCCAAACGTATGTATTCTTTTTTTTAAAATATCATGAAATGATATTAATTTACTTTTGTATTGACTCATATTTTTGTGTGTAGGAGGAAAAAGTGAAAACTACATGTACCGTAATTGCCATAATAAGCACACCAGGTAAAAATGTCAATCATTAATACAAAACACAACCCATGGAGAGAAAAGCGTAGATTGGCTGGCTGACATAGATGCTGCTATTCCCCCGTCAACTGATGACTGGTTCGTACACTCTGATGAACCCCTACCAGGTTGTGTAATATCTCTACCAACACACTAGCCAGCCTACATCAGTGTAGACAGTCCATACAATGGGGTCTTTCCAGGTATGTGGTCAGGATATCATTATAAAGTTGTCTGGGCTTGACAGAGATCGGCCATTCTGATATCTAGGATGATGTGAAGGGTTTTCTTTTCGTATGAACTGTCTGACCTGCGTGAAACTGACAGTACATCAAATATTTTCGGCAGTTGTCAATTACTGTTGCAGTGACGATGTCTCAAGTTTTGACAGCTTCTGTAACAAGGCTGGGCCACATGTCGTGGAATCAATATGTTTCCGTTGACTTTCATGGATATTCTGCTGTAATGGACGACTTTCGTGTGATAGATTTGTCAGTTATTCAGATGCCATTATAAAACTGATCAAAGAAATAAAACAATTTTGTAAAACAAAGAAAGAAAACAATTTTGTAAGACAAAGAAATATAACGATTTTGTAAAACAAAGAAATACTTTTTGTTCAACTAGACTTTTTCAAGATTCTTGTTTGACTTAGGTAGACCAGATATGGATCTTATTTCCTGATAGGTGTCAGTTGGTTAATATGAAGTTTATTTCAACTTCAGACCCGTGAAGATCCGGGGTAGAATAGGTCTTCAGCAACCCATGCCTGCTGCAAAAGGCGACTATGCTTGTCGTAAGAGGCGACTAACGGGATCGGGTGGTCAGGCTTGCTGACTTGGTTGATGCATGTCATCGATCCCCATTGCGTTGATCGATGCTCATGATGTCAATCACTGTATTGTCTGGTCCAGACTTGATTATTTACAGACTGCTGTCATATAGCTGGAATATTGCTGAATGCGGCGTTAAACAACAAACGAACAAACAATATTTCAACTTTCTAATATCTGACTGTAAATATTGTTTCGATCTTTGATTCATGTGCCAGTGCTGATTAGGTTTCAACTCTACTTCTGAGTGTGAATAGTGTTTTTCGCTGACTGTTTAAACTACATTGTAATGTTGAAATGAGATGAATCATTTTGCTTGTTAGCTTTCAATGTTTTGCTGCATTAAAAGTGCAGAAAACAAAAACAGTTTGATCCATGTGTAAACATGGATAGATTAAGAAAAGTAACATTTGCAGCAGTCCACTGTTGACAGAAATAAGCAACGCTCTGTCTTATACTCAGCACATTAATAATGCACACATTATCATCAGTGGTAATACGATCAATATCACCCTGAAATGAACACTTATCCTTCTTTGTACATACAGTAAATATCGTCCTCATGGGACCGTCTGATCGTGACGGATGATGAGAGCTGATGCTTGGGTTAGTGATAGACTGGGTAGGCGGTACTGAACATTATCACGGGAATTCTTTTTGTCATTTGTTAGATGTTCAAGACTATTTCTGTGGAGTTAAACTAATTTGTACACAAGATAACCATGGTTACGTAGATTGTTTCAGATTGTTTATTGTGTTCATGATGTTAAGTGAACCAATTTGTATCAGTTTCTTGTGAGAGGGTATAATGTTATTGTGTTTGTTGAAACAAACTGGTGGTGGGCAAGGTGGGATTGCTTTTGTGACATTTGCGTGTTGGAAGAGTGTCAGCACCAGTGTCACTCACTCACTCACTCACTCACTCACTCACTCACTCACTCACTCACTCTCTCACTCTACCCATGAAGATCCTGGGTCTTCAGCAACCCATGCTTGCCGTAACAAGCAACTAAGCTTGTAAGAGGCAACTAACGGGATCGGGTGGTCAGGCTCGCCGACTTGATGCATGTCATCGTATCTCAATTGCAGGGATAGATGCTCTTGATATCAATCACTGGATTGTCTGGTCCTGGCTTTATTATTTACAGACCGTCGTCATATAGCTGGAATATTATTGAGTGCGTCGTTAAACAAAAAGTTACTCTCACTCACTCACTCACTCACTCACCCAACCACTTACCCACTCACTCACTCACTCACTCACTCACTCACTCACTCACTCACTCACTCACTCACTCACCCACCCACCCACCCACCCACTCACTAACTTGCAAATCAACCACAATTTTCACTCTCGCCCACTGACTCGCTTACTCACTCACAAACCAACCACAATTTTCACACTCGCCCACTCACTCGCTAACTCACTCAAGCACAATTTTCACTCTCGCCCACTCACTCACTCACTCAGAAACCAACCACAATTTTCACTCTCGCCTACTCACTCGCTCACTCACTCGCTCACTCACTCAACCACAATTTTCACTCTCGCCCACTCACTCGCTCACTCACTCAACCACAATTTCACTCTCGCCCACTCAACCTCATTAAACCCCATTTGCTCACTAAGAAGCAAATATTTATCTATGTGAGACGGAAGTCTGAGACGATCGAAATGCAGGATATAAATCCGACAGTAAGTTAGTGGGTAACTAGGTATGGCTTCCTTATCCTGCTGCTGTAATTTGATTGGTCAAAGCCGTGGTCTTTCCGTAGTCTGGCCTGCAGTCGGTGTAGTCAGATATAACCCATGTGACTGAGCCTCGGGCTAGTGTCGAGTGTCCATCACCCTCATCAAAGACCAAGCACACAATGAGGCAAGAGGCGAACCAACAGCTTTATATCCCTATCAGCGGAATGAGGTTTTATACAAATGAGGAGGTAGGATTAGGGTCGTGTATGACCAACTGGAACAGCAACATTTTATAGCTGTGGACAATTTGCAAATATTGGTATGAATGTTATCAGACGTGCTCAAATGTCTGACAACTGGCCTTTTTACTTTCTTACACTTGCAAGTGTTGGGCTTCTGATGTGATCAAGTACATACCGTATTCTACATAATAAGCGCCCAGGGTGCTCTCAAATTAGAAATAGTCGGCTCTCATTAGAATATTATTTTGGTGGAAAAAAACAGAGTTGAAAGATCGTTAATTTTGTGGTTTATGCTGACAGGCTGAAATGTTTATGTACGATAGATATATTTTTCCAGATTTAAATTGAAGTCTTGTGTACATTGATCATTTGGAAGGGTGCTAATTGGGATTGTTCACTTGCCAATATATTAGCAAATATTGCCGTGGGCGCTTATTATGTTGAATACAGTAAGTATAGCTAAAATGAATGAAAAAGGATGATTTTCTGAATTTCAAAAATAAAAAAATCTAATAAAAAAAAGTATAAGAATGTTTGTAGCCTAAGATGAATTTTATTCCATAATTGTACGGGTTTTATCTATATCTCCTGCGAATACACAAAGCCTTTTAGAAAGTGGTCAAATGAAAGAAATGTTATCCTTGGGATTGCACTTACTTAGTATAGTACAATACAGATTCTTGTACTTTTGGGGGTTGAGTCCCACCTGGGACTGGGAGCCGTGCCAGTGTTCACGTATGAGAGGGGTACACAAAGTGTGTGATCTGGACTACCAGTTGTCAGTGAGTGAGTTGGGTTTAACGCTTCTTTTAACAGTATTACAGTTATGTCACGGCGTGTCAGATTAATGTGGGAAGAAAGCCAGAAGTGATGCAGGTCTCAGACGTTTACCACTTCGGTGAAACCCACGAGCACGGGTATGGTGCTGACAAACCTTGAAACATAATCGGGGCGAACCGGGATTCGAACCCACAATCATAGGTTTCTAGCATGCCCAAGGGACGCAACTCTGCACAGCAAATAGCATCACCTCAGAGGCTCTTAATTTCAAGAATTTTGCAAGTCTCGTGAGCCTCACAGAGCCCTTATTTTATCACGCCATTTATCTTTTTGTCTGGATATCATGAAATACCTTGATTTCTAGTATATCATCCCCCTCTATAAGCCAGCATTAGTGATGGGTTCGAGACTACAGAAATACCCTCTGACATCCTTGTATCCAACTGGATCTGAGACTGCGGAAATACTCTCTAATCCCAAAAGAAAACTATGAAAATACTCTCTGATTCCTTTGTCTTTAGTTCAGAAATATTCTCAAGCATACAAATGTCTCACCGGATCTTAGACTACAGAAATACTCTCTAACACCCAAGTATCCGACACCAGAGACTATAAAAATACTCTCTGATTCCTTTGTATTTAACTCTACACGAAAGTTCAGAAATACTCTCAAGCGCCAAATGTCCAACTGGATCTGAGACGAAGGAAATACTCTCTAACACCTAAGTTTCCAATACTCCAGAAATACTCTCTAACTCTCTTCCTGGCAGCGGATGGCAATAGGTGTGACAGCATGGGCTCCAGATCTGGGTTCAATTCTCGACATGGGTACGATGTGAGAAATCTATTCCTAGTGTTCCCTGCCATGATGGGTCTATAATTATCAGGAAGCCAGTTTGGACAGTATAGCCGTCTATTTAAAGAAGAAGACTCTAACAACAACAGAACATTTGTGTAGTACGCGTTTGGATGCATGCCAACATCCAGGTGATGCGGCACCTGCTTATGCATCCATAGAAACAATCTACTTATATATTTTTTCTTTTCGGCAAATAAAGAAATCATTCATTTGCTACACGTTGTTACACAACAAAGCCTCACAAGAAACATTGCCTCGGAAATGATTACTCGTTAAACCTGACGTTTATTTTTCAAGGAATTATAAACTAAACACAAAAAGCAAACATGGTAAAACTATTTGATTCCAGGTCCTGGAGGAGTTGAAAGATTTACGCACAGGATTTATGCGTGCCAACAAGGTGTTTTTCAAACTGTCAAGAGAATTTTGAATCATTTGATAATTTCTTTCAAATTATATAATAATCAAATCTGTTCGCTTTTTACGCTTAAACATTCCATCTAAAAAGGATTTTTTCTCGTGACAATTGCAAAGATGTAAAAAGGTTTGAAAATTGGATTGATATTCAGTGTTTTTGTTGTGCGACCTCTGACCCAATCTGGTAACACTATCATTAAACAGATTGTATTTTGCATCCATCAATCATGAAGCCGATTTTAATTGATTTAGAACTCATACATTTGAAGAAAAACCTTTATTGTCAATTGCAGCTGTCGTAAAAGATGTGTTGGGTGGGTAAGGTAACAATGGTAGATTGTATCTGTAGATCCGAGCCAATGGATGGCAATTATAGCATCTATAGCATTGTCTCGCTGGAATACATAATGTCTTTGTTGACAAAAATTTCATCTCTCACATGCCATTTTGGGAATAATCTGGAAAACGCTATTACCAATCGATGCATCCGGAATTGTTTCTAATGTGCTGGATTGGAGAATGGAATTCAAGTTTTTGAATTTGTTATCTTGGGGGAATTCCTTATTATCGTCCTGATTTATAAGGTTAGGCTTGAATATGGTGGCGCTAGAAATAGTTCTCCTGTGTCCTCTTGATAGATACATAGGTTAATCAAAGTGCTGAGATTCGGGGAGGGAGAGGTTCAGCAGGGAATCCAACTCATCAGGTGACCAGTGCTCTAACTTGTTGAATGAATCTTGCCATCGGTTGTGCCTGGCTACCGTTTAGCATCTGCATCTTTTGCATTCAAACCGATAATAAAAAGTTTTCCCATAGGGGCTGGGATATGGGGAAACTGTTTGCAGTAATTCTTACTTAGCATTATGGGTACTTGATATGCGAGGCAGCTTGGGTTGTATACTCCCCAAGGAGTTGATAATGTTAACTGGAATCCAAATGGAAATTGGTGGCGTCATGCCGAAAGATGTTAAAAGATGGTACTTGTTGTTACCCTGTCTGCTGCTCGGCATTAAGGGGCTAAAACAAGGACTGGTTGGCTCGGAGTCAGTATGCTGTGTCTGAGTGGGGTGTCGGGGTGGTCGGGTAGCCTAGTGGTTAAAGCGTTCACTCATCACGCCGAAGACCCGGGTTCAAATTCCCGACATGGGTACAATGTGTGAAGCCCATTTGTGGTGTCCCCAGCCGTGATATTGCTGGAATATTGCTAAAAGAGGCGTAAAACCATACTCACTCACTCACTCACTCACTGGGTGTCCATGTCAAACAGTGTTTTATGTTTCTGAGATAGTTTGTATCTGGTTCATATCAGTGCTGTAAAATCATTAATAATGAGCAGATTACATCAAAGCATTAACATTGAGTTTGTAGCATGACGGCCTTGTGCTGTCAGTCCACCACCTCTTCTTGTGCAGTATTGAAATGGGATGTCAAGGGGGTCAGCCTCCAGCCTCCATTCTATGAATTAGTTGGGGGGGATTCACACCCACTGGCCGCGAACAGATCACCTCAAACCATCGGTGTCATCGTTGAGGTAATTTACAATTCAGATAACACTTTTCTTGATTTCCTTCAACTGTCGTGTGTGAGATGCCGGCTGCTTCTTCTGTTGTTGTGTTTCCAGTGCACAACAATGTCACAAACCATTAAAACAACACTTGTCAAGTTAAGGGACTTGTGCTGTGACAAGCTCTCATTGGAACGTACGTTTTCGAAATCAGACTTCAAATATTAATTGTTTGGGCTCCCAATTTCCAATCCTGACGCCCTTTAATGTCAAGTGTACGACACTTCCAGTGACTTACGATAACTGGAGATGACACCAATGAAGACATATGTTCAGAGGTTAGTCAAGGTCAAGGTTTCTCCTCAAGGTTATGGAAGAAACTGGTTTCATATTGAGGCTAACTTTTCTTTTAATTCCTTTTGTCTCTCAAATCTTTAAGGTCCTGGTTTAAAGCATACTTTGTGATGGGTTCACAGTTGTGTTGTTTTGCTTAGGTCCTGATGTTTGTCGAACGTTGTTTCCACAGCCAACTTTCTGAATTGCTGATATTTGCTTCTGTTTTCAAGTGATTTACATGCTGTTATGTTTTGGTGTTGTTATGTCTTGTGTTTTGCAGTAGCCATTGTCTTCTACATTGTGTTTTAGAGAGTTCAACAACAAGATGGTCTTTCTACATTGTGTCTTGTTCTGAACCTGTGAAGATTCGGGGTAGAATAGGTCTTCATAAACCCATGCTTGCCATTCAAGGCGACTATGCTTGTCATAGGAGGCGACTAACGGGAACGGGTGGTCAGACTCGCTGACTTGGTTGATGCATGCCATTGTCCCCCAATTGCGTAGATTGATGCTCATCATGTCAATCACTGGATTGTCTGGTCCTGACTCGATAATTTACAGACGGCCGTCATATAGCTGGAATAATTCTTAGTACGCTAAACAACAAACAAACAAACAAACAAACAAACAAACAAACAAACAAACAAAACATGTTTATGCAATATGAAATGTGCAGCTTGCCCCCATTCTTGTGTTTCTTGTTCTTGGAGACATTGTTCAGAAATATCTATAAATAGATTACACTCGATGACAATGTGTATTCTACCCTGGCAATGACACTTCTTCAACAAAGATAATCAATTTGTTGACTTTATTTGGCAGTAAACATGAAAAGCTAATGACAACTTTGATCAAGATGTGTTAATAATCTAGAAAATCCAAATAGCACTGTGAGCCTCCGATGTCACTTGTAGATCAAATAACACTATCATCGATATCTGCACTGCCTGAATGCTGCAAGGAAATATATGCCTACCCATTATGTCCTTAATCATTTGCGGTAGGGATGAACGGCCTCCTTGGGTTGTGATACGGTTTTCAACCTCCAGGGGATTAGTGTATTGAATTATTGAGCAGTGCCGCGGATCAAGTCCGACATTTTTTTTACCCATAATGCTTGTCTACTTCCATAAGTCTCCACGTTTATTGCCAGACTTTACTCAAGGTGGATCTGAGCGACAATTTCCGCCTAAATGAGTTAGATGGGGACTTGTGCGTCACATCAAACGGCAATGACGACTTGTATTAAATGACAAAGAGCTAAATGGCAAACAGGAAAATGGTGATCCAATCTAATATGGAGTCTTTAAAGTTTGAACTTTGCGTAATGTATCAATTTCCCAAATAAGAAAAAAGTGGTTTAAGACTGTCTTTTAGAGCTGTGCGTGAGACTATTTTGAAAATGACATTTCTATATTTTGGTGGGTTGGTTGCTAGTGTTTGGATGATGTATCGCGGGTACGGAGCCTCTTTTCCTGGGCAGCTTTCAGCCTCATTAGAGCAGCACGTGTTCAACTCTTCTGGTCATCAGATTTCTGGTGCACAACCATGTATCCATATATGGCATTAAAAATATCTAACTTACAAAGTGAGCAAATTATTTTTTCTGTGACCTTTGGCCGACATCTCTAAAGAAAAAAGTCTTTAAAAATAGATCTTAAAAGTTATTAGTACATTTTTTATCAAGATAAGGAAAGTGGCTTTGAGCAGTATTACAGTTCCATCAGAGTGACCACGATTCGCTGTGCAGAGTTGCGTCCCTTGGGCATGCCAGAAACCTATGATTG